>NW_028270189.1:36699514-37313680 GCF_037043375.1 Chiloscyllium plagiosum
GCCAGGCAAGTTCAAACTGTTGTATAAAAGGACTTAATGAATCCTTACGTTTATGAATAGATGCGTGGAGTATAAGAACAAGGAAGTTCTAAAGTATATTGGGCGTGGTGTGATTAAGCTACAGCATAACAATAGTGAAATTTACAATACTATTGTGAAAGTACGGTTAAAACAAAGGAAATCATTTCGAAGCAGACAGGAGCATTCGTGACAAAGAGACCGTTTCCTTGACCCTGTAGTGAGAATGTTGAGATAAGCTTGTCAGTAAACAGACTAAAATAAAATGTATAGAAAGCACAATAAAATCTGTTGCTGCGGATATAGCAATACATATGAAGTTGAAAAAGCACAGCAGGTCAGACAGCATCCATGGAACAGGAAAGTCAACGTTTCAGGCTGGTAGACTTCATCAGGATTGGTCCGGGGGAAGGGGAGCCGGGAAGAAAATAGAGGGAGAGGCGTGGAGCTGGGGGAAGGGTAGATAGGATGACGATAGGGGATGCAAGTAGGGGGATAATGTGATTGGTCAGTGGGAAGGGTGCAGCGGATATGCGAATAGAAAGATGGACAGCTTAGGTCAGGTAAGGGAAGGGGAACATGGAATAAGGCTGTGGGTGGAGAGTTCTGAAGCCAGTGAAGTCAATATTGAGACCAGTGAAAGGTAAGCACTCAAGCTGAAAGATCAGGTTCTGTTCCCTAGTTTCTATTTGGCCTCACTCTGACAGTGGAGGAGGCCAAGGATGGATCTGTCGCTGGATGAGCAAGGTTGGGGTGGGGGAGTGTGAGGGAGCAATTGAATGGCAACTGGAATGTAGGGTTGGTTAAAGCGTGCAGAGATCAGCTGCTCCATGAATATGTCCCTGAATCTCCCTTTGGTCTCCCTGATAGAGGGGAGACCACATCGGGAGTTGGAGGCGTGCTTGGTGGTGCAGGATCAGGCTCTGTATGGAGCACCAGTGCTCCAAACACAACAACCAACCCGACTTTCCAGTTAACTTCCATTTCAATTCCCCCTTCAACTCTTCCGGGGACATGCCCATCCTTAGCCTGTCCACGGTCAGAGGAATACCACCTGAGAGTCTACCTTTGAAGCTGATACCCAATGGCCTCAATATTGACTGCAGAAGCTTCAAAATCCCTCCACACGCAGCCTTATCCCCTGTCCCTTCTCCCTGACCAGACACACCTGTCTATCTTCTCACTCACATATCTGCTCCATCCTTCCCACTGGCCAATCACAGTAACCTCATAACTACATGTATACACCACCATCATACCTACCCTTCACCCTTCCATATCCCATCACTCCGTTTCTGGGCTCCCCTCCCCCTCGCCAGTCCTGACGAAAGGTCCAATATCAAAATATTGCCTTTTTGCTCCTCTCGTTCTGTCTGGTCTGCTGTGTTAATTCAGCTCCAAGTTTACTAAATCTGGCCTCTCGCACCTGTAGTACTTACTGTCTCCAAGTTGTGGAACTATGTCGTCTACGTGTAAGAAGAAATACATTTGGACATTTGAAAAGATCGCTGACTCATTCCTCATTTCTTAACAACCCAACACACAGCTTCCAGATGAAGCAGCATTTCACTGGTAATCTTTCAATCCTGTCTCCTGTCATTGCTGCTCACAATTCAGTCTCCTTTAAATTGGGGAGACCAAGCAGAGACTGCATTGACGAACACTCCCACTCTGTCTGTCGGAAGAGCCCTGACCATCTCATTGTTTCCCATTTTAATAACCGACCTTGCTCTCATGCTAACATTTCAGTCCGGGGCAGCTGCAATGTTCCAATGAAGCACAACTCAGGCTCGAGTAACACCTCACATTTTACTTTGGTACGTTACAGCCTGTAGGAGTTTGTATTCAATTCCATAACTTCACAACATGACGTCATTATGGCTGTACTCAAATCTTCTTACATTCCTTCTCTTGGTCTCCCAATGAACTTGCCCTGTTTGTCAATCTTTTGTCTTGCACTCAATTAAGGAACCCAAATCCCCCCTTTACAATCTAATGTATACTCATTTCCATAACTATGTTAAAATAAAGACAGTTGTGGTAACTGGACCCAAAGTGCTCTCCGACTGACAATTCAGTCACTTGGCCGACCTCGTTTTCTGAGGGGAGGTCCAGTCTTGCACCCACCTGAGTAGCATAGAGCCCTCTACATCTTGAATTAGGAAACTTTCTTAGACATATTTGACAAATTCCACCCCGTATGGTCCTTTTACACTCTGGGTGACCTAGTCAATCCATGGGAAGTTAAAATCTCCATCCAATACTACTCTATTATTTTTATAGGTACCTGCAATCTCACTACGCATTTTTTCCTCTCGTACCCGCTGGCTATTTGGGGGTCTAGAACACCATCCCAGCAGACTGACCATCCCCTTTTTGTTTCTAACTTTTGACAATATTGCCTCATTTGAGTATCGCTTAACAATATCGTCTCTTGGCACTATTTTTATGTCCTCCCTAATCAAAGGGACAACTCCCCCTCCTCACTTACTTGTCCTTCTGTCATGCCTGTAGCTTTTGTATCCTGGAACTCTGAGCTACCAGTCCTGCCCTTCTCTCAGCCATGTTTCTGTTCTGGCTATAATATCCTAGTCCCCAGAGCTAATCCATGGTCTGAACTTGTCTGCCTTACCAATCAGGCCTCATGAGTTGAAATGAATGCCCTTTAAAACCAGAAGTATTTTCCCTCCTATACAGTGTCCCAGATATCCTGGATAGGAAATTTGCTCTCGATGGCTGATGTATTTTCCCCTGACTAGTTGATGGCCCCTAGCTTATTTAGAGTCTCAACTTCCTGCCAAACTAGTTTAAATCCTGCCAGGTAACACTAGCAAATCTCCTCCCAGGGATACTGGTGTCCCTCTGCTTCCAATGCAAACCATCCCCCTGGTACAGGTCACCTCTACCCCAGAAGAGATCCCAATGACCTAAGAACTGGAAACCCTGCACCTTACACCAGCTCCTCAGCCACACATCCATCTGACCGATCTTTCTATTTCTATCCTCACTGGTGCGTGGACTGGGAGTCATCTGGAGATCATTAACGTCAATAACCATTTTATAAAAACTTCTTACCTAAATCCCTGTACTTATTTCACAGGGGCCTATCCCTTTGTCTACCTCGGTCACGTGGGCCGATGTGCACAATGACTTCTGGCTGTTCACCCTCCACCTTCAGAATGTTCAGTAACCGCCCAGAGACATCCTTGACCCTGGTACCTGGGAGGCAGCACACCGTCCTGGGGACCCTTCTGCAGCCACACAGTCTTCTGTCTGTCCCCCTCAAAACTGAGTCTCCCATAAGTATTGCGATTATTACAGAGGATCTGGGAAACATAGACTGGGAGGAACTCCCTGCAGTTGGAGCCATGTTAGGAAAGTGGAGTATTTTAAAGTGATGCAGTGAGAACGTAGGGCCAGTGTGCTCCTTGAAGAGTGAACAGTAAAGGCAGCAAGTCCAGGGAATACTGATCAAGTGATATCGTGAGTTTGATAAAGAAAATACAGTGCAATAAAATCAGGTGAAGCCCTTCACAAGTATATAGAGTGCAAGGGGATTGTGGAAAACGAGGGACAAACAATAGTCATGAAATATATTTGGCAGACACGATTGTGGAAAAGCCACAAGTATTTTATCAGCATCGTGAGAGTAAGAGGATTCCCAGCAAAGAGGGCGGCCTGTGAGTAACCAAAAGGACAATCTGTACATGGAGCCAGAAGAAGTAGGCGAGGTCTTCAATGAATACTTCTGTATTCACACAGGAAAAAGACATTGTAACCGGGGATTTCAGTTGGGATGCTGAGGTTCCAGAATATGTTAAGATCAATAAGGAGGAGGTATTAAATATTTTCACAGGCATAAAGGTGGAGAAATCCCCAGTACCCAATGAAATATATCACAGGCTGCTGTGGGAGGTAAGGATTAGATTGCCGGGGCCCTGGTGGATATATTTAATACTTTGCTGGCCACAGGTGAAGTGCCGAATGACTGGAGGATCGCTAATGTGGTTCCTTTGTTCAAGAAGGGCAGCAGGAATAGGCCAGGTAATTACAGAGCTGATAGTCTGACAGCAGGGGGAGGGAAATTATTGGGAACAATTCTGAGGGACAGGTTGAATCAATAACTGGAAAGACAGGGATCGATTAGTGATAGTCAGCATGGATTTGGAAGAGGAAGATAATGTCTGATGAACTCAGCTGAGATTTCTTTGAAATTACGATTGAAGAGATTGATGAGGGCTGTGCAGATGTTGTGGTTTACATGGAGTTCATTAAGGCCTTTGACAATTTCCCACGTTGAAGGCTGGTCCAGAAGGAAAGAGTCCATGGCATCAAACGCAAGTTGGGAAATTAGATCTAAAATTGTTGTGAGGGTTGGTTTTGTGATTGAAAGCCTTTGCCCAGCGGGTGTATCACAGGGATCTGTGCAGTAACCATTGCTGTTCCTTATGGGCATTAGTCACTCCGATGTGAAGCAGAAGATATCATTAGTAGGTTTGCAGATGACATGAAAGGTGAGGATGTTGAACACATTGAAGGGGATGGTCTCAGGCTACAGTCTGAACTTTGAGGCTGGGACAGAATTTCAAGAGAGTCATTTCAATTGACAAGGCAGACATGAACACAGCAGGCAATGAGGGAAAACGTATCAATTAAGCTGGATCTACTTTAATGTAAAAGGCCTAACAGGTTATACAGATGAACGCACGGCATGGATGGGAGCATGGGACAGGGATATCACAGGAATTACAGAAACACAGCTGAGAGTGCCGGGCAGGACAGGCAGCTCAATGTTCCCAGGACAGATGCTACAGGAAGGATAGAAGGGGAGGCAAGAGAGGAGGGGAATTGGAGTTTTTGATCAGTGAAAACATCACTGCAGCACTGAGAGAGTATATTCCTGGGGATCGCCCAGTGAAGCTGTATTAGTGGAACTGAGAAATTATACTGAATGATCAGTTTGATATGACTGTACTACAGTCAGCGGGAAATTGCTGGAGATCTCAAATATCTGTAATAATGATAGGGCTGTAATAGTCGGGGATTTTAACTTTCTAAACCTAGACTGGTATTGCCAGAGTGTTCACAGCTTGGATAGAAGAAATTTGTTCAGTGTGTTCAAGAAAACTGTCTCAGGCAGTATGTAACTGGTCCGAATAGTGAAGGTTTCTATCCCAGGGTAGGGGAAATCCATTACTAAATGGCAGAAATATGAGGTGAGAGAAGAAATACTTAAAAGTGACCAGAGGAGAACATTTCCACATAGAGAATGGTGCATGTATGGAATGAGCGTCTGGGGAAGGGGTAGAGAAAAGTAAGGTTACAACATGGAAAAGACGTTTGGGCAGATACATGGAGAAGAGAAGGTTTGAAGGGATATGGACCAAACGCATGCAAATGCGACTCGTTCATGAACAGTAGTCAGCATGGACTAGTTGCATGGAAGGATAATAAATGCAGTACATTTCAAATATGGGGAGGGACAATAGGGAAGGTTGAGGTTACAGGGACAGGCACTGTTGTAGGAGTTACAAATTATTGAAGACACTGGTCCACGAGACATGGAATATGTACAGTGTTGGAGGGAGAACACAGAATAGAAAGATCCCAGGCAGCCTTCCCACCCACTCATGGGAAGCCTGCTTTCCCCTCTGTTGTCCTGATGCTCACGAAGACGTCACAGGCATGGATTGATAACTGTGACACTCCTGATACTGTCTCAGAACAACAAACTTTTCAGTAGACGTGGTGATTGAGCCTGCGGTGTGTCTGTACACTGCTCCCCCTCCAGCACTGTTAGCTGATGTTTGGAGCCCTCTCGCTGCTCTGTGCACTGTGAGTGATCTTACCTCAGTGCAGGGTTTGTTTAAGGCTCCAGATATCCCTGCCCTTTGTCTCTCTGCCTGATCAACCATCTTCAACGTGGTGATGGATGGGACACCCAGCAGCTGGGAAATCTATTGAGTCAGGAACTTCCTGAGTACCTACAGGAGACAGAGAAATAGACGGAATGGAAAATTAGACTGATGCAGTGAGGGTTACACATGGAGTATAGTACTGTGTCCCACGGAGATCTGGAAAATCCCAGTCTCCATCCCTGGCCTGTGCAGAATTCTGTTGGCTCAGAATCTGGAGTAACTGTAAGAGTGAGAGACACTGACAGAGGTAACAATGAGATCCACACAGTGAGGGATACCACATGGAGAGAGACTGAGTGATGTCACCAGACTGCAGGAAGGTATCAGGATCAAACAATCATGAAGGAAAACAGGTTTAGCTTCATGATACACTGGTATCAGTGTTCAGGGATAAATAGCCTGTGAGCAGACAAAGTAATGGCCTAGTGATATTGTTGCCAGAGCATGTATCCCAAACCTCAGCTAATGTTCAGGAGAGGCAGGTTTGAACCACCTTATCTGAAATGGTGGAATTTGAAATAAATTATTTTAAAAATAGTAATTGACCATCTATAAATACCATTACTGATGTACAATAATCCAAACACTTGTCATTCAGAGAAGGACATCTGCCCACCCTCAGATGGTCTGCACGACATAGCCACAGCAAAGTGTTTGCCTCCCAATTGCCCTCTGAAATGGCCGAGCAAGCTACTCAGCTCAAGGGCACCTAGGGATGGGCAAGAAAGGCTGGTCAGCCAGAGACACCCACATCCCATACCTGTTTTAATAAATAATCCATTAGGATGGGGTCCCACTGGAACTGAGCTGGGACCAGTGTCCAGGCCAATTATGTAGGTAGGTTTATGGACAGGGCTTTAAACTGAAAGAGGGTTCAGGTGAAAGGAGCTTTCCAAATCCAAATAGAAAAGATGACGCATGTGAACAGCATGGGGATGTGGTCGAAGACAAGCAGAAAGGTACAGGAAGGGACAGATTTTAACTAAAACTGTGTATCAGTGAATCGATTTGTGACAGGAAATTGTGGGAAAGAGAAAATTATCTTTTTTTTTGGAATGGACAAAGTCTGTGCAGCAAGGTAGACTGATTTGTGATAAAGAGATAAAAGAGATTTAGACACCATGGAGACATGGTTACAGGACGAACAACAGTTGGAACATAAATATTCAATGGTTCACAACCTTGTGGAAACTCAGGCAAAATGGGTAATGCTAACAATAATGGATAACAAAGGCCATACAGAGAAAGCATTTGGCATCAGATCATGAAGTAGAGTCAGTCTGAATGTAAATTCTGGCTACTACTTGCGAAGGACACAAGCGGCAGAACAGTTTTCGGCCACTTAACAACATTTCATTACTCATCATTTGCATGAAAGAGGAACTCATTGGAATTTTAATAAAGGCATTGTGATAATTTAGTGAAACTTGAGTATTCATATAATCTTGGCAATCATACTGGCAAGAGTGATATTCGAAGAAGAGATTGTGGAATTGTTTTCAGTGTTTCTTTGAATAACACATTATGCAACTGGCTAGAGACGTCACTATCTCAGTGCGACCCTTGTGTCATGAAACTTAGTGAGTAATGCCACCTGGGGAGATCCTCTGGGAAATTGTGTAAAGTGCAGTTTAAAGAAATACAAAGTTTTAAAGTGAATCACAGAAAGGACAAGCTACATCTGGAAACAAAAACAGCCAATTACATGAGTTTGAGAGGAGACCTGACCAAGGTAAACAGGCTAAACAGACTGAAATATGTGTCTGTAAATGAACAGTGGAAAACATTTGAAGGAACAGTGTAAAACACTCAACAAAAGGACGTTCCATTGAAATAGAAAATCCTCAGCAAGAAATTCCCACCCATCCCTCACTCAGGACAAAATGGATCATATCAGATTATGAGGCTTAGACAATTACCACAAAGTACTTAATATCCTGAAATGAGAGAGAGTTTAAGCAGTAAGTTTTAAAGGGATTGCAAATGGTCTGCTAGCAGGGAGGAGGGCAATGGGAAGGGGAATCATTGTCAGGGTTTAATGACACAATAGGAACAGGGAGAGGTGAACATGCTGGAGGTGGTGAGAGAGTGGTCCGGGCCTGAACAGTCTGACAAAGCCAGCTGCAAAGGTAGGGAGGGACGTATGTATTTTTATTTATTCATTCATGGGATGAGGGTGATTGGACCAGCATTCTTTGCCCCCTCTGCGAATTAGCCAGAGGGTAGCTCAGAGTCAGACATGCTGCTGTGGGTCTGGAATCACATGTCAGCCAGACCAGGTTGGAATGTCAGATGTCCTTCCCTAAACGGAGCTAAGTGAACCAGTTGAGTTCTTCCTACTGATCAACAATGCTTTTATGGAGGCCGCACCAATGTCCTGTAAAGCCACAACATGACATCCCAACTCCTACTCTCAATGCTTTGCCCTATGAAGATAACCATCCCAAACAACTGCTTCACCAGCCTGTCTACGAGTATCGCCACTCTCAAGAAACTGTCTACCTGCATCCCTGGGTCTCTGATTGACAACACTACCCAGTGCCCGAACATTAACTGTACAATCCCGCCCTGGTTTGTTTCACCAAAATGTAACACTTCACATTTATCTAATTAAACTTCATCTGCTATTCTTCAGGCCACTATCCCAGCAGTACTGTTCATCCTGTTGTTTCATAGATAATCTTCTTCACTGTCCACATCACCAGCAATTTCGGTGTCACCCAAAAGACTTACTTACCAGGAAACCAATATTCCCATCCAAACCATTTATCCAAATGACAAACAACAGGGGACCCACTACAACGCTGGTCACATGCCTCCAGTCAGAAACACAACATGTCTCCCTTCACCCTCTGTCTCCTACCATCAACCCCAATTTTGTAACCAGTTTCCTCGCTCCTCCTGAATTCCGTATCCTTTTACAATGGTCGAGGCTTATTACCCAGTTTACCACACGGAACGTAGAACACTGAACAGTACAGTACAAAACCCTTCGGCCATGATGCCATGCCAATCTTTTATCCGTGTGTAAGATCAAACTAACCTACATACCCTTCATTTTACTGCCATCCATGTGCCTATCCAAGAGTCTATTAAATGTCCCTCATGTATCTGACTCTCCTACCACCACTGGCAGTGCATTCCAACCATGCAACACTCGTTGTAAAGAACCTTTCTCTGAAATTTCTCCTTACCCATCCACCAATCACCTTAAAATTATTTATGCCCAATGACAATAGCCATTTATGCCATGGTATAAAGAAGTCTCTCACTATTCACTCTCTGTTTCACATCATCTTGATCACCTCTACCAAGTCGTCCCTCACCCTTCTTCACTTCAATGACAAAAGGCTTACCTCCCTGAACCTTTCTTCGTAAGACATGCTCTCCAGTACAGACAATATTCTGGTGAATCTCCAATTTACCCTCCATAAAGCTTTCACACCCTTCCTGTAATGAGGGGATCAGAACTGAACACAATATTCCAAGTGGGGTCTAACCATGGCTCTGTAGAGCTGCAGCATAACCTCACACCTGAAAACCCAATCCCCCTGCAATTGAAAGGCAACACAACATATTCCTTCTCAACAACCCTATCAGCTTGGATGGCAACTTTGAGGGATAGATGGATGTGGAACCCAAGATCTCTCTGTTCCACAACACTACCAAGCATTCTGCCTTTAACCCTGTATTCTGCATTCAAGTTAGACTTTCCAAAATGAATCATTTCACACATTTCCAAATTAAACTCCATCTGCCACTTCTCAGTCCAGCTCCACATTCTGGCAATATCCTGCTGCAACCTACAACAGACCTCCACACTATCCACCACTCCACCAACCTCCATGTCATTGGCAAAACTACTAACCCATTCTTCCACAACTACATTCAAGTAGTTTATAAAAAGAATCATAAAGAGCAGAGTTCCTGCAACCGATCCCTGCAGAACCCACTGGCCACCGAGCTCCATGCTGAATGCTTCCCATCTATCATCACACTCGGTCTTCTATGAGGCAGGATTCCATATCCAGACAGACAGGTTTCCTGTATCCCATGCCTCTGTATTTTCTGAATGAGCCATAAATGTGTTTTGTCAGATTCTCGAAGGATTCAATAAGATTTGTGAGGCATGACCTGTCCCTTTCAAAGCCATGCTGACTAGTTCTAATCAAACTGTGGTTTTCTACGGAGTCATAAAGCCGCTCTCCCAGAGTCCTCTCCAATGAATTGCATACCACAGACATAAGAAAGTGGAGGTCTGTAATTCCCAGGATTAGCCATATTCCCTTTCTTGAACAAGGGAGCAACATGTGCCGCCCTCCAATCATCTGGTACGACTCTGGTGGACAGTGTGGGTGCAAAGTTGAAAAGTGTGGTGCTGGAAAAACACAGCAGGCCAGGCAGCATCCGAGGAGTTGGAGAATCGACGTTTCGGACATAAGCTCTTCTTCAAGCCCTTTCTCCTAGTGTGGGTCCAAAGGTCATCGCCAAAGGCAATTCCTTCCCTCGCAGTAACTTTGAGCATATCTGGTCTTGTCCAATAGACTTATCTGTCTTTAAGTTTTACACAATCCTCAGCATATCCTCCTTCTCAACATCAACCTGTTCACATATATCAGTCCTTTTCACGCTTCCTCACAAATGACAAAGTCCCTCTTAGTAGTGAATACTGAAGCAAAGTATTCATTAAGGTCCTCCCCTACCTCATGTGACTCCAGACACATGTTCCCTCCACTATGCCTGACCGGCCCTAACCTCACGCTGACCATCCTCTTGTTCCTCACATAAGTGGACAATGCCTTAAGGTTTTCCTTAATCCTTCCCCAAAAAAGATTTTTTATGTCCCATTCTAGCTGTCCTAAGTCCATTCTTCAGTTCCTTCCTGGATACCTTCAGAGAGTCCGCAGAGTGTGGAAACATGCCATTTGGCCCAACAACTCCATACGGACCGTCTGAAGAACATCCCGCCCAAAACCATTCCCCCACCCTATTATTCTCCATTTACCCTGACTAATGCGTCAATCCTGCACATCCCTGAATACTATGGGTAATTTACCATGGCTGATTCACCTAATCTGCACATCTTTGGGTGGAAACTGGAGCACTTGGAGGAACCCTACGCAGACACGGGGAGAACGTGTAAACTCCACACAGACAGTCGCCCGGGACTGGAATCGAAATCGGTTCCCTGCTGCGATAAGGCAGCCGTCCTAACCATTGAGCCATCGTGCCGCCCTCATATAACCCTATAGAGGTCTAACGATCCTAGCGTCCTCAACCTTACGTAAGCGTCTTTCTACCTCTTGACTAGATGTTCTACATCCCTTTGAACCTTGTTAAATGCTTCACTAAAGTCCACGTGGACAATGTTCACTGCTCTGCCTTCATCTATCTCTTGGCCACCTCCTCGAAGAGTCAATCCAGTTTGTGAAACACGGTTTCACACTCACAAAGCCATGCTGACTATCTCTAATCAGCCCTTGCCTTTCCAAATATATGTAGCTCCTTTCTCTCAGAATCTCCTCCAACAACTACCCCATCACTGGGTTCACGGGGCTGTAATTTCCTGGCTTTTCCCTGCAATCCTTTCCTGATGGAACAGCATTAGCCGCCCTCCAGTCTTTCGGCACATCACTGCGTCTGTTGATAATATAAATTAAAATATCTCTGTTAGGAATACTACAATCTCTTCCCTAGCTTCCAACAATATTTTCAGATCGACCTCATGAGCTACTAAGAATAGATCTACCTTTACTTATTTTAATATTCCAGCACTTTCTCTTCTCTGTTGAGGATTCTTTCCAAGACATCACTATTTATTTCCCCAAGTTCCCGAGCTTCCATGTCTTTCTCCACAGTAAATACTGACAAGACTATTTTTTCGTTTCATATCTCACCAACCTACTCTGGTTCCACACATAGGCGACCTTATTGATATTTAAGGGGCCCTATTCTCTACCAAGTTACTCTTTAACCCTTATTGAAACTTGCACAAAGGCTTCTGAAAATTCAAATAAACCATATTCTCCGTACCAACACCATCTCCCCCCCACCCCCCCAACATCCTTATCTATTCTGCCATTTATATTCACACCAACAAATAAATCCAACAGGCTCAAAAACAAATTCTCTTTTTTAAAATGTGTTTCTAAGGGTCCAGTTTTTTATTGATATGTTGTTTCTTACTCATTTCAGCATGCTCCTGACTTACTGTCAGGCTAACAGTATTTGTTTTTAGACTGGAAACATAAAGGGTTGTGGGAGTTCTTGTTTATCAATCTGAAAAAAGTAGCTTACAGGGTCATCAAGTAATAGAGAAGGCAAATCAAATGCTGCCATTTATTACAAAGGGAATGGAGTCTAAATATAGGGAGGTCTTACTAAAACGATGCAAGGTACAAGTCAGACTACACCTAGAATATTATGAACAGTGTGTGTGCCCGATGGAAAGATATTCTTGTATCAGACGCAGGCCAGAGAAGGTTCACTCGACTCATGTTGAAAATGGAGGGATTATATAATTAGAGGTAGTGTAGATTGAGAATGAACCCATTGAAGTTGAGAAAAATTAGAGAGAAACTGAATGAAACATGCAAGATTCTGAAGTGCTTTGAGCGCTTAAATGCTGGGAAGGTAGAAAAAAGAACAGTGCAGCAATAGGCCCTTTGGCCCACCTTGATATCATTCTCAACTCACCCCATCTGTATGTACATGGTCCATGTCCCTCTATTCTCTGGCCGTTCATGTTTCTGTCTAAATGTCACTTCAAAACTTTACACACATTTCTGTTTCTATGACCTCGCTTGGCAAATTCCACTCTTTTCCAACCCCAACCTCACTATCAAACCGGAAGACAAGGGAGGTGCGGTAGTAGTTTGGCACACCAACCTTTAGACCGCTGAGGCTAAACACCAGCTCGCAGACACCTCCTCCTACTGGCCCCTTGACCATGACCCCACCTCCCACCACCAAACCATCATCTCCCAGACCATCCATAACCTCATCACCTCAGGGGATCTCCCATCCACCGCCTCCAACCTCATAGTCCCACAACCCCGCACCGCCCGTTTCTACCTCCTGCCCAAACCTGACTGCCCTGGACGACCCATTGTCTCCGCCTGCTCCTGCCGCATCGAACTCATCTCTGCATTCCTCGACACGGTCCTGTGCCCCTTAGTCCAAGAACTCCCCACCTACGTTCGGGACACCACACACGCCCTCTACCTCCTCCAGGATTTTCGATTCCCCAGTCCCCAACGCCTTATCTTCACCATGGACATCCAGTCCCTGTACACCTCCATCCCCCATCACGAAGGCCTCAAAGCCCTCCGCTTCTTCCTTTCCCGCCGTACCAACCAGTGCCCTTCCACTGACACCCTCCTTCGACTGACTGAACTGGACCTCACCCTGAACAACTTCTCTTTCCAATCCTCCCACATCCTCCAAACCAAAGGAGTAGCCATGGGCACGCGCATGGACTCAGGCTATGCCTACCTCTTCGTAGGATATATGGAACAGTCCATCTTCCGCAGCTACACTGGCACCACCCCCCACCTTTTCCTCCGCTATATCAATGACTGTATCGGCGCTGCCTTGTGCTCCCACGAGGGGGTTGAACAGTTCATCCACTTTACCAGCACCTTCACCTGGACCGTCTCAGACTCCTCCCTCCCCTTCCTGGACCTTTCCATTTCTATCTCGGGCGACCGAATCAACACGGACATTTACTATAAACCGACCGACTCCTACACCTACCCAGACTACACCTCCTCCCAACCTGCCCCCCGTAAAAACGCCATCCCATATTCCCAATTCCTTTGTCTCCGCTGCATCTGCTCCCAGGAGGACCAGTTCCAATACCGTACAACCCAGATGGCCTCCTTCTTCAAAGACCGCAATTTCCGCCAATCGAGATCGACAATGACCTCCACCGCATCTCCTCGACTTCCCGCTCTTCCGCCCTTGAGCCACACCCCTCCAATTGCCACCAGGACAGAACCCCACTGGCCCTCACCTACCACCCCACCAACCTCCATATACATCGTATCATCCGCCGTCATTTCCGCCACCTCCAAATGGACCCCACCACCAGGGATATATTTCTCTCCCCTCCGCTATCAGTGTTCCGAAAAGACCACTCCCTCTGTGACTCCCTCGTCAGGTCCACACCCCCCATCAACCCAACCTCCACTCCCGGCACCTCCCACTGCAAACGTAAGAAATGCAAAACTTGCGCCCACACCTCCCCCCTTACTAGCCTCCAAGGCCCCAAAGGATCCTTCCATATCCGCCACAAATTCACCTGCACCTCCTCACACATCATTCATTGCATACGCTGCACCCGATATGGCCTCCTCAATATTGGGGAGACAGGCCGCCTACTTGCGGAACATTTCAGAGAACACCTCTGGGACACCCGGACCAACCAACCCAACCACCCCGTGACACAACACTTCAACTCCCCCTCCCACTCCACCAAGGACATGCAGGTCCTTCGACTCCTCCATCGCCAGACCATAGCAACACGATGGTTGGAGGAAGAGCACCTCATCTTCCGCCTAGGAACCCTCCAACCACAAGAGATGAACTCAGATTTCTCCAGTTTCCTCATTTCCCCTCCCTCCACCTTGTCTCAGTCAAATCCGTCGAACTCAGCACCACCTTCCTAACCTGCAATCTTCTTCCTGACCTCTCCGTTCCCACCCACACTCCGGTCTATCACCCTCACCTTGACCTCCTTCCAACTATCGCATTTCCAACGCCCCTCCCCCAAGTCCCTCCTCCCTACCTTTTATCTTAGCCTGCTTGGCACATTCTCCTCATTCCTGAAGAAGGGCTCATGCCCGAAACGTCGATTCTCCTGCTCCTTGGATGCTGCCTGACCTGCTGCGCTTTTCCAGCAACACATTTTCAGCTCTGATCTCCAGCATCTGCAGTCCTCACTTTCTCCTCGAAAACTTCCACTCTCTGTAAAGAAAAAAAAACTTGCCTCACGCACCTCATTTAAACTTTCTCTTTCTCACCTTAAACCTCTGCGCTCTAGTATTTGAAACTTACACATTGGAAAAGAGATTCTGACTATCCTCATTATCTGTCCCTGTCCTAACGTTATATCCCTGTACCTGGTCACCTGTCAGCCTCTGATAATCTCACAATGCATTCCAACTTTGTTTAATTTCCTCTTAACACCTAACACACCCTTAAAAACATAAAACAGGTAACATGCTGATAAACCCCTTTTGTACCCTCTCCAAAGCCTCCCCATCCTCCCTATTGTGTGGAGATGACAACTGCTCCCAGTGCTCCAAATGTGGTCAAACAGAAATTTTGTACAATTCCATCATCAGATGCAACCCACTATACCCAACGTTGTAACCGATGAAGGCCAGTGTTCCATTTGCCTTCTTTCCCATCTGAAACACTTCTGTTGCCATTTTCAGGGAGTTACTGACTTGCACCAAGATCCTTCTGTATATCAATGTCCCTCAGTATCCTAACTTTCCTCTTGACTTTGACATCATCTCACACTTGTCCAGATTAAACTCAATTTGCCATTTCTCTGCACATCTTTCCAACTGATCTGTAACCTCCTGCAACCTTGGATCGCCTTATTAATCCCAACTCCACCAATTTTCATTTCATCTGCAATAATTATATTTGTCATCCCTTTCATTTCAATTGTGAGAGAATCTGTAACCAGAGGGCAGAAAGCCCCAGCAAGGGCTCACCCATATAAGATGGAAATGAGGAGGAATGTCTTCACTCAGAGGATAGTAACTCTGTGGGAATTCCTGACTGCAGGGGGCTGCCGAGGCTGCGCCCTTAAGAATATTTACAGCAGAGATGGTCAGATTTTAATTAAACAGAGAAACAAGAGTTTTGTAGAAAAGGCAGGTAAATAGAGTAGAGGATCATCAGATCAACCATGATCTGACTGAAGGGCAGAGCATACGCAATGGGCCAAATGGCCTAATTCCGCTCCTACATCTCGTGGTCTGAACTCAAACTCAGTATGTCTTGCATAACATTATGGGTCTCTGCTCAGAAAACCCCTTTATAATGGCATTATTGGATATTTATTATTACACAGCATTTGATCTACACAAGACAATTTTGTTGATGGTTCCTTGATATGATATTATAGAAAACCATCTCATATACAATCCAGGAATCCATCCATTACAGCCCTGATACTCATTAGTTATCCAGTTGCAATGGAGACCACTGTCATACACAGTCACTGTACTGCCTTTGCTACAAGTACATTCAGTGTCCTGACTGTAACCACATTTACATTACCATCGCTGGTTGGTGCATATAAAAGAATTCCTGCTAATGATTGCTGCTGCTTGCTTATTCTCAGCTCCACTCAACTAGACTCCAACTTTTGATCGTCAGATCCACGTAATGTCTCATTAATGCATTAACCTCATCCTTTCTTCACAACTTGTTGATGTTTTGCCTCGTCTACCTCTTGCGACTAGATTGGGTGGGGATATCTGGTCGGCATGGATGAGTTGGACTGAAGGATCTGTTTCCATGCTGTACATCTCATTGATTTTATGACTCAACCCCACAACACTTCAATATTCCCTTCCCAGCGATGGTGATTCTGCAGCTACATCTCCGGAATGACAGTTCCATCATATCTGTTCACTGTCATTCTATCTGCCTTATGGCGAATACAGGGAGTCATTCCTCAGTAGTGGGGGGGGGGGGGGGGGGGGGGGGGGGTGGTTGAACAGATGGGTAAAGGTTACAGAGATAGGCTTACATGGGATCGAGGCTGTTAGAGTTAAATAGAGTTACATCTGGTCAAGAATGTCAGTGGGACAAACGAGTTTGGAGATTGAAGCAATTCACAGAGATAATGGGAGCTGGATTAGATTCTAGAGATAGGGATGGATGTAGAGAGAGGCAGGCAGTCCGAAAGGCAGAGACAGTGGGTGTTTCAGGGAGAAGTGTATTGTATATACTATCAGAGATATGGAACGTTGTAGTGACGGAAGACATTTACAGTTATAAGGATGCTTCCAGGTTCTGAAGGCTACACAGATAGGAAGGAAATGAAGGATGCCAGGTTACTGGGTTAGGGAGAGTTACACAAATGGGGAAGATTGCACAAACTGAAAGAGGTTCCTGTGGTCAGGAGGGTTGAGGGGTGGGGGGGAGTGGGAGGTTTAAATAGGTTAAGATCGAAGAATTAGAGAAGGATAAGGAGGTTAAAGGTGGATGTATGGATTGGGTGAGCTGACATTGAAAGTGAGTCTTATGGGAACTGTAGAGTCACAAAGATTGGGGTTTGTACTAAGATCGGGAAATCGTCAGGGATTCCAAGGGATTACCCAACAAGTGAAGATTAAAGGGGCTGCATAGATTGGGATGTTGTCAGGACTGGAAGAGGTTACACAGAAAGGGAGGGCTTTAAGGGCTGTAGATGTTTATGGAGATAGTGGCAGGGCTGAAGCAGTTTGCAGTGACATAAAAACTTTTAGGACAGTACTAAGATACACTTAGTACTTACGTTAGTGCAATAATGGGAAGCTTAATAGGACTGGAGGAGCGAAGAAAGATACAGACAGCAGTGGTGGCTGCAGATGTTAACGGATTATAGAGAGAGTTCCAGGTTAGAGAGAGTGTGGGCTTCAGATTATGGCAGCCATTGTACGAAGTGGAATAGCCTTGGAAAATGGCGAGTTTGCAACTATAGAAGGTGCTGAAGGAACTGGAAGTGGTAAAAAAATGTAGGGATGGTTGTGGAAGCAGTTGGTGGTTAGAGATAGGGAGCATTGCAGAAACTGCAGGGGATCATACAGACAGGGGATTTCTAAGAGCAGGGGAAAGTTACAGAAATCGACAAAGTACAGTGTCTGAAGAGGGTTCAGCAACCAGGAGGTTTCAAGGTGCAGGACAAAGTTACAAAGACTGGGACAGCTCTAGGGATTGGAGGAGAGGGCTTTCAACCCTGTAGGATAGTATGTTACAGAGATGGGGAGAATTTCACAACTAAAGGGAGTTAGAAAGATCAGGAAGATTTGAGGTTATTGCAGCAGCTTTAACTGTATAGTTTCTCCAGAGGTATGGAGGGTTGTGGAGACTTGAACAGGTGACATAGAGGGGGAGGGTTTAAGAATAAGGAGGACATTTCAGACAAACTGAAGGATGTAGGGATGGAACATGGTGAGTGTCACAGTGGCAATTACAGCAGCTCATGAATATAACAAATAACTCGTGTAGTGATAAGGGAAGCACATTAAAGGTATAAAGATTTGTAATGTCTGAAGGAGATTATATGCACAGCAAGGGGATTAGGGACTACTAGAGTTTACAGAGACTGAGTCTGGTTGAGAGGGGAAGAGTTTATTGGCATCATTAGGATTGTAGAGACTAAATCCCATGATAGGGACGGTAGAACTGGATGGTATCCACAGCCATGGAGAATGTTAACAGGTGGAGGAGGTTCCTAAGGTCAGGATTCCTTGGGAGATTTCACATATAGTTAGATTCTCTGGTAGGAGCCTGACATAGTTACAAAGACAGGGAGGCAGTTCAGGTCTGGAAGTGATTACACAGATCTGGACAGCTCCATGGACAGAATAATTTTTCACAGATAAGGAAGGGTTGGAGGAGTTGGCGAAGTTTACCCAGATAGGGACGGATGGAGAGGTTAAAGGCAAATGCATTGACATGGCGGGTGGTATTGGTAGAAGGAGCTTACAGGGATAGACAGGACTGTCAGGGTTTACAGGAATGAAGGAATTTAGTATCTACAGGAGAAGTTTAGGGATTAGGGTGTTCGGGGTTAGAGAAACTGACAGAGACAGAGAGCATTGTGTGGACTGGAGGAGATTCCAAACAGAGGAAGAATTATCGGGACTGGAGGATATTACAAAGATCACAAATACAGCATGTGCCAGGATTAATGCCTTGGACCTCCTGTGCTGTCTCAGTGAGGACCGTACAGCAGAGGGGAAAGCAGGACCCTCACAAGATGGTGGGATTGTAGCCTTGAATGTAGCTGTTCCTTGCCCAGCATTGTGTCTAATACCTCTATCTGTCAGCCATGTTTCTGTTATGCTGGTATTTTCCAGTCCACAGAGCCAATCCATGCTCTGAGCTCATCTGCCTTACCAGTCAGGTCTCGTGCGTTGCCAGTCAGCCAACCTTCCCCCCACCCTCAACCAAGGGATGCTGATTTCCCTCTGGTTCAAGTCCAACCCGCGCCACCCATTGACAGGTCACCTCTACCACAGAAGAGATCCCAATGATCCAAGAACTGCCCCCGACATCTGCTTCTCAGCCACACATCCATCTGGCCTATCTTTCTATGTCTATCCTCACTGGCACATGGCACAGGGAGTAATCTGGAGATCACTACCTTTGAGGTCCTGCTTTTCAACTTTTTACCTAACGCCCGATACTCATTGCACAGGACCCCATCACTTTGTCTACCTCTGTTATGTGGACCGATGTGCACAATGACCTCTGGCTGTTCGCCTCCCCCTTCAGAATGTTCAGTAACCGCTCAGAGACATCCTTGACCCTGGTACCTGGGAGGCAGCACACAATCCTGGGGTCTCTTCTGCAGCCACACAGTCTCCTGTCTGTCCCGCTCACAACTGAGTCTCCAATAATGAGACAGGAAGTGGCAAACAGAGACTGGCTGGAACTATCTGCAGTTACGGCTATATGTGGAAAGTGGAATCTGTTCAAGTGAAACAGTGAGAATCCATGGCCAGTGTGTTAATAAAGTGGGAATGACAAAGGCAGCAAGTCCAGTGAATACTGATCAAGTGATATTGTGAGTTTGATAAAGAACATACAGTGAAATAAAATCAGGTGAAGTCATTCACAAGTATAGAGAGGGCAAGGGGTCCTTAAAAAATAAGGGGCAAGCAATGGCCATGAAATATCCTTGGTAGACAGTATTAAGGAAAAGCTACAAGATATTTTGTGTCTATAGTCAGAGGAGTCCCAGCTAAAGACTGCATCCTGCTGGAAACCAAAGGGACAATCTGTGTACGGAGCCAAAGGAAGTAGGTGATGTCTTCAATGAATACTTCCCATCTGTGCTCACACAGGAGAAAGGATTGTAGCCGGGGATTTCTGTTGATATGGTGAGGTTCGAGAATATGTTAAAATCAATAAGGAATAGGTATTAAGCCCTTCTTCAGGAACATTGCATATTGTAATTGTAATTCCTGAAGAAGGGCTTATGCCCGAAACGTCGATTCTCCTGTTCCCGATGCTGCCGGACCTGCTGCGCTTTTCCAGCAACACATTTTCAGCAATATTTAGGAAAGTCTGCAGGGGAAAGCCAGGGACATAAACACCAATTAGCTTGATGTCAGTGGTGCGTAAGTTGTTGGGAGTGATTCTGCTGAACAGGAGTTACATGCATTTGCAAAGCAAGGATTAATTAGGGATAGTCAGCACAGCTTTGGAGTATTACATAGAATTCTGATCATCCTGATTTAGGAAGCATTATCTGAAATTGTAATTGGAGCAAAGATTGACAAAGATGTTACTGATGCTGGAGAGTTTGACAGAATCCGAGAATCTGGATAAGCTGGAAAGCAACATGAGGTAATGAGATAGCTTTGGCAGATAAGGTTAAGGAGAATGCAAAGAGTTTTCTATAGCATACAAGGACAAAAAACAAATGGAGAGACAATAGGGCCACTCAAAGATCAGTGAGGCCATCCATATGTGGAACCACAGGAGATGGGCGCGACCCTAAATGAATACTTCATGTCAGAACGCACTGTGGACAAAGACTAAGATACAAAGGGAAAGAAATAATGATGTCTTGAAAAGAGTTCCCATTACAGAACAGGTAGCGCTGGAGGTCTTAGAACACAAAGGTAGAGAAAGCCCCAGGTCCTGAACAAGTGTATCCCAGAACATTGTGGCAAAGTAGTGGCAGGGACACGAGCAGAGATGTTTCTATCATTGTCCTTCGTATTCCATTGGGCGTAGGTGGCTGAGGGGTAATCGTATAAAGGTTTAGAAAACCTTGAGGGATACAGGTAAGTTGATTAGCCAACATCTTTACCTCAGGGTAGTGGAGTCCATAACTAGCTGGGATTGAAGTGCATAAGGAGGACGTGTTAGTAATTCTGCAAACTGTAAAGATAGCTAAGTCCCCTGGGCTGGATAGGATTTATCCTCATATTCTCTGCGAAGCCAGGCAGGAGATTGCTAAGTCATTGGCTTTGATCTTTATGTTGTCATTGTCTACAGGAATAGTGCCAGAAGGCTGGAGGATAGCAAATGTCCCCTTGTCCAAGAAGGGAAGCAGAGAAAACCCTGGTAACTATACGAGCTGTAAGCCTTACTTTGATTCTGGGTGAAGTGTTGGAAAGGCTTATAAGAGATAGGATTTATAACCATCTGGAGATGAATAAGTTGATGAGGGATAGTCAACACGGTTTTTTGAAGGGTAGGTCGAGCATCGCAAACCGCTGAGATCTTTGAGAAGGTGACCAATGAGGTGGATCAGGGTAAAGCAGTTGATGTAGTGTTTTGGATTACAGTAAGGCTTGTTTGTTAAGTTTGTTAAGGCTCCCCATGGTAAGTTATTGCAGACAATACAGAGGCATGGGATTGTGGGTAATTTCACAGTTGGGATCAGAAATTGGCTCAATGAAAGAAGACAGAGAGTAGTGGTTGATGGGAAATATACATCCTGGAATTCAGTTACTCGTGGGGTAACGCCACGATGTGTTTTGGATCCACTGTTGCTTGTCATTGAAGGATGAGTGAAGTTGCGGATTACACTAAGGTTGGTAGAGTTGTGCATAGTGATGCAGGATGTTGTAGGTAACAGAGAGGCAGAGATAAACTGCAGAGCTAAACAGAGAGTTCGCAAATGGAGTTTAATATGGAAAAGTGTGAGGTGATTCACTTTGGAAGGAGTAACAAGAACACAGAGTACTGGGCTAATGGTAAGATTCTTGGTAGTGTCGGTGAACAGAAAGATCTCTGTGTCTATGTACATTGATCCCTGAAAATTGTCACTCAGGTTGATAAGTTTGTTCAGAAGGCATTCGGTGTGTTAGCTTTTATTGGTAAATGGATTGAGTTTCGGACAATGAGATCATGCTGCAGCTGTACAAAACTAGTGGGTGGCCACACCTGGGGTATTGGTTACAGTTCAGGTCACTACATTACAGCAAGGATGTGTAAGCTTTGGAAAGGGTTCAGAGGAGATTTACTAGGATGTCACTTGGTCTGGAGGGAAGGTCTTACAAGGAAAGGCTGAGGGACTTGAAGCTGTTTTCGTTCGAGAGAAAACATTTGAGGCGAATTAATTGAGGCATATAGGATAAGCACAGGGTGAGATGAGTTGAGAGGCTTCTCCCTCGGAAGGCAATGCCTTGCAAGAGGGGAGATAGCTTTAAATTGAGGGGAGATAGGTGTAGGACAGATGTCCGAGCTTGCTTCTTAACTCAGAGAGTAGTAGGGGGCGTGGAACGCACTGTCTGCAACAGTAGTAGACTAACCAACTTTAAGGGTATTTAAATGTTCGTTGTATAGGCATATGGACGATAATGGAATGGTGTTGGTTAGATGGGCTTCAGATTGGTTCCAGAAGTTGGCACAACATTGAGGGCCGAAGGGCCTATAGTGCGCTGTCATGTTCTATGGCCTAGAGGGCATAAATATGAGGTGAGAGAGGAAAGACTTTAAAGGAATTGGAGAACATTTTTAACACAGAGAATGGTGCAGGTGTGGAATGAGCTTCCAGGGGAAGTGGTAGAGAGAAGTAGAATAACAACATGTAAAAGACATTTGGGTAGGTACATGGAGAGGAGAAGGTTTGAACAGATATGGGTCAAATGTAGAGAAACGCGTCTCATTCAGGGACTCTTGTTAGCATGGAGTGGTTGGATCGAAAGAACTGTTTCCATGCTGCATGCCTCTGTCTCCAGTTATTGGAGGAGGAGACTACCGAGATAAAGCATGTTGTAGACACTGAAGCAAGTTACAGAGATAGGGATGGTAGGCTGGAATGCAGTATTTTTCAAACATGTGGCGAGAATATCGGGAAGGGAGGAGGTTAAAGAGATAGGAAATGTTATAGGAATTAAAAATTATTAAAGACACTGGACCACAAGACATGGCACAGATACAGTGTTGCAGAGTAGTGAGTCTTAGTACAACAGAACTTACAGTAGGGGTGGTGATTGAGCCTGGGGTGTGTCTGTACTGTGCTACCCCTCCAGCACTGTATCAATGTCATGTCTTGTTCACAGATGTTTGGAGCCCTCTCATAGTTCTTTGCTCTGTGCACTGTGAGCGATCTTACCTCACTACAGGATTTATTGAAGGCTCTAGATCTCTTTTCCCTTTGTCTGTCTCTGGCTGACTAACTGTGTTCAATGTGGTGATGGACAATCCACCCCGCAGCTGGCAAGACTATTGAGTCAGGATCTTCCTGAATACATACAGGAGACAGGGGAATAGACACAATGGGGAATTAGACTGATGTAGTGAGGGTTACACAGGGAGAATGGCATTGGGCCCCACAGAGATCTGGAAAATGGAGCGATATTAAGTAAGAGCACCAGATTGCTGGAAGATGTCAGGATCACACAATTGTGTCGGAAGAATGGGTTTAGCTTTATGATGCACTGGTATCAGTGCTCAGGGATGAGCACCCAGTGAGCAGGTGAAGTGATGGCCTAGGGGTATTATTGCTACAGAATGTATCGAAAACCTCAGCTAATGTTCAGGGGAGGCAGGTTTGAATCCCACCATCTGAAATTGCGACATTTGAAATCAATCGTTTTAAAAATAATAATAATCCATAAATAAGTATGAGCCCATTGCTGTTGGACAAAAAACCCAAACACTTGTCCTTTCGAGAAGAACATCTCCACATCCCCACAGCAAAGTGTTTGCCTCTCACTGACCCTCTGAAATGGCCGAGCAAGTTACTCACTTCAAGGGCAGCTAGGGCTGGGCAAGAAATGCTGGTCAGCCAGGGACACCAACATCCCATAACTGATTTAATAAATAATCCATTAGGATGGTCCCACGGGAATATGGTGGGAGCAGTGTACTGGCCAATCATGTCGGTAGGTTTATGGACATGGCTTTCAACTGACAGAGCGGATGCAGGGACAGGGTACAGGTGAAAGGAGCTTTCCAAATCCAAAGAGAAAAGGTGAAGCATCAGAACAGCATGGGAATGTGGCTGAAGACAAGCAGAAAGGAACAGGATGGGACAAAGTTTAACTAAAACTGTACATCAGTGAATAGATTTGTGACAGAAAATTGTAGGAAAGAGTAAGTTATGTTTTTTTTAATGGATAATGTCGCTGTAATAAGGTAGATGGATTTAAGACTCAGAGATAAAAGAGATTTAGACACCAGAGAGACATGCTTCCAGGGCGAACAAAAGTATTCAATGGATCACAACCTTGTGGAAACTCAGGCAAAATGGGTTACACTAACAATAATGGATAACAAAAAATTACAGAGAAAGCATTTGACTACAGATCATGAAGTAGAGTCTGCCTGAATGTAAATTCTGGCTACTACTTGCCAAGGACTCAAGCAGCAGAACAGTTTTAGCCACCGACCAGCATTCCATTGTTCATCCCTGCATTACACAGGAGCTCATTGGAATTTTTGATAAAGGTATAATGATAATTCAGTGAAACTTCAAAATTCGTATAATCTGGGACAATCACCCTGACAAGAGTGATATTGCAAGAGGAGTTCGGATAATTTTTTCAGTATTTCTTTGAATAAATCATTGTACAACTGGGTCGGGATGTAACTATCTCAGACCCACCGTTGCGCGATGAAACTTAGTGAATGCTTAATTTCACCTGGAGAGATCCTCCGGCAAATTGTGATAAAGTGCAGTTTTAAGGAATATAACATCTTAAAGTGAATCACAGAAAGGACAAGCTGCATCTAAAAACAAAAATAGCCAATTACTTGAGTTTGAGAGGATAACTGACCAATATAAACAGGCTAAACAGTCTGAAATATGTGCTCTTTTAATGAAATGGAAAACATTTGAAGTAACAGTGTAAAACACTGAACAAAAGGACATTCCATTGAAACAGATAAATCCTCAGCAAGAAATCCCCACTGGTCCCTCACTCAGGACAAAATGGATTACATTAGATTAAGAGGCTGAGAAGGTCACCAAAAATACTTAAAATCCTGAACTGACAGAGTGTTTTAGGAGTAAGTATTAAAGGGATTGCAAAGGGTCTGCTAGCAGGAGGAGGGCAGTGGGAAGGGGAATCATTGTCACGGTTTATTGGCACAATAGGAACAGAGAGAGGTGAAGATGCTGGAGGTGGTGAGAATGTTACAGAGAGTGGTCAGGGCCTAAACAAATCCAGCACGGATCGCTGCAGCTGGAGGGGTTTGCAGAGGTAGGGATGGACATAAGCATTTTATTTATTCATTCATGGAATGTGGGTGTCACTGCCTGGACCAGCATACGTTGCCCCACTGGTAATTATCCAGAGGGTGGCTCAGAGTCAGACATACTGCTGTGGGTCTGGAGTCACATGTTAGCCAGACCAGGTTAGAATGTCACATGTCCTTCCCGAAAGGATGTAAGTGAACCAGATGAGTTCTTCCTACTGATCAACAATGCTTTTATGGAGGCTGCACCAATGTCCTGTACAGCCACAACATGACATCCCAACTTCTACTCTCAATGCTCTACCCAATGAAGGTAACCATCCCAAACGTCAGCTTCACCGGCCTGTCTACCTGTGACACCACTTTCAAAAAAATGTGTACCTGTATCCCTGGGTCTCTGACTGACAACACTACCCAGGGTCCAAACATTAACTGAACAAGTCCCACCCTGGTTTGTTTCACCAAAATGGAACACTTCACATTTACCTAATTAAACTCCATCTGCTATTCTTTATCCCTCGATCCCAGCAGTACTGTTCATCCTGTTGTATCACAGATAACCTCCTTCACTGTCCACTTTACCACCAATGTCAGTGTCACCCAAAAAAAGCTTACTTACCACAAAACCAATACTCCCATCCAAACCATTGATCCAAATGTCAAAAAACAGTGGACCCACTACACCGCTGGTCACATGCATCCAGTCAGAAAAACAACATGTCTCCCATCACCCTCTGTCTCCTACCATCAAGCCAATTTTATATCCCGTTGACTAGCTCCTCCTGAATGTCAAAACCTTTTACATTGATCTGAACTTATTACCCAGTTTACCACATGGAAAGTAGAACTCAGAACTGTACAGCACAAGACCCTTCGGCCATGATGCCATGCCAATCTTTTATCCGATTGTAAGATCAAACTCACCTACATATCCTTCATTTTACTGCCATTTATGTGCCTATCCAGAAGTATATTAAATGTTCCAAATGCAGCTAATTTTACTGCCACTGCTGGCAGTGACTTCCACTCACCGACCACTCTAAATGTAACAAACCTACCTCTGAAATCTCCCCTTAACCACTGGCTAATCACCTTAACATTCGACCCCCTTGTAATAGCTAGTTATGTCAAGGTAAAAACTGTCTCTCAATATTCACTCTCTCTGTGCCTCTCATCATCTTGTTCACCTCTACCAAGTCACCCCTCACCCTTCTTCACTCCAATGAGAAAAGCCTTAACTCCCTCAACCTCTCTTCATAAGACATGCCCTTCAGTACAGGCAGCATCCTGGTAAATCTCCTCTTTACCCTATCTAAAGCTTCCACATTCTTGCTGTAATGAGGGGCCCAGAACTGAACACAATATTCCAAGAGTTGTCTAACAAGAGCTCTATAGAGCTGCAGCATAACCTCACAGCTTTAAAACTCAATCCCCAAACTAATGAAATCCCACACAGTATATTTCTTCTTAACAAGGCTCTCAGCTTGGGTGGCAACGTTGAGGGATCGAGGGACCCAAGATCCCTCTGTTCCTCCACACTGCCAAGGATCCTATCTTTAACCCTGCATTCTGCTTTACAAATTCAACCTTCCAAAATGAATGACTTCACACTTTTCCAGATTGAACTCCATCTGCTACTTCTCAGCCCAGCTCTACATCCTGTCATTGTCTGTTGCAACCTATATCAGCCCTCCACACTATCAACCACTCCACCAACCCTCGTTTCATTGGCAAACTTTCTAACCCACTCTTCCACTCACACATCCAAGTCATTCCTAAACACACAAAGAGATACGGCCCTGTAACCTCTCCCTGCAGAAAACCACTAGTCACTGAGCTCCAGGATGAATGCTTTCCATCTATCATCACCCTCTGTCTTCTGTGGGCGAGTAATCCTGTATCCAGACAGACAGGTTCCCCTGTATCCCATGCCTCCGTACTTTCTGAATGAGCCATATTGTCACATTCTCAATAGGTTCAATAAGATTTGTGAGGCATGACCTGCCCCTTACAAAACCATACTATCTCTAATCAAACTATGGTTTTCTACGGAGTCATAAATCCGCTCTCTCAGAGTCCTCTCCAATAATCTGGACACCACGGACAGAAGACTGACAGTTCTGTAATTCCCAGGATTATCGCTATTCCCTTTACTGAACAAGGGAATAACATTTGCCAACCTCGAATCATCTCGTACGACTCCAGTAGACAGTGAAGATGCAAAGATCATCGCTAAGTATGCAGCAATCTCGCCGCTCGCTTCCTGTAGTAACTTTGGGTTCATCCAGTCTGGTTCAGAGACTTATCTATCCTTGTGTTTTACAAAATTCTCAGCACATCCTCCTTCTTAACATCCACCTGTTCACATATATCAGCCTGTTTCACGCTGTCCTCACAAATAACAAGGTCCCTCTCAGCAGTGAATACTGAGGCATAGTATTCATTCAGGACCTCCCCTACCTCCTGTGACTCCAGACACAAGTTCCCTCCACTATCCCTACCCTCACTCTTGCCATCCTCGTCTTCCTCCCATAATTGGAGAATGCCTTACGGTTTTCCTTAATCCTTCCCAACAAAGCTTTTTCATGCCCCCTTCTAGTTGTCCTAAGTCCATTCCTCATTCCTTCCTGGTATCTCCAGGGATTCACTACAGTGTGGAAACGGGCCATTTGGCCGAACACCTCCATATTAACCCTCCAAACAGTACAGCACCCAGAACCATCCCACCAACCTAATTCTCTCCATTTGCCCTGACTAATGCGCCGAACCTACACATCCGTGGACTCTATGGGTAATGTAGAATGGCTGTGTCACCTAACATGTACATCCTTGGGCTGTGGGGTGGGGGGGGGGGGGGGGATAGAGCACGTGGAGGAAACCCACGCAGACACAGGGAGAATGTGCAAACTCCACACAGACTGTCGCCTGAGGCTGGAATCGAAATAGAGTCCGTGGTGCTATGAGCTAACCACTGAGCCATCGTGCTGCTCCATGTTACCCTCTAGAAACCTGTCTGATTCTTGCATCCTCAACCTTAAATAAGCTTTCTTCTTCCTCCTGGCTAGATGTTCTTCATCCCTTTGAACCTTGTTAAATGCTTTGCTAAAGTCCACGTGGACAATGTTCACTGCTCTGCCTTCATTTCTCTCTTGGCCACCACCTCGAAGAGTCAATCCGGTTTGTGGAAGACGGTTTCCCACTCACAACGTCATGCTGACCGTCTTGTATCAGCCCTTGCCTTTGTAAATATACGTAGCTCCTTTCTTTCAGAAATTCCTCCAACAACCTCCCCATCACTGGGCTCACTGGGCTGTAATTTCCTGGCTTTTCCCTGCAGCCAGGAAATTAAGTGATGGAACAGCATTAGCCACCCTCCAGTCTCCCAACACCTCACTGTGTCTGTTGATAATATAAATATCTCTGTTAGGGACACTGCAATCTCTTCCCTAGCTTCCCACAACATTCTAGGATTGACCTAATGAGCTACTGAGGATTGATCTACCTTTATTTGTTTTAAGATTCCAGCACTTCCACTTCTCTGTTGAGTATTCTTTCCAAGACATCACTATTTATTTCCTCAAGTTCCCGAGCTTACATGTCTTTCGCCACAGTAAATTCTGACAAGGTTATTTTGTCTAATATCTCACCCATCTCCTCTGGTTCCACACATAGGCGACCTCATTAATATTCAAGAGGCCCTATTCTCTACAAAGATACTGTTTAGCTTATTGAAACTTGCATAATAGGCTTCTGATAATTCAAATACACCATATCCCCCGTATCACTACACCCCTCCTGCACCCTTACAATTCTGCCATTTATGTTCACACCAACAAATAAATCCAATAGGTTCAAAAACAAATTCTCTTTCAGAAAATGTATTTTCATGTGCCCAGTTATTGTATATTGACATATCATTTCTAACAATTTCAGTATACTTCTGATTTACTGTCAGGCTAACAATATTTGGTTTCATACTGACATCAGAAAAGGCTGAGGGAGTTCTTGTTTATCAATCTGAAAAAGGTAGCTTACAGGGTCAGCAGGTAATAGAGAAGGCAAATCAAATGCTGACATTTATTATAGAGGGAATGGAGTCTAGAAACATGGAGGTCTGACTAAAACTGTGCAAGGTACAAGTCAGACCACGCCTCGAATATTATGAACAGTGTGAGTGCCCGAAGGAAAGGCATTGGAGGCAGGTCAGAGACGGTTCACTCGGCTGATCTGGGAATGGAGGGATTTTCTAATGAGAAGAGGTGGAGTAGGTTGAGGTTGAACCCTTGAAGTTTAGATAATGAGAGAGAAATAGAATGAAACATCCAAGATTCTGAGGGGGCCTGATCGGGCAGATGCTGGGAAGTTAGAAAATAGAACAGTACAGCACAGCAACAGGCCTTTCGGCCCACCATGTCTGTGCTGTCCAAGACGTTATTCTCAACTCATACCATCTGCCGGCACATGGTCCATATCCCTCTATTCTCCACCTGTCACGTTTCTGTCTAAATGCCACTTCAAAACTTTACTCACATTTCTGCTTCGACAACATCCCTCGGTAACCTCCACACACATCTCGTTTAAACTTTCTCTTTCTCACCTTAAACCTATGCGCTCTAGTACTTGAAGCTTACACATTGGAAACGAGATTCCGACTATCCACATTATCTGCTCTGTCCAAAAGTTATATTCCTGTACCTGGTCGACTGTCAGCCTCTGATACTCTCGCAAAACAATCCAACTTCGTTTAGTTTCCTCTTACACCTAACACACCCTTAACAAGTCTAACACAGGCAACGTGCTGATAAATCCATTTTGCACCCTCTCCAAAGCTCCACATCCTCCCTATTGTGCGGAGATGAGAACTGCACCCAGTACTCCAAATGTGGCCAAACAGAAGTTTTATAGAATCACAGCATCAGATGCAAACCACTAAAGCCAACGTTGTGACCGATGAAGGCCGTACCGTCCACGAACGGTGACACAGTGGTTAGCACTGTTGCTTCATAGCGCCAGACCCGAGTTCAATTCCTGCTTCAGGCGACGGACTGTGTGGAGTTTACACTTTCTCCCCATGTCTGTGAGGGTTTCCTCCGGGTGCTTTCTATTGCCATTTTCAGGAAGCTACTGATTTGCACCAAAATCCTTCTGTATATCAATGTCCCTCAGTATCCTAACTTTCTTCTGGACTTTGACATCATTACAGTTACTGTACTGCCCTTGCTGCCAGTACATTCAGTGCCCTGACTGTAACCATATTGACATTACCATCACTGTCTGGTGCCTATAAAATAATTCCTGCTAATGGTTGCTGCTGATTGCTTATTCTCAGGTCCACCCAAATAGACTCCAAATTTTGATCTTCAGATCCACATGATTGTCTCATTAATACATTAACTTCATCCTTTCTTCACAACATGTTGGCTTTTTGCCCCGTCTGCCTCTTGGGACTAGATTGGGTTGGGATATCTGGACAGCATGGATGGGTTGGACCGAAGTGTCTGTTTCCATGCTGTACATCTCTATGACTGTATGACTCTTCAACAACCCCTTCAATATTCCCTTCCCAGCGATGTTCATTCTGCAGCTTCATCCCTGTAATGACAGTTCCATCATATCTGTTCACTGTCATTCCATCTGCCTTATGGCGAATGCAGGGAGTCATTCCTCAGTAGTGGGTGTTTGAACAGATGGGAAGAGGTTACAGCGATAGGGAGGCTTACAGGGGCTCAAGGATGTTAGAATTAAACAGATTTACATCTGGACAAGAATGTCAGTGGGCCAAAGATGTTTGGGAATTGGAGGAATTTACAATGATAGAGGGAGCTGGGTTAGATTCTGGAGATGGGGTAGGGATGAATGTAGGGAGAGGCAGGCAGATTGAGAGGCACAGACAGGGGATGTTTCAGGGAGAAGAGTATAGTATATACTTACAGAGATATGGAAGGTTGTCGTGACTGAAGACGTTTACAGATATAAGAAGGCTTCAAGATTCTGGAGGCTACAGAGATAGGAAGGCAATGGAGAATGCCAGGTAACTGGGTTGGAGACAGTTATACAGATAGGGAGGGTTGCACAAACTGAAAGAGGGTCCTGTGCTCGGGAGGGGTTTGGAGTTGGGAACTAGGGTGAAATTTTAAAAGATTAACATCGAAGAATTGGAGAACGATAAGGAGATTACAAATTTGTCCATAGCTAAGGAAGGGTTGTAGGAGCTGGAGACGATTACATAGGTAGGGACCGATGGAGAGGTTAAAGACAAATACGTTGACAGGGAGGTTGGTATTGGTAGGAGGAGCTTACAGGGATAAACAGGACAGTCGGGGTTTACAGGGATGAAGGAATTTAGTATCTACTGGAGAAGTTTAGGAATTAGGTTGTTTGGGATTGGAGAACCTGATAAAGATAGAGACAGAGAGAATAGTATGGATGAGAGGAGATTCCAAACAGAGGAAGGATTATTGGGACTGGAGGATATTACAGAGATCACGAATACAGCATGGGCTAGGATTGATGCCTGCGATCCCCTGTACTGTCTCAGGGAGGACCAGCACAGCAGATGTGAAAACAGGACCCTCACAAGATAGTGAGAATATTGCTCCTCCTTGCCCAGCACTATACCTGTGTCCTGTCTTCCAGGTCTGAATACAGAAGGCCACTAACTCCTCCCTGTGCTGTTTACTGTGAGTGATCTTACCAGCTGCAGGATTTACTGAAGGCTCCAGATCTCCCTCTCCATCTCTCTCTGGCTGACGAAGCGTCTTCAATGAGGTGATGGATGAGACAGGAGTCCGGAATATCCTGATTAACTGCATGAGACAGAGAAATAGACAGAATGGGAAATTAGATTGATGCAATGAGGATAACTCATGCAGAGTGGCACAGAGTTCAGCAGAGATCTGGAAAATCCTAGTCTCCATCCCTGGCCTGTGCTGTTGCGGCTCTCTGGTTTGGAGAATTCTGTTGATTCAGGATCTCAGACCAGCAGTAAGAGGGAGAAACACTGACAGAGGCAGCAAATTGACCTACACATCGAGGGATACTACATGGAGAGATACTGGGTGCTACCACCAGAGTGCAGGAAGGTATCAGGATCACACAATCGTGTCAGAAGACGTGGTTCTGATGCAGTGGGAACTGCTCCCAGTCCTCAGGGAGGAGTCAGCCATTATATTGGGATGGGCTCCACTGGAACTGGGCCCTGGTCAATCAATTTGCTTTAAAATGACACAGATGAGGAGGGACAGGGCTTAGGTTAAATGAAATTCCCAAATCCAAAGAGAAAGCTTGAAATATTGGAAAACCATGGAGTTGTGTGTAAAGACAAACAGGAAGAAACAGAAGGGACTGAGTTTAACTGAAATTAGGTTTGTGACAGGAAATTGTGGTAAAAATTAATGTTTCTTAATTTGTGATGTCTATCTACTCGCCATCACGGAGACATGGTCACAGGGTGAACACAAAGATGGGTCATCAATATTCACAGCTACACAACATTGTGGAAAACCAGACAGAATGGGAAGCAGGATGGGGGACTCCCACAGTTAGGGATAACAATTGGGATTACCAGGAAAATATGTGGCCTCAGATTATCAAACAACAGGAAACCAAATTCTGAGTAATAAGAGTCAGAACTCAAAACTGGAATGATAGTGTTTAGGCCCTTTTACAGCATTACATTGTTAGACACTGCATTAACAGGGAATAATTGGAATTTGTAATAAAGGCACTGGGATAATTGTGAGGGAATTCAATCTTCCTATCTCACTATCTCATTGGTGATGGGTCACAGCTGAGGCTGACTCTCTCCCAATCTCAGGGGGAGTCTGAAAGTGGCTGTACAGAGTCTGTTACACTTGGGGCAGAAGGTGGCCGTGGGAAGGGGGTGGGTGGGGCTTTGGTGTGACAGCAAGCTTCTTGTGCTGTTTCCTCCCGGGTTCCCATTTTCACCACAGTAAGTCTCAAGGTGCTCGACACCTACCCAATGCTCCTCCCCTACTATAGAAGATCTTGGCCAAGTAATTCCCAGGAGTTACCAGATTCGATTAAGAGATGAAAAAAAACGATCAATTCTGAAGTACCCAATGTTTAGAAATGTGGACGCATTTGTTAAAGAGATCGCTAAGGAGTCTCCGAGCAGGAGTGCAGTAGGAAGAGGACACATTGTCAGCGTTTAATCAGGTGATAGTAACAGGGAGAATTAAAGGTGCTGGAGGTGGTGAGAGTGTTGCAGAGAGTGCCCAGGGCCTGAACAGTGTTACAAAACCAGTACGAATTGCTACAGCTGTTTGCTGAGGTAGGGAGGGTCATGCATTTTCATTGATTCATTCATGACCTGAGAATGTCACCGGTTGGAGCAGCATTCATTGCCCCACTGCTAATTGCCCAGAGGCAGCTCAGAGTCAGCCATGTTGCTGTGAGTCTGGAGTCACATGTGAGCCAGACCAGATATGAATATCAGATGTCCCTCCCTAAAGGACACATGTGAACAAGTTGCGCTTTTCCAGATAATCAACAATGCTTATATGCTGGCATCACTAATGTCCTGTACGAATACAACATGACATCCCAACTCCTGTCTCAATGTTGTGACCTAATGAAGGTAACCTCCTCAAACGTCACCTGTGACGCCACTTTCAAAGAACTGTCTACCTGCATCTCTGGGTCACTGATCGACAACACTACTCAGGGCCAGAACATTAACTGTACAAGTCCAGCCCTGGTCTGCTTTACCAGAATGCAACATCGTGCATTTCTCCACCTGCTATTCCTAACATCATTGGCCCAGCAGTACTGTAGATCCCATTGTACTCTTCGATAACCCTCTTTGCTGTCCACTATTCCATCAATTTCACTGTCACTCACAAACTTACTAACCATGAGTCCTCTATTCTCATCCAAACCATTTATATAAATGATGCATAACAGTGACCCAGCAGCGAACCCCATGGCACACCGTTGGTCATAGGCCTGCAGTTTGAGCAGCAACCTCTATGAACATGTTCTGTCTCCTACAGTTAATCTGTTTTGTATCCAGTTGGTGAGCGCTCCCTGGTTATGTGTGATCTCAACTTACTAACCAGTCTGCCATGCAGAACCTTGTCAAATACCTTGGTAAAGTTCATGTGGACATCGTGTACTGCTCTGCTTTGATCTGTCACTTGTCTACTTCCATTGTCCTTTCTCTCAGAATTTCCTCCATCGACTTACCCACCTCCGCCATCAGTCTCACTGGTCTGTAGTGGCTGTCAATGATAAAAATGTCTCTGCAATGAGCCTTGTAGTTTCCTCCCTAGCTTCTCAAAAGACGCTGGGATACATCTGATCATATCCCATGGTTTAATGAACTTTTTTTTGCATTTTAAGACATCCAACACCTCCTATTCTCCAATGTGAACTTTGTTCAAGACATCACTATGTATTTTCCAAAATTCCCGAGCTTCCATGTCTTTCTCCATAATAAATCCTGAAGCAAAATATTTGTTTTGGATCTTTCCCATCAGCAGTGATTCCACACAAACAGCATCATTGACCTTTCAGGGGCCCTATTCTCTCCGTCATTATAATTTAGCCCTTGTTGAAACTTGTCAAAATGCTTCTGAAAGTTAAAATATCCCCCTACCGCTACTTGCCTTCCCCACCCTTATCTATTCTGCCATTCATGGTCACACCAATCCAACGGCGTTAAAAATATTCCGCTTTTGTAAAATCACGTGTTGCCCAATGTTTCTGAGAGTCTATTTATTGTTCATTGCTGTATTCTTTACAATACACTCCAGCATGTTCCCGACTTACTGTCAGGCTAACACCGTTTGGTTTCAGACTGACTGCACAAAGGGTTTTGGGAATCCTTGTGAATCAATCTGAAAATGGTAGATTACAGGATCAGCAGGTCATAGAGAAGGCAAATCAAATGCTGCCATTTATTACAAAGGGAATGGAGTCTAAAGATAGGGAGGTCTTTCTAAAACGATGCAAGGTACAAGTCAGACCACACCTAGATTATAATGAATAGTATGAGTGCCGTAAGGAAAGACATTCTTGTATTGGAGGCAGGCCAGGGAAGGTTCACTCGGCTGATCCTGGAGATGGCGGGATTTTCCAATGAGAAGAGGTGGAGTAGATTGACCTTGAACCCATTGGGGTTTTGAAGAATGGGAGAGAAATTGAATGAAACATCGAGGATTCTGAGGGGCTTTGACAGGGTGGATGCCGTGAAGTTAGAAACGAGAACAGTACAGCAGAGTAATAGGTCCTTCGGCACACCATGGCTGTGCTGACCATGTTGCTTTCTGAACTAATCTCAACTGCCTGCACATGGTCCATATCCCTCTATTCTCTGCCTGTTGATGTTTCTGTCTAAATGCCACTTCATATCTTTACTCTCCCTGCCACCTCTCCCATCTCCTGAGCAGCTTCCACCCTCTCTGTACAGAAAACTAGCTTCATTCATCTCACTTAACATTTCTCACTCTCACCTTAAACCGAGGCGCCCTAGTATTTGATATTTCTACATTGGAAGAAGAATTCTAACTACCAACACTATTCCCCTCTCTCCTAATGCTATATAACTGTACCATGTCACCCCTCAGCCTCCGATACTCACGCAAAATAATCTAACTATGTCCAAGCTCCTTATAGTGAACACATTCTCATCCAGGCAACATTCTGGTAACCCCCTGTTACACCCTGCCCAAAGTCTCCACATCCTTCCTCTAGTGTGGCGATGAGAACTACATGCAACATTCCAGACATGGCCGAATTAAGTTTCAATCAGTCACAACATGACATGCAAACGTCTGAACTCAATACTGTGATCAATGAAAGGAAGCATACCACACTTCTCCTTTACCACCACATCCTGCTGTGTTGTTATTTTAAGGGAGCTACGGATTTGCACCCAAGGTCATCTGTTTATCAATGTTTATCAATGTTTCCAATTAGAGTACTTCCCTCTTCCATTTGACTTCATAAATGCATTACTTCACACTCGTCCCGATCAAATTCGATTTGCCATTTCGGTGCCCAGAGTTCCAGTAGTTCCACTGCTGCAACCTTTAACAATCTTCTTCACTATCTTTAATTCACCTAACTTCCCCTAAACGTTACATGCCTTTCCAAACGTCATCTGCAAAATTCCTTATCAAACTGCTGACCTTTTCATCTTATTCTCAGAGATAAATTACAAACAAAAATCGCAGCACTGATCCTTGTGAAACACCACTGGCTACAGACCTCCAATCCGAAATTCACTGCTCCACATTCCTCTGTTTACTAACACCAAGAAAATGTTGTATCTAACTTATCAACCACCATGGATTCCATGGATTGTAGTTTGATCTTCCAGGTCTCACTTGCTATTTCTCACCTCCACCCAAAGTGACTCTAAATTTTGATTCCCAGATTAAACTGGCTGTCTCACTGATGCACTGACTGTATCCTTACCTAACAACTGGACCTTGATTGGCGTTTCGCTGATGCTCCTGAAACCCTTCAACAATCACATCCTATCCATGGTTATTCGGCAGCCACGTCTCCATAATCATAGTTCGATCATATCATAGTTCCATAATCATAGTTCGACAGGTAATGCTGTCATTCCATCTGCCTGTTGCAAATGCAGGGCGCGTTTTGCTGAAAGTGGGGCTTTGAGGGATGGAGAGGGGTCACAAAGTTAGAGAGACGTTTGGGGGCTGGACAGGGTGAAGGATAGTTACAGGTGCTAGATAAAGTTCGCTGGAGATAAGATTTATTGTTTGGAGGAAATTACAGAATAGAGCCGATTTGAATAGATTCCAGATAGGGATTTGTGTCGAATTGTGGCTCATTATAGGGATTACATTGAGCAGGGTGTAGAATCATTCACAGGATACGAGGATGTGGTACATTTAACAACAGTTAAGAGGGATAGGGATGATGGTATGGACTGGAGAATATTACAGGGATAGGGAAATTTGTGTGGTCTCCAGAATATTAAACGGACAGTAAGGATGGTATGCATAGGAGAATGTTACAGGCATAGGGTGGATAATATGGACTGGAGAATGTTACAGGGATAGGGAGTAAGTTGTGGACTGTAGAATTTGACAGAGTTAGGGAGTGTTGTATGGACTAGACAATGTTCCAGGGATAGGGAGGGAGTTATAGACTGGAGAAAGTTAGAGGGAGAGCTGCTTTTAAGCACTGGAAGATATTTCAGTGAGCGTGAGTGTTGTGCATGTACGAAAATATGATAGGGATAGGGAGGTGTGTTGAGACTGGAGGAGGTTACAGTCATAGAAAGGGTTGAGAGAGACTTGAGTCGCTTATGAGCAAAGGATAGGCTGCAGCGTGTGTGGAGCTGTTTACACATAGAAAGGAGAATATAATGGCCTCAAAACAGTTACACTAATACATAGGCATATAGGAAATGAAGGATTTAAAGAGATTACACAGACCAGGAGTGTTGTACACAAAGAACAAAGAAAATCTACAGCCCAGGAACAGACCCTTTGCCCTCCAAGCCTGAGCCGGTCCAACCCTACTGTCTAACCTGTCGCCCAATTCCTAAGCATATGTATCCCTCTGCTCCCCACCTCCTCATGCATCTGTCCAGACGCATCTTAAATGAATCTACCGTGCCTGCCTCTACCACCTCTGCTAGCAACGCATTCCAGACAACCACCACCCTCTGTGTGAAGTACTTGCCGCGTGTATCCCCCTTAAACTTTCCACCTCTCACCTTGAAATCGTGACCTCTTGTTATTGAATCCTTCACCCTGGGAAAAAGCTTGTCTCTGTCCACTGTGTCTACACCCTTCATGATTTTGTGATACACAGTGGAGGAGAACACACTGATAGGGATGGTTTTACAGACTAATTAATGTTACAAAATAATGGGGGTTGCAACGGTGAGAGCAGGTTTCAGCAAGTTGGAGGATATAAACCTGAAGAAGGTTACACACATAGCGATGGATTTAGGGTCTGGTGGGGGCTACACAGTAAAGGGGTTGGAGTGACTAGAGACATTTACACAGATAGGAAGAGTACTTGTGGTCGGCAGTACTCACAAAAACAGGGAGGATTGTAGGGTGTGCAGAACATTGCAGGAAATAGAAGTGATGTATCAACGTAATGGTGTACATAGGCAGGAAAGTTTGTAAGGTTTGGAGCAGCTCATCATGATAGAGAGGCACATGGAGAAATGAGATGTTATACAATTCCGGAAGTTTAAATTTACTGCAAGCAGTCAGAGACCATGGCAGTTGTAAGGTCTGGTGGAGGTTGCACCGATTGGGAGGATTACAGGGTCTTGATGATGTTGTACATGGAAGAAGGGTTGTCAGGACTGAAGCTGGGAACAGAGATAGAGAGAACAGCAGGGGATTACAGAGATATATAGGGTAGTGGTCTCTGGTGGAGGTTCCATGTTGATGGCTGTTTTGTGGAACGGCAGGACCTTGCAGATATTGACAGATTTGAAGGGGCTGGAGTGGTGTACAGAGGCATGGAGAAATGTAGTGACTGGAGGATACAGAGATGGTGAGGGCTGTAGGAGATGCAATAATTTGATTGGACTGTAGAAGCTGGAGGGGTTCATAAACACAAAGAGGATTGTAGGAGTGTGAGGAATTTACAGAGATAGGAAGGTTGGAGCATTCTCAGGACTTATTGGTTTGGAGCACTGTCCAGACTGAGGGAGGTTTCAGAATGAGGGAGGGGTAGAGCAAAAGGAAACAGTCGCAGAGAATAGAGGACCATAAACATGTCACTTCAGTGCTGTGTCACTGCAGGTCATCAGGAGGACAGTTGTCCTCATTAAAATGTACAGATCCTCAGGAAAATGGGCAGGGTGGATGCTGAAAGGATGCCCACTTCCCCTTATGGGAGAGAGACAAACAAGCAGAAATGTTTGACCAAAATGGAGAGTGTGGGCGTTATCATATTTCTCAGTGGCCCAAACCTACTTCCACACAGCTCAAAGCAAGGCAATGCAATAACAAAGAGCAAGGTCGTTTGGGGCTGCAGGAGATACGAGACGAAGGTCAGGTTGGAAGGGTTGGACAGCGTGAGAGAGAAGGGAGTGTTCAACAGCTGGAAGGGTTTACAGGGTGTGGACACTGTCAGGACTGGAGAACATGACACGCTCACTCATGAGAGGGAGGTAACGATATGGCACAAGGTCAAACACAGCAGGAGGATCCCAAGCTCCATACCTGTTATTTACTCAGGGAACTGCTCTCACCCAGTCTGGTGTCAAGCCCCACATAAAAACAGCATGAGGTTTCCCAGCTCCTGGTGCTCAGGGCCCAGTGCACTTACCCCTTAACGGGTCGGTGAGGTTTTTACAGTTATACATTCTCCGAGCCGACATAAACTGTAAATACACACTCTCCCATGCAAAGACCATCTGCACTCAGATTCCCTGGTTACACAATCATCTGAGTGGCAGTCTGCAGAAAACAAAAACAAAAACAAAACTCCATTGCATGGGTCAGGGTTAAAGGTAAAACTTTCATTTTCTCAAAATGGAAACTCCCCAATCCTGCATCTCACGCAACTGCCACTTAAAAATATTAAAATAAAGAACATTCCAAATGAAGGCTTCCATGAGGTGAGCTCTGCCAGTTACATAGATCTGGAGGTTACCAGATGCATGGAGAGTGCTGTGTACCATAGCCGCACTAGGTCAGTGTCAGGCACACAGACAGAATGGGTAAATAGATTCACATCTGAACTCACATCTCCCAGCCTGGGAACCTGCAACTGTGCCCAGCCATTCTGGTAATGATGTCCAGAATTACGACATTACGATCAGTCCAATGGTCCAGTCAAAAAAGATCTGTGGTTCAAATTGTAACATTCTTCAGGTTCCACAACCGATTCTCGATCCCATCCTGCAGGTTCTATGAATCCTGCTACCTCTAACCTCCTGCAGGATCCATGTCCCTTCCTATATTAGAACCACCCTCCAGGTTCGGCAGCCCTTCCTGCAACTGTAACATGGCCCGGTCTCTACAACTCTTCCATCTTCTGCAGTGTTCCCCAGAAAGGCACTGGAAAAAGTGGATGTTATGGAGAAAGAGAGAGATATCAGGACTGGAGGGTTTTGCAGATATTAGGAACATTGCAGTGACCAAAAGAGGCTTCGGTAATTTTGTGGGTTGATGTTCATAAAGGAGGACAGAGAGCTAAGGAGGATTGTAGGGACTTGTAGAAGTTTCACAGTTTGAGTGTTGTAGGGACTGGAGGAATGTACGAAACAGGGCGGGTTTAAAACTGGAGGATTCTGCAGAAAACCTTCATAGGTTAGTGTAGGCTAAAAGATCAGCACTACATCGAGGGCTGAAGGGCCTGCACTGTGCTGTGCTGTTCCATGTTCCAAATAGGGAGGGTTACAACGGCACGAAGAGATTCAAGAAAGCTGGAAAGGATGGGGTCTGAAGGAAGAGACACATATAGGAAAGGTGGCGAGGATTGTCGGAGCTTACAGAGACAGCAATGGTCTGATCTGGAGCAGATGACCCAGACTGGGAGGGTTGTGGGGACTGGAGGTGGTTTCACAGGAAGGGAAGGCCATAAAGCCACAGGGTATTACAGAAATGTGGAGAGCTGGACGACCTACAGGGGTTTCATGGAGATGGGCAAATTGGGAGGATACAGGGATCAGGATGTTGTTAGGTTGGGGAGATTTACACAGATAGGGAGTGCTTAGGGAACGGAGCAGATGACATAGATAAAGACGTTTGTATAGACTGGAAGAACATACAGATATATGGAGGGTAGTCGTGACAGTAGATGTTCATAGATACAGGAAGGCTGTGCAGGTTATTTAGACATGGAGGATGTGGAATCAGACAGATTTTCCTGGAGATAACAAGGGCAATTTTGGTTGGAGACAGTTTCACTGATAAGGGAGCATTAGTAATTTCTTACAATTTGGTCAAAGTGGGAAAGGTTGTAGGGGAGGGTGACGTTTACACAGAGAGGGTTGTAAGAGCTGGAGAAGGTTATAGAGATGGGCGGATAGATAGAGAGACTGGAGGAGCTTGCATTGACAGGGTGTGTGCTGGCGACGGTTGGATGTCACACAGATAGGGAATCTTATAGGAGCTGGATCGGGAGAGTCACAGGCATTGGAGCGGGTTCTAGAGATTGGAATGCTGCAGAGACCTGAGAGGATTGTAGGGTCTTCACAGATTGATTGTGTCAATCAGTCTGGTGAGCTAGGTAAGGTAGATTCGGAAAGCTTAAATCCAATGTATACCACCTTCATTTTCCAGACCGGAACTTCAATATCCCTCATAAGCCACAAATACCTAAACCTGCCAGCTTTTCCCTTCACTCTAACAGGGACAAATTTGCCCTGGATTCTTAATATCACACTTTTAAAAGGATCCCATTTGCCAGTCATTCCTTTTCCTTCAAACAGACTCACCCAGTTGACGGTAGCATGATGTGGAGGAGCCGGTGGTGACTCGGATGGGCAAAGTTAAAAATCACACAACCCCAGCTTCCAGTCCAGCAGGTTTATCTGGAGGCACTAGGTTTCAGAACGCTGCTTCATCACGTGGTTGTGGAGCACAATCATAAGGCACAGAATTTATAGCAACAGGATTGCAGTGTCATGAAATGTAATATCAAACACATTTAGTTTAAGTTTTCATCTTTTAGGATGATCACCTGCGCTTTGAAAGCTGGTGCTTTGAGATAAACCTGTTGGAGTACAACCTGGTTTTGTTTTATTTTTAATTCACCCAATCGACCTCTGCTAGATCCTGCCTCATGGCCCCAAACCTGGCCCTACTCCAGTTTCACACCTTAATCTGTGGACCTGTCTGATCTTTTTCCATAACTATGTTAAAACTAAGACAGTTGTGGTCACTGGACCCAAAGTGCTCTCCGACTGACACTTCAGTCACTTGTCTGACCTCGTTTTCTGAGGGGAGGTCCAGTCTTGCACCCACCTGAGTAGAGTTAGGCCTAGTTAGAGTTGCATCTTGATTTAGGAAACGTTCTTGGACATATTTTTGGGTGGTCCAGTCAATACTGGGAAAATTAAAATCTCGAACCAATACTACTCTATTATTCCGACAGGTATCGCCAATCTCTCTACACATCTGCTCCTCTAGTACCTGCTGGCTATTTGGGAGTCCATAATACAATCCCAACAGAGTGACCACCCCTGTTTTGTTTCTAAGTTCTAAACATTTGGCCTCATTTGATGACTCTTTAAGCGTATTCTTTCTAATCACTTTTGTTATGTCCTCCCTTATCAAAAGGTCAACTCCCCTCCTCACTTACTTGTCCTTCTGTCCCGCCTGTAGTTTCTGTATCGTGGAACACTGAGCTGCTAGTCCTGCCCTTCTCTCAGCCATGTTTCGGTTATGGCTATAATATCCCAGTCCCCAGAGCTAATTCATGCTCTGAGCTCATCTGCCCCACCAGTCAGGTCTCATGCATTGAAACAAATGAACTTTAAACCAGAAGTCTTTTCCCTCCCTCGTCTGTGCCCCTGGATATCCTGAATAGGAAACTTGCTCTCGATGGCTAATGTATTTTCCCCTGACTTTTCGATGGTCCCTCTCTTAATCAGAGTCCCAATTTGCTGCCAAACTAGTTTAAACCTCCCAGGATAACATGAGCAAATCTCCCCGCAGTGATACTGGTGCCCCTCTGGTTCATTTCTAACCTATCCACCCCCTTATACAGGTCACCTCTACCCCAGAAGAGACCCCAATGATCCAAGAACTGAAAACCCTGCCCCCTCCAACAGCTCCTCAGGCATACATCCACCCGGCCTATCTTTCTATGTCTATCCTCACTGGGGCATGTGGCACTAGGAGTAATCTAGAGATCACTGCCCTTGAGGTCCTGCTTTTTAACTTCTTACCTAACGCCTGATACTCATTTCACAGGACCCCATCCCATTGTGTTCATGAAGAGGGAGTAGTAAAGGCCGCAAGTCCAGCGAATAGAGATCAAGCGATATCGTGAGTTTGATGAAGAAACCACAGTGCAATAAAACCAGGTGAAGCCATTCACAAGGATAGGGAGTGCAACGGGGTCCTTAGAAATGGCTGTGAAAAATCCTTGTCAGATACTATGAAGGAAAAGCCACAAGGTACTTTGTCAGTATAGTTAGAATAAAAGGGTAACTGAGGAAATGGTGAGGCCGAATAGAAACCAAAGAAACAATCTGTGCATGGAGCCAGAGGAAGTAGGTGAGATCTTCAATGAATACGTCCCATCTGTATTCACGCAGGAGAAAAACATTGTATCCGGGGATTTCAGACGGGATGGTGATGTTCTCGAACATGGTAAGATCAATAAGGAGGAGGTATTAAATGTTTTCACAGGCATAAAGGTGGAGAAATCCCCAGTGCCCAATGAATGTATCCCAGGCTGCTATGGCAGGTAAGAGAGGAGACTGCTGGGGCCTGGTGGATATATTTAATACTTTGCTGGCCACAGGTGAAGTGCCGAATGACTGAAGGATCGCGAATGTGGTTCATTTGTTCAGGAAGGGCAGCAGGGATAGGCCAGGTAATTACAGAGCAGATAGTCTGACAGCAGGGGTGGGGGGTGGGGGGATATTATTGGATACCACTCTGAGGATGAATCAACACTTGCAAATGCAAGGATCAAAAGGAAAGAGCCCATGGGATCCAAGGCAAGTTGGCAAATTGGATACAAAATTTTTGGATTATCTTTTTCGTGTTTGAAATTGTTTCACCAGCGGGTATACCACAGGGATCTGTGCAGGAACGATCGCTGGTTATTCTGGGGAATAATAACTTCGATGTGAAAGCAGAAGATATCATTAGTCGGTTTTCAGATGACATGAAAGGTGAAGATGTTGTTTAGAGTGAGGGGGATGGTCTCAGGCTACAGTCTGATGACGATTAGATGATAATCTGAGCAGAGTTTAGTTCAGTTCAATGTGAGGTCATACCTGTGGGAGGTACGATAAGCGAAGGACAGACATAATGAGTGTTCGGACCTTGCGGAGTGGTGAGGAACACAGGGACCTGAGTGGACAACCCAAAGATCCCTGAAGGTGTCAGCACAGATGGACCGGGTGGGGAAGGCACCTGAACTGGGAGCGGGAGGGGGACCCACATCCTGATGGGGCGAATTGTTAGAGCTGTTAGAGAGGATATAATCTAATCTGGCAGGGTATTGTATCTTAAACAGTCGAAGGGTCAGAAAGACGATTGAGGCTGGTTCACAAGTTAAAGAGAGCCATTTCAAGAGATAAGGCAGGAAAGAACATGGCAGGAAATGGGGGAGGGGGAACTGATGATTAAACTGCATTTATTTCAATGCAAGGGGCCTGACAGCTAAGGTATATGAACTCAGGACATGGATTTGAACATGGGACTGGGAGATTATAGTTATTACAGAAACACAGCTGAGAGAGGGGCAGGACTGGCAGCTCATTGTTTCAAGGTAGAGGAACTGCAGGAAGCATCGAAGGGGAGGCAAGAGAGGACGCGTGGTGATGTCTTTTGATTGCATGACTCATCCCAGCAGTACGTAGAGAGGATATTCCTGTGGGATCACCCAGTAAAGCTATATTAGTGGAACAGAGAAATAAGAATGGGTCATCACCTCGATTTGATTGTCCTACTAATCCCTAATAACAAGTGGCAAACTGAGGAACAAATATGTCTTTGAGGAGGTGACCAAGCATGTGGATGAGGGTAGAGCAGTGGATGTCGTATACATGGATTTTAGTAAGGCATTTGATAAGGTTCCCCATGGTAGGCTTATGCGGAAAGTCAGGAGGCATGGGATAGAGGGAAATATGGCCAATTGGATAGAAAACTGGCGAACTGGTCGAAGTCAGAGAGTGGTGGTAGAAGGTAAATATTCAGTCTGGAGCCCAGTTACAAGTGGAGTTCCGCAGGGATCAGTTCTGGGTCCTCTGCTGTTTGTAATTTTTATTAATGACTTGGAAGAGGGAGTCGAAGGGTGGGTCAGTAAATTTGCAGATGATACGAAGATTGGTGGAGTTGTGGAGAGTGAGGAGGGCTGTTGTCGACTGCAAAGGGATTAAGATATGATACAGAGCTGGGCTGAGGAGTGGCAGATGGAGTTCAACCCTGCCAAGTGTGAGGTTGTCCAGTTTGGAAAGACAAATAAGAATGCGGAATACAGGGTTAACGGTAGGGTTCTTAGTAAGGTGGAGGAGCAGAGGGATCTTGGGGTCTATGTTCATGGATCTTTGAAAGTTGCCACTCAGGTGGATAGAGCTTGTAAGAAGGCCTATGGAGTATTAGCGTTCATTAGCAGAGGGATTGAATTCAAGAGTCGTGAAGTGATGTTACAGCTGTACAGGACTTTGGTTCGGCCACATTTGAAGTACTGTGTGTAGTTCTGGTCGTCTCACTTTAGGAAAGATGTGGAAGCTTTGGAGAGGGTGCAGAGAAGATTTACCAGGATGTTGCCTGGAATGGAGAATAGGTCGTACGAGGATAGGTTGAGCGTGCTAGGCCTTTTCTCATTGGAACGGAGAAAGATGAGGGGTGACTTGATAGAGGTGTATAAGATGATCAGAGGAATAGAGAGAGTAGACAATCAGAAACTTTTTCGCCGGGTAAAACAGAGTGACAATAGACAATAGACAATAGACAATAGGTGCAGGAGTAGGCCATTCAGCCCTTCGAGTCTGCACCGCCATTCAATATAATCATGGCTGATCTTTCCTAATCAGTATCCTGTTCCTGCCTTATCTCCATAACCCTTGATTCCACTATCTTTGAGAGCTCTATCCAACTCTTTTTTAAATGAATCCAGAGAGTGGGCCTCCACTGCCCTCTGGGGCAGAGCATTCCACACAGCCACCACTCTCTGGCTGAAGAAGTTTCTCCTGAGCTCTATCCTAAAAGGTCTACCCCGTATTTTTAAGCTGTGTCCTCTGGTTCAGCACTCACCCATCAGTGGAAATATGTTTCCTACTGCCAGAGTGTCCAATCCTTTCATAATCTTACATGTCTCAATCAGATCCCCTCTCAGTCTTCTAAACTCAAGGGTATACAAGCCCAGTCCCTTCAGTCTTTCAGTGTAAGCTAATCCTGCCATTCCAGGAATTGACCTCGTGAATCTACGCTGCACTCCCTCAATAGCCAGAATGTCTTTTCTTAAATTTGGAGACCAGAACTGCACACAATACTCCAGGTGTGGTCTCACCAGGGCCCTGTACAGCTGAAGAAGCACCTCTTTGCTTCTATACTCAATTCCTCTTGTTATAAAGGCCAGCATGCTATTATCCTTCTTCACTACCTGCTGTACCTGCATGCTTGCCTTCATTGACTGGTGTCAAGAACACCCAGATCTCTCTGTACTGCCCCTTTACATAAATTGATTCCATTGAGGTGGTAATCTGCCTTCCTGTTCTTGCCACCAAAGTGGATAACCATACATTTATCCACATTAAACTGCATCTGCCATGCATCTGCCCACTCACTTATCTTGTCCAGGTCACCCTGTAATCTCCTAACATCCTCATCACAATTCACCCTGCAACCCATCTTTGTATCATCAGCAAATTTGCTAATGTTATTGCTGATACCATCTTCTATATCATTAACATATATTGTAAAAAGCTGCTGTCCCAGCACGGATCCCTGCGGTACCCCACTGGTCACTGCCTGCCATTCTGAAATGGAGCCGTTTATCACTACCCTTTGTTTCCTGTTAGCCAACCAATTTTCAATGCAATCTAGTACTTTGCCCCCAATACCATGCGCCCTAATTTAACTCACTAACCTCCTGTGTGGGACTGTATCAGAAGCTTTCTGAAAGTCCAGTTACACTACATCTACTGGATCTCCCTCGTCCAACTTCAGAGTTACATCCTCAAAAAATTCAAGAAGATTAGTCAAGCATGATTTCCCCTTCATAAATCCATGCTGACTCTGTCCTATCCTGTTACTCCTACCCGGTTGTGCAGTAATTTCATCCTTTATAATATACTCCAGGATCTTTCCCACCACTGAGGTCAGACTAACTGGTCTATAATTTCCTGCTTTCTCTCGCCCACCTTTCTTAAAAAGTGGTATAACATTAGCCACCCTCCAATCCTCAGGAACCGACCCCAAATCTATTGAACTCTGGAAAATAATCACCAACGCATCCACGCTTTCCCTAGCCACCTCCTTCAGTACCCTGGGATGCAGACCATTAGGCCCCGGAGACTTATCAACCTTCAGACATAACAGTCTCTACAACACCAAATCCTGGCAAATATTAATTCTCTTAAGTTCAGGTCCTTCAGCCACTGTTACCTCAGGGAGATTGCTTGTGTCTTCCCCAGTGAACACAGATCTGAAGTACCCATTTAATTCCTCTGCCATGTCTTTGTTCCTCGTAATATATTCCCCTGTTTCTGTCTTCAAGGGCCCAATTTTAGTCCTAGACATTTTTTTACCTTGCACATACATAAAAAAGCTTTTCCTCTCCTCCTTAGTATTCTTGGCCAGTTTACCTTCGTACCTCATTTTCCTTCTGCGTATTTCCTTCTTAGTAATCCTCTGTTGCTCTTTAAAAGCTTCCCAGTCCTCAGTTTCCCCAGTTATCTTAGCTATGTTATACTTTTTCTCTTTTAACTTGATATGTTTCTTTATTTCCCTCGTCAGCCACGGCCGCCCATGCCTCTTCCTGGGATCTTTCTTCCTTTTAGAAATGAACTGATCCAGCAACTTCTGCATTATACACAGAAATATCCGCCATTGTTCCTCCACGGTCATCCCTGCTAAGGTATTGCATCATTGAACTTTGGCCAGCTCCTCCCTCATAGCTCCATAGTTCCCTTTATTCAACAGAAGTACTGTCACTTCCGACTGTACCCTCTCCCTCTCAAATTGCAGATTGAAGCTTATTGTATTATGGTCACTACTTCCCAATGGCTCCTTCACTTCGAGGTCTCTGACCAATTCTGGTTCGTTACACAATACCAGATCCAGAATTGCCTTCTTCCTGGTCGGCTCCAGCACCAGCTGCTCTAAGAATCCATCTCTGAAGCACTCCACAAAGTCTCTTTCTTGAGGCCCAATACCATCCTGATTTTATCAGTCTACCTGCATGTTACAATCCCCCATAACAACTGTAGTGACATCCTTGCGACAGGCCAATTTCAGCTCCTGATTTAACTTACATCCGACATCCAGACTCCTGTTTGGGGGCCTGTAGATGACTCCCAAGAAGGTCTTTTTACCCTTAGTATTTCGAATCTCTATCCACACTGACTCTACATTCCCTGACTCTAGGTCCCCCCGCGCAAGGGACTGAATATCGTCCCTTACCAACTTGGCCTCCCCACACCCTCTGCCCATCAGTCTGTCCTTACGATAGCACGTGTAGCCTTGAATATTCATTTCCCAGGCCCTGTCAACTTGAAGCCACGTCTCAGTTATCCTCACAATATCGTATCTGACAATTTTTAAAAGAGCCTCATGCTCATCCATCTTATATCTGATGCTTCGTGCATTCACGTATAGTATTTTTAATTTGTTCCTGCTCTCAACCCTTCCCATCAAACCTTATTTCACTCAACCTTACAGCATGATGCCTTTCCGAGTTTTCTGCCTCATTGATACAGTTGTCTTTCTTGACTTCTCTTGTTCTAAGTTTCCCTTCAATTTCCTTTTTAAACATCCAGCTTGTCCCCTGCACCCCGCTACTTAGTTTAAATGTAGCGGTGTTGCAGTAGAAAACTTGCCTGCCAGAATGCTGGTCCCTAACCTATTAAGGTGCAAGCCGTCTCTCTTGTAGAATTTATGCTTACGACAAAATATACCCCAGTGATCCAAGAACTTAAATCCTTGCTTCCTGCACCAGTTCCCCAACCACACGTTCAAGTCCATTATCTCCCTGTTTCTGGCCACACTAGCCCGAGGAACTGGAAGCAAACCGGAGATAACCACCTTGGACATCCTGCTTTTCAGACTTCTTCCTACTTCTCCGAAGTCTCGCTGTAGTATGTTCCTCCTCTTCTTCCCGTCATCATTTGTGCCGACATGTACCATCACCTCTGGGTCTTCACCCTCATCCTTGAGGATTTCCTGCACTCTGTCCGCGATGTCTTTCCCTCTTGCACCAGGAAGGCAACACACCATCCTTAAATCCCATCTGCTGCTACAAAACCCCGGTCAGTTCCTCTCACGATGGAGTCCCCTATTACCACGGCTCTGTGCGATGTCCGACTCTTCCGCTCTGCCTCTGCGGCATGTTTTGATTGACAAACTTGGCTGCCTTGCGAACTCGCAGTGTCATCAGTCTCTGCTTCCAAAAGCTTCAACTTGTTCCTGACAGGTACTTCTCCAGGGGTCTCTTGCACCTGTCTCCACTCCGCCTTCCTCATCGTCTGGTCTCTTCTGCTCTCTTCTGGCATGATTGGTCAGACTGTATCACAGTGTGTCAGAGAGAGTCAGAAAGTGTCACAGTGTGTGTCAGAGAGGGTCAGTAAGTGTAACTGTCTGTCTCAGAGAGTGTCAGAGCGGGTCAGAGAGTGTCACAGTGTGTCTCAGGGAGTCAGGGAGAGACAGAAAGTGTCACAGTGTGTCTCAGAGAGAGTCACAGTGTTTCAGAAAATGTCACCGTGTGTCAGAGAGTGTCACAGTCGTTCAGAGAGTGTCATAGTGTGTCACAATAATTGTCACAGTTTGTCAGAGCATGACACAGTGTATCTCAGAGAGTGACAGAGAGAGTCAGAGGATGTCACAGTGTGCCAAAGAGAGTGTCAGAGAGTGTTGCAGTGTGTCTAAGAGAGTGTGAGAGAGTGTCAGTGTGTCACAGTCTCTCAGAGAATGTCACAGTGTGTCTCAGAAAGTGTCAGACAGAATCAGAGAGTGTCACAGTGTGTCTGTGAGATTGTCAGAGAGTCGGAGAGTGTCACAGTCTGTTAGAGAATGTCACATTGTGTCTCAGTGAGTTTCACAGTGTGTCTCAGAGAGTCAGAGACAGTCAGAACGTGTCACAGTCTGTCTCCGAGTATCACAGTGTGTCACAGTCTGTCAGGGAATGTCACAGAGTGTCTCAGTGAGTTTCACAGTGCGTCTCAGAGAGACAGAGAGAGTCAGAAAGTGTCACAGTCTGTCTCAGACAGTGTCACAGTGTGTCAGATAGTGTCAAAGTGAACCTCAGAGAGAGTCAGAGACTGTCTCAGTGTGTCTAAGATAGTCTCAGAGAGAGTCAGAGAGTATCACAGTCTGTCAGAGAGTGTCACAGTGTGTCTCAGTGAGTGTCACAGCGTGTCTCAGAGAGTCAGAAAGTGTCACAGTCTATCTCAGATAGTGTCACAGTCAGTCAGACAGGGCTACAGTCTATTCCAGAGTGAGTCAGAGAGTGTCAGAAAGTGTCACAGTCTGTCTGAGTGTCACAGTGTGACTCAGAGAGTCTCATGGAGACTCCGAACGTGTCACAGTCTGTCTTTGAGGGTGTCGCAGTGTGTCACAGTCTTTCAGAGAGTGTCACAGAGGGTCCCAGTGAGTCTAAGAGGGTTTCACAGTGTGTCTCAGAGTGTTAGAGAGAGTCAGAAAGTGTCACAGCTTTTCTCAGAGAGGGTCACAGTGTGACACAATCTGTCAGAGAATCTTACAGCATATTTCAGAGTATCTCAGAGAGAGTCAGAAAGTGTCAGAGTGTTTCATACCGTGCCTCAGAGATTTTCAGAGCGTGTCAGATTTTGGCTCAGAGCATGTCACAGTCTGTGAGAGAGCGTCAGTGTGTTACAGAGATGCCAGAGTGAGTAAGAGAGTGTCACAGTATGTCATACTGTGCCTCAGAGAGTGTCAGATAGAGTCAGACTGTATCACAGTGTATCTCAGAGAAAGTCAGAAAGTGTCACAGTGTGTGTCAGAGCGGGTCAGAGAGTGTCACAGTGTGTCCCAGGGAGTCCGAGAGAAACAGAAAGTGTCACAGTGTGTCTCAGAGAGTCACAGTGTCTCAGAAAATGTCAGAGCGTGTCACAGTCGTTCAGAGAGTGTCATAGTGCGTCACAGAAATTGTCACAGTTTGTCAGAGCGTGACACAGTGTATCTCAGAGGATGACAGACAGAGTCATAGAGTGTCACAATGTGTCTAAGAAAGTGTCAGAGAGTGTCACAGTGTGTCACAGTCTCTCAGAGTGTGTCACAGTGTATATCAGTGAGAGTCAGAGAGTGTCACAGTCTGTCAGAGATTGTCACAGTCTGTCTCAGAGAGTTTCACCGTGTGTCTCAGAGAGTCAGAGAGAGTCATAACGTGTCACAGTCTGTCTCAGAGAGTATCACAGAGTGTCACAGTCTATCTCAGAGAGTGTCACAGTGTGTCAGAGTGTGGCACAGTGTGTCTCAGAGAGTGTCAGAGAGTGTCACAGCGTGTCTAAGATACTCTCAGGGGGAGTCAGAGAGTGTCACAGTCTGTCAGATAGTGTCTCAGTGTGTCTCAGTGTGTGTCACAGTGTGTCCCAGAGAGTCGGAGAGAGTCAGAAAGTTTCACAGTCTCTCCCAGAGAGTGTCACAGTGTGTCATACTGTGTCTCAGAGAGGGTCACAGAGTGTCAGCATTTTGCTCTGAGAGTGTCACTGTGTGTCTCAGAGATGTCAGAGTGAGTCAGAGAGTGTCACAGCATGTCATACTGTGCCTCAGAGAGTGTCAGATAGTCAGACTGTATCACAGTGTGTCAGAGAGAGTCAGAAAGTGTCACAGTGTGTGTCAGAGAGTGTCAGTGAGTGTAACTGTCTGTCTCAGAGAGTGTGAGAGCGGGTCAGATAGAGTCACAGTGCGTCTCAGGGAGTCAGAGAGAGACAGAAAGTGTCACAGTGTGTCTCAGAGAGAGTCACAGTGTTTCAGAAAATGTCACCGTGTGTCAGAGCGTGTCACAGTCGTTCAGATTGTGTCATAGTGTGTCAGAGAAATTGCCACAGTTCGTCAGAGCGTGACACAGTATATCTCAGAGGATGACAGAGAGAGTCAGAGAGTGTCACAATGTGTCTAAGAGAGTGTCAGAGAATGTCACAGTTTGTCACAACCTGTCAGAGTGTGTCACAGTGTGTCGTGCTGTGCCTCAGAGGATATCAGAGAGAGTCAGATAGTGTCACAGTGTGTCTCAGAAAGTGTCTGAGAGAGTCAGCGTGTGTCTCAGAGTCAGAACGTGTCACAATGTGTCGCAGTCTGTCACAGAGTGTTATAGTGTGTCTCAGAGAGTGTCAGAGAGCGTCACAGCCTGTCTCAGAGAGTATCAGGTAGGATCAGAGAGTGTCTCAGTGTGTCTCAGTGAGTGTCACAGAGTGTCTCAGAGAGTCAGAGAGAGTCAGAAAGTGTCACAGTCTCTCTCAGAGAGTGTGACAGAGTGTCACAGTCTGTCAGAGAAGTTTACAGTATATTTAAGAATGAGCCAGAGAGAGTCAGAAAGCGTCACAGTCTGTCTCAGAGAGTTTCTAAGTGTGTCAGTCTGAAAGAGAGTGTCACAGTGTGCCTCAGAGAGTGTCAGAGAGAGTCAGAAAGTGTCACAGTCTGTCTTTGAGAGCGTCTCAGTGTGTCACAGTCTGTCAGAGAGTGTCACAGTGTGCGTCAGAGAGAGTCAGAGAGAGTGAGAAAGTGTCACAAACTGTCTAAGAGAATGTTACAGTGGGTCTGTGAGAGTCAGAAAGTGTCACAGTGTCTCTACGAAAGTGTCAGAGAGTGTCACAGTGTATCACAGTCTGTCAGAGAGTGTCACAGTGTGTCTCAGAGAGAGTCCGATAGGATCAGAGAGTTTCACCGTGTGTGCCAGAGAGACAGGGAGAGTCAGAAACTGCCACAGTCTGTCTCTGGCAGTGTCACAGTGTGTCTCAGAGTGTCAGAGAGTGTAGCAGTGTGTCGCAGAGAGTGTCACAGTGTGTCTCAGAGGGGGTCAGATAGGATCGCAGAGTGTCACAGTGCGTCTCAAATTGTCACAGTGTGTCATAGTCTGTTAGAGAGTGTGACAGTGTGTCTCAGAGAGTGTCACATAAGGTCAGACAGTGTCACAGTGCGTCTCAGAAAGTGTCTCAGTGTGTCTAAGAGAGTGTCAGAGAGAGTCAGAGTGTCAGAGTCTGACAGAGAGTGTCATATTGTGTCTCAGAGATTGTCAAAGTGTGTCACAGTCGGTCAGAGAGTGTCACAGTGTGTTTCAGAGAGTGTCACAATGTGTCACAGTCTGTCACAGTCTGTCAGAGAGTGTCACAGTGTGCCTCAGAGAGTGTCAGAGAGAATACGAATGTGTCACAGTCTGTCTTTGGGAGTGTCTCAGTGTGTCATGGCCTTTCAGAGAGTGTCACAGAGGGTCACAGTGAGTCTAAGAGAGTTTCACAGTGTGTCTCAGAGTGTTAGAGAGAGTCAGAAATTGTCACAGTGTTTCTCAGAGAGTGTCACAGTGTGACACAATCTGTTAGAGAATCTTACAGTGTGTTGCAAAGTAATCTCAGAGAGAGTCAGAAAGTGTCACAGTGTGTCAAACTGTGTCTCAGAGAGTGTCAGCATTTGGCTGAGAGTGTCACAGTCTGTGAGAGAGTGTCACAGTGTGTCTCAGAGATGTCAGAGTGAGTCAGAGAGTGTCACAGTATGTCATACTGTGCCTCAGAGAGTGTCAGATAGAGTCAGACTGTATCAAATTGTGTCAGAGAGAGTCAGAAAGTGTCACAGTGTGTGTCAGAGAGAGTCAGTGAGTATAACTGTCCGTCTCATAGAGTGTCAGAGCGGGTTAGAGAGTTTCACAGTGTGTCTCAGGGAGTCAGAGAGAGACAGAAAGTGTCACAGTGTGTCTCAGAGAGAGTCACAGTGTTTCAGAAAATGTCACTGTGTCAGAGAGTGTCACAGTCGTTAAGAGAGTGTCATAGTGTGACACAGAAATTGTCATAGTATGTCAGAGTCGTTCAAAGAGTGTCATAGTGTGTCACAGAAATTGTCACAGTCTGTCAGAGCATGACACAGTGTATCTCAGAGAGTGACAGAGAGAGTCAGAGGGTGTCACAGTATGCCTAAGAGAGTGTCAGAGAGAGTCAGAGACTGTCGCAGTGTGTCTAAGAGAGGTTCAGAGAGTGCCAGTGTGTCACAGTCTCTCAGAGTGTCACGGTGTGCCTCAAAGAGTGTCACAGTGTGACACAGTCTGTCAGAGAGTGTCACAGTGTGTCTCAGAGGGTGTCAGAGAGAATTAGAGAGTGCCACAGCGTGTCTATGAGATTGTCAGAGAGAATCAGAGAATATCACAGTCTGTTAGAGAATGTCACATTGTGTCTCAGTGAGTTTCAGGGTGTGTCTCAGAGAGTCAGAGAGAGTCAGAACGTGTCACAGTCTGTCTCAGAAAGTATCACAGTGTGTCAGATAGTGTCAAATTGTGTTTCAGAGAAAGTCAGAGAGTGTCACAGTGTGTCTAAGATAGTCTCAGAGAGAGTCAGAGTGTGTCACAGTCTGTCAGAGAGTGTCACAGAGTGTCTCAGTGAGTTTCACAGTGCGTCTCAGAGTCAGAATGTGTCACAGTCTGTCTCAGAGAGTATCACAGTGTGTCACAGTCTGTCAGAGAGTGTCACAGTGTGTCTCAGAAAGTGTCAGAGAGAATCAGAGAGTGTAACAGTGTGTCTATGAGAATGTCAGAGAGAGTCAGAGAGTGTCACAGTCTGTTAGAGAATGTCACATTGTGTCTAAGTGAGTTTCACAGTTTGTCTCAGAGAGTCAGAAAAAGTCAGTACGTGTCACAGTTTGTCTCAGAGAATATCACAGTGTGTCAGATAGTGTCAAAGTGTGCCTCAGAGAGAGTCAGAGAGTGTCACAATGTGTCTGAGATAGTCTCAGATTGAGTCAGAGAGTCTCACAGTGTATCACAATCTGTCAGAGAGTGTCACAGAGGGTCTCAGTGAGTTTCACAATGCATCTCAGAGAGACAGAGAGAGTCAGAAAGTGTCACAATCTGTATCAGAGAGTGTCACAGTGTGTCACAGTCTGTCAGAGAGTGTCACAGTGTGTCTCAGTGAGTTTCACAGTGCGTCTCAGAGAGACAGAGAGAGTCAGACAGTGTCACAGTCTGTCTCAGAGAGTGTCACAGCGTGTCAGATAGTGTCAATGTGAGCCTCAGAGAGAGTCAGAGAGTGTCACAGTTTCTCAGAGAGTGTCATAGTGTATTTCAGAGAGAGTCAGAGAGTGTCACAGTGTGTCTCAGAGAGTGTCGGATAGGATCAGAGAGTGTCACAGTGCGTCTCAAATTATCAGTTGAGGCCCAGTGTGCCGCAGACAGTGTCAGAGTGTGTCACAGTGTGTCACAGTCTGTCAGAGAGTATCCCAGTGCGTGTCAAATTGTCAGAGCGGGTCCCAGTGTGCCTCAAAGAGACTCAGAGAGTGTCACAGTGTGTCACAGTCTCTCAGAGAGTGTCACAGTGTGTTTCAGAGAGAGTCAGAAAGTGTCACAGTCTGTCTCTGAGAGTGTGACAGTGTGTCACAGTCTGTCAGAGAAGATTACAATATATTTCAGAGTGAGCCAGAGAGAATGAGAAAGAGTCACAGTCTGTCTTTGAGATTGTCTCAGTGTATCACAGTCTGTCAGAGAGTGTCACAGTGTGCCTCAGAGAGTGTCAGAGAGAGTAAGAATGTGTCACAGTCTGTCTGTGAGAGTGTCTCAGTGTGTCATGGTCTTTCAGAGAGTGTCACAGAGGGTCACAGTGAGTCTAAGAGAGTTTCACAGTGTGTCTCAGAGTGTAAGAGAGAGTCAGAAATTGTCACAGTGTTTCTCAGAGCGTGTCACAGTGTGACACAATCTGTCAGAGAATCTTACAGTGTATTGCTGAGTAATCTCAGAGAGAGTCAGAAAGTGTCACAGTGTGTCATACTGTGTCTCAGAGAGTGTTAGAGAGTGTCAGCATTTGGCTCAGAGAGTGTCACAGTCTGTGAGAGAGTGTCACAGTGTGTCTCAGAGATGTCAGAGTGAGTCAGAGAGTGTCACAGTATGTTAGACTGTGTCTCAGAGTTTCGGATAGAGTCAGACTGTATCAAATTGTGTCGGAGAGAGACAGAAAGTGTCACAGTATGTGTCAAAGAGAGTCAGTGAGTGTAACTGTCTGTCTCAGAGAGTGTCAGAGCGGGTCAGAGAGTGTCACAGTGTGTCTCAGGGAGTCAGAGAGAGATAGTAAGTGTCACAGTGTGTCTCAGAGAGAGTCACAGTGTTTCAGAAAATGTCACCGTGTGTCAGAGAGTGTCACAGTCGTTCAGAGAGTGTCATAGTGTGTCACAATAATTGTCACAGTCTGTCAGAGCATGACACAGTGTATCTCAGAGGATGACAGAGAGAGTCAGAGGATGTCACCGTGTGTCAAAAAGAGTGTCAGAGTGGCAGTGTGTCTAAGAGAGTGTGAGAGAGTGTCAGTGTGTCACAGTCTCTCAGAGAGTGTCAGTGTGTGTCTCAGAAAGTGTCAGAGAGAATCAGAGAGTGTCACAGTGTGTCTATGAGATTGTCAGAGAGTCGGAGAGTGTCACAGTCTGTAAGAGAATGTCACATTCTGTCTCAGTGAGTTTCACAGTGTGTCTCAGAGATTTCAGAGTGAGTCAGAGAGTGTCACAGTGTGTCTATGAGAATGTCAGAAAGAGTCAGAGAGTGTCATATTGTGTCTCAGCGAGTTTCACACTGTGTCTCAGAGAGTTGGAGAGAGTCAGAACGTGTCACATTCTGTCTCAGAGAGTATCACAGTGTGTGAGGTAGTGTCAAATTGGGCCTCAGAGAGAGAGTCAGAGAGTGTCACAGTGTGTCTAAGACAGTCTCAGAGAGTGTCAGAGAGTGTCACAGTGTGTCACAGGTTGTCAGAGAGTGTCACAGTGTGTCTCAGTGAGTTTCACAGTGCGTCTCAGAGAGACAGAGAGAGTCATAAAGTGTCACAGTCTGTCTCAGAGAGTGTCACAGCGTGTCAGATAGTGTCAATATGTGCCTCAGAGAGAGTCAGAGAATGTCACAATGTGTCTACGATAGTCTCAGAGAGAGTCAGAGAGTGTCAGATACGATCAGAGAGTGTCACAGTGTGTCTTATAGAGTGTCAGAGTGTGTCACTTTCTGTCAGAGAGTGTCACAGTGCTTATCCAAATCTCAGAGAGGGCCCCAGTGTGTCTCAGAGAGTCTCAGAGAGTGTCACAGTGTGTCACAGTTTCTCAGAGTGTCACAGTGTGTTTCAGAGAGAGTCAGAGAATGTCACAATGTGTCTAAGATAGTCTCAGAGAGAGTCAGAGAGTGTCAGATACGATCAGAGAGTGTCACAGTGTGTCTTATAGACTGTCAGAGTGTGTCACTTTCTGTCAGAGAGTGTCACAGTGCTTCTCCAAATCTCAAAGAAGGTCCCTGTGTGTCTCAGAGAGTGTCGCAGTGTGTCACAGTTTCTCAGAGAGTGTCACAGTGTGTTTCAGAGAGAGTCAGAGAGTGTCACAGTGTGTCTCAGAGAGTGTCAGATAGGATCAGGGAGTGTCATAGTGCATCTCAAAGTGTCAGCGAGAGTCAGAGAGTGTCACAGTGTGTCTAAGAGAGTGTCAGATAGAGTCAGAGCGTGTTTCAGTGTGTCACAGTCTGTCAGTAAGTGTCACAGTTTGTCTTAGAGAGAGTCAGAGAGTGTCACAGTACGTCATACTGTGCCTCAGAGAGTGTCAGATAGAGTCAGACTGTATCACAGTGTGTCTCCGAGAGTGTCAGATAGGATCAGAGAGTGTCACGGTGCATCTCAAAGTGTCAGAGAGTGTCAGAGAGTGTCACACTCTGTCAGAGAGTGCCGCAGTGTTTCCCAGAGAGTGTCAGTGATCGTCATAGTGTATCTCAGTGTGTCAGAGAGAGTCACATTGTGCCTCAGAGAGAGTCAGAGAGTGTCACAGTGTGTCTCAGAGAGTGTCACAGTCTGTCACAGTCTCACAGAGAGTATTTCAGTGTGTCACAGTCTGTCAGAGAGTGTCACAGTGTGCCTCAGAGAGAGTCAGAGAGTGTCACAGTGTGTTTCAGTGTATCACAGTCTGTCAGAGAGTGTCACAGTGCGTCTCAGAGAGACAGAATGAGTCAGAAAGTGTCACAGACTGGCTCAGAGAGTGTCACAGCGTGTCAGATAGTGTCAATATGTGCCTCAGAGAGAGTCACAATATGTCTAAGATAGTCTCAGAGAGAGTCAGAGAGAGTCAGATAGGATCAGAGAGTGTCGCAGTGTGTCTTATAGAGTGTCAGAGTGTGTCACTTTCTGTCAGAGAGTGTCACAGTGCTTCTCCAAATCTCTCTGTGTCTCAGAGAGTGTCGCAGTGTGTCACAGAGAGTGTCAGATAGGATCAGGGAGTGTCATAGTGCATCTCAAAGTGTCAGCGAGAGTCAGAGAGTGTCACAGTGTGTCTAAGAGAGTGTCAGATAGAGTCAGAGCGTGTTTCAGTGTGTAACAGTCTGTCAGAGAGTGTCACAGTTTGTCTTAGAGAGAGTCAGAGAGTGTCACAGTGTGTCATACTGTGTCTCAGAGAGTGTCAACATTTGGCTCAGAGATGGTCGCAGTCTGTGTGAGAGTGTCACAGTGTGTCTCAGAGATTTCAGAGTGAGTCAGAGAGTGTCACAGTACGTCATACTGTGCCTCAGAGAGTGTCAGATAGAGTCAGACTGAATCACAGTGTGTCTTCGAGAGTGTCAGATAGGATCAGAGAGTGTCACAGTGCATCTCAAAGTGTCAGAGAGTGTCAGAGAGTGTCACACTCTGTCAGAGAGTATCACAGCGTGCCTGAGAGAGTGTCAAATTAGATCAGAGCGTGTCACAGTGCGTCTCAGAGAGTGTCTCAGTGTATCACAGTCTGTCAGAGATTGTCATATTGTGTCTCAGAGAGTGACAGACAGTATCACAGTGTGTGTCAGAGATTCAGAGAAAATCTGAAAGTGTCACTATCTGTCAGAGAGTGTCACAGTTATCACAGTCTGTCAGAGTGTCACAGTGCGCCTCAGAGTGTTTCAGAGAGTGTCACAGTGTGTCTCAGTGTGTATCAGAGAGTGTCACAGTGCTTTTCAGAGAATTTCAGAAAGTGTCACAGTGTGTATCAGAGAGTGTTGGATAGAATCAGAGAGTGTTACAGTGTGTCTCAAATTGTCAGAGAGGTTCCCATTTTGTCGCAGATAGTGTCAGAATGTGTCACAGTTTGTCCGAGAGTTTCACTGTGCGTCTCAAATTGTCGGAGAGGGTCCCGTGTATCTCCGTGAGTCTCAGAGAGTGTCACAGTGTAGCACAGTCTGTCAGAGAGTGTCACAGTGCTTTTCAGAGAGTGTCACAGTGTGTCTCAGAGAGTGTAGGATAGGATTAGAGAGTGTCCCAGTGCATCTCAAATTATCAGAGAGGGTCCCAGTGTGCCTCAGAGAGACTCAGAGAGTGTCAGTGTGTCACAGTCTCTCAGAGAGTGTCACAGTGTGTTTCAGAGAGAGTCAGAAAGTGTCACAGTCTGTCTCTGAGAGTGTCACAGTGTGTCGCAGTCTGTCAGAGAAGGTTACAGTATATTTCAGAGTGAGCCAGAGAGAGTGAGAAAGAGTCACAGTCTGTCTTTGAGAGTGTCTCAGTGTGTCACAGTCTGTCAGAGAGTGTCACAGTGTGCCTCAGAGAGTGTCAGAGAGAGTAAGAATGTGTCACAGTCTATCTTTGAGTGTGTCTCATTGTGTCATGGTCTTTCAGAGAGTGTCACAGAGGGTCACAGTGAGTCTAAGAGAGTTTCACAGTGTGTCTCAGAGTGTTAGAGAGAGTCAGAAATTGTCACAGTGTTTCTCAGAGTGTGTCACAGTGTGACACAATCTGTCAGAGAATCTTACAGTGTATTGCAGAGTAATCTCAGAGAGAGTCAGAAAGTGTCAGTGTGTCAAAATGTGTCTCAGAGCGTGTCAGAGAGTGTCAGCATCTGGCTCAGTGAGTGTCACAGTCTGTGAGAAAGTGTCACAGTGTGTCTCAGAGGTGTCAGAGTGAGTCAGAGAGTGTCACAGTATGTCATACTGTGCTTCAGAGAGTGTCAGATAGAGTCAGACGGTATCACAGTGTGTCAGAGAGAGTCAGAAAGTGTCACAGTGTGTGTCAGAGAGTCAGTGAGTGTAACTGTCTGTCTCAGAGAGTGTCAGAGCGGGTCAGAGAGTGTTACAGTCTGTCAGAGTCTCTCAGAGAGTGTTTCAGTGTGTCACAGTCTGTCAGGGAGTGTCACAGTGTGCCTCAGAGAAAGTCAGAGAGAGTCACAGTGTGCTTCAGTCTATCACATTCGGTCAGAGAGTGTCACAGTGTGTCTAAGAGAGTTTCAGAGATTATCACAGTGTGACGTAATGAGTATCACAGTGTGTCTCCGAGCGTCAGGTAGAGTCAGAAAGTGTCACAGTCGATCTCAGAGAGTGTCACAGTGCGTCACCGTCTGTCAGAGAGTGTTACAGAGTGTTTCAGATGTGCTAGAAAGTGTCACAGTATGTCACAGTGTGTCTCAGAGAGTGTCACAGTGTGTCTCAAAGAGTGTCCAGTGTGTTGGAGAGTGTCAGAGAGAGTCACAGTCTGTTACAGAGAGTGTCAGAGAGTGTCACAATGTGTCTCAGAGAGTGTCACAGTCTGTCGGAGTCTCTCAGACATTGTTTCAGTGTGTCACAGTCTGTCAGAGAGTGTCACAGTGTGCCTCAGAGAAAGTCAGAGAGAGTCACAGTGTGTTTCAGTCTATCACAGTCTGTCAGAGAGTGTCACAGTGCGTCTCAGAGAGTGTCACATTGTGACAGTCTGTCAGAGAATGTTACATTGTATTTCAGAGTGTGTCAGAAAGGGTCAGAAAGTGTCACAGTGTGTCATACTGTGTCTCAGAGAGTGTCAGAGAGTGTCAGATTGTCAGCATGTGGCTCAGAGAGGGTCACAGTATGTCAGAGAGTGTCACAGTGTTTCCCAGAGAGTGTCAGTGAGCGTCACAGTGTATCTCAGTGTGTCAGAGAGAGAGACATTGTGCCTCAGAGAGAGTCAGAGAGTGACGTCACATTGTGCCTCAGAGAGAGTCAGAGAGTGTGAGAGAGCGTCAAAAATGATACACTGTGTCTCAGAGAGTGTCACAGTGTCTCATAAAATGTCACCGTCTGTCAGAGAGTGTCACAGTGTCTCAGAGAGTGTCTCGGTGTGTCCCAGAGAGTGTCGCAGTCTGTTAGAGTGTGTCACAGTGCGTCTCAGAGAGGGGCAGAGAGTGGCACAGTGTGTTCCAGTGTGGCAGATAGAGTCACAGAGTGTCATAGAGTGTCTCAGTGAGTGTCACAGTGTATCTCAGACAGTGTCAGAGAGTGCCACAGAGAGTTTCAGAGAGAGTCAGAGAGTGTCACCGTGTGTCTCAGAGATTCAGGGAGAGTCATAAAGTGTCACAATCTGTCAGCAAGTACCACAGTGTGTTTCAGAGAGAGTCAGAGAGTGTCACAGTGTGTCTCAGAGATTTTCATAGAGAGTCAGAGAGTGTCACAGTGTGTCTCAGTGACTGTCACAGTGTGTCTCAGAGAGTCAGGTAGAGTCAGAAAGGGTCACAGTCGGTGGCAGAGAGTGTCACAGTGTGTCACCGTCTGTCAGAGAGTGTCACAGAGTGCTAGAAATTGTCAGAGTATGTCATAGAGAGTGTCACAGTGAGTCTCAGAGAGTGTCACAGTGTGTTGGAGAGTGTCAGAGAGTGTTACAGTGTGTCTCTGCCTGTGTCTGAGAGTGTCACAATGTGTCACAGTCTGTCAGAGAGTGTCACAGTGTGTCTCAGAGAGTGTCACAGTGTATTGGAGAGTGTCAGAATGTGTTACAGTGTGTCTCTGCCTGTGTCTGAGAGTGTCACAATGTATCACAGTCTGTCAGAGAGTGTCACAGTGTGTCTCAGAGAGTGTCACAGACTGTCACAGTCTCTCAGAGAGTGTTTCAGTGTGTCACAGTCTGTCAGAGAGTGTCAAAGTGTGTCTCAGAGAGTGTCACAGTGTGTCACAGTCTCTCAGAGAGTGTAACAGTGTGTTTCAGAGAGAGTGAGAGAATGTCACAGTGTGTCTCAGAGAGTCAGAGAGAGTCGGAAAGAGTCACAGTTTGTCTCAGAGAGTGTCACAATGTCACAGTCTGTCAGAGAATGTTACATTGTATTTCAGAGTGTGTCAGAGAGAGTCAGAAAGTGTCACAGTGTGTCATACTTTGTCTCAGAGAGTGTCAGAGAGTGTCAGCATTTGGCTCAGAGAGGGTCACAGTCTGTGAGAGAGTGTCACAGTGTTTCTCAGAGAGTGTCAGAGAGCGTCACAGTGTGTCGCAGTCTGTCAGAGAATGTTACATTGTATTTCAGAGTGTGTCAGAGAGAGTCATAAAGTGTCACAGTGTGTCATACCGTGTCTCAGAGAGTGTCAGAGAATGTCAGCATTTACTCAGAGAGGGTGACAGTCTGTCAGAGAGTGTCACAGTGTTTCTTAGAGAGTGTCAGAGAGCGTCACAGTGTATCTCAGTGTGTCAGAGAGAGTCAGAGAGTGGCATAGGGTGTCTCAGAGAGTGTGAGAGATTGTCGAAAAAAGTCACAGTGTGTCTCAGAGAGTGACCGAGTGTCTCAGAGAGTCAGAGAGAGTAACAGCAAGTGTCACAGTGTGTCAGAGAGTGTCACAGTGTGTCTCAGAGAGGGACAGAGAGTGACATAGAGTGTTCCAGTGTGGCAGATAGAGTCACAGAGTGTCACAGTGTGTCTCAGCGAGTGTCACAGTGTGTCTCAGACAGAGTCAGAGAGTGCCACAGAGAGTTTTACAGAGAGTCAGAGAGTGTCACCATGTGTATCAAAGATTCAGGGAGAGTCATAAAGTGTCACAATCTGTCAGCGAGTGCCACAGTGTGTTTCAGACAGTCAGAGAGTGTCACAGTGTGTCTCAGGGATTGTCAGATAGGATAAGAGAGTGTCACAGTGCATCTCAAAGTGTCAGAGAGAGTCAGAGAGTGTTACAGTGTGTCTGAGAGATTGTCAAAGAGTGGCACAGTGTGTGTCTAAGAGATTTTCATAGAGAGTCAGAGCGTGTCACAGTGTGTCTCGGTGAGTGTCACGGTGTGTCTCAGAGAGTCAGGTAAAGTCAGAAAGGGTCACTGTCGGTGTCAAAGAGTGTCACAGGGTGTCACCGTCTGTCAGAGAGTGTCACAGTTTGCCTCAGAGAGTGTCACATTGTGACAGTCTGTCAGAGAATGTTACATTGTATTTCAGAGTGTGTCAGAGAGAGTCAGAAAGTGTCACAGTGTGTCATACTGTGTCTCAGAGAGTGTCAGAGAGTGTCAGCATTTGCCTCAGAGAGGGTCACAGTCTGTGAGAGAGTGTCACAGTGTTTCTCAGAGAGTGTCAGAGAGCGTCACAGTGTGTCACAGTCTGTCAGAGAATGACACAAGGTGTCATAGTCTCTCAGAAAGTGTCACAGTGTGTTGGAGAGTGTCACAGTGTGTTGGAGAGTGTCAGAGTGTGTCACAGTGCCTCTCAGAGAGGGGAAGAGAGTGACATAGTTGTTCCAGTGTGGCAGATAGAGTCACAGAGTGTCACAGAGTGTTACAGTGCGTCTCAGTGAGTGTCACAGTGTGTCTCAGACAGTGTCAGAGAGTGCCACAGAGAGTTTCAGAGAGAGTCAGAGAGTGTCACCGTGTGTCTCAGAGATTCAGGGAGAGTCATAAAATGTCACAATCTGTCAGCGAGTGCCACAGTGTGTTTCAGAGAGAGTCAGAGAGTGTCACAGTGTGTCTCAGAGATTTTCATAGAGAGTCAGAGAGTATCACAGTGTGTTGCAGTGACTGTCACAGTGTGTCTCAGAGAGTCAGGTAGAGTCAGAAAGGGTCACAGTCGGTGTCAGAGAGTGTCACGGTGTGTCACCGTCTGTCAGAGAGTGTCACGGAGTGCTAGAATGTGTCCGAGTATGTCACAGAGAGTGTCACAGTGTGTTGGAGAGTGTCATAGAGTGTCACCGTGTGCCTCAGAGAGAGTCAGAGAGTGTCACAGATGGTTTCAGTTAGTCACAGTCTGTCAGAGAGTGTCACAGTACGCCTCAGAGAGAGTCAGAGAATATCACAGTGTGCCTCAGAGAGAGTCAGAGAGTGTCACAGTGTGTCTCAGAAAGTGTCTCAGTCTGTCTCAGAGAGTGTGAGATAGGATCGGAGAGTGTCGCAGTGAGTAGGAGAAAGTGCCAGAGAGTGTCACAGTGTGTCTCAGCGTGTGTCAGAGAGTGTCACAGAGAGTTTCAGAGAGAGTCAGCGAGTGTCACAGTGTGTTTCAGAGAGAGTCAGAGAGTGTCACAGTGTGTCTCAGAGATTTTCAAAGAGAGTCAGAGAGTGTCACAGTGTGTCTCAGAGAGTGTCACAGTGTGTCTCAGTGACTGTCACAGCGTGTCTCAGAGAGTCAGGTAGAGTCAGAAAGGGTCACAGTCGGTGTCAGAGAGTGTCACAGTGTGTCACCGTTTGTCAGAGAGTATCACAGAGTGTTTCAGATGTGCTAGAAAGTGTCACAGTATGTCACAGAGAGTGTCAGAGAGTGTCACTGTTTGGCTCAGAGAGTTTCACTGTGTGTTGGAGAGTGTCAGAGAGTGTCACAGTGTGTCTCAGATAGTGTCACAGTATGTTGGAGAGTGTCAGAGAGTGTCTGTGTGTCTCAGCCTGTGGCTGAGAGTCTCACAGTCTGTGTCAGAGAGTGTCAGAGAGTGTCACAATGTGTCACAATCTGTCAGTGAGTGTCACAGTGTGTTTCAGAGAATGTCAGAGAGTGCCACAGTGTGTCTCAGAGAGAGTCACAGTCTGTCACAGTCTCACAGAGAGTATTTCAGTGTGTCACAGTCTGTCAGAGAGTGTCACAGTGCGTCTCAGAGAGAGTTAGAGTGTGTCACTGTTTGTCTCAGAGAGTGTCACAGTGTGTCTCAGAGAGTGTCACAGTGTGTTGGAGAGTATCAGAGAGTGTCACATTGTGTCTCGGAGAGTGTCACAGTGTGTTGGAGAGTGTCAGAGAGTGTCACAGGGTGTCTCAGAGAGTGTTTCAGTGTATCACAGTCTGTCAGAGTGTCACAGTGTGCCTCAGAGGGAGTCACAGTGTGTTTCAGTCTATCACAGTCTGTCAGAAATATCACAGTGTGTCTGAGAGAGAGTCAGAGAGTGTCACAGTTTGTCTCAGAGAGTGTCACATTGTGACAGTCTGTCAGAGAATGTTACATTGTATTTCAGAGTGTGTCAGAGAGCATCAGAAAGTGTCACAGTGTGTCATACTGTGTCTGAGAGAGTGTCAGAGAGTGTCGGATTGTCAGCATGTGGCGCAGAGAGGGTCACAGTTTGTCAGAGAGTGTCAAAGTGTTTGCCAGAGAGTGTCAGAGAGCGTCACAGTGTATCTCAGTGTGTCAGAGAGTCACATTGTGTCACAGAGAGAGTCAGAGAGTGACACAGTGTGTCTCAGAGAGTGTGAGAGAGCGTCCAAAAATGTCACAGTGTGTCTCAGAGTGTCACAGTGTCTCAGAAAATGTCACCGTCTGTCATAGAGTGTCACATTGTGTCAGAGAGGGTCTCAGTGTGTCCCAGAGAGTGTCGCAGTCTGTCAGAGAGTGTCACAGTGCGTCTCAGAGAGGGGCACAGAGTGACATAGTGTGTTCCAGTGTGGCAGATAGAGTCACAGAGTGTCACAGTGTGTCTCAGACAGTGTCAGAGAGTGCCACAGTGTGTTTCAGAGAGAGTCAGAGAGTATCACAGTATGTCTCAGAGTTCCAGAAAGAGTCAGATAGTGCTTCAGTGTGTCACAGTCCGTCAGACAGTGTCACAGTCTGTCTCAGAGAGAGTCTGAGAGTGTCACAGTGTGTCTCAGAACGTGTCACAGTGTGTCTCAGAGAGTCAGGGAGAGTCAGCAAGTGTCGCAGTCTGTCTCAGAGAGTGTCACAGTGTGTCTCTGTCTGTCAGAGAGTGTCACAGAGTGTTTCAGATGTGCTAGAAAGTGTCACAGTATGTCACAGAGAGTGTCAGAGAGTTTCCTAGTGTGTTTCAGAGAGTCTCAGAGAGTGTCACATTGTGTTACAGTCTGTCAAAGAGTGTCACAGTGTGTCTCTACCTGTGTCAGAGAGTGTCACAGTGTGTTTCAGAGAGTGTCACATTGTTTCACAGTCTGTCAAAGAGTGTCACAGTGTGTCTCTGCCTGTGTCAGAGAGTGTCATAGTGTGTTTCTGAGAGTGGCAGAGAGTGTCATATTGTGTCTCAGAGTGTGTCACAATCTCTCACAGTCTCTCAGAGAGTGTTTCAGTGTGTCACAGTCCGACAGAGTGTCACAGCGTGTCTCTGACTGTGTCAGAGATTGTCACAGTCAGTTTCTGCCTGTGTCAGAGAATGTCACAGTGTGTTTCAGAGAGTGTCAGAGAGTGTCTCATTGTGTCACACTCTGTCAGAGAGTGTCACAGTGTGTTTCAGAGAGTGTCAGAGAGTGTCAAAGTGTGTCTCAGAGAGCGTCACAGTCTGTCACAGTCTCTCAGAGAGTGTTTCAGTGTATCGCAGACTGTCAGAGAGTGTCACAGTGTGCCTCAGAGAGAAGCAGAGAGTGTCACAGTGTGTTTCAGTGTATCACAGTCTTTCAGAGAGTGTCACAGTGCGCCTCAGAGAGAGTCAAAAGCGTGTCACAGTGTCTCTCGGTGAGTGTCACAGTGTGCCTCAGAGAGTCAGACAGAGTCACAGTGTGTTGGAGAGTGTCAGAGTGTCACAGTGTGTCTCAGCGTGTTAGAGAGTGCCATAGACCGTTTCAGAGAGTGTCAGAGAGTGACACAGTGTGTCAGAGAGTGTCACAGAGAGTTTCAGAGAGTCAGAGAGTGTCACAGTGTATCTCAGCGTGTTAGAGAGTGCCATAGACAGTTTCAGAGAGTGTCAGAGAGTGTCACAGTGTCTCGGAGGGAGTCAGAAAGTGTCACTGTCTGTCTCGGAGAGTGTCAGATAGGATCAGAGAGAGTCGCAGTGTGTTTGAGAAAGTGCCAGAGAGTGTCACAGTGTATCTTAGCGTGTGTCAGAGAGTGCCACAGAGAGTTTCAGAGGGAGTCAGAGTGTCACAGTGTGTCTCAGAGTTTCAGGGAGAGTCAGAAAGTGTGACAATCTGTCAGGGAGTGTCACAGTGTGTTTCAGAGAGAGTCAGACAGTGTCACCTTGTGTCTCAGTGAGTGTCGGAGTGCATCACACTCGGTCGGTGAGTGTTACAGTGTGTCAGGGAGTGTCACAGTCTGTCAGAGAGTGTCACATTGTGTTTCGTAGAGTGTCAGAGAGAGAGTCAGAGAGAGTCACAGTGTGTCTCAGGGTCTCAGTGAGAGACAGAGAGTGTCACAGTGTGTCACAGTCTGTTAGAGAGTGTTACAGTGCGTCTTAGAGTGACACAGTGTGTCCCAGAGAGTCAGAGAGAGTCAGCAAGTGTCGCAGTGTGTCTCAGCGAGTGTCACAATGTCTCAGAGAATGTCAACATGTGTCAGGGAGTGTCACAGTCAGTCAGTGTCACAGTGTGTCAGAGAGTGTCGAAGTGTGTCTCAGCGAATCAGAGAGAGACGGAACGTGTCACAGTGTCACAGAGAGCATCACAGTATCTAGGAATATGTCACGGTGTGTCAGAGATTGTCACAGTCTGTCAGAGAGTGTCACAATGTGTCTCAGAGTGTCAGAGAGAGTCAGAGAATGTCACCTTGTGCCTAAGAGAGTGTCAGAGAGTGTCACAGTGTATCACAGTCTGTCAGTGAGTGTCACAGTGTGTTTCAGAGAGAGTCAGAGAGTGTCACCGTGTGTCTACGAGAGGGTCAGAGAGCGTCAGAGAGAATCACAGTCTGTCTCAGAGAGAGTCAGAGTGCGTCACAGTGTGTCACAGTCTGTCAGGGAATGTCACAGTTTGCCTCAGAGGGTGTCAGAGAAAGACAGAGAATGTTAGAGAGGATCATAGTGTGACTCAGAGATAGTCAGAGAGAGTCAGAGAGTGTCACAGTGTGTCTCAGAGTGTCAGAGAGAATCACATAGTCTCACAGTGTGTCTCAAAGTGTCAGAGATAATCAGAGAGCGTCACAGTGTGTCTAAGAGAGTGTCATAGTGTGTCACAGTCTCTCTGAGAGGGTCAGAGAGTGCCACTGTGTGTCACAGAGAGTCTCACACTGTGTATCAGCGAGTGTAACAGTGTGTCACAGTCTGTAAGAGAAGGTTACAGTGTATTTCAGAGTGTGTCAGAGAGTCACAATGAATCATACTGTGTCTCAGAGAGGGTCAGTGTTTGTTTCAGAGAGGGTCACAGTCTGTCAGAGAGTGTTACAGTGTTTCTCAGAGAGTGACAGAAAGAGTCAGAAAGTGTCACAATCTTTCTCAGAGACTGTCAGAGAGTGTCATATTGTGTCACAGTGTGTCTCATAGAGTCAGAGAGTGTCACTGTGTGTCTAAGAGAGTGTCAGAGAGCGTCAGAGTGTCACAATATGCCTCAGAGATTGTCAGAGAAAGTCAGAGAATGTCATTGTGTGTCATCGCCTTAGAGAGAATCATAGTGGGACTCAGAGATAGTCAGAAAGTGTCACAGTGTGTCTTAAAGAGTGTTACATTGTCACAGAGAATTTCACCATGTGTCAGAGTGTGTCACAGTCGATCAGAGAGTGTTACAGTGTGTCAGGGAGTGCCACAGTCTGTCACAGTCTGTCAGAAAGTGTCACATTGTGTCTCAGAGAGCGTCAGTGAGGGTCTGCGAATGTCACAGCGTGTCTCAAAGTCTCAGAGAGTCTCAGAGTGTCACAGTGTGTCTCAGAGTGTCAGAGCGAGACAGAGAGTGTCACAGTGTGTCTAAGAGAGTGTTACAGTGTGTCTGAGAGCGGGTCAGAGTGTGCCACAGTCTGTCAGAGAGTGTCACAGTGTGTCAGCGCCGGCCACACACCGGCGCCTGTCTGACCTTCACTGCCGTCCACACACCGCTCCCAGCCTGACCCTCACTGCCATCTGCACACCACTCCCAGCCTGACCCTCACAACCATCCACAAACCGTCCCCAACCTGACCCTCACCGCCGTCCACACACCGCTCCCAGCCTGACCCTCACTGCCATCTGCACACCGCTCCCAGCCTGACCCTCACAACCATCCACAAACCGTCCCCAACCTGACCCTCACTTCCCTCCACACACCGCTCTCAGCCTGACCCTCACAACCATCCACAAACCGTCCCCAAGCTGACTCTCACTGCCATCCACACACCACCACCAGCCTGTCCCACACCGCCATCCCGCACCGCTCCAGCCTGACCCACACTACCGTCCACCAACCCCCCCAGCCTGACTCCACCGCTGTCCACCAACCGCCGCCAGCCTGACCCCCACCGCCGTACAACACTGCCACAGCCTGACCCACACCGCCCATACTCCGCTCCTAGCCTGACCCTCACCACCGTCTACACACCGCCACCAGCCTGACCCTCACCGCCACCCACACACCGTCTCCAGCATGACCCTCATTGCCACCCGCACACTGCCCATGGCCTGAAACCCACTGCCGTCCACACACCGCACCCAGTCTCACCCTCACCGCTGTCTACACACCGCCTCCAGCCTAGCATTCTCCACCATCCACACACCATCCCGAGCCTGACACTCACCACCGTCCACACACCACCACCAGCCTGACCCTCATCACCACCCACACACTGACCCCAGCCGGATGCTCAACATCGCTCACACACCATCCCCAGGCTTACCCATATTGACGCCGAACACACCGCCCCCAGCCTGACCCTCACCACCTCCCACACACTGACCCCAAATTGACCCTCACCGCCATCCAACACCGCCCCCAGCCTGAACCTCACCACCATCCACACACTACCCCCAGCCTGACCACCACTGCCGTCCACTCTCTGCACCAAACCTGATCCCCACCGCTGTCCACTCTCCACCCCCAGCCTGACCCTCACCACCATCCACACACCGCCCCTAGCCTAACCCTCACCGACATCAATGCACCACCCCCAGCCTGACCCTCACCACTCTCCACCAACCGCCCCCAGCCTGACCCTCACCACCGTCCACACACTGCCCCCAGCCTGAACTTCACCACCATCCACACACCGCCCGCAACCTGACCCTCACCGCCGTCCACACACCACCCCCAGGCTGACCCTCACTGCTGTCCACACACCGCCCCCAGCCTGACCCTCACCACCATCCACACACCGCCCCCAGCCTGAACCTCACCACCGCCCACACGCCGCCCCCAGCCTGAACCTCACCACCGTCCACACGCCGCCCCCAGCCTGACCCGCACCATCATACACACATCAACCCCAGCCTGACCCTCACTAACATCCACACGCCGCGCCCAGCCTGACCCCCACCATCGTACACACACCTCCCCCAGCCTGACCTGCACGGCCATCCAAACGCCGCCCCAGACTGAACCTCACCACGATCCACACACTACCCCCAGCCTGACGACCACCGCTATCCACTCTCTGCATGAAACCTGATCCCCACTGCTGTCCACACATCACCCCCAGCCTGACCTTAATCACCATCCACACACCGGCCCCAGCCTGAACCTCACCACCGTCCACACGCCGCCCCAAGCCTGACCCGCACCATCGTACACACACCGTCCCCAGCCTGACCCTCACTACCATCCACTCACCGCCTGCAGCCTGACCCCGACTGTCGTTCACACGCCAACACCAGCCTGATCCTCTCCTCCGAACACACACCAACCCCTGCCTGACACCCACCGTCACACCACACCGCCACCAACCTGACACCCACCACTACCCAACTCCACCTCTAGCCTGAACCTCACGGCCATCCACACACTACCCCCAGCCCGACACTCACCGCAGTCCACACACCGCCCCCAGGATGATCCTCACCAATATCCAGACACCGTTCCCAGCCTGACAATCAATGCCGTTCACACACCGCCCCCAGTCTGACCCTCAACGCCATCTACACACCACCCCCAGCCTGACCTTCACTCCCGTGTATACGCCGACCCCAGTCTGCCCCTCACCACTGTCCACCAACCGCCCCCTGCCTGACACCACCGTTGTCCAGCACTGCCACAAGCCTGACCCACACGGCCGCCCACACCGCCCCTAGCATTATCCTCATGCTGTGGCCCCACACACTATCCACAGCATGATCCTCACTGAGAATACACAACGCCCCGAGCCAGACCTTCACCACCGCCCACACGCCGCCCCCAGCCTGACGCTCACTGCCGTCCAACACTGACCCCAGCCAGACCCTCACCACTGCCCATACGCCGCCCCCAGCCTGTCCCTCACCGCCGCCGAAACACCGCCCCCAGCCTGACCCTCACTGCCGTCCCCACGCTGCCCCGACCCTGTCCCTCACTGCCATCCGCACACCGCCCCCAGTCTGACCCTCACTGCCTTCCACACGCTGCCCCGAGTCTGACCCTCACTGCCCTCCACACACCGCACCCTGCCTGACCCTGACTGCTGTCCACACGCTGCCCCCAGCCTGTCCCTCACAGTCATCTGCATACTGCCCGAGCCTGACCCTCACTGCCGTCAACACACGGCCACCAGCCTGACCCTCACTACCATCCAACACCATCACCATCCTGTCCCTCACCACTGTCCACACACCACCCCCAGCCTGACCCTCAACGCCACCCACACACCGTCACAAGCCTGACCCCCCACCGTCATTCACGCATCGACCACAGCCTGACGGTCCCCTCCAATAACACACCACCACCTGCCTCACATCCAACACTACTCAACATCGCCCCCAGCCTGAAACTCACTGCCGCCCACACACTACCCCCAGCCTGAACCCGACCGCCGTCCACACACCGCACCCAGCCTGATACCCACCGCCACCCAACACCACCCCCAGCCTGACCCTCACCGCAGTCCACACAACAGCCCCAGCGTGAAGCTCACCACCGTCCAGACACTGTTCCCAGCCTGACATTCAACACCGTTTACACACCACCCCAGCCTGACCTTCACTGCCGTGTAAACGGTGACCCCAGCCTGACCCTCACCACTGTCCACCAACCGTCCCCAGCCTGACACCACCACCATCCAACACTGCCACAAGCCTGACCCGCACCACCGCCCACACAACGCTTCTAGCTTTATCCGCACTGCCGTCCACGCACCACCCACAGCATGACCCTCACCAAGAACACTCAACGCCCCAGGGAAGACACTCATCACCGCTCACACACCGCCCCGAGCCCGATGCTCAATGTCGTCCAACACTGACCAAAGCCTGAAGCTCACCGCTGTCCACACACCGTACCCTGCCTGACCCTTACTGCCATCCACACACTGCACCCAGCCTAACCCTCACTGCCGCCCACACACTGCACCCTGCCTGTCCCTCAATGCCTTCCGCACACCACCCCCAGCCTGACCCTCACTGCTGTCAACACACCGTCCCCAGGCTGAATCTCACAGCCGTCCAGCACCGCCCCAGCCTGACCCTCACTACCGTCAACACACTGCCACCAGCCTGTCCCTCACCGCCGTCCAACACCGTCAGCAGCCTCTCCCTCACCACCATCCACACACCGCCCATAGCCTGACCCTCACCGCCACCCACACATTGCCCCCAGCCTGAACCCCCCCGCCATCCACACACCGCACCCAGACTGACCCTCACCGCCATCTACACACTGCCCCCAGCCTGACGCTCTCCACCGTCCACACACCACCCCAGCCTGACCCTCACCACCACCCATACACCGCCCACAGAATGACCCTCACTACCGTCCACACACCGGCACCAACCTGACCCTTACTGCCGTCCACACACCACCCCAAAGCTGACCCTCACTACTGCCCACACACCGTCTCCAGACTGTCCCTCTCCGCCGTCAACCAACCACCCAACGCCTGATCCTCACTGCCGTCCAATAACGCCCCAGCCTGACCCACACTGCCGTCCAATAATGCCCCAGCTTGAACCTCACCACCGTTCAATAATGCCCCAGCCTGAACCTCACCACTGTCCAATAATGCCCCAGCCTGACCCTCACTGCCGCCCAAACACCGGCCCTAGCCTTATCCTCACAGCCGTTCACACTCCACCCCCAGCCTGACCCTCACCTCATCCACACACAGTCCCCAGCCTGTCCCTACTGCCATCGGCATACCACCCCCAGCCTCACCCTCACCACCGTCCAACACCATCCCAAGCCTGTCCCACACGCTGCCCCCAGCCTGACCCTCACTGCCGATCAAAAACCGTTCCCAACCTGAACCACACCACCGTCCACCAAACATCCCCCGCCTGACCCCACCGCTGTCCACCAACCGCCCCCAGTTTGACCCTCACCACCGTCCAACACCGCCACAAGCCTGACCCTCACCGCCGCCCACACACCACCCCTAGTCTTATCCTCACTGCTGTCCACACACAAAGCCCCGAGCCTGACCCTCACCACCGCCCTTACACCGCCCCCAGCTTGACCCTCACCGCCACCCACACACCATCTCCAACCTGACCCTCACTGCCGTCCAACAATGACCACTCCTGACCCTCACCACCAGCCACACACTCCCCAGCCTGATCCTCATCGAGGTCGAACACACCCTCCCAAGCCTATCCCTCACAGTCGGCCACATGCTGCCCTCAGCCTGACCCTCACTACCGTCCACAAACCGTTCCCAACCTGAACCTCACCGCCGTCCCTGACCGCCACCATCCTGACCCTCACTGCCGTCCACACACCGCACCCAGCCTGCCACTCACCGCCGTCCACACGCCGCCACCAGCCTGTCCCTCACTGCCATCCACAAACCGTCCCCAACCTGATTCTCACCGCCGTCCCACACTGCCCCAGCCTTACCCTCACCGCCGTCCAACAACCGCCCCCAGCCTGACCCTCACCGCTGTCAAACAACCGCCCCCGGCCTGACCCCCACCACTGTCCAACACTGCCACAAGCCTGACCCTCACTGCTGTCCAATACTGCTCTAGCCTGACGCTCACTGCCGCCCACACACCGAACCTAGCCTTATCCTCACAGACGTTCACACACCACCCCCAGCCTGACCCTCACTGCCGTCCACACACTGTCCACAGCCTGACTCTCACCGCCAGCCAGCTACGCCCCAGCCTGACCCTCACCGCCGTGCACACTCCGCCACCAACCTGACCATCACCACTGATCAACACTGTCCTGAGTCTGACCCTCACCGCCGTCCACACACCGCCCCCAGCCTGACCCTCACCGCCATCTACACACCGCCCCCAGCCTGACCCTCACCACCATCCACCAACCACCCTAAGCCTGACCCCACCGCTGTCCGCCAACTGCTCCAGCCTGACCCCCACCGCCGTCCAACGCTTCCACAAGCCTGATCCTCACCGCCGCCCACACATCGCCCCTAGCCTTATCCTCACCGCCGTCTACACACCGCCGCCAGCCTAACCCTCATTGCCATCCACACACCGCCACCAGCCTATCCCTCACTGCCGTCCAACTCCGTCACCAGCCTATCCCTCACCGCCGTCCACACAATACTCCCAGCCTGACCCTCACTGTCATTCACACAACGACCTCAGCCTGACCGCCCTCTCTGAACAAACACCACGCCCAGCCTGACACCCAACAGTAAGCGAGATATGCGGCTGTCCGGCCCCATCTCCGGCACTTTTATTTCCATGCCCAGGAACAAAGACACGGAGGAGTCTGTCCAAAACGTTTTCATTCAACTTTGCAAAGTCGGGTGCAGTTTCACGTAGGTACACACGCATGCATAATAATCTCCACACATTATATACACGTATATGTGGGCTGGGTCTCCTACTGCTGTCTTGACCAATGAGTGCTAGGGTTCCCCACTGTTTTCCTTATTTGGGTTCTGGTGCCTGCGATTATTTTGTTACTCACTTGGCCAATCAGTGTTCGAGCTCCCCGTTCTTTCCTTATATGGATGATGTTGTACAACTGAGGTTAAGGGCGGTCTCTCAGCTATCGAGGAAAGCTGTTACAATTGTTTCATTCATAAAAACATGGGGGAGGTCCGGCAACAGTTTCGAGTGTCTGCTTGTGTTTACTATAAGGTAGAAAAGATTAAAATGCAGCTAACCGTTTAAAAATTACACTACCCCCTACAAATCCCCCGTGTCTTTTCTTACGGCCTGTAATTTTTAAACCATAAGTTTCTTCTCCAGGGCGTTTAATAACTCCCGAGCTTGTTCATCAAACTGCCCGTCTCTAATACTACCCCCGCCCAAGAGGGATTCGCGTTGTTCCATCTCGAGATTCATTCGTTCAACCTGCCCATAGGGAACATCCCTCTTAATAAGGGCGGTTTCGATCAGTCGTTGAGTTAATCCCCGGACGCAGAGAATAACACAACACCCAAGGGCAGTGAGTACCCCTGCCACCACTATACATGAGACAAGAAAGGGAACGACTACCCCCGTCCATTTACCGAACCAGGCTTCCAACCAGTCCGTGAGGCCAGAGTCGATGCCCGAGTTTTCGGCCAGTTCGTCCACCAATGTGGTGAGTCAATCCAGGGCGCGGGTGATGGACCCATCAGGGGCTGTGTTGTTGGGGATGAAAGTGCAGCACTGAGTGCCTATCATGACACAAACACCCCCCTTCTCTGCCAACATCATGTCTAAGGCCAACCTATTTTCCCGCGCCATCCTACTAGTGGCGTCCAGTTGTTCTGCTATTCCTTTCACTGCATCCCGGGTATAATTAATGAACCTCTGCTGATTGTAGTAAATATAATTAATCCAATCCACGTTCTTATTGATAGTCACCCACCAGAACAGTGACGACTCAAAACCCGCCGCTATTTGGTTCCTAGCCTTGTATTCGTCAGGAACACCCCTGGGGACCCCTATGGCATCTAAATATATGTTATCATCGAAAGAGGTCTCCAAAGCTCTCTCAGTTCTTCCACTGGAACGGGGTTGCTCTTGTTTTTCGAATGCCAGGGTGAATGGGATGGCCAATTGAACGATTGCACAAGTGCCCGTCCATTTTCGGGGCAGGGTCGGTCGCAGAACCCTCCCACCACAGTACCACCAGAGGACTGCCCTAGGCACATGAATGTGGGAGTAATTCCCGCCCCCGGTAGTTTCATTGACCAGCCGAATTGATCCGCTGCACTTGTCAAATGTCCCCACATCGTTGTCCCACTGTAGTCCCGTCCGAGAGACGCAGGCCTGGTGCGTACCCGTTACCCCTGAGAATGATGGCGGGCGGGGCGCCCCCTCAGACCTGACGGGGGGAAACTTCAAACTCAAGGGTCGACAAATGGAGTCGTTCCAGGCCTCTCGGTCCTGGTACAGCCTTATCATGCAGTACAAGGCTCGTGGGTGTTTCTCCCATCCCAGCGGGAATGGGACCACCTGAGGGTTAGGGCGGGCACTCGTGCATGCGAAGCAATCACTCTTTGTCATGCTCCTCACAGTATATTTGACCCATTCCATCCAGGCATTCGCCTCCCCGTATCCCGTATCTATTTCAAAGGTTTTTTCCAAATCCGTCACCTCAATTATTCTAATCTTTTCCTGCTCATCGGTGGCGGATGAGCCCCCAGACTCAGCTTCAATGACCGTGATATACGTGCAGCACAGCTGCACTCCCTCCTGTCCTGCCTGGCCCCCAACTCTAATACCCAGTATTGTTCCATTAAGGCTCGCCCCGTTGTTTCCCAAGTTTTTTATGGTCAGATAGAGCGGATTGCACTGATTCTGCCCACAACCCTGTCCAGGGGTGATGGGATCACGGACAACTGACACCATAGCCTGGACCCCGGGGGCTGGAGGCCTATGTATGCCTTCCCTACCATGCAATTGTAATACTAACGTCTGACCCTGGAATCCCCTTTCTCTCTCTAGGTTCCGCTTAGTTTGATTCAGTTCATTTTTAGTCCTACAGTGCACCAACCCACATAGGTCTAAGCTAAATGTGTGTGTTGGCTTGTTGGCAAGCACGGAAATGGAGAACCACTGACGGTCCTCTACTTGTTTTTTTTCGGAGGCCAAATTGGGTAACACGCACACTATGACCCAGCCCAAGGATAATGGCATAGCAAGTTAACAACACGATTGACCACATTTTGTCGCGACACCTGTAACCAGAGGGCACAGTTCCTTTAGACTCGCCAATGTCCGATTAATTTGTTCTCAGGGTCTCTGTTCCTTAGATGCCTTTGTCAGAGAGGTTCGTTCATTCTCCGTCGGTTGTGGCACTGGTCCCTTGACTCGAGTGTAATGTGTCCAGCCCTTTTCGGCCGTACGGACAGCCGTTTCGGTCGTCAAAAGTACCAGGAAGGGACCGTCCCAAGTTGGTTCGAGGGTACGTTGCTTCCAGCTTTTAATCAGGACCCACTGACCCGGCTTGACGGTGTGCACCGCAAACTCGAGGGGCGGCGTCTGTGCCAAAATTCCCTGTTGGCGTAAACGAGATAGAGCAGACCCCAGACCCACCACATATTTTTGAACAAACATATCCCGAGACTCGAATACAGGAGGTTCCCCCTTCGGCCCATGGAACGGGAGGCCAAACAGTATTTCGAAAGGGGAGACGCCCAAATCCCGCCTTGGCTGGGTGCGAATTTGCAATAGGGCAAGGGGTAGGCATTTGGTCCAAGGCAGGCCGATTTCACTAGTGAGTTTGGTTAGCTGCTTTTTGATGGTCTGGTTCATTCTTTCGACCTTGCCCGAGGAGGGGGGATGCCAGGGGGTGTGCAAATCCCAGTCAATCCCCATTGCTTGCACTACATTCTGGAGGACGGTCGAGGTGAAGTGGCTCCCCTGGTCAGAGTCAATAGCGCGGGGTAGCCCAAATCGTGGGATTATTTGTTCGAGTAGAATTTTGCTAACCTGAGTTGCCGTTGCCGTGGCAGTGGGGAAAGCTTCCACCCATCCTGTCAGGTGATCTAATATTACTAATAGATACTTCAGGCGACCTATGGGGGGGGGAGCTCAGTGTAATCTACCTGGACATACCCAAACGGCCTATAGGCCGGACTCCTACCCCCTTGTCTTGCATGCTGCCGCAGCCCCCTTTTGTTAATCTTTCGACATGTTATGCAATCTCCTGTGACCTGCTTGGCTACCGTGTACAGACCAGGGTGAGCAAATCGGCGCAGGAAGGCATCACACAGTGCCTGGGCGCTCCAGTGACCCCCTTGGTGTAGACGGGCAATAATGTCCCGCGTCAACGGTCGATTTAGTAGCTGGCGGCCATCGGGTAAGGTCCACTTCCCTTCTCTATCCTTTGTACCCCCCAGAGACGCAAGAAGAGTTTCTTCTTTGTCAGTAAACGTGGGCACTTCGGTAATTTCAGATATCTGGGGAATCCTTACCAGGCAGTTTATTACTTCCTTCCCCATCCCGGCCAATTTTGCCTGTTCATCTGCCAATTGATTCCCCAGGGTCTCTATTTTATCGTCTTTCTGGTGCCCTTTCACATGTACTACAGCAATCTCTTGTGGAAACAACAAATCCTCCAAGATCATGGCTACTAGTTCCTCGTGGACCAACTCCTTTCCTCTACTATTTATCATTCCCCTTTTCTTCCAGATCTTCCCAAAGGTGTGTACTACCCCAAAGGCATACTTAGAGTCAGTGTAGATTGTCCCGGCTATTCCCTTTAAATTCCTCAGAGCCCGGTGCAAGGCGGACAATTCGCACGTTTGTGCGGACCAGGCATTCGGTAGCCGTCCACTTTCCACTAATTCCCAACCAGTCTCACTAATGACTGCATAACCGTTGTGTCTCTTCCCATCTATCACTCGAGTGGACCCGTCAATGTACCACCGCCTTCCTGCATGTAAGGGGATATCCCTCAGATCTTCCCTCACTTTACTCTGGTACTCTATTATGTCTGAACAGCACTGTTCCAGTTCCTCCTCCCCTTCCTCTTTCCAAAGAAAGTCCGCCGCATTCTGGCAGCCCCCGACTTCTATTCGGAGGTCTTCTCGGTCTAACAATATGGCTTCATATTTCAGAATTCTCGAGTCAGTCAGCCACCTCCCGGCCTTCTGATTCAGGATAGTTCTAACCTGGTGGGGAGTAGTGACTGTCAAGGGGGCCCCGAAAGTCAACTTCCTACTTTCCTCTACCAGCTTTGCCGTGGCTGCCACTGCTTGGACACACTCCGGCCACCCTCGGAGACTGGATCCAGAATTTTTGACAGGAAAGCCACGGGCTTCCTTTCTCCCCCCCCAATCCTGGGTCAATACTCCAAGAGCGGTTCCCTTTCTGGAGTTCACAAAGTGACGAAATGTCTTACTAAAATCCGGCAAGCTTAAAACAGGTGCGGTCATCAATTTTTCTTTTAGAATTCCAATTAACTTTTTCTCCTCCTCCTCCCATTTTATTCTGTTGGGTGCCTCCTCAATGAGTTTTAGGTACAAGTCTTTAGTAAGGGGGGCATAGTCGTCTATCGATAACCGACAATAGCCTAAGAGTCCCAAGAACTTCTACAACTCCCTCTTGGTCGTTGGGAGGCCTAGTTCGATTATTGCCCGCACTCTTTCCGGACTTATTCGTTTCTGTCCCTGGCTTATCAAGTGTCCCAGGTACTTAACCTCTTTCTCGACATATTGGAGCTTCTTCTGACTCACTCTTAACCCCTTCTCAGCTAGGTAATTTAACAGGGCATTAGTCCCAAGTAGGACATCCTCCTCCGCAGGTCCGGATAAAAGGAGGTCGTCCACGTATTGTATAAGCTTAAGGGCCGGGGACAAGGTTAGTCCCTCCAATAATTGTTCCAGAATCTGCCCGAACAGAGTCGGGGACTCAGTGAATCCTTGGGGGAGCACGGTCCACCTGTACTGCTGTTTTCTGCCAGTATCAGGATCCTCCCATTCAAAAGCAAAAAGATCCCTACTGTCCTTGTCCAGGGGACACGCCCAGAAGGCATCCTTTAAGTCTATAACACTAAACCAGCCGTGGTCCGGGGGTATTCGCCCCTGAATAGTGTATGGGTTCGGTACCACAGGGTGCCGTACTTGGACAATTTTATTTACTTCCCTCAGGTCTTGGACCATTCGGTAGCTCCCGTCCGACTTCTGGACCGGCAGGATAGGGGAATTGTATCGTGACATACAGGGCTCTACCATCTTTTATTAGGTCTTCCATAACTGTCTTCAGGCTCTGCCTCCCTTCCCAAGAGATGGGGTATTGGCGCACTTTGACGTCGGGGCTCTGGGGCTTTAATTTTACCTCCACAGGTCGAATTGCGAGTCCCCCCCGGTTCCCTTTGGCGACCCAAACCCTAGGTCTATCTCAGTCAATCGGGACTCACTAAGGTATGACATGGTAACGGCTAATTCATCCTCTTCTCCCACTTCTATTCGTAATCCGAAACGGACTATCAAATCCCGTCCCAACAACCCATAGGGAAGATGGGGAGGTGAAGGAGTTCCACCTGGAGCTCCTCCTCCTCCAGCCGCAAGGGTTGTGGTTCGAATATTTTCGCACTAAAAACGCCACCCTTAACTCCTGAAATGTTTAATGTTTTAGCTTGGAAGCCAACTCCCCTAGGATGGAGGGGAATTGAGGACCTGCCGGCGCCTGTGTCAACTAAGAAGGTAACTTCTTGTCTAAATGGGCCCACCCGTAAATTTACCAGGGGTTCTTGGTAGGCCCGTGTTCCGATCCTCGCCTGACTTCCCTAATCCATTTGTTCACGCTCCATTTCATATATCCCTTCTCTTTCCCTTTTAAACTCGGGACAATCCCTTTTGAAGTGTCCCAGTCTCCCGCAATGGTAACATCCGGCCATCGGAGGCCGCTCAATTCCATAAGATCCTCCTCTCTCACTTCTGCCCCGTCTCGCTTCCCTCCCTCTCCAACTTTTCTTCGACATTCCTCTTTCCACCCATAACCTCCCTCCCTCATTCCGGTGGATTTACAAGCTTCCCGTACGGCTGCCACCACCATTTTTGTCTTCTGCTTCTCCCTTATTACATCCCTCTGAACGTACACCTTCTGTGCTTCCCGTAATAAGTCTGCAACATCTTTTTCAGCCCTATCCTCCACTTTCTGTAATTTCTTCTGAATGTCAGGCCATGACTTAGTCACAAAGTGCACCTTAAGCATGCCCTTGCCTATTTCCCCATCGGGGTCTAAACCTGAATACTTCCGCATGGACTCCCGCAAACGGTCTAAAAACTCACTCGGGGATTCATCCTTTTTCTGTCCAACTTCGAATGCTTTCGCTAAATTCCGCTGTTTGGGCACGCAGGTTTGGATCTCCCTGATTATAAGGCTTCTGAGATCTGTCATATTTGCCCGTCCCCCCGCGTCGTTCTGATCCCACCGGGGGTCCTCTAAGGGGTACTTCTGCTCTCCACGCTGAGGGCCGTCCTGATGCTCCCTATCCCAAATGGCCATTGCACTATTCCGGTTCATAACAATTTCATCGTAATTAAATAGTATTCTCATCGTGGCCTGCAGTTCAGCCCATGTGTATATACTGGGCCCCAAAAATTGGTCCAGTTGTATTCCCACACTGATGGCGTCGTCCAGTAGACGGGGTAGTTCGGTACGGAGTTGCCGGATATCCCCAGAATTTAAAGGTTGTACTACGAACCCAGTCCGTTCGTTCCCAAACGGCACCTCTCGTAAGGGGTTCAGCTGTTCAATATTGTCACTCCTCCCAGCTCTCAATTCCTCTTCTCGACCTTTCCGCATCTCGAGTCGGACTGATTTCCTAGTGCCTGGGGTGGGTTCTGCGCCCCCTCCAGTGCCCCCCCCCCCCAGCAGTCCCTGCCTCACTGGTCGTAGCCTGCTGGGAATCGGATTTATACGTCGCAGGAGGGTGGTCCGCGCTGGACGCCTGGTCATGCGCGGGTAGTATATACGGCGGCGGGGCGGACGGTGGCAAACTGTCGGTGAGGATGTCCCAAGACTTCTGGGGCTTCCTCGGGTCTGTTTGTGGAATCAGAGGATAGAGACGCGTGGGACTGTCGCCATCGCCCGCCAACCAGGCGGCGGCGTATTTGCTCTCTTCTGGGTCAAACGGTTGTTTTCTGTTAACATATACATTTAGGATTTGACACACCCAGTCTTCATCAGACCCATACTCGGGCCAAACTACCGAGGGGGCGCGGATAGGTTCGTTGGTCCATATAAAACAACAATATTTTATCATGGTCTCTTTCTTTAAGTCCTTCGTTCGACTACTGTCCGTCCATAGACTTAACTTCCGACCTAATGGACTATCGGGGGGTATTTCTTTCACATTTGCAGTCTTCCCTGACTTCTCCTTAGTAAATCTAGAAGTCTGATTTCCCATGATCTATCTTCGGTCCTGGTCTTAAACGCCTAAAACGTTTTCACAGATGACCGTCAAAACCACAATTTCCCGTGGTTTATCTTTGGTCCTGGTCTTAAACGCCTAAAACGTTTTCACAGATGACCGTCAAAACCACAAATTCCCGTGGTTTATCTTCGGTCCTGGTCTTAAACGCCTAAAGCGTTTTCACAGATGACCGTCAAAACCACGCGGTCAACAAGGAAGAACAAAAAAAAACTCTTACCTTGATCCGTGCACGGAGTTGTCTGGCCTTTTTAAATGTGTGTACCCCCGTGTATAGTCACTAACCGGTCGTCCCAACACTCGTCCGTGTGTTCCTTTTTCCAGGATTCAAAATTATTTTTAAATGAGCCGGGTCACATCCTCTCTTGGCCGACGGCCGACGGACCAAGCTGATCAGTGAGAAGTATAAATATATACCAGACGCGTCTTTGTTGTGATCAGGCTTGATCCGTGAGCCGAAGAGACTGCCCCCCCCCCCCCCCGGCAATAATTATTTCATACTGGACGAGCCCCCAATTGTGCGAGATATGCGGCTGTCCGGCCCCATCACCGGCACTTTTATTTCCCTGCCAAGGAACAAAGACACGGAGGAGTCTGTCCAAAACTTTTTCATTCAACTTTGCAAAGTCGGGTGCAGTTTCCCGTGGGTACACACGCATGCATAATAATCTCCACACATTATATACACGTATATGTGGGCTGGGTCTCCTACTGCTGTCTTGACTAATGAGTGCTCGGGTTCCCCACTGTTTTCCTTATTTGGGTTCTGGTGCCTGCGATTATTTTGTTACTCACTTGGCCAATCAGTGTTCGAGCTCCCCGTTCTTTCCTTATATGGATGATGTTGTACAACTGTGGTTAAGGGCGGTCTCTCAACTATCGAGGAAAGCTGTTACAATTGTTTCATTCATAAAAACATGGGGGAGGTCCGGCAACAGTTTCGAAAAGACTAAAATGCAGCTAACCCTTTAAAAATTACACTACCCCCTACAAAACTCCACACACTTAGTCGCCTGAGGCGGGAAATGAACCCAGGTCTCTGGCGCTGTGAGGCAGCAGTGCTAACCACTGTGCCACCGCGCCGCCCACGAGGTGTAAGAGAGAGGGGGGGGGGTGAGAGAGAGAGAATGGGTGAGAGAGATGGAGGGCCTGAGAGAGGGGGGTGAGTGAGAATGGGTCAGAGAGAATGGGTGAGAGAGAGAGGGGATGAGAGAGAGGGGAGAGAGAGGAGGGTGAGAGAGGGTGTGTGTGAGAGTGAGGGGGTAGAGCGAGAGAGAGATTGTGAGAGAGAGGGTGTGAGAGAGAGGGGAGAGATGAGAGAGAGAGCGGGATGAGAGAGAGGGGTGAGAGAGAGAGGGTGAGAGAGAGAATGGGTGAGAGAGATGGAGGGCCTGAGAGAGGGGGGTGAGTGAGAATGGGTCAGAGAGAATGGGTGAGAGAGAGAGGGGATGAGAGAGAGGGGAGAGAGAGGAGGGTGAGAGAGGGTGTGTGTGAGAGTGAGGGGGTAGAGCGAGAGAGAGAGTGTGAGAGAGAGGGTGTGAGAGAGAGGGGAGAGATGGGAGAGAGAGCGGGATGAGAGAGAGGGTGGGAGAGAGAGAGGGTTTTGAGAGAGGCGGTTGAGAGAGAGAGGGGGTGTGAGAGAGGGGAGAGAGAGGAGGGTGAGAGAGGATGTGTGATAGAGAGAGAGTGAGGGGGTGAGAGCGAGAGAGATTGTGAGAGAGAGGGTGTGAGAGAGAGGGAGAGATGAGAGAGAGCGGGGTGAGACAGAGAGGGGGTTGAGAGAGTAACAGTGAGAGGGTGAGAGATAGAGGGTGTGAGAGTGAGGAGAGAGAGAGTGAGGGTGTGTGTGAGAGAGAGGGAGGGTGAGAGAGTGAGGGGGTGAGAGAAAGAGGGGCTGAGAGAGATGGTCTGAGACAGAGAGAGAGGGTTGACAGAAACGGGAGGTGAGAAAGAGCGGGGTAAGAGAGTGAGGGGTGAGAGAGAAAGGGGGCTGAGAGACAGAGGGGTTGAGGAGAGAGGCTGAGAGAGAGTGGGATGACAGAGAGGGGTGAGACAGAGGGGTGAAAGAGAGGAGATGAGAGAGAGGGGGTGAGAGAGAGGGGTTTAGAGAGAGAGGGTGAGGGGAAGAGAAGGGGAGAGAGGGGGAGTGGGGAGAGGGGGAGAGGTGTCAGAGAGAGGGAGTGAGAGAGATAGAGGTGAGAGAGTTGGGGGTGAGAGAGTTAGAGGGGGTGAGGAGGGCGAGGTGAGAGTTGGAGGGGTGAGAGAGAGACGGGTGAGAGAGAGACTGGTGAGAGAGAGGGGTGAGAAAAAGGGGGGATGAGAGTGGGGATGAGAGACAGGGGGGTGAGAGAGAGAGTGAGGGGGTGACAGAGAGAGTATGTGAGAGAGGGGAGAGATGAGAGAGAGTGGGGTGAGAGAGAGGGGTGTGAGAGAGAAAGAGGGCTGCGAGAGGGAGGGGAGCGAGAAAGTGAGAGACAGTGAGAGGGTGAGAGACAGAGGGTGTGAGAGAGAGAGGGGAAAGAGAGAGAGAATGGTGGCGAAAGAAAGAAGGGATGAGAGAGAGGGGTGAGAGAGAGGGAGAGAGATGTAGAGAGAAGGAGAGAGAGGGGGGAGTGGGAAAGGGCGGAGAGGTGTCAGAGGGAGGGGTGGAAGAGTTAGAGGTCAGAGAGAGGGGGGCTAGAGAGTTAGAGGGATGATGGAAGGTTAGAGGGGTTAGAGAGAGAGTGGCGAGAGAGAGCGGGGAGGTGAGAGAGGAGGTGTGAGAGAGAGAGAGGTGAGAGACAGAATGGATGAGAGAGAGGTGTAAGAGAGAGAGAGGGTGAGAGAGAGAGAGGGAGTGAGAGAGAGAGGTGCAAGAGACGAGATGAGAGAGGGGGGTGAGAGAGACAGGGTGAGAGAGGGGAGAAATAAGGGGAGAGAGGGGTGAATGGGGAGAGGGCGGAGAGGTGTCAGAGAGAAGGGGTGAGAGACATAGAGGTGAGAGAGTTAGAGAGATGAGAGAGTTAGAGGAGTGAGAGAGAGAGGGGGCGAGGTGAGAGATAGAGGGGTGAGAGAGAGACGGGTGAGAGAGAGAGACAGGTGAGTGAGAGGGGTGAGAGGGGTGAGAGAAAAGGGGGTTGAGAGAGGGGATGGGAGAGAGAGGAGTGAGACAGAGAGGGGCTGACAGAGAGAGTGTCAGAGAAAGAGTGTGAGAGCGCGGGGAAGAGATGAGAGAGAGAGAGAGCGGGGTGAGAGAGAGAGTGGTGTGAGAGAGAAAGGTGGCTGACAGAGGAGGGTAACAGAGAGAGGGGTGGTGAGAGAAAGAACGGATGAGAGAGGGGGGGTGAGAGAGGGAAAGAGAGAGAGACGGAGAGAGAAGGGGAGAGGATGGGAATGGGGAAAGGGCGGAGAGGTGTCAGAGAGAGGAGGTGAGAGAGTTAGAGATCAGAGAGAGAGGGGGCGAGAGAATTAGAGAGATGACGGAGGGTTAGAGGGGTGAGAGAGAGAGAGAGGCGTAAGAGAGAGAGAGGAGTGAGAGAGAGAATGGGTGAGAGAGATAGAGAACCTGAGAGAGAGACGTGAGAGAGAGAGAGAGAGAGAGAGAGAGAGATGCTGAGAGAGAGGGGGTGATAGAGGGCGTGATAGAGAAAGGGTGAGAGAGAGGTACAAGAGAGAGGGGTGTGTGAGAGAGAGGGGCTTGAGAGAGAGGGGAGAGAAAGGGGGTGGTGAGAGAGGAGGTTGAGAGAGAGGGCGTTTGAGAGAGTTGGGGGTGTTGAGAGGGGGTGAGAGAGAGGTGGTGTTAGAGAGACAGAGGGTGAGAGAGTGGGTGTGGGGTGGTGTGAGAGACAGGGGGCTGAGAGAGAGAGAGAGGTTGTGAGAGAGTAAGAGAGTGAGGGGGTGAGAGAGAGGGAAGAGAGAGAGGGGATGACAGGTAGAGCGGGATGAGAGGGAGAGGGTATGAGAAAGAGATAGAATGGTGAGAGAGTGGCCATGAGAGAGAGAGAGGTGAGAAAGAAAGGAGTGTAAGAGTGAGGGGGGTGAGAGGTGAGAGTGGGTAGTGAGAGAGAGGGCTAAGAGAGAGGCGGGTGTGAGAGCGACGTGTGAGAGAGACGGGGTTGAGAGAGAGGGATGAGAGAGAGGGGCTGTGAGAGAGAGGGGGTAAGAGAGAGAGAGGCACCGAGAGAGTGTGCCTGAGAGAGAGGGGGAAGAGAGAATGGGTGAGAGAGAGAAGGTGAGAGAGAGACAGGTGCGAGAGAGAGAGAGGTTGGTGTGAGAGAGAGGGGTGTGCGAGAGAGAGCGGGTGAAAGAGAGGGGTGAGAGAGGGGGGAGAGAGAGGGGGTGAAAGAGAGAGGTGAGGGGGGGAGAGAGAGGGGGAGAGATGAGTGAGTGGGGAGAAGGGGTGAGAGGGAGTGAGAGAGTTAGAGGTCAGAGAGAGAGGGAGGGGGTGAGAGAGAGAGGGGCTGTGAGAGAGATCAGGGTGGGAGAGACTGGGAAGAGAGAGAGAGGCGCTGAAAGAGAGAGGGGCTGTGAAAGAGAGGGTGAGGAAGAAGGAGTCAGCGAGAGAGCTAGGGAGAGAGAGGTGAGAGGGAGAGGGGTGTGTGAGAGAGGGGTGTGATTGAGACAGGGGGGTGAGAGAGATGGGTGAGAGAGAAGTGGGAGAGAGAAGGGGTGAGAGAGAAAGAGGTGAGAGAGAGAGGAGTGTAAGAGTGAGTGGGGTGAGAGTGGGGTGTGAGCGAGAGGGCTGAGAGAGAGGCGGGTGTGAGAGAGAGGGGTAAGGGAGAGGGTGTGGGGGTGTGAGAGACGGGGATGAGAGAGAGAGGGTGAGAGAGAAAGAGAGTTGTGAGAGTGAGAGTGTGTAAGAGAGTGAGAGGGCTGAAAGAGAGGTTGTGAGAGAGTGAGAGAGAGTGAGGGGGTGAGAGAGAAGGAAGAGAGAGGAGATGACAGGTAGAACGGGATGAGAGAGAGACACAGGGTCTGAGAAAGAGATAGCGTGGTAAGAGAAAGCGGGCGTGAGAGATAGAGGGTGAGAGAGAGAAGGGGTGAGAAAGAGGGGACTGTAAGAATGAGAGGCTTGAGAGTAGGGTGTGAGAGAGAGGGTTGAGAGAGAGAAGGGGTGAGAGAGAGGGGAGTGTAAGAGTGAGAGGGGTGAGAGTGGGGTGTGAGAGAGAGGGCTGAGAGAGAGGCGGGTGTGAGAGAAAAAGGGTTGAGAGAAAGAGGTATGAGAGAGGGGGGCTGCGAAAGAGAGGGTACAGAGAAGGGGTGAGAGAGGGAGGAGCTGAGAGATAGAGCGGGTCTGAGAGAGAGGGGGTGAGAGAGAGGGGGATGAGAGAGAGGGTAAGAGAGAGAGGTGTGTGAGAGAGAGAGTGATCAGAGACAGAGGGGTGACAGAGAGGTGTGTGCGTGAGAGGGGGTAAGAGACAGACGGTTGAGAGAGGGAGGGGTGAGAGAGAATGGGTGAGAGAGAAGGGGGCGAGAGAGAGCGCGGTAAGAGACAGTGTGGTTAGAGAGAGAGGGCTGAGAGAGAGGGTGAGAGAAAGAGAGGAATGAGGGAAAGGGAGTGAGAGAGAAGTGGGGAGAAAGAGAGTGAGAGAGAGAGGGGGGTAAGAGAGAGGGAGGTGAGAGAAAGAGGGGTGAGAGAGAGAGGCTGTGAGAGAGAGGGGCTGCAAAAGTGAGGGTGAGGGAGAAGGGGTGAGAGAGAGAGGTTGAGAGAGAGAGGTGAGAGAGAGAGACGAGTAAGAGAGGGAGAGATCGGCGTGGAAGAGAGCGCGGGTGAGAAAGAGACATGGGGTGAAAGAGAGAGACAGGCTGAGAGAGAGAGGGTGAGAGAGGGTGTGAGAGAGAGGGTATGAGACAGATGGGATAAGAGAGAGGGTAAGAGAGAGAGGTGAGAGAGAGGGATGGGAGAGATAGAGCGAGGGGTGCGGGGGGTGAGAGGGAGGGGCTGAGAGAGAGGGGTTGAGAGAGAGGGGGTAAGAGAGACAAGGGTGAGAGAGAGAGGGGTGAAAGAGAGGGGATGAGAGAGAGAGGTGTAAGACAGAGAGGGGTGAGTGAGGAAGGGGCTGAGAGAGAAGGGGTGACAGAGATGGGGTGAGACAGGGAAAGGTAAGAGACAGAGGGGTATGAGAGAGCGAGGGTGAGAGAAAGGAAGGGTGTGTGAGAGAGGGGTGTGTGTGAGAGAGTGAGTGTTAGAGAGAGAGAGCCTGAGAGAGAAGGGGTGAGAGAGAGAGGATGAGAGAGAGAGGTGTGAGAGAGAGGGGTGTGACAGAGAGAGGGGGTGAGAGAGAAAGGGGTGAGAGAGAGGGGGGAGAGAGAGGGGATGAGAGATAGAGCGGGGTGAGAGTTAGAGAGGGGGTGACAGTGAAAGGGCGTGGGGAGAGAGAGATACGGTGAGAGAGAAGGTGTGAGAGAGGAGGGGTTAAAGATTGGAATGTGAGAGAGAGAGAGGGGCTGAGAGAAAGAGAGTGCCTGAGAGACAGGGGGTGGGGGGGTGAGAGAGAAGGTGTGTGAGAGAGAGGTGTGCGAGAGAGAGACGGTTAAGAGAGACAAAGGGTGTGTGTGTGAGAGAGAGAGAGGTGAGAGAGAGGGGAGTGAGAGAGAGGTGTTGAGAGACAGAGGGGTGAGAGAGAGGGGGTGAAAAAGAGAGGTGGTGAACGTGAGAGGGGGTGAGAGAGAGAGGGGTGAGAGAGAGGGGAGTGTGAAAGTGAGGGGGGTGAGAGAGGGGTGTGAGAGAGAGAGTTGAGAGAGAGGGGGATGTAGAGAGAGGGGTGAGAGACGGGGGTGAGAGAGCAAGAGGGATGAGAGAGAGGCGTGAGACAGCGAGAGGGATGAGTGAGAGAGAGGGTTAAGAGAGAGAGGGTTGAGAGTGAGGGGGTGAGGGAGAGGGCGTCGGAGAGAACGGGTGAGAGAGTTGCGTGAGAGAGAGAGGGTAAGAGAGAGAAAGGAGTGAGAGAGGGGGTGATAGAGAGAGAGGTGTGAGAGAGAAGGGGGGTGAGAGAGAGGGGTGAAAGAGAGAAGGGGTGAGAGAGAGAGGTGAGAGAGAGGGGAGTGTAAGAGTGAAAAGGGTGTGAGAGAGGGGTGTGAGAGAGAGGGCTGAGAGAGAGAAGGCGTGAGAGAGAGTAAGGTGAGAGAGGGGGGAGTGCAAGAGTGAGAGGGGTGAGATTGGGGTGTGAGAGAGAAGGCTGAGAGAGAGGCGGGTGTGTGAGAGAGAGGGTTGAAAGAAAGAGGTGCGAGAGAGACAGTGGGGCTGCGAAAGAGAGGGTGAGAGAGAAGGAGTGAGAGAGAGGGGTATGTGAGAGAGTGGTGAGAGAGAGGGAGGAGCTGAGAGATAGAGCGGGCCTGAGAGAGGGGGTGAGAGAGGGGGTGAGAGAGAGAGGGTGAGAGAGAGAGGTGTGTGAGAGAGTGGGGGGCTGCGAAAATGGTTGAGAGGGAAGGGGTGAGAGAGAGGGGTGTGTGTGTGTGAGAGAGAGAGAGGTGAGAGGGGAGTGTGAGAGTGAGAGGGGTGAGAGAGAGGCGGGTGTGAGAGAGAGGGTTGAGAGAAAGAGGTGTGTGAGAGAGAGGGGGCTGCGAAAGAGAGGGTGAGAGGGAAGGGGTGAGAGAGAGGGGGTGAGAGAGAAGGGGTGAGAGAGAAGGTGTGAGAGAAAGATGTTGAGAGAGGTGTGTGAGAGAGAGATGGGTAAGAGAGACAAGGGGTGTTTGTGAGAGAGGTGAGAGAGAGAGAGGGGTGCGAGAGAGAGGGGTGAGGGAGAAAGAGGGGTGAGGGACAGAGTGAATGTGAGAGAGATCGGGGTGGAAGAGAGAGCGGATGAGAAAGAGACAGGGGGTGATAGAGAGAGACAGGCTGAGAGAGAGAGAGGGTGAGAGAGAGGGGGTGAGCGAGAGGGGGTGAGAGAGAGAGGGGTAAGAGAGAGAGAGGGCGAGAGAGAGATGGGTAAGAAAGAGAGAGAGGTGAGAGAGAGGACTGAGAGAGGAAGGGGCTAGAGAGAAAGAGGGGAGACAGAGAGGGGGTGTGAGAAAGAGGGAATGAGAGAGAGTGGGATGTGAGAGAGAGGTGTGAGAGAGATGGGGGTGAGACAGCGAGAGGGATGAGAGAGGCGTGAGAGAGAGGGGTAAGAGAGAGGGCCTGAGAGAGAGGGGGTGAGAGAGAATGGGCGAGAGAAAAGGTGAGAGAGAGAAGGGGGTGAGAGACAGAGGGGTAAGAGAGAGAGGGGTGAGAGGGGGGGAGGTGCTGACAGAAAGAGAGGGCATGAGGGACAGGAGGTGAGAGAGGGGATGATAGAGAAGGGGTGAGAGAGACGAGTGAGAGAGAGGCGTGCGAGAGAGAGAGGTGTGTGAGAGAGAGAGGGATAAGAGACAGAGGGATGAGAGAGAGGGCTGTGAGAGAGAGGTGTGTGTGAGAGAGTGGGGGTGTGAGAGAAGGGGGGTGTGAGAGAGAGGGGGATAAGAGAGAGAGGGGTGAGAGAGAGAGGACCTGAGAGAATGGGTGTGAGAGAGAATGGGTGTGAGAGAGAGGTGTGAGAGCAGGGTAAGAGCAGGGAGAGAGAGACAGGTGTTAGAGAGAGAGTGTGTGAGAGAGGGTTGAGAGATAGAGAGGTGAGAGAGAGAGATGGCTGAGAGAAAGAGAGGGCCTGAGAGAGGGATGTGAGAGAGGGGGTGAGAGACAAGGGGTGAGAGAGAGAGGGTGAGAGAGAGAGGATGAGAAAGATGTGTGTGTGAGAGAGAGACGGGTAAGAGACAGAGGGGTGAGAGAGAGGGGTGTGAGAGAGAGAGGAGAATGAGAGAGAGAGGGAGGAGAGTGAGGGGGATGAGAGAGAGAAGGGTAAGTAAGAGAGTGGTGAGAGAGAGTTGTGAGAGAGAGGGATAAGAGTGAGAGAGAGGGATAAGAGCGAGAGGGGAGTGAGAGGTGAGAGAGAGGGGCTGAGAGAGAGAGGGGCTGTGAGAGAGATCAGGGCGGGAGAGACTGGGAAGAGAGAGAGGGACTGAGAGAGAGAGAGAGTGGGTGCGAAAGAGAGGGTGAGGGAGAAGAGGTGAGAGAGAGGTTGAGAGAGAGAGAGGTATATGAGAGAGAGACGGGTAAGAGAGAGAGGGGAGTGTGAGTGAGAGAGGGGTGAGAGAGAGAGAGGGTTGAGGGAGAGAGAGGGATGAGGAAGAGAGCGGTGTGCGAGAGTTCGGGGTGGAAGAGAGAGAGCTGGTGAGAAAGAGAAGGGGGTGAGAGAGAAAGAGAGACAGGCTGAGAGAAAGGGTGAGGGAGAGGGGGTGAGAGATAGAGGGGGGTGAGGGATTGGGGTAAGAGAGTGAGGGTGAATTGGAGAGACGGGTAAGAGAGCGCGAGGGATGAGACAGAGAGTGAGGGGTGAGAGAGAGAGAGGAGAATGAGAGAGAGAGGGAGGAGAGTGAGGGGGATGAGAGAGAGAAGGGTAAGTAAGAGAGTGGTGAGAGAGAGTTGTGAGAGAGAGGGATAAGAGTGAGAGAGAGGGATAAGAGCGAGAGGGGAGTGAGAGGTGAGAGAGAGGGGCTGAGAGAGAGAGGGGCTGTGAGAGAGATCAGGGCGGGAGAGACTGGGAAGAGAGAGAGGGACTGAGAGAGAGAGAGTGGGTGCGAAAGAGAGGGTGAGGGAGAAGAGGTGAGAGAGAGGTTGAGAGAGAGAGAGGTATATGAGAGAGAGACGGGTAAGAGAGAGAGGGGAGTGTGAGTGAGAGAGGGGTGAGAGAGAGAGAGGGTTGAGGGAGAGAGAGGGATGAGGAAGAGAGCGGTGTGCGAGAGTTCGGGGTGGAAGAGAGAGAGCTGGTGAGAAAGAGAAGGGGGTGAGAGAGAAAGAGAGACAGGCTGAGAGAAAGGGTGAGGGAGAGGGGGTGAGAGATAGAGGGGGGTGAGGGATTGGGGTAAGAGAGTGAGGGTGAGTTGGAGAGACGGGTAAGAGAGCGCGAGGGATGAGAGAGAGAGTGAGGGGTGAGAGAGGAAGGGGTTGAGAGAGTAGTGACAGAGAGTGGGTCTGAGAGAGAGGGGTGAGAGAGAGGGGGTGAAAGAGAGGGAATGAGAGAGAGAGGGGTGAGAGAAGGGGGTGAGAGAGGGAGCTGAGAGAATGGGGTGAGAGAGCAGGGGTAAGAGAGGGGTGTGAGGGGGGGGAAGAGAGACGGGGTAGTGGCGGAGAGGTGTCAGAGAGAGGGGGTGAGAGAGTTAGAGGGATGAGAGAGTTAGAGGAGTGAGAGAGAGAGAGGAGGTGAGAGAGAGGGGAGGAGAGAGGGAAGGAGTGAGAGAGGGAGGAAGTGAGAGAGGGAGGTGGTGAGAGAGGGATGTGGTGAGAGTCAGAGCGGTAAGAGAGAGGGGTGAAGAGAGAGGGGTGAGGGGTGAGAGAGGTGGGTAAGAGAATGGGGAGAGATAGGCGGGGAGAGAGGGTGAGAGAGTTAGAGTGGTGAGAGAGGGAGAGGGGAAGGAGAGAGAGAGAGGTGTGAGAGAGAGATATAAAGAGGGATGAGAGATAGGTAGGTTGAGAGAAAGGGGGTGAGAGAGAGGGGATGGGAGAGGAGGGTGGGAGAGTGTGGGTTAGAGAGGGAGGGGTGAGAGGGGTGAAAGAGGGGAGGAGATGGGGGTGTGTGAGAGGGGTGTGAGAGGGTGAGAGGGGGTGAGAGATGGAGTGTGAGGGGTGATGTGAGAGAGAGGAGGTGAGATAGAGGGGTTTGCGGATGTGAGAGAGGGGGGTGAAATGGGGTGAGAGAGAGGGATGAGAAGACAAAGAGTGGTGAGAGAGGTAGACAGAGTAAGAGAACGCGGGGAGAGAGAGAGGGGGTGACAGAGAGAGGGGTTCAGAGAGAGAAGGGTGAGAGAGAGGGGGTGAAAGAGAAAGGGGGCTGAGAGAGAAGGGGTGAGAGAGATAGAGAGTGGGGAGAGCGAGAGGGGGTGAGAGACAGACCGGGGTGGGAGAGAGAGTGAGAGGGTGAGAGAGAGGGTGTGAGAGAGGGGAGAGAGCAGGGTGGGATTGAGAGGGGTATGAGCGAGAGGGAATGAGAGAGAAAGGGGGCTGAGAGAGAAGGGGTTGAGAGAGAAAGGAGTCTGAGAGAGAGAAGGGCTGAGAGAGAGAGAGGGGTGAGAGAGCGAGGGGGTGAGAGAGAGAGAGGAGTGTGTGTGTGTGAGAGAGAGAGAAAGCGGGTGAGAGAGCGAGGTGGTGAGAGAGAAGGGGTGTGAGGGGGTTTTGAGAGAGGGGGGAAAGAGAGAGGGGGAAAGAGAGAGGGGAAGAGACGGGGGAGGGGAGAGTGAGGGGGAGAAAGAGTGTGGAGAGAGGGAGAGTGGGGAGAGTTCGAGGGGGAAAGAGAGAGGGGTGAGACAGACGGGAGGTGAGAGTGTGGGGAGGTGAAAGATGGGGTCGTGAGAGAGGGTGGTGTAAAAGGGAGTGAGAGAGAGTGATGTGGGGGAAGAGAGAGGGTGGGTGAGAGAGGTGGGCTGAGGGGGGGTGAGAGATGGCGAGAGAGAGTGGATGCTGAGAAGGTGTGTGAGAGAGAGGGTGTTGAGAGACAGGGGAGTGAGAGAGTGGGATGGGAGATGGTGGGTGAGAGTGAGTAAGGGGTGAGTGGGGGTGTGAGAGAGTTGGGGTTGAGAGAGGGGGGTGAGAGAGAGGGTGTGAGAGAGAGTTGGGGAGTGAGAGAGGGGGTTAAGAGTGAGGGGTTGTTAGAGAGAGAGGGGTGAGAGTGAGAGTGTAGGGGTGAGAGACAGGGGGCAGAGAGAGAGGGGGTTGAGGGAGAAAGAGAGTGGTAAGAGTGGGAGGGGAAAAGAGAGTGAGAGGCCTAAAAGAGAGAGAGATGTGAGAGAGTGAGAGAGAGTGTGGGTGACAGGGAGGGAATGACAGATTGAGCGGGGTGAGAGAAAGAGAGAGAGAGGAGAGAGAGAGCATGATATAGAGCGGGGTGAGAGAGAGGGGGGGGGTGAGAGAGACAGAGGGGTGAGAGAGAGAGAGACAGGGGTGAAAATGAAAGGGGGTGAGAGAGAGGGGTGACAGAGAGGGGTGTGAGAGAGAGGGGGTCAGAGAGAGAGGGGGTGAGAGATGGAGGGTGTGAGAGAGTGAGAGGTTGAGAGACGGGGTGAGAGAGGGGTGTGAGAGAACGGGGGTGTGAGAGTGAGGGGGTGTGAGAGATGGGTGTGAGAGGGAGAGAGGGAGAGAGAGTGTGAGGGGTGAGTGAGAGAGGGGTGAGGGGGTTGAGGGAGGGAGGGGGTGAGAGAAAGAGGGGTGTGAGAGAGAGGGGTGTGAGAGAGAGGGGAGTAAGAGAGAGAGGTGTGAGAGAGAGGGGTGAGAGAGAGAGAGAGGGCCTGAGAGACAGGGGATGACAGAATAGGTGAGAGAGACAGGGTGAGCGTGAAAGGGTGAGAGAGAGAGGGAGTGATTGAGAGAGAGATGGGTGAGAGAGTGGGGTGAGAGGGAGGGGCTGCGAAAGAGAGGGTGAGAGAGAAGGGGTGAGAGAGAGAGGTTGAGACAGAGGTGTGAGAGAGAGAGGGGTGAGAGATAGGGGTGAGAGAGAGAGAGGTGAGAGAGAGGAGTGAAAGAGAGGGGTGATGGAGAGAGAGTGGTGAGGAAGAGGGGGTGACAGAGAGGGGTAAGAGAGAGAGAGGGGTGAGAGAGAGAGACAGGTAAGAGAAAGAGAGGAGGGAGAGAGAGCGGGTGAGAAAGAGACAGGGGATGAGAGAGAGAGAGAAGCAGACTGAGAGATAGAGAGATAGAGAGGGTGAGAGAGGAAGTGAGAGAGAAGGGACGAGAGAGAGGCGGTGAGAGAGAGGGGTAAGAGAGAGAGGAGTGAGAGAGCGAGAGGGACGGGAAAGAGAGAGAGGGGTGAGAGAGAGAGATGTGAGACAGGGGTCTGAGAGAGAGAGAGGAGTGAGAGATAAAAAGAGTGGTGAGAGTGGGAGGGGGTAAGAGAGTGAGAGGCCTAATAGAGAGAGATATGAGAGCGTGAGAGAGAGTGAGGGGGTGAGAGAGAGGGGAGACAGGGAGGGAATGACAGATAGAGCGGGGTGAGTGAAAGAGGGGGTGAGAGAGTGAGAGGGGGAGGTGGTGAGAGAAAAGGGTTGAGAGAGGGTGGGTGAGAGTGAGAGAGGAGTGAGAGTGGGGTGTGAGAGAGTTGGGGGTGAGAGAGGGGTGTGAGAGAGAGAGGGGGATAAGAGAGAGAGGGGTGAGAGAGAGAGGGGGATGAGAGAGAGAGAGGCCTGAGAGACAGGGGATGACAGAGGGGGTGAGAGAGACAGGGTGAGAGAGAGAGGGTGAGAGAGAGGTGTGAGACAGAGAGGGATAAGAGACAGAGGAGTGAGAGAGGGAGAGGGTGAGAGAGAAAGGGTGTGAGTGAGAGAGAGAGGGGTGAGAGAGAGAGGGGTGAGAGAGAGAGGGTGAGAGAGAGGGGTGTGAGAGAGGGGGGCTGCGAAACAGAGGGTGAGAGAGATGGGGTGAGAGAGAGAGGTTGAGAGAGAGGTGTGTAAGAGAGAGAGAGGGGTGAGAGAGAGGGGTGAGAGAGAGGAGTGAAAGAGAGGGGTGATGGAGAGAGAGTGGTGAGGGAGAGTGGGTGAGAGAAAGGGTTAATAAAGAGAGGGGTGAGAGAGAGAGAGACGGGTAAGAGAAGGAGACGAGTGAGCGAGAGAGCGCGTGCGAGAAAGAGACAGGGGTGAGAGAGAAACAGACAGACTGAGAGAGAGAGCTAGATAGGGTGAGAGAGGGGGGTGAGAGAGAAGGGATGAGAGAGAGAGGCGATGAGAGAGAAGGGTACGAGAGAGAGGAGTGAGAGAGCGAGAGAGACAGGAAAGAGAGAGAGAGGTGAGAGAGAGAGAGGTGAGAAACAGGGGATGAGAGAGAGAGGATGGAGAGAGAAAAAGAGTGGTGAGAGTGGGAGGGGTAAGAGAGTGAGAGGCCTAAGAGAGCGAGGTGTGAGAGAGTGAGAGAGTGAGAGAGAGTGAGGGGGTGAGAGAGAGGGGAGAGAGGGAGGGAATGACAGATAGAGCGGTGTGAGAGAAAGAAGGGGTGAGAGAGAGAGAGTGGGGAGGTGGTGATAGAGAGAGGGTGAGAGAGAGGGGGGAGAGAGGGCATGACATAGAGCGGGGTGAGAGAGAGAGGGGGTGAGAGGGAGAGAGACGGGGTGAGAATGAGAGGGGGTGAGAGAGAGGGGTGAGAGAGAGAGGGGGTGAGAGAGAGAGGGGGTCAGAGAGTGAGGGTGTGAGAGAGGGAGGGGGTGAGAGAGGGAGGGGGTTTTGAGAGTGAGGGGTTGAGAGACGGGGGTGAGAGAAGGGTGTGAGAGAACGGGGTGTGAGAGTGAGGGGGTGAGAGAGACGGGCATGAGAAGGAGAGAGGGAGAGAGAGAGAGTGAGTGGTGAGAGAGAGGGGGGCTGAGGGAGGGAGTGGGGTGAGAGAGAGAGAGGTCTGTGAGAGAGAGGGGAGTAAGAGAGAGAGAGAGAGAAGGGTGAGAGACCGAAAGGTGAGAGAGAGGGCCTGAGAGAGAGGGGGTGAGAGAGAATGGGTGAGGGAGAGGGTGAGAGAGAGGGGGGGATGAAAGAGAGAGGGGTGAGAGAGAGAGATGGTGAGAAGGAGAGAGTGGTGAGAGAAAGAGAGGGCCTGAGAAACAAGGGATGACAGAGGGGGTGAGAGAGACGGGGTGAGAGAGAGAGGGCGAGAGAGAGAGGGATAAGAGACAGAGGAGTGAGAGAGAGAGAGGGTGAGAGAGAGAGAGGGTGTGAATGAGAGAGAGAGAGGCGAGAGAGACGGGTGAGAGAGAGAGGGGCTGCGAAAGAGAGGGTGAGAGAGAAGGGGTGAGAGAGAGAGGGTGAGGGAGAGGTTTGAGACAGAGAGGGATGAGACAGAGGGGTGAGAGAGTGAGAGAGAGGGGTGAAGGAGGGAGAGGGGTCTGGGAGAGGGGATGAGAGAGAGGGGTAAGAGAGAGAGGTGTGAGGGAGAGACGGGTAAGAGAGAGAGGATTGCGGGAGATAGAGATTAGGTGAGAAAGAGACAGGGGATGAGAGAGACAGAAACAGACTGTGAGAGAGATAGAGAGAGAGTGCGAGAGAGGGGGTGAGAGAGAAGGGATGAGAGAGTGGCAGTGAGAGAGAGGGGTAAGAGAGAGAGGAGTGAGAGAGCGAGAGAGACGAGAAAGAGAGAGAGGGGAGAGACAGGGAGCTGAGAGAGAGAGGGGTGAGAGAGAAAGAGAGTGGTGAGTGTGGGAGGGGATATGAGAGTGAGAGGCATAAGAGAGAGAGGTGTGAGACAGTGAGAGAGAGTGAGAGAGAGTGAGGGGGTGAGAGAGAGAGGAGACAGGGAGGGAATGATGGGGCGACTTAGAGTCAGGGGAGGTAGAGTCAGTGTGGATGGAGCTGAGAAATACGAAGGGTAAAAAGACCTTCTTGGGAGTCATCTACAGGCCCCCACACAGTAGTCTGGAAGTTGGATGTAAATTGAATCAGGAGCTGAAATTGACCTGTCGCAAAGATGTTACTACAGTTGTTATGGGGGATTTTAACATGCAGGTAGGCTTGGAGAATCAGGATTGTATTGGACCTCAAGAAAGAGACTTTGTGGAGTTCCTCAGAGATGGATTCTTAGAACAGCTGGTGCTGGAGCCGACCAGGGAGAAGGCAATTCTGGATCTGGTGTTGTGTAACAAACCAGAATTGATCAGGGACCTCGAAGTGAAGCATCCATTGGGAAGTAGTGACCATAATACATTAAGCTTCAATCTGCAATTTGAGAGGGAGAGGGTACAGTCGCAAGTAACTGTACTTCTGTTAAATAAAGGGAACTATGGAGCTATGAGGGAGGAGTTGGCCAAAGTTCAATGGTGCAATACCTTAGCAGGGATGACCGTGGAGGAAAAATGGTGGATATTTCTGTGTATGATGCAGAAGCTGCAGGATCAGTTCATTCCTAAAAGGAAGAAAGATCCAAGGAGGAGGCATGGATGGACGTGGCTGACGAGGGAAGTTAAGAAACATATAAAGTTAAAAGAGAAAAAGTATAACGTAACAAAGATAAGTGGGAAAACTGAGGACTGGGAAGCTTTTAAAGAGCAACAGAGGAGTACTAAGAAGGAAATACGCAGAGAAAAAATGAGGTACGAAAATAAACTGGTCAATAATATAAAGGAGGATAGTAAAAGCTTTTTTAGGTATGTGCAAGGGAAAAAAAAATGTTCGGACTAAAATTGGGTCCTCGAAGACAGAAACAGGAATATATTACGGGGAACAAAGAAATGGCATCATCCTGACATCCTCAGACTCACTCCATCACGGACACACTGAACACTTCACACTCACTCCATCACCGTCACCCTGACCCCCTCACTCTCACTCAATCAATGTCACACTAACCCCCTCACACTCACTCCTTCACCGTCACCCTGATCTCCTCAGACTCACTCCATCACTGTCACAGTGATCCCATTACATGCACTCCGTCACCATCACCCTGACCCCCACACACTTACTGCAACACCATCACACTCACCCCCTCACTCTGACTCCATCTCCGTCACCCTGACATCTACCACACTCACTCCATCACCATCCCCCGACCGCCTCACACTCATTTCATCACTCTAACACAGATCCCTCACACTCACTGCATAAATGTCACCCCAACCCACTCACTCTGACTCCATCACCATCATGCTTAACCTCTCATAATCATCCCGTCACCATCACCATGACCACGTCACACTCACTCCATCACAGTCACTCTGACCGCCTCATATTCACTCCATCACCGTCACTGTGATCCCCTCACACTCGCTCCGTCACCGTCACCATGACCCCCTCACAGTCACAGCAGCACCATCACCCTGAACCCTTCACGCTCACTCCATCACCGTCACCCTTACCCCCTGACACTCACGCGATCAGAGTCTCACTCACCCCCTCGCACACACTCTATCACTGTCACCCTGACACACTCACACTCCCTCCATCACCATCACACTGATCCCTTCACTCTCACTCCATCACTGTTACCCTGACCCTCTCAGACTGACTCCATCACTGTCACACTGAGCCTTCACACTCACTCCATCACCGTTACCATGACCCCCTCACACTCACTCCTTCACCGTCACCCTGAAACCCTCACACTCACGCCATTGCAGTCACACTGATCCGTTCACACTCACTCCATCAGTGTCACCCTGATCCCCTCACATTCACTCTGTCACCGTCACACTTACTCCCACACACTCACTCGAACACCGTCACACTGATCCGCTCAAACTTAACTCCAGCATCGTCACACTCATCTCCTCACAATCACTCCATCACTGTCACTCTGACCCCCTCACACTCCCTCCATTACCAACCCACTGACCCCCTCACACTCACTCCATCACGCTAACACTGATCAACTCACACTCAGTCCATCAATGTCACCCTGACCCACTCACTCCCACACCATCACAGTCACCGTTAAACTCTCACATTCATCCCGTCACCGTCACGATGAAACCCTCACACTCACACCATCCCCGTCAACCTGACCACCGCACACTCACGTGATCATAGTCACACTGACGCCTTCACACTTACTCCATCACCGTCACAGTTATCCCCTCACACTCACTCCAGCACCATCACACTGATCCCCTCACACTCCATCACGATCAAACTGACCCCCTCACACCCACTCTGTCACTGCCACCCTGACCCCCTCACAGTCCCTCCATCACTGTCACAATGAACCCCTCACACTCACTCCATTACTGTCACCCTGACCCCCCACACTGACTCCATCAGCGTCACCTTGACCCCCTCACACGTACTCCATCTCTGTTTTACTGTCCCCTCACTCTCACTCCTTCACCGTCACTCTCACCCCCTCACACACACTCTCCCTCACCGTCACCCAGACCGCCTCATACTCACTCGATCACCATCACCCTGACTCCCCACACTCACTCCATCACCGTCACCCTGTATACTTCACACTCACTCCATCATCCTCACCCCGTCCCCCTCACACTCACTCCGTCACTGTCACACTGACCCCCTCACTTTCACTCCATCACCGTCACCCTGATCTCCTCACCCTCACTCCATCACCATCACACTCATCTCCCCACACTCACTCTATCCCCACCGTCCTGACCCCCTCACAGTCATTCCATCACAGACACCCTGACCTCCTCACACTCACTCCATCACGGTCACCCTGACTCCCACACATTCAATCCATCAGCATCACACAGAAAATCTCACACTCACTCCATCAATGTCTCCGTGACGCTATCACACTCACTCCATCAACTTCACACTGAATCCCTCACTCTCACTCCATCACCAACACCCTGACCAGCTCACCATTCACTACGTCACACAATGCCCTGAACAACTTCCACCGTCACGCTCACCCCACACACTCGACCACCATCACACACACTACCCCACACAACCCCCATCGTCATGCTCACCCCCACACACTCCAACACCATCACACACACTGCCCAAACACAACCCCCATCGTCATGCTCACCCCCACACAATCCACCACCGTTAGACACACTGCCCAACACCACCCCCACCGTCACGCTCACTCCCACACACCACCACTCTCAGACACACAGCACCACATCACCCCCAGCTTCACGCTCACCACCACACACTCCACCACCCTCACACACGCTGCCCCACACCACCCCCACCGTCCCGCTCACCACAACACACTCCGCCAAACTCACACATACTGCCCCACACCACCCTTACCGTCACGCTCACCACTTCACACTCCTCCACCATCACACACACTGCTCCACACCACCCTTACCGTCACGCTAACCACGACACACTCCACCCCCCTCACATACACTGCCCCACACCACCCCAACCGTCACGCTCACCCCTCAGACACTCCACTACCAACACACACACTGCCCCACAACACCCCCACTGTCACGCACACCCCCTCACACTCCACCACCATCACACACACTGCCCCACACTTCCCCCACCGTGATGCTCACCCCCACACACTCCACCACCATCAGACACACTGCCCCTACCACCCTCACCGTCACCATCACCCCCACACTCTCCACCACCATCAGACACACTGCCCCCACCACCCTCACCATCACCATCACCCCCACACTCTCCACCACCATCACACACACTGCCCCACATCACCCTCACCATCACGCTCACCCACACACTCCCTCACCATCACACACACTGCCCCACACCATCCCCAGCGTCACGCTCACCCCCACACTCTCCCCCATCATCACACACACTGCCCCACACCACCCTACCGTCATGCTCACCCCCACACAATCCAACACCGTCGGACATACTGCTCCTCACCACCCTCACCGTCACGATCACCCCCACACTCTCCACCACAATCACACACACTGCCACACACCACCCTCACCGTCACGCTCACCCCACACACTCCCCCACCATCACACACACTGCCCCACACTTCCCCCACCGTGATGCTCACCCCCACACACTCCACCACCATCAGACACACTGCCCCCACCACCCTCACGGTCACCATCACCCCCACACTCTCCACCACCATCAGACACACTGCCCCCACCACCCTCACCATCACCATCACCCCCACACTCTCCACCACCATCACACACAATGCCCCCACCACCCTCACCATCAGGATTACCCCCACACTCTCCACCACCATCAGACACACTGCCCCCACCACCCTCACCGTCACCATTACCCCCACACTCTCCACCACCATCACACACACTGCCCCACACCATCCCCAGCGTCACGCTCACCCCCACACTCTCCCCCATCATCACACACACTGCCCCACACCACCCTACCGTCATGCTCACCCCCACACAATCCAACACCGTCGGACACACTGCTCCTCACCACCCTCACCGTCACGATCACCCCCACACTCTCCACCACAATCACACACACTGCCACACACCACCCTCACCGTCACGCTTACCCCACACACTCCCCCACCATCACACACACTGCCCCACACCATCCCCAGCGTCACGACCACCCCCACACTCTCCACCATCTTCACACACACTGCCCCACAACACCCTCACTGTCACGCTCACCCCCACACACTCCAACACCATCACATACACGGCCCCACATAATCCCCACCATCACGCTTACCCCCACACACTGCACCACACCACCCTCACCGACACGCTCACCCCCACATAATCCCCATTCTCCCACACACTCACCTACCGTCACGTTCACTCTCCTGCACAGTCGCCCAGCATCACACTCACTCCCCCACACATTCCCCCACCATCACGCTCACTCCCTTGCAGACTTCCCCAGCATCACGCTCACACACCCACGCAGTCACCCACCATCATACCCCTCACATACCTTAAACTGAGCTCCTGCCTGTGAACACCAACCCAGTTGATTTCCTCTAAATGGCCTTTAGCCCCATCCCCATTCTATTCCCTGGTTAACACACAGTATGTCCCACACAATGTGTTCTGTTTGTGACATCCTATTTTACCATTATCAGCCACAGCCAAAGGTTTGGCCCAAGCATTATACTGTGGCCCTGGCAATGGCCTGATATGCCATCCCAATCTCTATTCCCTAACATCGGCCTGAAGATCGACAACCCTCTTCTGTTCCCCCAGCACCGAAGGATTCCAGGAAGACAGTAAGATTGGGAGGTTATGATCGCAAGATGTAGAGAAAGGGAATGGGATTGGGGAAGGCAAGGACTGTGGAAGTGAATGTGTAAATGGGAAAAGGAGAGAGAAATAGCAGTGCACTGTGAGAGTGGGAGGGATATATGGAGGGAGAGGGACAAAGGGAGCAAGGTGAATTCTGCTGATAGCCAAGTTGGAGTGGAAGACCCAGAAGCGAAAGTAAGGACAGAGGGAGTTAAACCCAGCTCCTGAGCTCAGGCCGCGGTGCCCTCCCCTTCCCTGAGAACCAGGACTTGGGGCTGAGTCTGTCTCTCTCCAGCTCAGCTTCTCCAACACATAGACACACAACAACATCAGTCACTCTGCTGCTCGGCATGCTATAATTAACATTTTTATTGTTTACAAATGGAAGTGATGGATACAGTCAGTGGGATGGTTCCTTTTCTCACTGGCCCCTGAGTTGTGAGAAACATTGAAATGTTTCCCTGTAACCCCCCCTGTGGGATAAGGATGGACAACCCAGCGCTACCCTCAGTCTGTTACCATAGCGACAGTCTGCTCCATCGCTGAAACATTGAACTGAAATGAGAAAATCCCCGACAGTGTGATTAATGAGGGAATTTGATGGATGGATGGATTTGGGTGAAGGGATATTTCAGCACATTCTTCAGCTGCTGCCTGAACTTAGTCTGGGTCACGGCATAAATCGCAGTGTTTGTGCAGCAACTGAGGAGCTGCAACATGAAGCCCAATTCCCCCACAAAGCCATGCAGATACACAGACTTATACCCAATATCACCCATCCGGTACCATATAGAATACAGCATGAATGTTGACCATAACAGGGTGAAATTGGCCGAGATCACAAACAGTAAAATGATGGATTTTTTTCGGTTTCTCATTTCTGTGTCAGACTGAGCGTCCCCATTGGTGTGAGCGCGGAGTCTCCTGCGGGCTCTGCTGGTCACTAAAATGTGTCTGACGGTGAGAACATTGAGCAGCAGAATCAGGAGAAATGGGACACACGGGGTTAGAATGTGGTGGAGGAACTCGATTGTGACCCAGACACTGGAGAAACGAACAGCGGCTGTTACATGACAAAACCAGGGGGTGTTCATCAGCCAATACCGAGCCTTGAGCATAAAATACCAGGAAATGTTCTTTAAACAGCTGAGCACAGTCACTGCTCCCAGAACCACAGCCGCCGTTTTCTCACTGCAATATTTACTCTTCAGCTTCTGGCAACAAATGGCCACAAACCGATCAAAGGTGAAAGTGACGGTGAACCAGACAGAGCAGTCAGTGGCTGCATAAAGCAGGACGGCGTGGATATTACACACGGGGACGGAGTTCACCAGGAAATAAAACTGTACCCAATAAACAATGGGAATGTGTCTCAGGATCAGGTCGAGGATAATGACCAGGAGATCCGCCGCTGCCATGGCCCCCAGGTAACGTCTGACACATGGAGACAATCCACAATCTTGATAAAGCAGGACGTAGATGGTCACTACGTTAACTGTGAGGAAGGAAAACAAATCCATTATCCATCAGCCTGGAGGGAAAGGGACCCGTTTGATTGGGGACCCAGTGAGATTTTCAAATGTGTCCCTGTATTCAAGGATACCCTCCCTCCCCAAACACAGAGAGACACATCCATATGGACAGGTGGTTTCTAGAACATTCCCACACACTCGATCACTCGAGAACAGACACAGGTCACTCCTTCCGAGTTTCTAATACGGAGGGTGAAAACGTTGCTGTCCTGAAGGATTCTCTCCCAGTTTCCTGAAGACAAACGGAGTTTGGGAATTCCTGTGTTTTGGTCTAAATTGTGGTTGACCCTATGTCGGGAAGAAATGTAAAAGCAGGGAAAATGTATTCACCCCTGTAACTGCCTGAAGTGCCTTCGGAACAGTGTCTCCTTCTCCCTGGAACGGGATCTCTTCCCTCGGGATCTTATCATTTGTTCAATTCACTGACGTCCGGCCGTTCACAAACAATCTCAGGGACAGAACGTTCCGGGGAATGTCAGTTATAGAATGTCAGGGACAGAACATTCCGGGAGTGTCAGTTATTGAATGTTGGGGACAGAACGTTCTGGGGAATGTCGGTTATAGAATGTTGGGGGCAGAACGTTCCGGGCAGTGTAAGTTATAGAATGTCGGGGAAGAACGTTCCGGGGAATGGCAGTTATAGAATGTCGGGGACAGAAAGTTCCGGGGAAGGTTAGTTATAGAACGTCAGGGACAGAACGTACCGGGGAATGTCAATTATAGAATGTCGGGGACGGAATGTTCCAGGGGACTCCTTGACCTGTCCATCACCTCCCCCCCCCCCCCCCCCCACCATCCACCCCACCAACATGATGTATTGTGCACAGGGCTACATGTCTGTCCAGCACCGCGAGCTGCACTGACCACATCATTGCATTATTTATAAAACTCAACCGGAGAGTCTGACCAGCACAGAAATCTATGCACTGAACACCCGTGAATTAAACTGAAAACCAGGAGCAGTTACCCTACCAGCATGTAGGGCTGCGTACCCCACCCCAGTGCATTGGTCTGTAAACATGGAGCAGATAGCACCCCCCTCCAGCATGTAGGACTGTGTACACCACTCCAGTGCATTCATCTGTAAACCAGGAGCAGTTACCCTCCCAGCATGTCCGTCTGTGTACACAACCCAGTGCATTGATCTGTAAACCAGGAGCAGTTACCCTCCCAGCATGTAGGACTGTGTACACAACTCAAGTGCATTGATCTGTAAACCAGGAGCAGTTACCCTCCCAGCATGTAGGACTTTGTACCCCACCCCAGTGCATCAGTCTGTAAACCAGGAGCAGTTACTCTCCCAGCATGTAGGACTATGTACACCAACTAAGAGCATTGATCTGTACAACAGGAGCAGTTACCCTCCCAGCATGTAGGACTGTGTACCCCACCCCAGTGCATTGATCTGTAACCCAGGAGCAGTTATCCTCCCAGCATTTAGGGCTGCCTACCCCACCCCAGTGCATTGATGTGTAAACCAGGAGCAGTTACCCTTCCTGCATGCAGAACTGTATACACCACCCCAGTGCATTGATCTGTAAACCAGGAGCAGTTACCCTCCCAGCATGTAGGACTGTGTACCCCACCCCAGTGCAATGCTCAGTAACACTGTGTTAGATCACTGCCCAGTGCGGGGAAACTTGCTGCCCGGGCTGGAAGTGACAGGATGTCCAGCTCCCACCCATTTACAGCTCCATATCTCCATTGTTGCCCAGACAAGGGGGTGCTGAGGGTGTGAACATCACTGCCAGAGAGAGATGGCGGGGGCATCAGTTTAAATATCAACACATGGGAGGGGTTTGGGAAATAGACAGAGGGGGGGACACTGATAGACAGTGTCATGGAAGGATGTGTTCCCAGTTTGCAGAATGCTGAAACATAGACACTTCCATTGAATCCTGTAACATGAGCCTGGCTTCCCAGGAAAGATGGGAAAAAGTGATATTGGTGTGAGGTCAAATCTTCCTGGATGATCATTTGTTCTCCAGCTTTGTAAATGGAGTCCTTCGTGGCTGGAGGTACACACCATCACCCAGATGTCCCTGGATATTGCGAGATCCCTGACACTGATGTCATCTTTAAAAGCCCAATGGGCACACGATTGAGCTTTCTCAGTTTGGAGCTACCCTGCATAGTTTACCCCGAGTAGGGCAGATAAGGGACAATTACACGGTTTGTCAACAGGGGCACGGAGGTCCTTGTGGATGGGCTAGTACAGAGGGGGGCCGTTCTCTTCCCAGAGGGAGCAACACCATCAGACCCACCGAGCATGGTCTGAGCTCACCACCCAGCTCAGTGCAGTATGTGCGGTCTGAAGAAATATCCAGCAATACAGGACAAACATCAATAACCTTCCCCGCTCTGTCAGGATAAGGGTCACCATATTCTCTTTGCTCCCTCACACTCACTGTATATCTGTTACAGCCCCGACCCTGAACAAGGCTCATGGTCCACCACTCTCACTGCCGCATGCTGCACCTTCTCTCTCTGTCTCTGTCTCTCTGTCTCTCTCTCTCTCCCTCTCTCTCCCTCACTCCCTCCACTTCACCCCCCCCCCCCCCGTAATAACACTGCATGGATACAACACTGTGGACTGACTCCCTCTGGACACCTCACCATGACCCCCTCCCCACCTACACTAACACTAACAGCAGGACCACCCACTCCCACCCTCACTCCCACCCTGCCCTTCTCCCATTCCAGGAGAAACAGCCTGGAATAGGACAGGAAGGGCCTATCCGGTTGGTGGAGTACCCGGTATCCGTTCCCTCAACCCCCCTTCCCCCGCCATGTGGTGAGGACCCTGGCACAAGTTGGAGAGGACAGGGACACCTCGTGTGGAGATTCTGTAACATCCACGCCCCACCGACCAAGTAAAGAGCAATGTTCAGTGAAGGGCAATTTTCACTTTAAATCCACTGGCAGCTCCGCTTCCCGCCGCCACAACTTAGAAGCCGTGGCCCTGATACCATGTCGCTTTGGGTCGAGCTAGTATAAATGGAATCCCCACAGTCTCGGTGGGCAGGAGGGTGGGCTCACATCATATCGTCACCCCCATCTCCCAGGAAGGGAGCATGGTGACTTCCTTCTACACCTCCCGCTGTAAACAGCTCAGATACTGAAACAAATCTGTGATAGTAACTGCCCTACTTGTCCTGAAATCTTCAACAATCTGTACTCATATACATGCAGAGCCCTATGCTTCTACACCCCCTTTATAATGGCACAGCCTGCTTTAAACCTACCAAAGTGCATCACCTCAAACTACTCTGCATTCATCCCCATCTGCCATAAACCTGAACAATACATCAACGTGTGATTGTCCTGTTAGAGTTCCACACTGTCCGCCATAGAATTCAGAGTGCTTCCAGGTTCGGTGCCATCTATAAACATTGAGATTGTTTTCGCGTCACAGTCCCCATGAAACAGCTGAAATCCTGCCCACATACACGAGTGTGAGCAAGTGAAATACTGATATATTCCCACGGACAGAGTCGAATAATGACATGCTGTCAATGGGGCAACAAAAATCCTGACAGACACCAGACGGAGCAAATTAAATATTGGCAAACCACAGAGCAAACGAAATCCGGAGAGGTCCCACTTATCGATATTCATCAGGGTATAATGTGATGAAGTTGAAAGTGTGTACTATGCCTTTGAGAGAGAGTAAATGCTGGTCTGAACTGAGAGCTTACAAGCATTGCTGAGTGATGCTAGTCTCCCTACCTCTGGGCACAAAGGTCCAGGCGTAAAGTCCACAGAAGTGTCTCAGGATATATCTGAACAAACTGATTAAAATGGATTTAGAATTGTGACTTGATGGAGAAGGAACAGGTGTCAGTATTGCATTTCAGAATTTAGGCCCAGTATGACTGAAAGTACAGCCATTCGTGTTGATTGGGGTCACATTTTGCAGCAGTAAAGGTTTATAAAATCAAAATGGCCATGGATAGGGTGAGTAGTCAGGGGTTTTTCCCCAGGTTAGGGGCGTCCAGAACTAGAGGCCATTGGTGGAAAGTGAGAGGGGAAAGGTTTTGAGGAAGCCTAAAGGGCACCATTTCACACAGAGGGTGGTGTGCGTATGAAATGTGCTGCCAGAGGAAGTGGTGGAGGCTGGTACAAATACAGCATCTGGGTACTGAGAGACCTGCCGAGCCTTTCCAGCAATTTCTGTATTTCTTAAAAAAATGCATTCAGTTTACCACAGATATTCTGAATAAATTAAACATTTTTATTTTTTAATGACGCAGGAACATATATGAAACTTATCTTCAAATTGACCGAGACCATTTTCTGCGAAGGGTATGGCTCTGTGTATGACAGCAGCAATGATGCACCTAAATGGAACAGGAAATGTGATGGAGACATAGTTTGGACAATGTACAAGGAGACCTCACATGGTCCAGTTTGGAAAATGGTGACATGGCTGTGTGATTCAACTCAGAGAGGGAGAAAATGCAATCTGCCTGAGAAGGAATGGCCTATTGCACTCGCTCTCTCTTTCACTGCCCCTCATCACAGCAAAGTATGCGAGCGAAAAATAACTCTAAAGTCATCGTTACCATTCTTATTTTTATAGAATCCCTGCAGTGTTGAAACAGGCCCTTCGGCCCAACAAGTCCACACCAACCTTCCCAACGCATTCCCCGATATTTACCCCTGGCTATTACACATAACCTAGAAATCCCTGAACACTACGGACAATTTAGCATGACCAATCCACCGAACCTACACAGTTTGTGGTAGGAAACTGGATCACCCATAGAAGTTCACACAGACAAGGGGAGAATGTGCAAACTCCACACAGACAATCACCCAAGGATGGAATCGACCCCAAGTCCCTGGCGCTGTGGGGCAGCAGCGCTAACCACCATGCTACCCTTTGGGTGATCCCTGACCAGAATTCACTCTACTCACTGCCTAAAGCAAAGGGAATTCAGCCAAATCCAAACTCTCCCAGGATGAAATCCCATTGCTAGCAGCTTGTGTGAGTACATCTTCAGAAGCAGAATAACGTTTTGTGTGTGTGTGTGTGTGTGTGTGTGTGTGTGTGTGTGTGTGTGTGTGTGTGTGTGTGTGTGTGTGTGTGTGTGTGTGTGTGTGTGTGTGTGTGTGTGTATGTGTTTCAGCACTTTTAGAAAGGGAAATATTGATAATATAATTGCAATAATCAGTTTGCCATTCATCTTTCCATCATAGTTTGAGTAACATTGCTCTGGATCATAAACATGTTGTTTTAGCAGATTAAAGAAACTAGCCTGACTTGTTCCTGAAATTGTCCCTGACCCAGTCTGAGACCGATATGATCGGCCATATCACTGACCTGGTCACATTTAACATTTGTTGTGAGGAGTGGAGGAGTGAGACTAGAAAAGGAAACAGTGACCCAAAAAGCCGGGGAACTATAGACCAGTGAGACTGATGTCAGTAGTGGGTAAGTTGTTTGAGGGGATTCTGAGGGATAGCATTTACATACATTTGGGAAGGGGTAGATAACGTGGCTTTCTGCATGGGAAATCATGTCTCATTAATTTGGTTGAGTTTTTTGAAGAAGTACTAAGAAGATTGATGAAGGGAATTTGGTAGATATTGTCTATATGGACTTCAGCAAGGTGTTCTTTTAAAGAACAAAGTCCAAAGAAAATTTACAGCCCAGGAACAGGCCCTTCGCCCTCCAAGCCTGAACCGATCCAAATGTACTGTCTAAATCTGTCGGTCAATTCCTAAGTATATGTACCCCTCTGCTCCCCACCTACTCATGCATCTGTCCAGGCGCATCTTAAATGAATCGACCGTGTCTGCCTCTACCACCTCTGCTAGCAACACGTTCCAAACGCCCACCATCCTCTGAGTGATGTACTCACCGCATGTATCCCCATTAAACTTTCCACCTCTCACTTTGAAAGCACGACCTCTCGTTACTGAATCCTTCAACCTGGGAAAAAGCTTGTCTCTATCCACCCTGGCTATACCCTTCATGATTTTGCAAACCTTAATCAGGTTCCCCCTCAATCTCCTTTTATCTAGTGAAAATAAACCTAACCTCCTGAGCCTCTCTTCATAGTTAGTATTTCATTCCGATTGGTAGACAGATTAGTAAGTTTCAGTCACATGGGATACAGAAGAAGCTACTCACAAATGGATTGAAGGAAGAGGGATATTTTTCAGCCTGGAGGCTTGTGAGCAGTAAGAATCAGGACTGAGTTCACTGCATTTCATCATTTATGTAAAGTATTTAGATGTGAATATCGGGGCAATAGTTAGTAAGTATATAGATGACATCAGAAATGTGGTGTAGTAGAATATCTCAGAGTACAACAAGACCGCAATTAGATGAGACAAAGAGGCAAGGAGTAACAGATGAAGTTTAATTTAGATAAATATGAAGCTTTGCATTTTGTGAAGGCAAATCAGGGCAGACATTATATACTTCATGGTCAGGTCCTGGGGCATGTTGTGAAACAAAGGGGCATAGGGCTGCAGGTGCATTGTTCCTTGAAAGTGGAGTCGCAGGTAGGCAGTGTGGTGCAGAACACATTTGGCACATTTGCCTTAATCAGTCAGAGCATTGAGCATAGGAGTTGTGGTGGTATGTTGCATCTGTACAGGATGTTGGTGAGGCCACTTTTAAAATACTGCGTACAACTCGGTTTTCTGCAGAAATGAGTTACATGGATGTTCCAGGACTGGAAGTTTGAGCTTTAGGGACAGGTTGAGTAGGTTGAAGTGTTTTCTCCTGGAGTGTCAGAGGTTGAGGAGTGACATAATAGAGGTTTATAAAACCATCACGGGCATGGATATTCTGAAAAAACACGTTCTGCTCTCCAGGGTAGGGGAGTCCAGAACAAGAGGGCATAGGTTGAAGGCGAGGGGGATTGGTTTAGTAGGGACCTGAAGATAAATGTTTCACACAGAGAGTGGTGTGTGTACAGAAAGGGCTGTCAGAGGAAGTGCTGAAGGCGGTTACAATCGCACATTTAAAAAATATCTGAAAGAGGAGGGATATTTACCAAATGCTGGCAAATGGGACTGAATCAGATTTGATATCTGATCGGAGTGAACAGATTGGACTAACGGGTCTGCTTTCATTCTGCGTGACTCTCTGGTTCTATAAGAGGGATAATGAAAAATTCTTTCAAGTTGTACTTCTCTTCTCTGGAAGTTTATCGTGACTATATGTTTACATTGATTGAAAGCTGCATTAGTTAAATATTTGACAAATAAGTGAGTCACGGATAATGGGATACAGACAGGAAAGTGGGGCTGAGACCCCAACCTGATCAGCCACAATCTTACTGCCTGGTGGAGAAGGCTCAAAGTATCTAATGACCCACTCCTGCTCCTCAGTCCCATGTTCCTGTATTCCATTCAGCCCCTCATACCTGCTAGACCGGAACATTTGGAGGCCACTTACTCCTATAACCTGGTGCACAGAAACAGAGGACACTATTCAGTCCCTCAAGACTGTCACACACGCTTTGAGGTGATTTGGGAAATGTGATTGGAAAATCGAGGTTGGGTATGAAAGAGGCCCCTCATCTCTCTTTAGAAAGCTTCCCCTATCTACAGCTTGTGCTCCATTTGTTGGTCATGTTGTGGACCCAGATTCACTGTGAATATAGCCCCTATAACTCACCCAGAGATGGCTCACAAAATCATCTGGTCTCCCTGACTGCAATATGCAATACCAGAACATTCATTAAAATAACACCCACTAACTTTCCAATAACAGAATGTGAGAACATCAGAAACAGGGGCAGATAGTTCACCCCCCAAAACTGCCTTGCCCTTCACTAAGATCGTGGCTGATCTGCTCCTGGCCTCAAATCCTCTTTCATACCCAATTCTTCATAGCCCTCAACTCTCTGACAGGTCAATATCCATCTATTTCCTCTTCAAATGCTTTCAGTCATCTAGCTCCCCGAACACTCTTGAGAAGAGCAATCCTGACATTCAATACCCCCTGTTTGAAGAAAACACTTGCTCCTCCTATATCATGGGTTATTGATGCGAACAAAAGAGGTTGAGACAAGGGTTCAGGTAAAAATGACTGACCCTAATATCAAGGCAATGGTTGACTTCTGTTGACATCAAGGAGCTGGACTAAAAGGGAATCAGAGTAAACTGTCCAGCAGTTTGGTGTCAAACATGGCACAAAGGAAGATGTTCATCATCTCGGTCCTGGGTCACCTCTGTCGGAGATCCTCAGGGTAGCTTCCTCTTCACAAACATCTTTAGCTGCTTTATCAATATCTCCCCACCCCCTACCCTCCCCACCATAAACAGAAGTGGGGATTCAAAGTTTGTGAGAAGATTTGTAGCTCGGGTGCTCTTTGTTGTGGTTGTGTTCGCCGAGCTGGAAATTTGTCTTGCAAGACAAATTTCCAGCCCGGCGAATAGAACCACAACAGAAGTGGGGATGGTCACTGGACATTCTCAATGTTCAGAACGTTTTGTACCCCGTCAGCTCCTGAACTGGTCTGTGTCCATGTGCAGCAAGACCCAGGCTCCATTCAGGCTTGTGCTGTTAAAGTATCAGTAACATTCATGTAACAGCACTGCCTGTCACTGCACATTGCCACAGTACATGAGTTCATTCATCACCTCCCGCTGGTTTCATAGGAATATGAGGAAGCCATTCAGCCCATTGATACTATTGGAGAAGAACAGGGACAGCACATTCAGTTCCACCAGCCTATTAATAATGAAGGCAAGGAGTCTAAAGTGATGGACCACACCAGAGCCCCTCGAAAATACTTGACGGCAGTAACCTAGACTCTAATGTTTTCTTATTTTAGAGGAAATGTAAAGTGTCTGTTCCAGATGCAATGTGACTGGCCAAACTACTCGGTGTGAAGCAAAACACCATCTACTTAAACACAAAAGATAAAATGAAACCAAAGAAAGGGGAATTTAGCATAATGTAATTCTACTGGACAGCTTAACAGAACAATAGAATTAGGAGTTATTACTAATGAACTGTTCCAACATAGGAAACTCCCATAAACACAGCCCCTGGCAAAAAGGAAAATTCAGACGCAGAATGTCACAAATATTTCTCCAATCCAGGAATTGAAAACAGCATCAAGAGAAAATTCAGAGAGAGTAGCAGCCAGGAGATATTCACTAACGCTTCCAACTCTGTGGAGACCCCTATAATTTTTGATGTTACTGAGAAACCAAAACCCAGTGATCCTAATCTGTGAGAGCTGGCCACACCCATTCAGGCTGCATTAAAATAAACCTAAGTCCTCGCTAGCCGTTTACTCAAGTGGTCTGAACTAGCCAGCTTGGTAACAATCGTTTAATCTCTCTCTTAAAATATACCAGGACAAAATAACCTCTTAAAGCTGCAGCATTGTCACACTTGTCAGCACATCGAACTGTCAAACAGGAACCGGGGTAACCCAGTCAGGCCCTTGGCCCTGTCAAATTGGACGATGAAGAAGCCAGTCAGTCCCTTGAGACACTTACACAGGAACAGTAGGAAGCCATTTCCACTTCAATGCACTTACAAGGAGGCAGAATTAGGTAATTGATGCTGATTCCTGATGAATGTCTTATGCCCAAAACGTTGATTCTCCTGCTCCTCGGATGCTGCCTGACCTGCTGTGCTTTTCCAGCAATCCACTCTCTACTCTGATCTCCAGCATCGGCAGTCCTCACTGTCTCCTAATTGATGCTCCAACATGATGAATAAGTGGAGCAGAGGCTGAACAGACAGACTGCTCCACATTGTTCCTCTTGGCTCCGTTGCTCATGATACACACGTGGGACTTTAACATGGTTTTCTCGCGGTGAGCAGGGAGGCCATATGTCTTGTGTGAAGTCTCAAGAAGGCATCTTTCATCTACGAGAAGACAGCCTGGTGTTCCCTATGTAGGGTGGAAGCTGTTGGGAAAAGCTACCTGTTTCAGATGGAAAACTATTGTGGCTGCTTTTGGGGATTGTGACCAACCTGATGTTCAGTACGGGTTCACATGCCAACTGCACAATAACTTGTGGAGAGTTAATGTAGCCATATAAACTATTAGGAAAGTCACGTTAGACAGATAAACGGACTCTCTATGTTCAAATAATACTGATCGTGTTCATGTTGATCTTGTCGAGTGCACGTCCTGTTCAGTGTAACCTATATGCCTTACTCTGTCCAAGTCAATTTCCAACCTATGATCTGCCTAGCCATCCTTACTATGATCTGCCTCCACTGCTCATAAATAAAGTGTTTCCCTCTACTGAGGGTTCACGTGGCAATAAATGAATCCAATCAATCCTTGTTAATGTATGGAATTTCTCACCCTATCAACGTCTCTTTTGGAAATAAGTGATCGCTGCCACTCCTCGTGTTTCAGCATCACCATTTCTTCTTCTCTCACAGCTCTACAGATTAAACACTCAGCTTCTTTACTCTATCCTCATGTTACTATCACCCGTGTCTGTGGTAAGGAGCTCATTCCTTACAAAGGTGATCAAATCAGTGCCCCTAATGCGCTCTCAGCAAGGCTCTACAACAACAGGAACAACAGTTACTTATGTACTCGAATCATCTTACAATGAAGCACAGCATACCATTGACTGGACCCATTACTTACACAGAGTTTGATTCGGACCGGTCAGCATACACTTGTGAGTGGGAGATCATGCTTCCCAAATTTGTTAGAGTTCTTTGATTAAGTGACCAAGAAGGTTGACGAGGCAGAGCGGTAAACGTAGTCTGTATGGATTTCAGTAAGGCCTTTGATAAGTTTCCACATGGCAGCATGTTCTGTATGGTTGCTGGAATGCTGGGGAAACTGGCCAATTGGATACACAGTTGGTTTGATGGTAGGAAGCAGAGGGTTTAGTGGAAGGATGCTTTTCAGCCTGGAGGCTGGGTCCATAGCTGTTTGTTATCTATGATTTGGTTGAGAATGTACAAGGCATGATTAGTAAGTTTGCAGATGACGTTAAAATAAATGGTAGCGTGATCAGTGAGGAAGTTTATCAGAAATTGCAGAAGGACCTTAATAAGGTGGGAAAGTGGGCTGAGAAAAGGCAAATGGAATTTAATATAGATGTGTGAGGTCTTGCATTTTGGAAACTCAATTCAAGGTAGGAGTTTCATGGTGAATGGGAGCGCCCTATGGGGTGTAGTGGGCAGAGAATCCTTGGTGTTCAGGTTCTCTGAGATTGGAGTCACAGGTTGACAGGGCAGTAGAAAGGCATTTGGGACACTGGCCTTCATCAGGCAGGACATTGAGTATAGAAGTTGGGAATTTATGTTGCAGTTACACAGGACTTTGGTACGACCGCACTTGGAGTATTGTGTTCCGTTTTGTCACCTTTGTTATAGGGATGATGTTATAAAATTAGAAAGAGTGCAGAAGAAATTTACAAAGACGTTGCCAGGACCCAATGGTCTGAGTTATAGGGAGAGGTTGGACAAACCAGGACCTTTTCTTTCGAGTGTAGGAGACTGAGGGGGGACCTTATGGAGCCGTATAAGATCATGAGGGATATGGATAGGGTGAATGCTCTCAGTGTTTTCCAAGCTTTACAGAATCTAGGACGAGATGGGATAAGTCTAAGGTTAGAGGGAAAAGAATAAATGGGAACCTGAGGGACCACTTCTTTACACAGAGGGCTGGTACCTGGATGAGATGCCAGCAGATGTTGTTGAGGGGGTACATTAACAACATTTCAAAAGGATTTGGATAAATATGTGGAAAGGAAACGACTGAAGGATATGGGCCAACTGCAGGGAAATGGAGCTAACGTGGATGGACATTTACAAGGTGGAGTCGAACCCCTCTGTTAATTAAAACCAAACACCCAGAAAAGCTCGCTCACCTCGTAATCTGTTAAAATATGAGTGACACAGATCTCCGACATTCCACTATTTAAACAAACATTAACAAGTTAGTTTCTTAACTTTAATAGCGAACACTAAACAACAACTATTCACAAATCCAAGCCCCGCTTGTCTTAGCTACTTACTATCTGACTCCAACTCTGTAAGAATATGCTGTTCCAACAACCCACATATTAAACATTATAATTTCAAGACCACACAGTCTCCATATTCCCCGCTTTGTTCACTCTTCCAGCTGCAGATCTGCCTGGGTCTTTTTTTTCACTGCAAGTAGGTTTTACATGAACATATATCTTTGATAGAGAGTGTTTGAAATGACCAGTTAGCACTCCTGCTCTACAGCAGTTACTCTGCTGTTGGATGACAGTGGCTCTCCCTCTAGTTCCAAAATGCTGGGTATATATACTCCCCATGATACAATAATTCTTACAATTCGATGGCTTCCAGATGTCCAACCAATAATATTCACATTTTGTTGGCTTCTGGTATCCTGAGAGTTATTTAAACTCATTGATTGCATTTGAATTGTTGTCAAAACAGCAACCAAAACTCAAGTATTCAATTCCCAGCTAATGGTGACATGTGTAACAGTCTGACCTTTAGCAGGCATCTGTAGCTGTACTTTCTATTCACCAAAACCCGTTCTGTCTTAAAGTGACCAGACATGCTTTCGGCTTCATAACATCTCCCCCCTTCAGGAAAAAAAATATGAACCGACAGAATGAAAAGATGACTTCATTTCTTTTCCTCTAATTCTTAATCCCACTTTTATGAAATTCAAAAGTATTAGTCTCAGTTATACCAATTCATATTGTTTCTGCACACATATATGACACTGGAATAAGTCAAATTTTATCAACACTTCTTCCTTTAAATTCATGATAAAACATCTGCTATAACAATTTTACGACCCACAACATACCCATTTTGTGAGTTTAAAATCGGTAACATAAGACTCCAATGAAATAGTCTCATATTTTGGTCTTTAAATATCGCAAACAATATGAGAGGATTGTCGTTGTTGTCCACAACTGTCTCCGACAATTTGTTGGTCATGTAAACATTAAAATGCTGTCAGGCCAGTACGAAACTCAATTCTTCTTGTTCAATAATGGGGATGTTGTATTTATTTCTGGTGGACATTGAGCATTTTCGACAAGTAGCCAATTGGCCATTCAATTCCATCATCATTTTTCTGCATCAATACATCTCCGACCCCTATATCCCGAGCATCAAACACAATTTTCAAAGGGTTTCAAAATATTTGGTGCAGATAAAACTGGTGCGGTGATTAAACCTGCTTTAAAATTGTCAAACGCCTCCTGGCATTGTTCTGTCCACCACAATTCCGTGTTCATCTTTGATAAATCCATCAGTGGTGCCAATATGTTGCTGAAGTTTGCAACAAACTTCCAATAGAATCCAGTCAGTTCGAAAAACTGAACCACCTCTTTCTTCGAGGATGGTCGTGGAAATTTCTCAAAGCCCTTCGTCTTTGTGTTCCATGGGGCCAACCTTCCATGTCCAATATAATGTCCCAAGAACGTCACCTCTGCCTTCGCGAATTCTGTTTTCTTTAAGTTTATTACCAAGTTTGCTTCTGGTAATCGATCAACATGCTCTGCCAGCTGTAACATAGGAGCTTTCACTCACTTGCTAAAGATCACTACATCATATAGATGAAGTGCACAATTTGTGCATCTGGCCGCAACTCTGAGTCTTAACTGTGGCTGAAGCATTATTCATTCACATGACATACTTGATAACGTTTTTGTCATATCCGGTATCTTTACCAGATAGTTTAATTGACTCAACATTTTTTTTTATTTGAAAGGGGCCACTAAACCTTGCTTTGAAGGGATTTCCTACCACTGTTGGCAACACTAATATGTCATCCACACATACTTTACTCTATGCCGTGCCCACTTCAGGTGCTGTTGAGCTAACTCACCTACTCCATTTAAACTCTCCCTCATCTCATATACATAATCCAAGTGAGAGAGCTCCGACTTTGGTCCTGTCAAATTATACTCAATAAATTTCAAAGGACATCTCGCTTCATGTACGAATATTAACACAAAGGAAGTAAATGGGGTAGATTTATTTGGGGCATCTTCGATGATAAGCAATTTAATGGGACACTTTTATCCCAATCATTTGGCCAATCCCGACAGTATGCTGTTAACATGATCATCAGTGTCTGATGCCAACTTTTCCTGGGATTCAGGATGGGGCGCACTTGATTTGAAATGCTGTATGCCGAAGCTTTCCATGACTTCCTTAAACAGCTGAGTGGTAAAATGAGACCCTTGGTCCAACTGACTCTCTCTGGGTAGGCAACAGCGAGAAAAGAAAGCTACCAACCCCTCCACATCCCGTTTTGCCTTCACACTCCGTAATGGAATTGCCTCTGGAAATCTGGTAGACTCATCCATTATGGTCAGAAAATATTGGTTTCCACTATTATTTTGGAAAGGGGAGCTACACAATTAATCATAACCTACGTGAAAGGAATTGGTAACAAACGTTTATTACTGTCTGTGACAAATTTGGTATGTATGTCATGTATAACAAAAATTAACCACGTCCTTGTGCATTCCAGGCCACTAGAAATGCTTCTGTACGTTCGCCTGAGTCTTCCATACACCGAGGTGACCGCCTGCAGTCCGTTCGTGTGCTACCCATAACACAGTATGCTCCCAGTAACATGATCTACTGCACTTCGGCCCATTTCCCTTCTGAACTAACCGACCATTTCTCTCCACGTTCAGGTATCTTCCTGCACCATTACATCAAACAGGGTGTCAGTTAACGGAACATCAACTCATTTGTCTTTTTCTTTTGTTTTTCCTTCCTGCTGTAACTTATGACAGTGGGATCATGTTAGTACACAGTGAGGAAAAATTCCTGGGTATATTTTTTTAAACTGCTCAGTTCCCTAGTTTTCACTTGCCTTCTCCACCACAAGGGGTGTCTCTCCCACCTTGGACCCTGCTAAACCGTTCCCAAGAATAAAGCGTATTCGTGGAACTGACAGTCTGTCACTCACTCTCACTTTTACTTCCCCAATCTTGATTTGGAACTCCAACCTGATGTTTCTATCACCCAACCTTAATTTACATATATTATCACGCTGTTGAGTAACATGTCAGAAAGAGTGACAATACTTCCATCTCTTACAGTTAGGGGCTGTGAGAAAGTGAGGACTGCAGATGCTGGTGATCCGAGTTGAAAACTGTGGAGCTGGAAAAGCACAGCATGTCAGGCAGCATCTGGGAGGCAAGAGAGTTGACGTTTCAGGCACAAGTCCTTCATCAGGAAAGTGGGGGTAAGGGAGAGGGAAGGGGGCTGAGAAATAAATAGGACGGTGGGGGTGGAGCTGTGTGAAAGGTAGCTTGGAAGGTGATTGGTATATGCAGGTGGGGTGTGGTGTTGATATGTCACAGAGGAGGGTGAAGTGGATAGGTGGTAGGACAGCTGGAACCCACAAACTATACAGCACCAACATCGACTTAACCAATTTCCAAATCTCCCCACCCCAACCTCATCCCAGATCCAACCGTTTAATTTATCACCGCCCTCTTGAACTGTCTTAATTGTCCATCATCCTTCCCATTTAACGACTCCACCCTCCCTTCCGACATATCACTATCACTCCCACCTACATCTTCGTATAGCCTTCCCAGTGACCCTCCAGCCTGCCCAGCTCCTACCCTCCTATTTATCTTTCAACCCCCTTGTCCCCAAGATACATTCCTGAAGATTGGTTTATGCCGGATATGTCAATTGTCCTGCTCTTCAGATGCTGCCTGATCTGTTGTGCTTTTCGGGAGCCTCACTTCTCAACTATTAGAGACTGAGCAGGTCTCGCATCTCAAAAAAAATTAATTTCTTTTCCTTCCCCTTATCCCCCCCCCCCCCCCCCCCCACCCCCGCCCTTTCTGAGTAAATTTTATCCATAGAGGCAAATTCCTTACAGAGATCAGGTACTAACTCCATACCTAGCCCTTGCCTCGGCTGTTCACTTTCCTGCAGCTCCTCAGCTCCACTTGGAGTCTCCTTTACCAGTTTCACCAATGTCACTGGGCTTAGTCTCGTCTACCACACCTTTTCCCAAAATGTCTCCCTTCAATGCTCAGCACTGTGTGTCCCAGCTTACTGCAGTGAAAACACCTTTTTCCCATTGCCCTTCTTAAACCATCGGCACTGTAGTTTTCTGTGTTCCACTGCCTTGAGGCCTTTCACCTCCTTTCATCCCCCTTGGGCTTCTTTTTTTCACCTGTGCTAAACTATTGTCAGTGCGCTCTCCTGTTCACTTTGTAATGTAGGATCTCCCCTTCTCCCAATTTCTATCCCTCACCGGATGAAAATCCTCGCAGAAGCTAAATTTCATCTCATACACAAATGCATATTTACCTGCCATTTCTGCTGTACTTCTCACTTCATCAACTTTCTGTTCAATCATATGAATTCTTACCCTCTCTGGAAGTGAGTCTTTAAACTCCTCCAGCAGAATAATTTCCCTTCGAGCCTCACAGGTCTTATCCATTTTTAAGGCCAGCACCCATCTATCAAAGTGACTGTGGTTAACTCTTTCAAATGCAACATAAGTCTGACCTAGTTTCGTCTCTATATTTCGGAACCTCTGTACTAATGCATGACCACTCAAAATAGCCCGTTTGACATCTGCATAATGTCTTGACCCCCCCCCCCCCTCTGACAGCGCTGCACATACCTCACCAACTGTGCCCACCCACTTAGTCTGAACGAGCATTACCCACAAGTTCACTGGACACGCCATCTACTGAGCCATTTTTTAAAATGAAATAAAAACAGATTTTGACATTTTTTTCACCGAAAAATGGCAATGTATTAACATAGCTGTCTACATCCCGACGTTCTCCCTTCATCTCTCTTCTGTTAATTTAACTTTCTTGTCTAATTCCCAACTTCGGAATTTCAAATTTTCTCTCTCTTTTTCCTATCTTTCCCTTTCGATCTATTCTGTCTCTGTTTCTATCCCCTTTTTACATCTTCTAATTCCAGTTGCCATATTTGCAATTTAAGCTTTTTCTAACTCTACTGCAGTTGACTGTTTCTCGGACACACTAAAGTGCTTGACCATCTCAATTACAATTTCAGCTTTCCTTTTCTCCCTGGTTAAACCCAATTGGAACCTATTTGCTTATTCTAAAAATATTCCTTCTTTTGTCTTTGTAAACTTCCTTGGCAAATTTGGTAACCTCTTTAGTAATGTTAAAAGCCATTTCTCTCACTCTTAATTTAGCCAACCACAAGTTAACAAAATTAAATGAATTTTTCCACCGGTTTTATTTGAAGATCTAGGTCACTAATTGCAATGAGTTGGAATTTGCTGGGACCTTTTGTACCCCAAATCAGTTAAAGTCTGTCCAAGTCCCATTTGGCAAAGCCTCAAACTGTTATGACATCAACATCGAACCCCTCTGTTAATTAAAACCACACACCCAGAAAAGCTCACCTCACATTAAAATCTGTTAAAACGTGTGTGATAGAGAACTCCTAAATTACACTAATTAACAAATGATAACAATTTATGTGTGTGCAAAGTAGCTCGCTGAACATGAAGGTTTGTTTTCAGACGTTTCGTCACGATGACTAGGTGATATTATCAGTGAGAGTCCCGCCTCTCTATTTATAGGTCTTGATTTCTTAAGGTGGGTGATGTCATTTCCGGTTTTTTCATTCCAAGAGAAGGTAGATAGGATCTAAATTGATGTGTTTATTGATGGACTTCTGGTTAGAATGCCATTCCTCTAAGAACGTCCTTGCGTGTTTAAGCATGTGTGTGTGTTGTTCCAGTCAAAGTGGTGCCTTTCTTTGTCTATATTATGGTACATAGTGATAGTGGGTTGTGTCTTTTGGTGGCCAGGTGGTGTTCATGTATCCTGATAACGCGACAACAGGACCATTTTAATGGCGGAAAAATGATTTTTTATACATTGTTTCATCAATGTCTGTGTGCAGATATTTTTAAGATGTGAACAACACATTCTAAATGAATAATGGAGACACAGTTATCGAAAAATGATGCACATGATGTATAAAATTTATAAAACATTGTTCGATGCTCATCTAAAGTGTTATGTTCCCCTTCTCTCAATGTTCCCTCCTTTTCTGGAATTCTCCACTATAATCTCTCATTCTTATCAGGATATGTGTGATAAACTCTTGTTATTGGTATATCAACTTATTTCAGTTAATCACCTTTCTACCGGGAATTCAATATATTGGTCTGCTGGGTCCTTTCCAAAGCTAGTATCTGTCATATTATTGGAGATTACAATTCTGGCATCAGACCCAGCATTTGAACAGATTACTCTGTCGTATATGCACTGTACAAAGGACCACAGCACACAGGAATTGCCAAAACATTAAGGGATGTGCATCTACTTCTTTCAATAATCTATTTTTCTCATCTTGCACATTTCCTCATCTATATCCTCTCTCTCGTTCTCTCTTTGTATATAGTTAAGAAATTTGCCAATTATTCTTGACGTACCATCTCTCAAAATTCCTTTTTTCGGTTCATATCTATTGCTGTATTATTGATGTAAATTGATTATAATTAAGCAATGTAACTACAAAGACGTGTGGAAGGAGCTGGCCATAGTTAATTGGAAGGAGAGCCGAGCAGGGAAGACAATGGAGCAACAAAGGAATTTCTGTGGATAATTCGGAGGATATCAGAAATTCTCCCAAAACAGATGAAACATACTTATGGGAGGACAAGGCAGCCATGAGTGATACGGCATCAAACCAAAAGAGGAAACATACAATGTGGTGAAGATGATTGTGAATCCAGAGAATTCATTGGCTCTGAAACTACATAAGGCTGGCATCACTGACCTTACAGAGCTCTTAATCATGGTCAGGGAGAGAAACAGAGGGAAACACATTCAATTTAAACGCAGAAGATGGTATTACTCAAGGAAAAAGATTTAGATGAATTAAGCAATTGAATTAAAATCAGTTAAGTGTTTTTATGGAATGTGTCAGATTGGAAGCATGACCTCATCAGAATGAGAATATGAAAATGAAAGTGTTACCACATCAGAAACCAGAGTCGGTCACTGAGTACAGGGCTGATGGGTGAAAGGGTCTCAGTGATAATTGGGGAACAGACAGCAAAATTGCATTTCAGATATTGCAGCTCAAAACTGCGTATCCATGTAGTGCTGTAGACAACAGCAGCAGGAGAAGCAGAACACCATTCAACTGCCACCTGTGACATTTTGGCCCGGGGATAATTTCATTAGTCTGCTATTACCATCAACACGATCTATGTTTCAGTAATGACTGTGGGTGAACATGTCAGGGTTATAACCATGTGAACCTAAACCTAATGGAAGCTCCGCAGTCCTGTTACATTCAGTCATAAATGGTGTTAGATGATTAAACAAATGACTGGAGGAAAGGGATTCACAAACTTCCCCATTCTAAATAATCGAACAGACCTACACATCAGAGGAAAAGACAAGGATGCTTTATCTGCAACATGCTCAGCTAGAAGTGCTGAGTGGATGATCCAACTCACCCTCATCATGATGCCCACAGAATCACAGATGCCAGTCTTTAATCAATTCGATTCACTGCACGTGACATGAAGAAACAGCTGAACACTGTAGATTCGACAAATGCAATGGACCCCATTCCTGCATAGGACTGAAGATTAGGTGAGATTACTTACAGTGTGGAAACAGGCCCTTCGGCCCAACAAGTCCACACAGACCCGCCGAAGCGTAACCCACCTATTCCCATATATTTACCCATTTACCTAACACTACAGGCAATTTAGCATGGCCAAGTCACCTGACCTGCACATTTTTGGACTTTGGGAGGAAACCGGATCACCCGGAGGTAACCCACTCAGACACGGGGAGAATGTGCAAACTCCACACAGTCAGTCGCCGGAGTCGGGAATTGAACCCGCGTCTCTGGCGCTGTGAGGCAGCAGTGCTAACCACTGTGCCACCGTGCCGCCCACAAGCAAGCTGCACAACAAGCCGTGTCCCTGGGGAAGCTGTTTCATTCCAGATCCAACTCTGACATCTCCCTGGCAATGTGAAAAATTGCTCAGCTATGTCCAGTCCCCTAAGAGGAGAATAATTACAATCTGACCAATTGCCTCTCCCTCAGGACAATCACGATCGTCAAATTGGTAGGAGTTATTTTTGACAGAGCTGTCAAGCAGCACAGAAATAACTTGCTCAGTGTGGTTTCTGACAGGTCTCCATGTGGAGATAGTGCTGTTGTGGAGATGTCACTGGATTACTAATCCAGACGAGACTAATGTTCTGGCAGATTGTGGAAGTTAAAAATAACTAATAAAATATTAAGATACAAAACCTGGTGTCAGTAACAGTGACCTTGAAGCCAATGTCGATTGTAAACACCAATTTGATTTCCCAAGGTACTTTCAGGAATTGAATCTCGGGTGCTTTCCTGATCTGGACTAAAAGTGACTCTAGACACACAGATATTCGATAAACTTTTCAATTGTCTCTGAAATGGCCAAGCAAGATACTCAATTGTATCAAACCTTTCCGAGGTCTTAAATGATAAAACCAGACAGAACACTCGGCACCAACCTCGGTATCGGAAAAGGGAACGGTAAACACAATCCTGTCGCCCCTGCAGAGACCTCCTTCCTAACATCTGAGAGTTTGTGACAATTTTCCCACAGACAACACAGAAACATGAGGAAAGAGGAGGCCAGGCAACATATTGAGCCTCCCCCATTCTAGTTCATGTTCAAACATCTCCTCAATGCATTTATCCCACACAATGAATATATCCGTTCATGTGAATAACCTTGTGAAGCTATAAAAATAGGAAGTACAGTCGTCCCTTTGGTCCATCGAGTTTGCTAAACAATTCAGCATAATGATGGCTGGCCTTTTATTTCCACACCGTACTCTTGCTCTCCCCTCATCCCTTTAGTACCTCTAAATCCTTATTTATATTCAGTGCCTTGGCTTCCAGGTGTGAGCGAATTCCCCAGGTTCACCAGTTTCTGAGTGCATTTATTCTCATCCCGATGCAGAATGCCCGACTCATAACTAATACTGTGGGCCCTTATTTTAGACACCACAGCCTGGGGAATCATCATCCCTGCTTGCAATCTGTCTCACCCTGTCAGAGTTTTATATATCTCACTGAGATCACCACTCATTTTCCTAAAGCTCATGAAATACAGGCCCAGTTGCCTCAAACACTGTTCCCACAACAAGCCTGTCATCCCAGAGATCAGTCTGGTCATCCTTCACTGCTATCCCTCAATGTCAGGTTTGTCCTTTATACGTTAAGGAGAACAAAACACAACTCTGCACAATTTTCGAGATTGGGTCTCTCCAAGGGCCTGTACAGTTGCAGTAAGACTTCCTTACTCCTGGATTCAAATCCTTCTGAAATGAAGGTAAACGCACCACTTATAAACCTAACTGCTTTCTGTTCCTGTAAAATTGCTTTCAGTGACTAGTGTACAGGGAGATACAGATCCTTTTCAATGTTACAGCTCCCCACTTTGTGGGTCTACGTACACTGGTCAGCGTGACAATGTCATTCCCAGTGTTGACCTCTGTGTTGAGAACTCACTGCGCTGCAGGGACCGTGGAGCGCTGCTCAGAAGGAAACAACAAAAAGGAGCATACATCGCTTTGTAGATCAACATGTTTCAAACATAGGCTGACAATCTCTTGTTCCCACCAAAGGGCACACCGTCACCTCTACCCACCTGGCTCTCCATCTGCCACGTATTTGCCCATTCACTCCACTTGTCTCAGTCACTTTGGAGCTTTTTTACATCCTCCTCACCCACTCACAATCCCACAGCCTTTAGTGCTGTCAGCAGGCTGGGATATATTGTATTTGATTCCTGCAACCAAATATTTAATGGGTATTGTGAGCAGCTGGGGCCTGAGCACCGATCCATGCGGTACCTCAGCAACCTTCCTCTGTTATTTTTTTTTTCAATTTCTTTATTTCGTGAATCTGTGTGTCTCTGGCTTGGCCAGCATTTATTGCCTGTCCCTTGTTGCCCTTGAGAAAGTGGTGGTGAGCTGCCTTGTTGTACCACTGTCGTCCACCTGCTGTGGTTGACCCACAATGCCATTAGGGAGTGAATCCCAGGATTCTGACCCAGTGACTGTTAAGGAAAGGTGATATATTTCCAAATCAGGATGGTGAATGGCTTGGAGGGGAACTTTAAAATGGTGGTGTTCCCATACATCTGCTGTCCTTGTCCTTCTAGATAGACGTGGTCGTGTGCTGGGAAGATGGTATCTGAGGATCTTTGGTGAAACATATCAGTACATCTTGTAGATAGGAACACACTACTGCTGCTGAGCGTTGAGGGTGGAGCATTGTGGATGAAACTACACTCAAACTCAATGCTTAGTCCTAGATGGTATCAAGCTTCTTGAGTGTTGCTCGGGCTGCAATCGTCCAGGAAAATAGGGAGTATTTGAGCACACTTCTGACTTATTGTAGATAATGGACAGGCTTTTGGAAGTCAGGAGGTGAGTTACTCGACGCAGCATTCCTAGCTTCTGACCTGCTCTTGTAGTTACTGTGTTTATGCGGTGAGTTCAGTGAGTTTCTGAGCAACGGTTACCCCCCAGATTTTGATACTGGGGGATTCAGTGATAGTAACAACATTGAATGCCAAGGGGCAGTGATTAGATTGTAAGTTAGTGGTGATGGTCACGGTCTGGCATTTGTGTGGCGTCAATATTACTTACCAAGTGTCAGTCTGGATACTGTGCAGAAATTGTCGCATTTGGATATGGACTGTTTCAGTATCTGAGGAGCCACAAATGTTGCTGAACATTGTGCAATCATTGGCAAACATCCCCACTTCTGAACTTATAATAGAGGCAAGGCCTGAAGATATTTGGGCATAGATCACTGCCCGAGGGTCTCCTACAGACTTGTCCTGGAGCTAAGTTGACTGTCTTTTATCAACCATGACCATCTTCCTACGTGTCAGGTATGATTCTAACCAGCGGGGAGTTTCCCCCTGATACCCATTAACTCCAGTTTTGCTAAGGTGCCTTGATACCACACTTGATCGAAGGCTGGATTGATTTAAAGGGCTGTCACTCTCACCCCACTCTGGAATTCAGCTCTTTTGTCCATGTGTGAACCAAGGTAATGAGGGCAGGAGCCGAGCGACCCTGGTGGAGCCCAAACTGGGCGTCATTGACCAGATTATTGCTGAGCAGATGCGGCTTGAAAGCACTGACACCTTCCATCACTTTACTGATGATAGGGAGTAGACTGATGGGGAGGTAATTAGCCGGATTGGATTTGTTCTGCTTTTTATGTGTAGGAGATACTTGGGTAGTTTTCCACATAATCGGGTAAATGTTGTTGTTGTAACTGTATTGGAACAGGAAAAAGTGAGGACTGCAGATGCTGGAGATCAGAGCTGAAAATATGTTACTGGAAAAGCACAGCAGGTCAAGCAGCATCCAAGGAGCAGGAGGGTTCATGCCCGAAATGTCGATAATTTCCTGAAGAAGGGCTCATGCCCGAAACGTTGATTCTCCTGCTCCTTGGATGCTGCCTGGCCTGCTGTGCTTTTCCAGTTACACATTTTCAGCACTGTATTGGAACAGCTTTGCGAGGGCAGTGACAAGTTCTGGAGCACAAGTTTTCAGTACTATTGCCAGAATGTTGAACAGCATGAATAACCTATGGAGTATCCAGTGTCTCCAACCGTTTCTGGATATCGCGTGGACCGAATCGAATTGGTTGATGACTGGTAACTGAATCGCTGCGGACCACTGGGAGGAAGCTGAGATGGATCTTCCACACAGCATTTCTGACTGAAGGTTGTTGCGAATGCATCAGCCTCATCGTATATACTGAAGTGCTGGGCTTTTCCACCATTAAGGATGGGGATACTTGTGGAATCTCTTCCTCCAGTGAATTGTTTCATTTCCCCAGCGTTTCTCAATGAGAAGTGGAAGGACTGCAGAACTTAGATCTGATCCATTGCTTGTGGGATCACTTAGCTTTGACTGTCACTTCCTGCTTCTGCTGTTTAGCGCACAAGTAGTCCTGTTTGGTGGCTTCACCAGGCTGACATCTAAATGTCAAGTGTGCCCAGTGCTGCACCTGCCCTCCTGGACACTCCATTGAACGAAGGTTGATCCTCTGGCTTGATGGTAATTGTTGTGAGTGGGATATGCCAGGCCATGATGTTGTGCGGGAGTACAATTCTGTTGCTATTGATGACCCACAATACCTTATGGAAACCCAGACTTGAGCTGTTAGATCTGTTCGAAGTCTGCCTTATTTAGCACCGTGAGAGTGCCACTTAAAATGATGGAGGTTATTCTCAATGTGAAGATGTGACTTATCTCCACAATGACTATGCAGTAGTCACTCTTACCAATATTGTCATGGGCAGATACTTCTGCAACTGGCAGAAGAGTAAGGATGTGGTCAAGTATGTATTTTCCTCTTGTTCGTTCCTTCACCACCTGCCACAGATCCAGTCTAGCTGTTATATCCTTTAGGATCCGACCAGCTTGATCAGTAATGCTGCTGCAGAGCCACTCTTGGAGGTGGACATTGAAATCCCCCACCCAGAGTACATTTTGCGTACTTAACACCACCAGTGTTTCCTTCAAGTGTTGATCAGCATGGAGGAGTACTGATTCATCGGTTGAGAGAGGTTGGTACATGGCAATCAGCAGGAGGTTTCCTTTCCCATATGTAAACTAACGCCATGAGACTTCATGGGATACAGAGTCACTATTGAGGACTCCCAGAGCAATTCCTTCCACTGTATCCCACTGTGACGCCACTTCTGCGGTGTCCGTCCTGCTGGTGAGACAAGAGATATTCGGGGAAGATGAAGGGGTGTTTGGGACATAGTCATACTCAGAGAACCTTACACTGACCAAATACTTAACTACACCAGCAACCATCCCAACACACACAAACGAAGCTGTATCAGAACACTATTCCAATGAGCCACCGCGCACTGCAGCACAGACGAACTTCGGAAAACAGAGAACACCTATACAATGTATTCAAGAAGAACGCATACACAAAAAATACAATTCGCAGACTTCTCAAGAACAAACCACAACAAGCAGACCAAACACAGCCAGATACCCTAACCACCTTACCATACATCAAAGAAGTTTCAGAAATGACAGCCAGACTACTAAGACCCCTCGGAATCCTAGTAGCACACATTCTCAAACAAAAACTAACAAGCTTAAAAGACCCAGTACAACCCATGGACAAAACCAACGTTATCGACAAAATTCCATGCAAGGACTGCCACAAACACTACGTAAGACAAACAGGAAGAAAGTTAGCCACCAGGATACACGAACACCAGCTAGCCACAAAAATACACGACCCCCTCTCCCTCGTAGCCCTACACACGGAGAAAAAAAACACCATTTTGAATGGGACAACACATCTATCCTTCGTCAGGCAAAGCAAGGATATGCCAGAGAATTCCTAGAGGCCTGGCACTCCAACCACAACGCCATAAACAAACAAATTGATCTAGATACCATCTATCAACCCCTCAGAATATGAACAGGAAATGGCATCACCACAAACCCCAGGAACACCATCCATGGCAAACATATAAATAGAAAGCAGGAGACAACAGCTTCGCTTCACTTGGAGGTCGCCACTGATGATGTTACCTAGCCAGGTAATGAAATGTCTAGATATCAAACCTACAGCTCAACGAGCAAATCTACACCCTATGCCTTACAGATTATGTCAGACTGCTGCTTGATGAGTCTGTTTATTTCTATTAACTGTTTCCTGCCAGCTGTCCTATTCTCGAAACACGGCCATATATTAGCCCCAATCCACAAAGATTTGATTTTGCAAATTGGGCTTGGCGAATTACCAAGGTTTTTCTGAAAATCCAAATGTATTACATCCATTGCTTCTCTTTCATGTCTCTCAGTCTGTTTCTCAATCATAATTCGCCATTTTATAAATCTATGTTAATGTTGTCCATGACCATTATTTTCAGTCCCAATAATTTCTGCTAAACCATTTACTTAATATGTTCTATGTTCCATGTACTATATCATTTTCCCACACCAGACTTGGTTTTCCTAGTCTTGTTAGAAATTTCTGTGAAGACAGAACTGAAGTAATGGCCTCATAGTTCTGCCATTTCACTGTTCCCCATTGCCCATTCTCTGGTTTCAGACTGTAAGGAAGCTGCACTTATTTTTTCATGCTTCTCACATTGACATGATTTAACAAGCTATAACAGTTCACTCTTCTAACCCTTGTGAATATACTCTTCAGAAACCGATCAATTTCTGCCATCAGATGCTCAATACTTGAAACCATACACTCACAGGAGAATAGACTCTGTGCCAACTGAAATACAGCACGTTCTATATTAGTCCCACTTTCCAACACCAGGCCCATAGCCGGGAAGCTATGACACTTCCAAGTGCTCGAACAAGCACTTTCTAACTGTTGTGGGGTGACCTTTGATAACTCCCCTCTCAGCAAGTGCATTCCAGACCCCAACACCCTCTGTGTGAAAAAAATAAATCCTCTCTGAACCTCAAACACTTCACTTTAAAAGTGTACTCCCTTGTTCTTGACCCTCTGAGTAAAAGGAACAGCTGCTGTCTATCCACCCTTTCCATGCCCCTCGTTATCTTATCCTTCTGAATCACATCCCCCTCAGCCGTCTCTGCTCCAAAGTAAACAACCCGAGCTTATCCAGCCTCTCTCCATAGCTGATATCCTCCATCCCAGGGAGCATCCTGGTGAATCTCCTCTGCACACCCTCCAGTACAATCACATCCTTCCCGTAATGTGGTTCCCAGAACTCCACACAGTATTCCATCTTGGTATAACCAAAGCCCTGTGTAGCTCTTATAATCTACTCCCTGATTAATAAACGCTCCACCCAAGGTCCAATTCTTAACTAGTCAATTACCTCCAGCCACATTCAGGGATGTGTTGACGAGCACACTCTGAGCTTCCTAGTGTGGTGTCATTCATTGAGTACTGTCCTGTCTGGTTCCTTCTTCCAGGTTTACATTCCATCTGCCATTGATCCACCCATATGACCATTCCTTCTGCATCTTCATGCAACATAAGGTCTTCCTCCTCACTGCCAATCACCCGCCCAATCATTGTATCAAACGCAAACTTACTTATCACAACTCCCACTTCCTCTATCCACCTCCCTGCAGATTTCATCTACACCATTTATGAATACCACAAACAATAAGGGACAGAGCACTGATCCCTGTGGTACACTAGGGGACACTCGTCTCCAGTCACACAAGCAGCCTTCTCCCACCATCCTCTGTCTCCTGACACTAAGACATCTTTTGTTATAACTTGTCAAGTTATCCTTGATACTGTGAGAGTTCACTATATCTTTCAGTATCCCATGTGGAACTTTGTCAAAGGCCTTGCTGCAAAATTAAATAAGCGACCTCCTCAAACTAATTCAATCCAATTCGTTCGATGTGACTTCCCTCTGATAAAGTCATGATGATTATCCCTGATCGAACCTTGCCACTCTGATTGGAGTTCAATTTTCTCCTTCCATATTTTCTCCAGTAGTTTCCCTAGCAATGATCTGACACTCGCTTGTCTATAATTCCCTGATCTATCTCTACCACCTTTACTGTAAAGTGGAATAATATTAGCTGTTTTCCAGTTCTCTGGCACCTCCCCTATGGTCAGATTCTAATTAAAATTTTCAGTTAGGGGCTTTCCTCCTTTGACCCCGATAACAGCCTGTGATACAATTCATCCAGACCTGGGGATTGGTCCAATTTTATACCGGACAAAGCCTCAAATCCCTGCTCGTATTTTACGTCAATCTGTTCAAGAACGTTCCAGTCCATCTTCTCGAATTCTGTACCTGCATCCTCCTTCTCCCAAGTAAAACAGATGTGAAGGTCTCATGTAACAATCCATCAGTGTTCACCAGCTTCACACACAGATTGTCCGCTTGGTTTCTAATAGACAGTAATTGTTGGCTGATTATTCTATTCTACTTGTACGTGCAGAATATCGTGGGATTCTCGGTAATCTCGCCTGTTTGCACTTCTCCGTGTCCCTCTTTATTCAGTCCCCTCGATATTTCTAAGTTTCACTATAACCACCTTATGAAACTCAAGATCACAGGCTGAGTTTCCCCATCAGACAATCTTGCCATTTTATGGATTAATCTGGATTATACCTTTTGCAGTTCCTGTGTAGTCAGTACATTAAATCTTAGATTGGGACTCCAAACAGTGCACAATACTCTAAGTCTAGTCTCACCAAATCTCTGTGCAACTGGTGCACGATATGTTCTACATTGCAATTACATTCACATGAATGTAAACCTAATTTTAACTGTCCCGTTTGCATGTATTTTTCCCAATACCTTAGGCTTTATTTTTTCTTATGAGCTGACTGTGTGAGTTCTTAAAACATTGCTCCTGAATATCCAACTATACGTTATCCATTGTTTCTTCATTGCCTATGTCTACAAGAATCAACGTCAAACCATTCCAAAAAATGTTTGCCACTTATGGCTTTCATTTCATCGATGCGTTATCATACTCCCCGGTTTTGCCATTACCTTCTATATATCTAGCAGCAAATTTTTTGTCATAGAGTCCAACAGACACCCGATTGCGGATGACAAGTTAAACTATCTTTATCCTTTCTTAAACTGTCCATAATATTTATAGCCTTCACCTTATTCAGATTGGCTAAATGCCTTTCAGTAATGTATAGGAAAATAACATGACAATCCGCAATGCAATCAATATGTCTATTGCTGCTTCATCTGAAATTCTTGTATGAACTACATCTGGTCTGTCAGATTTATCAGTACACAATCCGGTTATCTTTTCAATGACGACCTAATCCCTGATATGAATGAGCTTTGACTTTACTTACACAAGTCCCATGGCCTCTTGGTATTTCTGGGAGAATTTCTGGATATTCTTCCTTGAAGATGGACACAAAAATAACTGTTTCTTTTCCCTGTGATTTCTCTGTTCTCTACAATAAATGATCCTGTCTGCACACTCACTGTTCCACATTTGACCTTGTTTTTGATTTTGTTTCATACATTGATAGAAGCTTTTTAGCAGTCCTTTGCTTTTCTTTTGTTTGCATGATTTACGTTTTTGATTTTCTTCTCAGTTTCTTGTCCATCCTTTACTGGGTCTTACATTTATCTGAATCCACCGGCTTACTACAACACTTGGTATTTTTCTAAGCTGCCTCCTTTGATTTAATAAGTAGATGAAGGTGGGGCTGATGGGATGGAAGGTGGACACATAGGAACGTTCAAAATGGCGGTGATGAGTTGTAAGTTTGGACTGGGATAAGATGGGGTTTGGGGAAATGGGGAAACTGGTGAAATTCACCATGATCCCTTGTGGTTGGAGGATCCCAAAGCAGAAAATGAGGCTTTCTTCCTCCTGGTTTCTGGTGGTTAGGGAGTGGCGATGGAGCTGGCCCAGAACCCTCATGTCCTTGGCAGAGTGGGAAGGGGAGTTAATGTGTTCAGCCACAAGACGGTGGAGTTGGTCAATGTGGCTGTCCCAGCGATATTCTCTGAAATGACCCACAAGTTGGCGTCCTGTCTCTCCAATGTAGAGAGGACCACATTGGGTGTAATGGATGCAATCGATGAGGCGTTCTATCTCCGTTCATCACCTATCACGTTCAACCCCACCTTCACCTATCGCATTCCCAGCTCCCACCCCTTTGCCACACCACCTTTTCATTCATCCCCCAGACCCCTTCGCCCACAAGTCTCATTCCTGATGAAGGGCTTATGACCAAAACATCGATTCTCTGTTCGTAGTATCCTGCCTGATTGTGCACCATACTCTTCGACTCTGATCCCCAGCTTCAGCAGTCCCCACTTCCTCCTCACACCTTCATGGCTTGCATGACTCCGATTTATAACGGTTATTTCGAATAAAACAAAAAATGCCGTGTTCTCAAAGATCATAAAACAAAACCAATGCATTGTGGTCACTGGTCCCACTGGTGGGTGGCACGTTGGCTGCATCACAGCGCCAGAGACCCGGGTTGAATTCCCGCCTCAGGCAACTGTCTGTGTGGAGTTTGCACATTGTCCCTGTGTCTGCGTGGGTTTCCTCCGGATGCTCCCGTTTCCTCTCACAGCCAAAAATGTACAGGTTAGGTGAATTGGCCAAGCTAAATTGCCGGTAGTGCTGGGTGAAAGGGTAAATGTAGGGGAATGGGTCTGGGTGGGTTGCTCTTCGGAGGGTCGGTGTGGATTTGTTAGGCCAAAGGGCCAGTTTTCACACTGTAAGTAATCTAATCTAATGAAAGGTCATTTACAGCAAAGTTTTCAATTAGCTCTTCTGATCAACCAACACCAATTCATAAATAACCTGATCTCGAGCTCGGTGCTTGACATACAGTTAATACAAACCATTTCACACATGCTCATGAGATCCATTTTTTCCAGCATTAGCATTCATTTGGGTTAACACTGTTTAGACATAATTTAAACAGTACATTATTACTGCAGTAGCCACAAACCTGTAGATCTTATTTTCCTGTTTGAAAACATACCCAACATTTGTATTGCAGCTTTCACGTTGATATATAACTCACATCACTGTTTGCTTCTCCTTCATATTTCTGAGCTCCACCTTATTAGATTCTGTAGAATCTGAGCGACGTATGCTCTGTGTAAATTAATGTTAGAGATCATCTCGCCACATCATTTATGCTCTTCTTCAGATCTCCTGTTATACTGGTAGAGTAGAGAAGGACAATGATCTTTCAACAATGCTGTGTATTTCCCCAGCCAGCTGAGACTGCTGTAACCTGGGTGGGGACCTAACAGCAGGTTGCTAAAGCATTGCTGCTGCTGTACAGGATCTTAGCGAGATCACATCTGGATTAATGTGTACAGATTTAATCTCCTCAATGAGGAACGGATATTGTTACATTTGAAGCAGCTCAGAGATTTTTTCCTCAACTGATGCCTGTAATGAAGGTATTAACCCATAAGGAAAGGATGATCAGGTTGTGTTTAGAAGAATGAAAGGTGATCATATTTTTACATCGAACACCGGAAGGAGTCAGCAATACAAGCCAATTACACAATAAATGGAGTAATCCATTCCACTTCTCCAACTTGATACACAGGAACAGCAGAAGGATATTCACGCCTTCGACCCTTTTACACCAGAACAGGACAAGGGTATTCAGCCCTGGAGCTTGATGTCAAGTTACAGGAGGAGGCCAATTAGCCCCTCGAGTCAAAGCACTGGACCCAGAATAGGCCATGCTGCACCAGTATCTTGTTACACAGCAACAGGATCAGTCCATCAGCCTCCTCAATCTGTAACACAGAAACTGGAAGAGGCCAGACAATGACTGGAGATTTATTACACTGGGATAACAGGAAGTCATTCAGCCCCTGCGATCCTTTGTGAGGGAATTGGATAAGGATACAAAGTATCGTGGACATTTTCTTAGTAAGGAAGTTGGAGGTAATTCAGACACACGTGTCTGTTGTGTGAGAACAGGAGAAGACCAATCACTCCCTCAGTCCCATTTCAGGGATACATGAGGAGACTGTTCAGTATCTCCAGCCTGTTATGGAGAAGTATGAGAAGACCCATCTTGCCTCAAAATGTTGCACAGCAACAGGAAGATTCCATAATCCCACAACCCTCTAACACATCAACAGGAGGAGGTCATTCTGGCCATAGAGATGAGTATATCGGAAAACCAGAAAGACGTCAGCCCATCAATTTTGTACACCAGCAGGATGATGAATCCATTCAGCCACACATGCCTCTTATACAGCAATTGGAGCAAATCCTTTAAAAACTTGTGCCCGTTAAACTGGAATTCAAAGAAAACGTAAAGGTTTTCAAAAGGGAAGAACTTACAATAAATGTATACATTATGTTAAAGCACAACGATAAAACTATTGTAATGTAAGGGAAATTATTAGAATCCGTTGTTGAGGACATTTGCAAAGTTAAACCACAATCCATCTGAGTCAACACAGTTTTACGAAGGATAAACCGAGTATGAATTGTTTGCTTGAGTTACATAAGGACGTGACAAACAAGTTTGATAGTAGGATTCCTAGAAATGGAATGTATTTGGTCTTCCTGAAGGCATCGGATATGTCGCTTCTCCAAAGAGTAAGTGGTAAGATCAGAGAACATGGGTTTACGAATAATTTATTAGTTTGGATGGAGGATTGGTTAACCAACAAAATACAGTCAGATGGAATAAATGTGTCATTTTCTTTTGGAAAATGCAATTTGCGGAATGCCAGAGATTTCAGTACTCATGTCTCAACTATTTTCCCTGGATATTATTACTCGGTTGACGGGATAGAAAATACTATTTTCAGAGGACACTAACATTGGTGGGAAATTACTTCAGAATGAAGATTGAAGAGATATAATAATAAATATGGATAGGTTGCTGAATGGTCATAATTTGGCAATGAAATTTAAATTGGATGAGTATGGGTTATTCAAGTTGGACAGCATAATAGAAAGGTAAATTATTATCTAAATGTAGATAAACTTCACAGTGTTTAGGAGCAGAGGGATATCGATGTCCAATTGCATATCACAGAACACCTGCATCAGGGTACTTCAAGTAATGAGAAATGCAAGCAGAATTTCAGTGTTTGTTTGGAAAATGACAGAGTAGAAAGGCAGAGTGTGTTACTGTAGCGATGCAAGGCATTCGCGAGGCTGCAACTGGTGTACAGTTTAGGTGCCCTGACTTGTGGAAGTGTGCATTTGCATTGGAGGTAATTCAGAAGAGGTTCATTAGATTGATTCCAGAGATGAAACGGTTGTCGAATCAAGAGAAATTGATCAGTTAAGGCCGATATTCTCAAGTTTATAAGAATGAAAGGAGATCTCATTGAGATCTGCAAAATGTTAAGAGTAATTGAAAATGTAGATGTGGAGTGGATATTTTCTCATGTGGCGCAATCTACAGCAAGACCCCAGCGTTTTAGGATTGAGAGATGGCAGGAAAGTGGAACAGAGGGTGCAATGACACCAGCCATGATTGTATTCAATGGCGGAGCAGAGATGACATCAGCCATTTTTGTATTCAACGGTGGAGAAGAGATGACATCCGCCATGTTTGTATTCAATGGCGGAGCAGAGATGACATCCTCCATGATTGTATACAATGGCGGAGCAGAGATGACATCAGCCATGATTGTATTCAATGGTGGAGCAGAGATGACATCAGCCATGTTTTGTATTCAATGGAGGAGCAGAGTTGATATCCGCCATGTTTGTATTCAATGGCAGAGCAGAGATGACATCAGCCATGATTGTATTCAATGGCAGAGCAGAGATGACATCAGCCATGTTTGTATTCAATGGCGGACGAGAGATGACATCAACCATGTTTGTATTCAATGGCGGACGAGATATGACATCAGCCATGTTTGTATTCAATGGTGGAGCAGAAATGACATCAGCCATGTTTGTATTCAATAGCGATGCAGGTTGGAGGGGCTGAATAGCCGACTAATGCTCCTCGTTCTTATTCAGCCCTTCGAATGTGTTACACAGGAATGGGGGAGGACTTGTTATCAAATAGGAAGCAGGCACTACGGATAAATCAGTCTAAGGAGTTGGACAGGACGTAAAATGTTGAGTCATATAGCGACCACCGTTGGGTCCTCAACTATTTACAATCTATATCAATGATCAGGGGGATGGAACAGATGTACTGATACTGAGTTTGGTGATGTTTCTGTGATAAGAAAGAGATTACATTATCAAGAGAGAGTGGAGAGTCTGCAAATAGATACAGAGTGGAAAAAGCAAGGATCATAGTTTGGTAGGTGGAATATAACATGATGTAACCTGTAATTTCATTTACAGGAATAATGGAAGGCAGTATGTGACTGAAATGGAGAGGGATTACAGGACATAATGGTACTGTGTACTAGGGGATTCACTCAGATCCGTTCAGACATGGGAGGTTTTGCTCCATCCCTGATCGTCTGCTCATTGACGCTCCAAGTGACGCCATTGCTCTCCGTACACATGAATATTTAGTTGTGGTTGGTTGGTGGTGGGATATTGTTTCGAAATGTGTATCAAGCGGAAGGCCTTTATCCAACACACATGCATTCCTTTCTTATCGTCTTTGGAGACCCGAAGACGATAAGAATGGCTGCCTCCTTCTGAATGAAGGAACTGTGGCTGATGTCAGGACAGAGGTATTCATCAACATGATGCACTGTGCATGGACACACTGTAACATTAATAGTGAGAGAGCTCCTTCAGTTCCGCTACCTCTCCCCCTTGACATGGGTACTCCGCAGATGCCATGTACACCATCGGGAATCCCACTATACTGGGAAAATAAGGATACACCTGGTAGCTCTCTCCTGCGGGAGAAACAATGTATTTACCTCATCCAACATGTACATCCTCCATCACCGAATGGTGGCATTGATATTGAGATACTGGGAGATGGTGGATCTGTCACCCATTCCTTCCTGGAAAGTTCCGGATCATAGAAGCTGAATAAAACTGTGACCCTAACAGCCACTGGCAGCACCATCCTCCCCCTGGTGTGAAGCTGCAGGTCGTGTTGAGGGAATTGACACCATTCTGTAGCCAGCAAGTTGTTCAGTCAGGGACCGCTCAAACTCTGATCCTGGGTTAAGTGGAGCTTGGGAAGCTGTTCCTGGAAAGCCCGGGGTGGATACAGCAGATCCCTTTCCCCACGCACACTCATTGCTTGGTTTCAGAGCTTCCCCTCTCTGCAGCCTCTTTCCCATTTGTTGTTCATGTTGCAGGCTCAGATGCTGCAACTACAGTCCCCATGCTCCATCCCGAGTTGGGTCACCAATCCTCAGTTCTCCCTGAATGCTCACAGCACAACTCCAGCAAAACATCCCCAGCCCCTCCACTAAATTTTCAATTACAGGAGTCAGTCACAAACCCCTCGGCTACAAGTGTTGTGGACCAGACCAGAACCCCGCTTAGACCCAAACCTTTCCTTATTTTGAATACAGATGGGAAGTGTGCGTGCCAGATATGTTGTGACTGGACAAATCACTCGACATTAAGCAATGTATAATCTATTCAAATGCATGAGTTAAAATGCAATCAAACAAAAGAACATTTGGGGATAGCTTGTGTTTAAACACTTACACAAACAATAGACACTGTACCTTCTTGGTTTACACAGCTTGGCACAAAGATGTATTTAAATACAGATCCTTACAGCAGTTTTCCAATCCAGGGGGAAACAACATCAACAGAGATCTCAGAGAGAAAAGCAGCTGGGGATCATGTATTGAAGCTTCCATCCCTTCTGGAATCCCTAGCAGCTTCTGAATGCTGCAGCTAAAAACAAAACGAAAAAACCTGGTCTGGGAGAACTGGCCACTGCCCTTCCATTGTTACCACCGTTTTAACGAAACCTAAAGGCTTTCTCAGTTATTTACTTAAACTGTTTTCAGACAGCAGTTCTGCACCTCTGGCGTTGTCAGATCAGCTGAAATGGTTTGTTACATCAAATTCTGAATCTGCTTGAGAGAACACCACAAACAACATAAACTGGGACAAGATGACCGCCCAGCATGGAGAGCTGTGCAGACCATGCTAGTGTGTTGCTCAGTAAACTGCACTATCTGCTCAGCATAGAGAGTATTGCAAACTATCATATGCTAACTATATTCACATCAGATTACTACAATGACTACAATGAGAAGACTTGCTGTGTGTGTTCAGCAGAGACTGAGAGAGAGTGTGTGCGTGTGCGCGTGCGCGATTGGCGTGGTTGAATGCAAAACTCAATGTTTGAGAAGGAACGCACATGTAGGAAACTATTTTAAATATGAACAACTGGCAGGCTTTTTGTTAATCAACAGAGAGAGAACGAGAGAAGTTTCATGGACAGACACGGTTAAGTGTTTGAGAATGTCAAAATAAAGGCATTGCCAGACAAAACAGCAATATACATCGGCGTGCACATGAATGACAGATGGATGGGAGTTTGGTGTGAGATCGAATCAGATTTGCTTTGGCAGGTTTGAAGCCGGGAGTGTCAGCAGCAGATTACTGGCTTCCTTAGACTGTATTTCATAGCTCAAGGTTCAAACAGTAGATGGAATAAACCGGTGAGATATATTCTGGAGTGGTGAGTATTTCAAGTTAGAAATGTTCAGGATATGGTGTCATGAATCAGCTCATGGTCAAAGGGATGCCCCACAGTTATGACATGTCTGCTTCAGCCGCGGTTATTGGCCAGGGGTGGGATGGAAACAGTGGAAGGAAATGGAGTTTGTAACCAGAACAGTAGAGAGTGACCTCCGTGGTCTTAATATTTAAATAACAAGGGCCATGATACAATAAATTGTAGTCCTCCGCTGGAACTATGCAAGACAACATAGAGGCCCATGAGTAACAATGTCAGAGCAAAGTTAAAAATCAAACAACACCAGGTTATAGTCCAACAGGTTTAATTGGAAGCACACTAGCTTTCGGAGCGACGCTCCTTCATTAGGTGATTGTGAAGGAACGTCGCTCCGAAAGCTAGTGTGCTTCCAATTAAACCTGTTGGACTATAGCCTGGTGTTGTGAGATTTTTAATTTTGTACACCCCAGTCCAACACCGGCATCTCCAAATAATGTCAGAGCAGAGAGGGAGACAGTAATTGAACACATTTATTGATGTAGTTAGTAGTGGTCTGTAGAGTGAAAATCTGGATTAAGAGTTTCAACAGGAATAATAAAAGTGACAGGAAGTGTAGACTATATAAAAGAACAGTAGTACAGTCATATCCGGTTTATAGAACAACAAAATCTGGACAGTGACACTTACCAGGAACACCAACGATAGCCAGGAAGGGATAATAAAAATATTGAATAATGAGAAGAGTGCAGTAGATCCGTAATGATAATGACCAACAATAAAATGCAGAAAGATACCAAACATAATTGGATAAACTCCTGTCTATTGTTGGAACTTGCCAGTCTAATGTTCCTAGGTTCTGATCAACTGTGGGAGCATTCCAGTCGAATGTACTCAGATACTGATCTCTCCGTGACCTCTCACCGGATTTGCTGATCCCTGTCAGTGCTGTCGGTTATGCCCCGCCCATGTTATGGGATAACACATTGAACGGCGCCGATTTATCATTAAAAGATGGAAACCCTCAACTGGGATAATTAGAATCCATGGAGGTTGACATTAATCACAGTCACTAAACAAACACTGGGAAACAACGGATGAATGGGCACCACACAATAATCAACAGACAGGAGTGTTCCCTTCCAGTTGTGGAACACTTCAGTGATCTAGGACATTAAACCTCGGACCTTCTGGTGACCATTCTTCAAGGTGGACTTCGGGACAGGCAGCAGTGAACAGGCAGAGGATGATAACTAATTTCGGTACCCTAAGGGAGGGCCTCAACCGGAACATTGGGTTCATGTCACATTACAGGTGACCACCATTGCACTGTAGACACACATATACACACACACAAACACACACACAGGCACTCCTGTACACACACAGACATAAGGTCACACATGTACACAGACACTCACACACACTCTTACAGACACCCACACTCACACAGGCATCCAATCAGAGACTCAGACCAGTCTACACTCATGCACACACGTATACACTCTCTCTCACTGATAATCAAACCCCCCCACCCCAGCCACGCACGCACACTCCCACACTCACACATACACCCCCTCACAGATTTAAGACACTCTACATCACTACACACACATGTAAGCTCTCTCTTACACTCACAACCCCCAACCAAGACAAACACACACACAGAAAAAGACCCACATGCACATATATATTTTGTGGGGTGAATTTGTACTTGCAGAGTTACATTGTACTTTGCTCAAAAACTACATGAATTCATATAAAACTCTGTTATCTCACTTTTCAGATTAGAATCAATCAAAACATCATGGTACAGACAGAGAACACAGGGGACTAATACCTTCAACATATTGTCCAGCTAACACTCATTGTTACAGTTAACCTGAGAATGCAACTTTAAAAAAAAGGTTTTGTGATTTACACATGAAAGAAGTGAAGCTATCATGGCATTCGAACAGATGAAAAACTCAACAGACAATCAAGGTATTTTTCAATGTATAATATCAGTTACATCACACTGTAAATATTTGTTATAATTCTGTGCATTAGAAGTGTGTCCTCCACTATCACCTGATGAAGGAGCGGCGCTCCGAAAGCTAATATGCTTCCAATTAAACTTGTTGGACTATAACCTGGTACTGTGTGCTTTTTAACTTTGCACACCCCAGTCCAACACCGGCATCTACAAATCATGACTAAATGAACAGGCTCAGTTAACCAGTTCAACACATCACTTTTCATATCACTATATTAGGGAACATTTACTGGGTTTGGATGGAATGGACGAGGGTTGCTGAGGGATGGACCATAAATCTTTAAAACTTTTTTTTTTAACTTGTATATGAGAGCATTAACAGGACACTGCAGGGGTCTATATATGTTCCTCTCTGTTTATGAAAGGAGGCAATTATAAAACAACAGATCGGTTGCATAAAAAATATCAGGTTGGCACGTTTCTAGATACCTTAACACAAAGTATAATACTTTATTGACCAGATTGAGGATACTCCTGGTTTTAATTGACCTGTTATCAAATCCTTTCATAATCTTGAGACAGAGCATTGAGACTGCTGCTCAGCAACTGGCCGAAGGAATTCTGTCCCTATGGGCCCCTTACAAAGGGATAAGAGAAGGCCATTGAGCCCATATTAGCCTGTTGCTACTTGAAAAGGTGGAAATCTAGAATATTGGCACATTTTGCCAACAGAATAATTCATCCGAAGAGATGTGTCGCTGTAGCTGTATGAAGTGCTATTGAGAGTGCACCTGGAGTACATTGTGTTGTTTGTGTTTCGGTAACTGAGAAGGGATGGACCTCCATCAGATACAGTTTAACAACTGCTCGTAATCCACGGATTGCTGTCTCATTTAATGTCTCGGATCTGTTACACAGGGACAAGAGGAGGCCATTCAGCCTTTCTAGTCTATTACAGAGGGCCAGAGGAGCCCATTCAGCCTCTCGAGCCTGTTACAGAGGGGCAGGAAGTGCTTATTTAACTTTCAAGTCTGTTACGCATAAATATTAGTTTTAAATTAGTTGTGAAATAGGAAAGACCTGATGTAAACATTAAAGTTCTAACTTTTAACAAGGCCAATTTTGAAAGTGTTAGGCGAGCGCCATGAAAGGCTGATTGGAATACCCTATGCACAGGTAAAGGGATGGTTGGAAAGTGCAAGGCCATCAAAACTTGGTTTCAGAGAGTCCAGAGCCAACGTGTTCCCATTAGTGAGAGGGGCAAGGCTGGTGGGTGCAAGGAGTGCTGGATGGGTAGATATATTGATGCTCTGATCAAGGTAAGGAAGGAGGCATATATCAGGTAAAAAGGGCTGAGATCAAGTGAATCCCGAGAGGTGTATAAGGACAACAAGGATATAGTCAACGGGGAAATCGGGCCAGAAAAATGTGGACAAGAGATGGCTTTAGAAATAGGGTTAACGAGGCATTGAAGAAATTCTACAAATCCTTTAATGGCAAAAGATTACCGAGGTAGAGAATAGGGCCCCTTAAAGATCAGTAAGGATACCTATGTCTGGAAACACATGAGATTGGAGGGATACCAAACAAGTATTTCTCCTCAGTATTTAATGTGGAGGAGGTTACAAGAGCGAGAGAATGAAGAAATATATAGTGATACCTTGAAAAGTGTCTATATCACATAGAGGCGTTGGACATTTTAAAACACATAAAGGTGAACAAATCCCTGGGACCTGAGCCGTTGTATCCCAGATGTTTGTGGGAAGCTAGGAACGAGATTGCTCAGCATTTTGCTGACATATTTGTAACATTGATTTCCACAGGTGAGGTGTCAAAAGGCTGGTGTCATTATTTAAGAAAACATAGTGTCATTATTTAAGAAAACATGGTAGACTGGTTAGCAAGGTTAGACTGCCTGGAATCCAGGGAAAGCTTTGTGCTGTGAGGCAGCAGTGCTAACCACTGTGCCACCGTGCCGCCCACTAAGTTGTGCATTAAACTTGGAGATCTGTGACCAGTGGCGTGCCACAAAGATCAATAGTGGGTCCACTGCCTTTTGTCACTCATACAAATCATTTGCATTTGAGCACAGGAAGTATGGTCAGTAAGTTTCTCTCAGACTATAATGGGACTTTGCCTGGTGAGCTGAGGAGTGACAGACGGAGTTATTTTAGTTAAATGCGATGTGTTGCATTTTGGCAAGACAAATCAAGGCAGGACATATGGATAGGGTTCTGTCGAAAGCTGCCAATTCAGGAGAACTCCATAGAAAGTATCGAATCACTACAGTGAGGAAACAGGCTATTCGGCCCACCGAACCTCTAAACAGTATCCCACTGGTCAAACCCCTCCCCTATCACTCTGAGCTGCATTTCCCCTGGCTAATCCACCTCGCCTACACATTCCTGGGTGCTATATGCAATTGAGCATGGCCAAGCTATCCTTATCTGTATATCTTTATACTGTCGGAGGGAATCATGACATCCGGAGGAAACTCACACAGACACGGGGAGAATGTGCAAACGCCACACAGTCATTCAAGGATGGAATTAAACCCTGTGCTCGGAAGCAACAATGCTAGTCACTGAGTACTGTGTCACCTTGTGGTGCAGGTTCTCCGTTCCTTGAAAGTGCCGTCACAGGTAGATAGTATAATGAAGAAGACATTTGGTGATCTTCCCTTTATTGGTGCATGCTTTGTGTCTAAAAATTTGCATGAAATGTTGCATCTGTACATTGGTTTGGCCACTTTTGTAATATTGCCTTTAGTCCGAGTCACACTGCTGTAGGAAAGATGTTGTCAAACTTGAAAGGGTGCAGAAGAGACTTAAAATAATGTTGCAGGTGTTGGATGCTTAGAGTTACAGGGAGAGTTTGAATAGGCTGGGACTATTTTCAAGTGTTGAGACTGAGGGGTGATGTTAAATAGTTTTACAAAATCATAAAGGGCATAGATAAGGTAAACAGTCAACGTCTTTTCCCAGGATAGGCGAGTCCAAAATTAGAAGACAAATGTTTAGGGTGAGACAGGAAAGATTTAAAAAGAGACATGAGGGACAATATTTTTACACAGAGAGTGTTGTGTGTGTGGAATGAACAGCCAAAAGAGGTGGTAGAGACAGGTACAGTTACACCATTTAAAAGGCATTTGGATGGATACATGCATGGGAAGTGTTTAGAGGGAGATGGGCCAAGTGCTGGCAAGAGGGACGAGTGTTATTTAGGATATTTGGTCGGTATGGACGAAAGGTCTTTTTCCGTGCGGTAAATCTCTGAGACTCTATTGGCTCTTGAGTGTATAACACAGAACAGGAGGAGGCTATTCAGATTCTAAATTACTCAATTACTGAGAGTAAAATATAAAAATACATCATTCAGATTTTGATGGTGTTTTACAGAAACAGGAGAAAGGTTTTTAGACAAGAGAAGCTGTAAAGAATGTGAAGAGGCCATTCAGGCCTTCGACTCCATTCCACAGGAGCAGCAGGTGAGCACAGAGCTATTGGAGCCTGTTAGTCAGTAGTAAGAGGAGGACATCTATTTTCGCAAACCTTGGATCAGGAAGCCTCACTCAGCTGCTCGAGACTGGGACAGAGGGACAGGAGAGGTTCACTCAGAGCTCAAAACTGGGGCACAGGGAAATCTGGAGGTTAGTGAGGCCCCAGCATCTGTTATGCAAGGACAGCAGGAGGTGATTCACTCCCCACCAGTATGGAACACTGGGAGATAAGGGGAATTTGCTTGGAACAAAGAAAAATATATGAATTAGTTGCATTAGTGGTCCATTCAATCCTGCCCCACCATTCACTAAGACCACGACTGATCTGATGGTGATTTTGGGAAAGCAAATCTTAGCAGGACTTATACAATAATGGTAAGGTCCAAGGTAGTTTTGCTGAACAAAGAGACCTTGGAGTGCAGGTTCATAGCTCCTTGAAAGTGGAGTCGCTGGTAGATAGGATAGCGAAGAAGGCGTTTGGTATGCCTTGTTGGTCAGAGTATTGAGTACAGGAGATGAAAGATAATGTTGCAGCTGGTTGGAATATTGTGCGCAATTCTGGTCTCCTTCCTATCGGAAAGATGTTGTGAAACTTGAAATGGTTTAGAACACATTTACAAGGATGTTGCCAGGATTGGAGGATTTGAGCTACAGAGAGAGGCTGAATAGGCTGGGGCCGTTTCACTGGAGCATCGGATGCTGAGGGGTGACATTATAGAGGTTTTCAAAAGTATAAGGGCATGGATAGGATAAATAGATAAAGTCTTTTCCCTGAGGTCAGGGACTCCAGAAGTGGAGGGCATAGGTTTAGGGTGAGAGAGATAAGATATAAAATACATCTACAGGGCAACTATTTCACACAGAGGATGGTACGTGTATGGAATGAGCTGCCAGGTGAAGTGGGGGAGGCTGGTACAAGTGCAACATTTAAGAGGCATTTAGATGGGTATATGAATAGGAAGGGTTTGGAGGGTTATGGTCTGGGTGCTGGCAGGTGGACTAGATAGGTTTGAGATACGTGGTTGGCATGGATGGGTTGGACCGAAGGGTCTGTATCCATGCTGTACATCTCTATGACTCTATGACTAATATTAATCTCTGTTTTTTTAGAGCACAATACTGGTGAGAAAATCCAAAGGGATATTCTCCATGATGAGCTCACAAAGACCCAACAAACCCTGGGAGTTTCAGACATCACAGCAGAATATTATTTCCAAGCACATAATGTAAGGATATACTTTTTTTTCCCATGTGCATCTGCGTAAGATACTCTGGGCAGGCCCAGGAAAAGGGAAACCGAGTCCATCTCCAACTCGGTCCCCAAGAACCACTCTACCACACCTGACACAGTACTCCAATATATATAAAGCCTGCAGCAGGACCACATGCAATGGGTAAGAGTGCCTGTTGTCATTCTGCATTTAGGACATGCAAAATATCATCCCACTTTTTATTTTGAGAAACTCTGGTCTCAGATAGACCCTATGAAGAATTTTCAACTGCATGGAATGGGCCCTATTTCAGATCAAAATCCTTCGAGTATTTTCACTGATATGCTCCCATGTCTCCGAAGAGATCTACACCCCCAACTCTCTCGCACAGACGTCACAGAGCTGCACAATCACATCTGATGGGACACTCTCCAACTAATGATAAAGGGTACTGAAAAAGAATGCATCCTTTTGCAAAAAAGAACCCACGTCTCTGTATCTGATTGAATGTTAAAAGTGTCTGTTAAAAGTTTTTTTTTTAAATCAAATCTCTAATCTGGAAACAAAAACAAAAGAAGTCTCTTCTAGGTAGTCCATACTTACGAGTTATTTGATCAAATGATATCATTGTTTCTTCCTCAAGTAACACTTGGTGGCTCAGTGGTTTGCACTGCTTACTCACAGCACCAGGGTATCAGGTTTGGTTCCAGAGTTGGGTGACTGGCTGTGTGGAGTTAGTATATTCTCAATTGTGTCTGCGTAGGTTTCCTCCCACATTCACAAAGACATGCAAGTTAGATGAATTGGCCATTGCTAAATCGCTCATAATGTTCCAGGATCTGTAAGTTGGGGCATTAGTCAGGGTAAATATAGGATGGTAGGGGAATGGATCTGGGTGGGTTACTCTTCAGAGGGTCGAAGTGGACTTGCTGGGCCCAAGGACCTGTTTCTACACTGTCGGGATTCGACTAATTCTAAATAACCCAGCAAGGTACCCCCCTCGCTGCCCACAGTTTACACCTGGAATCCATTATCCCCGGTTGACAACCCGGTATACCAATTATAGGGGTAAGAAACATGGTTTTGGCTGCACTGCCATTGATCTCATTGTCGCATTATCCTTCAAGTTTTAACAGTATTAATAATCATTAGTTTATGACAACATTCCATAAATGTTGTCATTTTATCTAAGAACAACTGTCTAATAAGGGTACACTTTTTCTGAGAGGGCTCAATATCTAGCCATGTTGATGCCGAGACCTCAGCGGCCCAGGCACTAACATACGATGAACAAAAACTTGATTGATTGCTTTTAATCGGGGAGATCAACTCCCCACAATCTGTGGGACAGTTGCAATTTTGTTAGCTTGATAAAGAATTGCTTACGGTGCCAAATAAAAGAGCTAAACACTCCATTACGTTTCCTAAATATCTGTCTGGGAAACATCAAAGAAAGCATTCACACGGAGGGTAGGAAATGAGGAAGGACATTCATTTTAATAACAGCTATCCGACCTAGCCAGGATTTTGGAAATGGCTCCCATCTTTGAAGCTCTTGTTTAATTTTGTCAAACAAATGGACATAGTTCACGTTAAATAAATGATCAAAGACAGATGCAATGAATATACCGAAATTGGGAAACCTCCCCCGTGACTATTTAAAAGGAAACCAGGATTTGCCCTCAGTATCAGGTATTTCCCTAAGACCTCCCATAGACATGGCCTCCAACTTTGTAAAATTAATCTTATCGTCCGGAATGGCAACAAGTGAATTAATGCATTGCATCACATGAACTACCGAAATTGCGGGATTTCACAAAAACATAAGACCCTCATCTGCATACAATGTATTCTTACGTGACTTCTATTCCACTTCTGGGGCAGATATGTTAGCATCCCTACGGATGGCCTCCGCCAGTGGCTCAATCACCAACGTAAACAACAATGGTGAAAGGTGTCAACCTTGTTGGCTGCCTGGAGAAATATTAATGTTCATATTACTGGTTGGCGTACCATTAGTGAGAACCGCAGCCAGAGGATCACGGTAAAGGACCCTCACCCACTAGTGTAGACCAAACCGTTCTAATGTACAGAAGAGATCCGACCGCTCAACCGAATCAAATGCCTCTTTCATCTAAAGAGATGAATAATCCTTGGGCAGGTTGTTGTTGACAATCTTGGATCATATTGAGTAAACACTTCACATTGTATGAAGATCTGCGGCACTTTATTAAGACTGTTTGGTCCTCTTTGGCAACGGAAGGCAGCAAAGTATCCAGCCTTAATGCACGGGTCTCAGACAGGATTTCGAAACCAACATAAAAGTGAGATTGGCATGTAAGAAGCACAATTTTCCAGGGTCTTCCTTTCTTCAGCATCAGAGAGGTATGAGCCGCTCTTAAGGATGTGGGCAGGGGTTTGTGACTGTATGAGTGATGGAACATGTTCAACATCAGCCCTGACAATAGGTCTATAAATTATTTATAAAATTCACTAGGAAATCCGTCAGGAACGAGTGCCTTTACATTCTGAAGCTGCTTCACACCCTCCTGCGGTGACAATGGTGCATTAAGGCACACCACTTATTCAGGGGTTATTCTTGGAAGACCCAGGTTCTTGAAAAATGACTCCATCTTAATTCATCTATCCTCAAAATGTGCAGTCTGAAATAATTCGCAGAACAATCTCGGAGGCGTTAATCTTTTTGGTATTGAAGGTAAGGATCCCAGTACCTTCCTTAATTATGGTAATAGCTTGAGAGGGGCGCTCATTTTCCTGGCAAGATAGACTAAATCTTCCTCAAGATAGACTTTCCTCATTCCTGAAGAAGGCCTCATGCCCAAAAAGTCGATTCTCCTGCTCCTTGGATGCTGCCTGACCAGCTGTGCTTTTCAAGCAACACATTTTACAGCTCTGATCTCCAGCATCTGTAGTCCTCACTTTTTCCAAGATAGACTAAATACCTGCCTGGCTTATCACCATGTTCAAACTGCCTTTGTTTTGCAAAAGTAAGTTCCTTCTTGGCTGTCTGTGTGAGCGTGTAATTCACTGTAGACCGAAGCGTTGTGATCCTCTGCAGTTTAGCCACTGAGGGTCGATCGCAGTATACCCTCTCGGCTGCCCGCAGCTGTGTCTCAAGCCAGCGTTCCAGCCCTCCCTTCTGCTGCATCCTAAGGAATAATTATTCCTATGGCATAACCCTTAGCAATTTCCCACATAATGGATGGGTTACTGGTTGAATCTGAATTAATGGCTAAGACAGACCTGAATTCATTGCAGTGGGTGGCACAGTGGCACAATGGTTAGCTGTGCAGCCTTACAGTGCCAGAGACCTGGGTTCAATTCCCGCCTCAGGTGACTGACTGTGTGGAGTTTACAGATTCTGCCCGTATCTGCGTGGGTTTCCTCCCACTGTCCAAATATGTTATCAAAGTGTTTGGTAAAGGATTAAATGTCAGAGAATGGGTCTGGGTGGGTTGCTCTTCGGCGGGTCGGTGTGGACTTGTTGGGCCGAGGGGCCTGTTTCAACACTGTAAGTAATCTAATCTAAATACTCAATGAACTAACTAGTCTTAAGAATAAAGGGATACATTCGCTAGTGTCTCGAATCTGTTACACTGCCCTTAATCTTAATCAATAAGTATACTGCTTCATGGTCAGAAATGGTAATATTCCCAATTGTGCAGGATGCCACCGAATCTAAGATTGTTGCAGGGATGGGGAAGATATCAACCCTCGTGTGACATTTCTGCCAGTTAAAGAAGAAAATAAAATCCTTACTTGTGATGTGGATCTGCCTCCAGATATCCACTAGCTCTCGTTCTGCACACAAATCCACTAATTGCTTACATTATAACGATGGTATTGCGGCACCTTAGGACATTCTGCCCACCGTGTTCTCCATAAGACAGTTGAAAACTTTTACAATAATGTGCCACGATGCAAGATAACTGAATTTGGAAAATGCATCTACCAGGATTTTAAGAGGGTTGGCCGGGGGTCAGTAAACATTCAAAATACTGTATTATTTACCATAGTTCAAGGGTTTGGGGATTATGAGCCTCCCGTGAGTGTCAAATACAATCTAGTAGGTTAAATTGAAGATTCTTTTTATCCATTATGGCTTCTCCCCTACTCGTAGAATTAAAAGAGGAGAAATAAACCCGATCAAAACCGACCTGCTGTAATGTCAAATGTTCCTTGTCATCAAGGTGCATCTCCTGCAATAGGACAACATCCACCCTCTCTTTTTAAGACAAGAAAGTAACTTTTTCCTCTTTTCTGGTCAATGGCTCCCCTTAATGTTCCAGGTACACCATTTAAGCACATCATTACCCAGAACACACTGTAGCAACATTTGAACTCGAGAGAGGAAGAACTCGAATTACTGATCATTAATAAACAAAGTCTCATAGAGCTTAAAAACTACACAAACGAAGACTACTACAACTGCCAACTCTCAAAACTTTCCTAAACTTAGCATTTTAAGTAAATGGCTAGGATGGAGTGGGTTAGGGAACCACTTTGCCCGTGCTGTGATGCGGAGCCCAACAAAGCAGACCTTCCAGATCGCCATCATCTTGGATTTCCCCTTAGCATTTTATCGATATTATCATTTCATTTTGCATTATATTCCTGGATGTGCTGGAACAGTGTGATTTTGTACCACTGTCAGCATTTCCTCAACACTGCACATTCCTGCCATTCTCCGATAATCCTTGACTCTGTTATTATTTATGAACCTTCTGTCTATGCCTCAAACATATTCAATATCTCTGCCTCCAATGCTCTGCAGGGAAGAGAGTTCCAAGTACTCTCCCCACTGAGAAAACAAAAAGTAACCTCATGTGTGTGTGAGATTATTTTTGCCTCCTTACCTGAGAAAAGATATAATTAAATTGGAAGCAGTTCAGAGATGTTTCACTTCATGTATTCCAGGGATAAAGGTGTTATATTATGGAGGCTTTAACAGGTTACTCTTGGAATGAGAGTTGATCTTATTGAAACATACAAAACCTAGAGGAGAGTGGATCAGATAGATACCCACTGGACGTTTGTATTGTCCAAAATTCTTGTTGTTTTTATAGAATCTCTACAGTGTGGAAGCAGGACATTCCATCCATCAAGTTCACATTGACTCTCGGAACAGTATGCCCTCTGGACCTGCCCTCCCTACTCTATCCGTGTAACCCTGCATTTCCCATGACGAACCTATCTAATCTACACATCCCTGAGCACTATGGGCAATTTATCATGGCCAATCCGCTCTAAGCTGCATATCTTTGGACAGTGGGAGGAAACTGGGACACTGGGAGGGAACCTACAGAGACATGGGAAAATGTTCAAAATTCACATAGAGGGTCGCCCGAGGTTGGAATTGAACGCAGCCACTTGGTGATGGGAGGTATCAGTGCTAACCACAGATCCACCATGCACATCTGTTAGTTCTATTTGTGGCTGACTAAAGAAATCTGCCTGACTTGTTCCTGTCACTGACCCTGACTCAGTCTGAGAACATTAACATCGGCCATATCACCAACCTGGTTACGTTTAAAATTTGGTGTCAGCAGTGGAGGAATGGGACGAGAAAAGGAAACAGTGACACCCTCCAAACTCTGTCAGAGCAAGAATGAGGAGAACTTCACAAAGTGGGATTTCAGTCTAGTGGGAATTCTCTTTCCCAGAAGTTAGGGATGGCTGAATCTTTATATTATATCGAAGCTGGCTTTGTCTGATTTTCCGTGGACAGGTGAATCAGGGATAATGCTGCATGGAAAGAAACGTGCAGCTGGGATCACAATGAGATGAGCCATGACCTTATTTACTGGTAGAGTCGTGAGAAAGGGCCGAATGGCCCACTTGTATCTCTCAGCCCTATATTCTGATGTTCCATTCAGCCCTCGGACATGCTAAACAGGGGCAGATTGAGGCCACTCCGATGGTTAGGTGTAGTTTTGGAAATGTACTTGGAAAATCCGGGCTGGATCAGGAAGTGACCACCACGCAAACCCTCAATCCCTGTTTCCAGGCTTCCCCTCTCTGTAAATTCTGCTCCAGATATGGGTCATGTTGCAGAACCAGATATGCTGTGAATACAGCCCACATACCGCACCCAGGGTTAAAACAACAAATCCTCTGCTCTCCCTGAATGTGACATTGTACAACACGATTTCCAGCAAAATAACCCGTTACTTTCCAAAAGCATAACATGTGAATTTAACAAATAGGAACAGGAGTAGCTCAATCGGCTCCTGAAGATAACCCTGTCATTTAATAAGAACATAGCTGGAAATGTGTTGCTGGAAAAGCGCAGCAGGTCAGGCAGCATCCAGGGAACAGGAGAATCGACTGAAGAATGCCTGAAGAAGGGCTTATGCCCGAAACGTCGATTCTCCTGTTCCCTGGATGCTGCCTGACCTGCTGCGCTTTTCCAGCAACACATTTCCAGCTCTGATCTCCAGCATCTGCAGACCTCACTTTCTCCTCATTTAATAAGAACATGGCTGATCTACTCCAGGGCTCAACTCCACTATATTTCTGACTCCTTGTATCTATCCACACCTATCTGGGTTCGGGAATTGCAGGCATTCACTACTTTCAGAGAGAAGACATGACTCTGCATCTCAGATTGAAATCGACGTTCCTTATTCGGTATCTATATCCTCGAGTTCGACACTTTGCACAAGAATGGAAAAACTTCTCAACATCTACCTTCTCCAACCCCTCTCTGTGTCTTGTATGTTTCGGCAGTATCACTCCTCATTCATTTAAACTCCAAAGAATTATTGCCTCACCATTTTAGAGATTCTCAATAACACAACCCTTTCATCCCAGGAAACCGCCTTACTTGCTGCATCAGCATGCTGACTTTATGTTTCATACACAGGAAGACTCCAATGCCTTTACTGTTCCTTTTCTGGACGTCCTCTCCTTTAATTAACAGACTGCCTTTTGATTCTCAGTGTCATCCTCAAACTCGGATGTATATTGCACTTAGCTCCCTCCTTCAGGCTGTCAGCTTAGACTGTAAATAACTGATGCCAGCAGACTGATATTTGTGGTACTCCAGCAGATACACCTTTATCATAAGGATCCATTAATCCTGACTCTCCGATTTCTGTGCTAAACAATCATTATCCCATCTTAATACAGTATCTGACGTCCTGGAGCTTCTGTTTTGTGTAAGAACCTTTGTTTTTTAATACCTTGTGGACAATCTCTGGAAAGCCTCGTGTCCACCAGATCAACTTTATCAAGTCCGTTGTTACATTTTCAGGCATCTCCAGAAAAACATTGCATTATTTTGCAGGGCAAAGTATAATTTCCCTTTCACAAAACCACTCTGACTCTGCGTGAATCTTTTCTAAATGTCCATGCTTGCCAGGTGTTCCAAACTATACTAGTCCCATCTGCTTTCATTAGTTCCATGTGTCTCTAAATGTTTCCCATTCATATGTTTGTCCAAATGAGTTTTAAATGTTGTAGCTGTCCTTGCATCTCACACTCTTCCTTTGGTAGCTCATTCCATACCCACACCACCCTCTGCGTAAAAACGCTGCCCCTTAGTCCCTTTTAAATCTACCCTCTTTCACCTTAAACCTCTTCGCTCTATGTTTGGATTCCCCTATCCTTTGCAAAAGAACTTGGGTATTCACACTATCCATACCTCTCATGATTTTATTAGTTTCTATAATGTCACTCCTCAACATCTTACACTCCATCTGATTCTAACTTCAAGAACAAGCGTTTAAAGATAAGCACTGCAAAATTGAATCAATATTAAAAATGACAGGTAACCAACACTCAGCCCAAACGACACACTGTGATTTGTTTATCTCCATATTACAATACCGAGGCAGCATGAAACGCTTACTAGTGCCAATAAGAAGTCAAGCACCTGAATTATTTTATCTAAAGCGGGTGATGATCACGACAGTAAAAACGTATCTGTGGCCAGATCTATATATTACTACATGGTCAACATTCTCCCTCCTGGCCGGGGTATAACTTTGTGTGGTTGTGTCTTTTTTATCTTGCATTCAATAGAGAGAACCTCTTTCCCCATTCACACCTTAAATTCGACCTGTTATACATAATATTTTCGTTCAACATTGCTAAAAGCCCGTTTTTCTTTTGTCACACCCTCTTTTCCCTGCCATCCATCCTTCACATCTGGCAAGGGATTAAAAGACCATTTTGCAATTGTATTCAGTTTTGAAGCATTGTGACACTGGACTGGAAATGCTAACTGTGTGTCTCTTTCTCTGAAGATGTTGACAGACCTGCTGAGTTTCTCCAGAAATGAATAGGCACAGAACAATTTTTCAATTAAACAAATAATTATGGATACTGGAAATAAAAATAAAAAAACATTTATAGAAGGTTCACTGGACCTGAAAGTTTATTTCTGCATTCACTCCAGATAATTCTGCAACATCTTTAGCAATTTCTTCAGCAATTTCTGTTTATGAACAATTTCCAACGACATATTGTCAAAGATTCCCAAACATCCTGTCCAACATGGAGCGCAGTACACTGGGAACTGAACAGTAACGCATGGTGACAAGTTCCTTGACTCTGAAACTGCATAAGGCTCGCCTCACTGATGCTACAGAGCTCTGAATCATGGTCAGGGAGAAAAACAGATTGAAACACATTCACTTCAAATACAGAAGATGACATTACTGAAAGGAAAAGATTCAGATTCGTACCTTAAATGGATATTGTTTATGTAAGAAATAGGTGGCGTGACACCTAGGAAAGACTTCCAGCAGAATGAGAATATAAAAATGGAAGTATTTCCGCATCAGAAACCAGAGTATGTCACTGAATACAGGGCTGATGGGTGAATGGGTCTCGCTGTGAACTGGAGCCAGTCAGTAGAATTGAATTGTAGATATTGCAGCTAAAACTGGGTTATCATCTGATGCTGTAGATTTCAATGACAATCTGTAACTGGCCTAAAAGTGACTCCAGATACACATGTGATACACTCTTCAATGGTCTCTGAAACGGGCAAGCAAGGCACTCAATTGTATCAGGAGAAAGTGAGGTCTGCAGATGCTGGAGATCAGAGATGGAAATGTGTTGCTGGAAAAGCGCAGCAGGTCAGGCAGCATCTAGGGAACAGCCATTCCTGAAGAAGGGCTAATGCCCGAAACGTCGATTCTCCATCACTCAATTGCTCCGAGGAGTTAAAGGATAAACCTGGGGTGAACAGCCGGCACCAGCCTCGTTATCAGAAAAGGGATCCGGAAACACAATCCTGTCGATCCTGCAGAGACCTCCTTCCTAACAGCTGAAAGCTTGTGACAACATTTAAAGAGCTTTCCCACACACTGCACAGAAGCTTCGGGAAAGGAATACGTCATACAACTCATTGAGCTTTCCCTATTCTAGTTAATGGCCGAACATCTACTCAACGCAGTTTTCCCCATACAATATTCATATCCCTTAATATGTTTAAACGTTGTGAAACATAAAATGAGAACTGCTGTAGTCCATTCAGCCCAACAGTTTTGCGCCTCCATCTATGTACAGGCAGTTCACTGATAACGCGTGTTGATTAAATACAATTCGGCTGCAATGCAATTAATTAACCTTTTCCTATAAAGTGAACTCGTGTTCACTGTGACGCGATTCCATGCCAGGCACCAGCTGAACAGCAAACCTTGCCTCAGGATCCCTCTGTCTACAAAAGGTACAATCAATGTGTTCAGCAAAAACAGGAATGCAATCAGCTCTGCAGGCCTTGAAACTGAGCCTGAGACTGGGAATTGCAGTCTATATTTAGAAACAACTTTATTTCAAACTGTGGGGAGAATCTTGGGGAGAACTGGAATTCTCTATCGGCATCACATGGTCAGTCAGCCCCCGCGCACTTTCTGGTGAAGATTGTGGTGAAAGGTATGGTACACCAGTGAGTGACTGTAGTGTGAAAGCGTTACATTTACAGCACTGTTCCATTACAATATGTAATTTAAAGATTTATTTGGACTGTCCTATTGTGTGTTCGACCAAATTTAATTTTTGGTTTTTACTGATTTTTGGGGGGTTCGTCACTTACCCGCTTTTTTCCATAGATCACATTATTAGTATTGCACGATTTTGTACAATGCAGTGTTGCACAGGAACACAGTTATTGCGTTATTGGGGAAAACCTGGACTGATAGTTGATTTTTCTATCTTCACACCATACTCCTGCTCTCTCCCTATCAGTTTAGATACCAGAAATCCTTATTTATATTCAGCCCCTTGACTTCCACAGCCCGAGCTGGGAGAGAATACCCCTGGTTCGCCAGTCTCCGAGTGCAGGCATTTATTCTCATGTCAATGCAAAATGGCCTGTCTGTACCTAATATTGTGGCCCCTTGTTTTAGAAGTCCGAGGCAGGGGAATTACCATCCCTGTTTCTAATCTGTCTCGCCCTGTCAGAGTGTTATATATTTCACTGAGCTTTCCACTCATTTTACTAAACCCCATGGAGTACAGGTCAAGTCACCCCAAACTCTGCTCCCACAACAAGTCTGCCATCCCAGAGATCAGTCTGGTCATCCTTTGCTGCTCTCCCTCAATGTCAGGTTTGTCCTCTGTTAGGAAAAGAGACCCAAACTACACACAATACTGTACAATGTTCGAGATGGGGTCTCACCAAGGCCCTGTACAGCTGCAGTAAGATACATTTACTCCTGTACTCAAATTCCCCTGAAATGAAGGTGAATACAGCATTTATCTTCCTACCTGCTTTCTGCTCCTGCAATATTGCTTTCAGTGACTGGTGTACAGGGAGATCCAGATTCCTTTCAAAGTTACAGTTCCCAACGTGCTGGGTCTATATACAATAGTCAGCGTGCCAATGCCATTCCCAGTATTGACTTCTGGCTTCAGAACTCACTGCCCTACATGGACTCGGAGGGCTACGCAGAAATAAACAAAAGTGCAGCTTAAGTTCATTTATAGTGAAACATTTTTCAACCACTCCTTTTTCAACTGAGAGGCTGCCAGTCCATTGTTCCCATCAAAGTACACAACATCTCATCTCCCCCATTACTCTCCACCTGCCACGTATTTGCCCAGTCACTCCACTTATCTCAATCACCTTAGAACTTTTTTACATCTTCCTCATCCACTCACAAGCTGACATCGTTTATTGCTGCCAGTAGACTAGGAAATATTGCATTTGTGCCCCTCACCCAAAGATATGATGTGTTGGGAATAGCTGGAGCCCAAGACACGATCCTTACAATATCCTCCAAGCCTTCCATTAAAAATAAAATATTGTTTCATTCCTACTCACTGTTTCCTGCCAGCTCTCGCATTCTAAATCTATGACCAAATATTAGCCCGAGTCTCATAGGATTCGAATTTGCACAATAGGCTTGGGGCTTTATCAAAAATCTTTCTGATAATCCACTCGCATGGCATTGATACCTCCTATATAATTTTACTAAAAGCTACTTTCTCAAATATGATTCCCATTTCATAAATCTCTGTTGACTTTGTCTATGCCCATTATTTTCAGTCCAATACTTTCTCTAAACTGTTTAGTTGCTATTTTCAGTCTATTCCCTTTTTCTCACCAGACTAAAATTCCCTAGTATTGCTGGGAAGTTTTCTATTTTGTTTTGGTTTCTTCTGTGAAGGCATAACTAAAGTATTTGCTCCATAGTTCTGCTATTTCCCGGTCCTCAGTTATCTGGTGTACGACTGTAAGAAATCTGCAACTTTTTTTTGCATAATTTTGCCATTGACATATTTCCAGAAAATATGACAAGTTCTCTCTTATCAACTTTGTTAAGATAATCTTCAGAAACCCATCAATTTCTACCTTAAGCAACTCAATGATTGACCTTCCACAGCCATACAATCACAGAAGCAAAGTCTCTGTACTGCCAGAAATACAGCACAGTCTACATTCAAGCTGAAAATGTATTGCTGGAAAAGCGCAGCAGGTCAGGCAGCATCCAGGGAACAGGAGAATCGACGTTTCGGGCACAAGCCCTTCTTCAGGAATCTGTGCCCGAAACGTTGATTCTCCTGTTCCTTGGATGCTGCCTGACCTGCTGCGCTTTTCCAGCAACACATTTTCAGCTTTGATCTCCAGCATCTGCAGATCTCACTTTTTCACAATCTGCATTCGGCCCACTTTCCGACACAAGACCTTAGCCGTGAATCTTAAAGCATTTGAAGTGCACAACCGTGTCGTTTCTAATGGCTTGAGGTTAGCATGACAACTCCACTCTCAAGAAGTGCATTCCAGACCCCAACACGGTCTGGTTGAAAAATAATTCTCAAATCTTCACTAAACTGCAAATCCTTCACTTTAAAAGTGTGGGCCTTTGACAAAAATCAACAGCTGCTGTCTATTCAACCTGTCCATGTACCTTGTAATCCTATCCTTCTGAATCGCAGACCTCGCAGCCTTCTCTCCTCCAAACTAAACAACCCGAGCTTATCCAGCCTCTCTCCATAGCTGATATGCTCCATCCCAGGGAACATCCTGTTGAATCTGGTCTGCACCCCCTCCAGTGCAATCACATCCTTCCTGTAATGTTGTTCCCAGACCTACACACAGTAATCAAACTTGCCCTCACCAAAGTTCGGCATAGTTCTTATAATCTATGCCTCGATTAAGAAAGGCTATGTTTACATTCCCCGCGCCTTTCCCAGATTGTGTATTAACCTGTGCAGTCACATTCAGCGATGTCTGGAGAAGCACCCTCTGAGCTTTCTAGTGTGCTGCCATTCATTGAGTACTCCCCTGACTGGTTCCTTCTCCCAAAGTGCATCACCTCATTGTTATCAGTGTTACATTCCATCTGCCATTGATCCACCTATCTGACCATTCCATCAGTATCTACCTGTAACATAAGGCCTTCCTCCTCACTGCCAACCAGCCGGCCAATCTTTGTATGAAATACAAACTTATTTATTGCACAGTCCACCCCTCGTCCGTATTCACAGCTGCATCATTTATGAATACCACAAATAATAAGGTTAAAAATCTCTCAACATCAGTTACGTCACGTGGTTGTGCACGTTGATGAAGAATCAGTGTTTCGAAAGCAAGTGCTGCCGAATAAACCTGTTAGACTATGGTCTGGTGTTATGCTATTTTTAGATTTGTCCACCCCAGCCCAACACTAGCACCTCCGAATCACAAATAATAAGGGACCCAGCACTGATGCCCATGGTACATCATTGGACACTAGCCTCCAGGCACACAAACAGCCTTCGACCGCTGCCCTCTTTCTCCTTCTACTAAAGTTGAATTAGATGCAACTTGGCAATTCACTAATGAGTCCTACGTGTTCACTGGTTATTCTGTTCCACTTGACACACTTGTAGGTTATCTGGGGATTTTCCTAATTTTGTCCTGCCTCCTCCCTGTGTTCGTCATTCCCCTCCACGCGCAGAATTTCCTCCTTATTACAGTCTTAAATAGTTTGTCCCTTATCCTGTCATTATTTATCTTGAATGTGGATTAGACAGCCTGATAAATTTTCTGTTAATTTCTAACTTGCCGTATGTTTTGTGACTTTAATAAAGTTCACAGTGACCCACCGCTGAGGCTTTGAAACTCTGGAGAACATAGGCCGAGTTTCCACATCACGCAATCTCGTCATCAGAGGGATTTATCTGGATAATGTCCATTGCACTTCCTCTGTGGTCAGTATATTCTTTCTTAGATTTGGTCACCAAAACTGTTCTCAACACTCCAGGTACAGTCTCACCAACACTCTGTGAAACTGCTTCAACATGTCTTTACATCTATATTCTGACTCCCTTCAAGGAAGGCAAACCAAACTTTAACTTTCCACTTACATATATTCCTCCAAATACCCTTCACATCATTGCATTTATGAACTCATTGTGTGAGTTCTTATAGAAAGCCTTCTGATAATCTAAAATATGCCAATTCTACTGGTTCCCCATAATCTATGCTGTAAGAATCAACTTCAAACAATTCCAAAGTTTGTCAAGTATGATTTCTCTTTCAGAAATGCATACTGAGTCTCTCAAAGTTTGCTGTTAATGTATAAATATCCAATATCACATCCTATTTAATATATTCCAACAGTTTCCCGACAAATGTCAAGTTAATTTGTCAGCAGTTCTCCACGCTATTTCTTCTTCTCTTTGCAGATGCTTGGATCCCTACCATTTATTCATAGTGCTTGGATCACGTTTACTAATATGCAATTATCTACACCAGCTTCCAGAATGTACGGGAAAATAGAACGCAGTCATCGACAATGCAATCAATACTTCTATTTGTGATTTATTTCTGAAGATTTTGGTATGAAGTACATCTGGTTTGTCCAGCTTAACAATACTCAACCCAGCTGCATGTTCAATATTGCCTTGTTACTGATGTGAATTGACTTTATTTCTTTACTTCCACATGTCCTATACGATCACTTCGTATTTCTGGGTGATTTTCTGGATGCTACTCCACTAACACAGAAGGAAAGTAACTTGTCATTTGCTTTGCCATTTCCCTGTTATCCACCATAAACTCGTCTCTCCCGATTGCAAATTTCCACGTTTGATTTCTTTTGAAATATAGATCATAGATTTTGTAGTCTTTGTTTTCCTGTTTGTCTGCATGCATGTTTGCTTTTTTGATTTCCTGATCAATTTCATGGCCCTCCTTTTCTGGATTGCAATTTTCTGAGAATTCTCAGGATTCCACAATGTTTGGAATTCTTCTGAAGTCACCTCCTGTGATTAATATATTATTTAATTTGTTATGTTAATCATCATTAAGTCACTTACTCACTCTTTAGTGTTTTCACCTGAAATAAGTAGACATATCTTTCAGACTATGTAGTATTTCTATAAATCTCCTGGTCCTGACCAGATATATTCAGGAACACTGCAGGAGGACAGAGAAGTAATAGTGGGGGGCCATGGTTGGTACTTTTGGATCATCTATAGCCAACGGGTGAGGTCCCGGAGGACTGGAGGGTAGAGAATGCTGTGCCCTTATTCAAGAAGATCTACAAAGAATACCCTGGGACCTATAGACCAGTAAACCTGACATCTCTGGTAGGCAAGTTTCTTGAGAAGATTCTGAGAGAGAAGGTATACATGGATTTGGAAAGGCAGGATGTGATCATGATCAGTCAGCACGGCTTTGTGCATGGGGGAACATGGCTCAAAAATCTGTGAAAACGCTTTGGTGAAATGACCAGTAACTTTGACAAGCGCATGGTGGTATACCTGGTGTATATGGATTTCAGTAAGGCCTTCGATAATGTTCCACATGGTAGGCTGCTCTGGAAGCATAGATCACATGGAATTGAGAGGGAGCTTGCAAACCAGATCCAAAATTTGCTTATGGTACGAAACTTGGAGTTATAGTGGAAGCATGCTTGTTGGACTGAAGGCCTGTGATGAGTGGATTGCCTCAAGGCTCGGTTCTGGGACTATTACTGTTTGTTTTATACATGTATATTGCATATATATTTACATATTACACACACCTATGATTTAGATGAGAATGTACAGGCATGAATTATAAGTTTCAAGGTAACACTAAAATAGGCGGTATCGTGGACAGTGAGGAAGATTATCAGAAATTTCAGAATTACAGAAGTGTCTTAACCAGGTGAGGAAGTGGGCCGAGAAATGGCAAATGGATTTTAAGTTCTTGCATTTTAGAAAGTCAAATCAAGGTAGGAGTTTTCATGGTGAATGGCAGGGTATTAAGGAGTGTATTGGGACAAAGGGACCTTGGAATTCAGCTTCAAGCTGCTCTGAAATTGGAGTCACAGGTATATAGGGCAGTGAAAAAAGGCATATGGCAGACTGGCCTTCATCAGTCAGAGCAATGAATATCGAAATTAGGGAGTTATGTTGCAGTTATACAGGATGCTGGTGAGGCAATACTGGTAGTGTTATGTTCAGTGTTGTTCACTTTGCTATAGGAAGGATGTTATTAAACTGGAAAAAGTGCAGAAGAAACTTATAATGATGATGCTGGACTCAATAGTCTGAGTTATAGTGAGAGGTTGGGCAAGCTAGAAGTTTTTACTTTAGAGTGAATGAGACTGAGGGGGATCTGATGTCTAAGATCATGGGAAGCATGGATAGAATGAATGTACTCATTTTTTTTTTCACATGATTGAGCAACCACGGACTAGAGGGCATCAATTTAAGATCCGAAGGGAAAGAGTAAAAGGGAACCAGAGGGGCAATTTCTTTTACACACAGGGTGGTATGCACATGGAATGAGCTGCCAGCAGAAGTGGTTGAGGGAGGTACATACATAAAATTTAAAATGCATTTGAACAAATACACGGATAGGAAAGAAAAAGAAGGATATGGGGCAAGGGCTGGGAAATGGGGTTGATGTGAATGGACATTTTGTTCGGAATGGACCAGTTTGGGCTGAAGGGCCTTTCTCCGTGCTGTCGGACTGTATGACTCTCACAATCATTGCTTCTCCCATTGAATGTTATATTATACTTGCCCAATTCATTGGAGCATACTTGACCCTCTAGCCTCCGGGCTTCCATGATGTTTGACCAGAATGTTCAAACATTTGATATTGTATTCAGACGCCGTGTAAAAATGCAACATATTGATGTCACTATTCCTCAACAGCTGCTTCAGAGCAAGGTTATCAGTTAGTCCTCCTGACAACACAACACCAAATCTGAAATAACCTGCTCTCTAGTTTGGTTCACAACATACTGTTCAACCTACTTAATTCACACTTACGGAAGTTTTTCTTCACAGTATTAGTAGTCACTGCAGTTTCAGTGCAATTTGAGACCATCTATTATTACTGCAGCACCTATGATTATTTGTTACTCATTCACAGGATGAGGGCGTCGCTGGATAACCAGTATTTATTGCCCATGCCAGAGGGCAGTTAAGAGTCAGCAGCGTTGTCTTGAGTCTAGAGTCACATGCAGGCCACGCCAGGTAAGGACAGCAGTATCCTTCCCTCAAGGACATCAGTGAACCAGATGAGATTTTCGAACGATCGACAATGGATTCCTGGTCATCATAAACCCTTGATTCCAGATACACATTGAATTCAAATTCCACCATCTGCCATGGCAGGATTTGAAATCATGTCCCCAGAATATTACCTGGGTCTCTGGATTATGACCCCAGCGATAACATCACTGTGTCATTGCTCCCCCTTGCATATACTTGCATACCTAATTTCCAGAGCATATGTTGTAAAGTATTTACGTGACAGGTTTGGTTTTGATATATAACACACTAATGTTTGCTTCACCTTGCTATTTGTAAGATCCACCCAAACTGATTCTGTGGGATGTGAGGGAAAGGATCTGTGGCGTTATTAGCGATAGACTTGGACAAGACGTTCAGGGAGACTCACCTGAATGCTGAGATGATCAGAAGAATTGGTCAGCAATATAGGACAAGCATCAATATTCTTTCCCCCCAGGATAAGTGTCACCATATTCTTCTACTCCCTCGCACTCGCTGTATATCTGTTTTAACATATACCTCCGAACAAGACTCACACTCTATCTCCAAATAAGGCTCAAGCACTACCACACTCACTGTTGAATTCAGCACCTTCCTCCCCCACTTTTTCTGTCACTGACGCAATACCCCGCACACGATTACCACTGCATGGATACATACACTCTGCTCAGACTCACTCCGGACACATCACCCTTCACCCTTCCCTTACATCAGCACTAATAGCTAGGACACCCACTCCCTCCCTCACTCCGTCCCGCCTGGAGAAACAGCCTGGAATATGACATAAAAGGCCAAGCTGGGAGTTAGAGTGCCCGATATCTGTTCCCTCACTCTCTACCTCGACATGTGGGGAGGATCCTGGAAAGAGCCAAAGAGGACCAGGACACCTTGTGTGGAGATTGTGATCCATCGACGTCCCACCAACCAAGTAAGCAGCAATGTTCAGTAAAGAGCAATTCTCAATTTAAACTCGCTGGCATTTCCAATCTCATCTCTCTCATTTTCCATGCTTAGTTAAAAGCATTAATGAAAGCACTAAAAATAAAAATAATGTTCATTCTCTTCAGTAAAAATGTTAAAAACAAAAAAATAAACAATATAAGTTCATTACGAAAAATATAAACCATGACGTTCATTCAAAATTATGGGCAATCCTCATAAATACTCGACATCATTTCTCTCACTAAACCTTCTTATGTGTGTTTGTATTCTAGCATCTGCTTCTTTAATTTCAACGGAATATCTTGCCCTGTTATTAAATGCTCATAGTAAATGTCCCTTCCTCTCTGAACTTTTCGTAAACTGTCAATATGCTTCCAAAAACTGGATGGTCCACATCAAGTTCGCATTGTCAGCTCCTGTGGGCAGCTTCTGAATTATTGTTTGTTTTGTCCTCATTGTTTAAAGTTCTTTCATATAAATTCCAAATTCCAACTGGAAAAAGCGGTGAACGCCGACCATTTCCTCTGTGTAATCTTCTACCTCCATAGTTATCCTCGAACCAGTCCAGCAGCGGTTGCAGATCATCTGGAAGCGCATCAATAGCTTCATGAATGTTGTCAATGTGAATAAATGCAAGACCAATTATCATTTTAGCTCTGAAAGAAAACTCTGAGTCAATGTTATACTTACTCAAGTGTCTTTTTAACATTTTTACTGAAGGGACTAAACATTATTTTTATTTTTATTGCTTTGATTAATGCTTTTATCGAAGCCTGAAAAGGAATAAATATGAACTGCGCTGAAATAGGTCTGCGCCTAAATGGATCTGCGGCAAAATGGGCTGCACCAAACAGGCCGCACCAAACAGAATGAAGTACTCAGTAAATTACACAGCACAGGAGGACGCCATATAACCATTCCAGGCTGTTATGCAGAAGCAGGGGCGCCCTGGGTAGCTGTCAGGAAATGCAGAGTATAGATCATTACTCACTTTTTGTTTGGAAAGCTGAAACGAGTGGAATTCTTCAGGGATCTGTGTGAGGTCTTCAACAAATTACAATCTATTCTAATGAACCATGAAGGAGATGGAGCTCAGTTTGCTCATGCACCAGGATAGTCATTCAATAAGATTTCAAATGGAGACAGAGCGTCTGCAATGGGATACAGACAGGGGGAGGGCAGGGCGTCTGCAATGGGATACAGACAGGGGGACGGCTGATTATCTGCAATGAGATACAGACGGGGAAGGCAGAGCGTCTGCAATGGGACACAGCCGAGGGAGGGCAGAGCGTCTGCAATGGGATTCAGACGGGGGAGGGCAGATAATTCGCAATAGGAGACAGGCAGGAGGAGGGCAGGGGGTCTGCAATGGGACACAGACTGGGAGAGGACAGAACATCTGCAATGGGATAGAGACGGGGGAATGCAGAGCGTCTGCAGTGGAATTCAGACGGGGATGCAGAGCACCTGCAATGGGATACAGATAGAGCAGGGCAGAGCGAGGACAGTGCGTCTACAATGGGACACAGATAGGGAAAGGGCAGAGCGTCTGCAATGGGAGACAGACTGGGGGAGGGATGCACGTCTGCAATGGGATACAGACAAGGGGAGGGAAGAGCTTCTACAATGGGATACTGATGGGTGACGGCAGTGCGTCTGATATGGGATACGGACGGGGAGGCAGAGCATCGGCAATGGGATACAGATGGGGAGACAGAGCATCTGCAATGAGATACAGACTGGGGGAGAGCAGAACGTCTGCAATGGGATACAGACTGGGGGAGGGCACAGCAACAAGCAATGGCATACGGACAGAGGATGGCTGAGAGCAAAGCCTCAGCAGAAAAAAACCCAGTACAATATATATGTGATGGAAATTTTCTATTTTGGGGAAAAGACGAAACAGCAGAAATTTATTTAAATGCAAGGAGAATCAGAACTCAGTGTTCCAGAGGGATTTGTGTTTCTTAGTAAATGAACCACATCAAATTATCCTGAAGATGTTGCAAGTGATTTGGAAGGTAAATGTACTGATTCTGTTTCGTGCAAGGAGTGTTGGGTATGATCTTAGCGATGTTTTCTGCATCAGTACAGGGCATTGCTGAGATTACATCTGTTGCATTATGTGTAGTTATAACTGTCTGAACTGAATAAAAAAATGCTTTCGAGACGTTTCAAAGATGTTTCTCTTTACTCATTCTTGGGATGAAGGCATTACGTTCTGAAGAATTAACAGTTTGGCCTGAGAATGAGGGATGTTTTATTGACCATATAAGATTTTGAGAAGAGTGTATTTGATTAATACAGGATGGACATTTCTTCTGGTGTGGGAGAATAAAACTGGGGAAATTCTTTACAAATAAGTCAGTTTCAAAGGAAAGGTCATTGGACAGAAAAATTGACATCTGAATTCTCTTTCTACAAGCTGACAGACAGGCTGAGCTTTTCCAGCAATTAATGTATATGTTTTAGAATATTCATTTTAACACAGATATTGTGAAGACATGAAACGCTTACTTTTACATTTTGCAAGCACATATTAAAACATCTTCAAAACAAGTTGGACCATTTATTGTTAATGAATTGATTCTGCAACAACGCACTGACCTGGAGTCGAGAATGTGATGCAGTCATATAGTTCGGACAATGTTCAAGAAGAGCTCACAGAGTCCAGTGTGGGACTGATAACGTGACTGATTTAACTTACAGATGGAAAATGTAGCCTATCTGTGGAGGAACATTCTATTGCTCTCTTTCTGTTTCCCTATTGCTCATCACAGCAATGTGTGGGAGTGAAAACAAAAGCCCAGTCGTCCTTCCCACTAATATAGGATTCCTGATGATGATTCATTGGAAATTTCCCATTGCCTGAAGCAAAACAATTCAGCCAAATTCAACGGTTTCATGAAGGAATACCATTGTCAGAAGGTTGTGCAAGCAGAATAACTACAGAAGTAATTATCTGACTCGATAGTGAGGTGAACGGACAGGAGATTCCGTGTCTGCAAATGGGAATCCGGAATGGTATGTAGCCTCCCACATGCCAGGGCCCAGGATGTATCAGAGCGGCTGCTGAACGTTCTCAACGGGGGTGGGGGGGGGGGGTGCAGCAGCTATAACTCATTGTGCACTTTGGTACAAAGGACAGAGTGACACAGTTAGAAATAGTGATGACATCCTGCAGAGAGCTACGGAAAAGGAGAAGAGACTGGACCATGACACAGGTAATATCCAGTTTACTTCCAGTGCTCCATGCTAGTGAAGGTAAGAACAGGAGGAAATGGCAGATGAAGGGGTGGCTAAAGAATTGGCGCAGAGATTTTTGAATCACTGGGATCTTTTGTGAGGCAGAGGTGACATGTTTAGGAAGGACGGGTTGTACCTGAACTGGAAGGGGACCAATATCCTGGCAGGCAGGTTTGTAACTGCTGCAAGGGATGGTTTCAACTAGATTGGCAGGGATTGGGGAGGGGTGGGATCCTCAGCAGCAGGGAGGCAAGTGCGAGGCTGGAAGGAGATACTGTAATCAGAAACAGTAAAGTGAAGAGACAGGTCGGCTGGACAACGATAGGGAGCAAGGAATACTGTTCGATTAAATTGCAACTGTTTCAATGCAAGATGGCTGACAGGTAAGGCCGATGAACTCAGGGCATGGATCGATGCATGGGACTGGGATATGATAGTCATTGCTGAAACATGGCGAAGGGAGGGACAGCACTGGCAGCTTAATGTACCAGGGTACAGGCGCTTTATGCGGGACAGAGATGGTGGAAAGACTGATTGGGGAGTTTCATTTTTGATTCAGGCGAATATCACAGCAGTGATCAGAGATAAAATAACTGATGGATCATCCTGTGACGATTTGCCTTGGGAGCTAAGAAATAAGAAGGGAATGGTGAATGTAGTATAGGCCCGCAAATAGCAAAAGAGGAATTTGGGGGGAAAATGTATGTAGACAGACTGGGGAGACTTGCAGGGCCAATAGGATTGCATTAGTAGGAGATTTTAATTTTCCTAACATAGACTGGGAATGACAAAGAAATAAGGACTGAGATGGGGTGTATTTATTAATTGTGTTCAGAATAGTTTCCTCAAGCAATAAGTAGAGGGTACAACTCGGGAAGGAACGAAACTTGACCTACTGTAAGATCGAGAGCAGGACAGGTGACGGAGGTGACAGTGGGGGAGCACTCTGGGGCCAGTGACCATAATTATATTAATTTTAAAATAGTTATGGAGAAGGACAAAACTGCTCCACATGTTCAAGTTCTAACTTCGGGCAAGGCGAATTTTGGTGGAATTAGACAGGAGCTTGTAGGGGTTGGTTGGAGGAGTTTGTTTGCAGGCGATGGGACCTCCTGCAAGTGGGAGGACTTTAAAAGTGAAATGTTTACAATTCAAGGTCTATATGTTCCTGTGAGTGTAAAAGGTAAGATTGGTAGGAAGAGGGAACATCGGATATCAGGAGATATTGAGGCTTTGACCAGCAAAAAAGGAGGTGTGGCTCAGGTCCAGACAGCTGGGATCGAGGGAATACCTGGAGATGTACAGGGGATACAGGAGTTAACTGAAGATGGAAATCAGGAAGGCGAAAAGGGAGCACAAGATAGCTTTGGCTGAGAAGATTAGGGTGAATCCAAAGAGGTTCTTTAAGTATATTAAAGTAAAAAGAATAACTAAATGAGACTATGTCCCCTCAAGGTCCAAAGTGGGCATGCATATCTAGGACCGTAGGAGATTTGTGAGATTCTCAATGAATATTTCTCCTCTGCCTTTACCGTGGAGAAAAAACATAAAGACTTGGGAGGTTAACAAAGGTCGTAGTGTAATATTGTGGTGAGTCAATATCACAGGAGAAGACGTGTTGGATACATTAGAATGTATGAAGGTGGATAAATCTCCTAGTCCTAAACAGATGCATCCAAGAACACTGCAAAAGGCTACAGAAGAAACTATGGGGACCCTGGTTGATATTTTTGCATCATCGTTAGCTACAGTTTAGGTTCCAGAATATTGGAGATTAGCAAATATTGTGCCATTATACAAGAAGGAAAGCAAAGAAAACTCTGGGATCTACAGACCAGGAAACCTAACATCTGTGGTCGGAAGGTTAATTGAGAAGATTCTGAGGGATGAGATATACATGCATTTGGAAAGATAAGATTTTTTTAGAAATATATTTTTGACAGATTCCCTACAGTATGGAAACAGGGAAATTAGCTCAACAAGCCCACACCAACCCTCCAAACAGTAACCCACCCAGTACCATTCCCCCACCCTATTTACCCCTGACGAATGCACATAACAATATGGGTAACTTAGCACGGTCAATTCACCTATCCTATACATCTTTGGATTGTGGGAAGAAAATGAAGCACCCAGAGGAAACACACACAAACACAGGGAGAATGTGGAAACTCCACACAGAGATTCACCCGAAGCTGGAACCAAACCCGGATCCATGACACTATGAGGCAGCAATACTGGCTACTGAACCACCATGCCAACCTTGCTTTTTTTCAACACAGTTCAATGACACAGGTACAAAATCTATTCTGCTCTTCACCCATGATGCACGTTCCAATATCACATACCATGAATAATGTATTCTCCATTGAAAATGTGATCTTATTATTTATTAGTTTGTTATTATTAATTTTAATAATTATTATTAATAGTTGTTTTTAGACTGGAAAGATTGAATGGCTTTGCGAGTGGGAGATCATGCCTCTTAAATTTGTTTGAGTTCATTGATGAAGTGATCAGAAATGTTGTTGAGGGTAAGGCGGTAGACGTAATTTGTACGGTTTTCAGTAAGACCTTTGACATGGTTACCATTGATAGGCTGGTCTGGAAGGTTAGAATCGCATGGAACCCAGAGTGAGCTGGCAAAGTGTACACACAATTGACTTCATGGTAGCAAGCAGAGGGTATTAGTGGAGGGATGCTCTCGGACTGGAGGCCTGTGACGCATGAAGTGCCTCAGGGGTCGCTGCTGGGTCCATTGCTGTTTGTTATCTGCATCAATGATATTCTTGCGAATGTACAAGACATGATTAGGAAACTTGAAGTTGACACTAAAATAGGCGGTGTCATGGACATTGAGGAAGTTTATCAGAAATTGCAGCAGGCCCTTGATCAAACAGGAGAATGGGCCGCGGAATATTTGGCAATGTTAGATCAAGGTAGGAGTTTCATGGATATTGGTAGGACCTTAAGGAGTGCAGTTGAGCAGAGGGACCATGGAGTTTAGGTCCACCGTTCTCTGAAAGTGGCGTCAAGTTAGACATGGTAGTGAAGAAGGCTTTTGCCACATTAGCATGTATCGGTCAGGACATGGTGGAGAGAAGTTGCGAAGTTATGTTGCAGTTATACAGGATGTTGGTGAGGCTGCAGTTGTAGTGTTGTGTTCAGTTTATTCACATTGCAATCGGAAGGATGTTTCTAATTTGGAATGTGTGCAGACGGAATTTACAAAAATGTTGCCAGGACTCAACAATATGAATTATAGGAAGAGGTTGGATAAGCGAGGACTTTTTTTCTTTAGAGAATAGGAGACTGAGAGGGATCTTATAGAAATTTATATGGATAGGGTGAATGGATCCAGCCTTTTTTTCCTTGAGTTGGGGAATCGACGAGGAGAGGACTTCAGTTTAAGGTGAGAGGGGAATGAATAAAAGGGAAAATGATTGAAACTGTTTTACACAGAGAGTGGTACACAAAGGGAATGAGCTACCAACCGAAGTGGTTGAAGCATTTGTATTAACGATATTTAAATGGCATTTGGGCAAGTACATGAACAGGAAAGGACGAGAATGCTATGGGCCAAGTGCTGGGAAATAAGGTTAGTGTGGTTAGATATTTGGATCAGCATGGACGAGTTTGGGCCAAAGGGCCTCTCTGCTTCTCTCCATGCTGTAGGACTTGATGACTCTACAAATAGAATAGCATTTGGGTCAAGGACTCATTTTTCCTTTGGTCATGAGTTCGAATCATATTTGGACAATGTTCTTTCAAATTAACTTTGCAGATATTTTGCTTTTCAGTTTGTTATCGACAATACGTGTGTGTGTGTGTGTGTGTGTGTGTGTGTGTGTGTGTGTGTGTGTGTGTGTGTGTGTGTGTGTGTGTGTGTGTGTGTGTGTGTGTGTGTGTGTGTGTGTGTGTGTGTGTGTGTGTGTGTGTGTGTATGAGTGTCTGTGTGTGTGTGTTTCTCAGTATTATTCAAAGGAAAATATCAATGTACATATTTGAAATATCCTCTCATCATTCCTCTTTGCATCATAGTTTGAGTAACTTTGTTTTGGTCATAAACCTGTTGTTTTAGCAGATTAAAGAAATCTGCCTGAATTGTTCCTAACACTGACCCTGACACACTCTGAGAACTACATCATTGGCCATATCACCAACATAGTTGTAATTAGTTAAAAATCACACAACACCAGGTTATAGTCCAACAGGTTTAACTGGAAGCACACGAGCTGCCTGAGTGACACTCCTTCATCAGGTGGTTGTCAATCACCTGACAATCACCTGATGAAGGAGCGTCGCTCCGAAAGCTAGTGCGCTTCCAATTAAACCTGTTATACTATATCCCCTGGTGTTGTATGATTTTTAACTTTGTACACCCCAGTCCAACACCGGCATCTCCAAATCATGGTTATAATTATTTTTTGTGGCCAGTGGAGGAGTGGGGCTAGAAAAGGGAGCAGTAAGCCAATAAAGCACAGGGATATATTGACTCAATCAGCCAACGTTAGTGTCGAGGAGTTCATTGGAGGGGCTTCTGAGGGATAGGATTTGCATCTATTTCGAAAGGCAAGCACTGATTAGGGATACTCAATATGAATTTGTGTGATGGAAATCATGTTTAATTAATGCGATTGGGTATTTTGAAGAGGTGAGAAAGAAGATTGAAGAAGACGCTGTGGTATACATTGTTTACACAGACTTCAGCAAGGCATTTAATAAGGTTCCCCATCGTAGACAGATGACTATAATTAGGTTATACGTAATCTAGGAAAAGCTAGCCAATTGGATACAAAATTGGATTGAAAGTAATAGATAGTTCTCCAGACTGAAGACCTGTGGCCAGCGGTGTGCTGAAAGAATCAGTGCTGAGCTCACTGCTTTTCATCACGGAAATAAACAACTTTGATGTGATTATCGGAGGCATGGTTAGTAAGTTTACAGATAACATCACCAACATCGTGCAGTTGACAGTGAAGAAGATTATCTCAGAATATAACGGGATCCTTGACCATCCAAGAGCCAAGGACTGGCAGATGGAGTTTAATTTAGATATTTGTGAAGTTTTGCACAAAGAGACCTACGGGTGAAGATTCATAGTTCCTTGAAAGTGGTGTTTAGGTCGATAGAGTGGTGAGGAACGTGGTTGGCATGCTTGCCTTAATCGGTCAGAACATTGAGCATAGGAGTAGGGATAGCGTGTTGCGCTTGTACAGGATGTAGGTCAGGCCACATTAAGAATACTGTGTACATGTCAGATGACTCTGCTAAAGGAAGGATGTTGTTAATCTTGAAAGGGTGCAGAAAAGATTTACAAGGATTTTCTGGAACCTGAGTGTTTGAGCTACAGGGGGATGATGAACAGATTGAGGTTTTTTTTCCCTGGGCTGTCAGAGGCTGAATGGTGATATGACAGTGGTTTCAAAAGGTCCTGAGGGGCATGGATTTTCCAAATGGGCAAGATCTTTTTCCCAGTGCAGGGACGTCCAGACCTAGATGGCATACGTTGAAGGTGACAGGGGAAAGACTTATAAGGGACCTGAGGGGAAACTTTTTCATACAGAGGTTGGTGGATGTACTGTCAGAGGAAGCGCTGAAAGCGGGTACAATAACACGTTTAAAATGTATCTGGATAGGTACATAAATAGGAATGGTTCGGAGGGATGTGGGCCAAATGCGGGAAAGTGGGACGAGATCTGATTAAGATGCCTGATTGGCGTGGACAATTTAGAGAAAAGGATCTGTTTCCACGCCGTATGACTCTCTTATTCTCACAACGGGATGAGGAAGAATTCTAAAAGGGCCATTCAAATGGAAATCCTCTTCCCCAGAAGTTTGTGTTGCCTCTCTGATTACAAGTATTCACTGCTGAGTTAGTTAAAGATTTGACAGAGAAGTGTGTCACGGATAATGGGATGCAGGCAGCAAAATGAGGCTCAGACCGCAATCTGCAAGGAGAAGGTGAGGACTGCAGATGCTGGAGATCAGAGCTGAAAATGTGCTGCTGGAAAAAACACAGCAGGTCAGGCAGCATCCAAGGAGCAGGGGAATCGACGTTTCGTGCCCGAATCCTAAAGAAGGGCTTATGCCCGAAATGTCGATTCTCCTGCTCTTTGGATGCTACCTGACCTGCTGTGTTTTCCAGCAACACATTTGCAGCTCAGACCATAATCTGATCAGCCACAATCTTAGTGCCTAGTGGAGAAGGCTCAAATTCTCTAATGACCCACTCCTGCTCCTCAGTCCCATGTTTCTGTGTTCCATTCAACCCCTCACATCTGCTAGACAGGAGCAGTTGGAGTCCACTTTCTGTTATAGCAAAGTGCACAGAAACAGAGGAGACCATTTCGTCCCTCAAGACTGTCCTACACAGTTTGGGAGCTTTGGAAAATGTAATTGGAAGACACAGGCTAGATATAAAAGAGGTCGCTCATCTCTCTTTACAGAGCTCCCCCTCTCTGTAACTTGTGCTTCATTTGTTGATCATGTTGTAGACCCAGATTCACTGTGAATACAGCCCCCAAGGTTCACCCAGCGATGGTTCACAAAATCCGCTGGTCTCCCTGATTGCAATATTCCATAAAAAACCTTCCAGTAAAATAACACTAACTAGCTTTTCAATAACAAAATGGGAGAACATCAGAAACAGGGGGCAGGTCATTCACATCATAAGCCTGCCTTGCCCTTCACTAAGATCAAGGCTGACTCGCTCCAAGTCTCAAATCTTCTTCAATGTCCAAGTCTTCTTGAGCACTTCCATAGAAAACAGAACAAAGAACTGTACTGATTTGGAGATGCCGGTGTTGGACTGGGGTGTACAAAGTTAAACATTACACAGCAACAGGTTATAGTCCAACCGGTTTAATTGGAAGCACACTAGCTTTCGCAGCGTCGCTCCTTCATCAGATGATAGTGGAGGGCTCAATCCTAACACAGAATTTATAGCAGAAATTTGCAGTGTGATGTAACTGAAATTATACATTGAAAAATTGATTGTTAAGCCTTTCATTTGTTAGAATACCATGATAGTTTCACTTCTTTCATATGTAAATCCCAAAACCTCTCTTTTTTTAAAGCTGCATTCTCAGGTTAGCTGTTAACAATCGTGATAGCTAGACAATATGGTGAAGGTGTTGGCCCCCTGTGTTCTCTGCCTAGGCCATGATGTTTAGAGTCAAACTAATCTAAAAAGTGAGATAACACAGTTTTACATGAATTCATGCAGTGTTTGAGCTCAGAGTTCTACATGAATGCGTGCAGTTAGGACCGTCAGCCCTTGACGTTGTGCTGTTTATCCTACTCTAAGATCAGACTAACCTACATGCTTCCGTTCACTTTGTTCAATGTGCCTATCCAAGAGTTTCTTAAGTTTTCCTCACGTATTACACTCTACTACCACCGCTGGCAGTGCATTCGACACACCCGCCACTCATTGTGTAAAGAATCTACCGTTGATATCTCCCATAAACCTTCCTCCAATTGCCTTAAAATTATGCCACTAAGTCATAGACATTTTTGCCCTGGGAAAATGCTTCTAGCTATTCACTCTCTCTATGCTTCTCATCATCGTGTACACCTCCAGTAAGAAAATCCCTCGCTCCCTCATGGTTTCTTCCAAAGACCTGCCCTCCAGTCCAGGCAGCTTCCTGGTATATCTACTCCTGGTAAATTGCACTTAATGAGAATTAATTATGATCTCTACACTTTTTGGAGTCATTCACGGCACAAGGAAAGATGATTATCATCGGTGGGCATCAATCATCTCAGCCGTGGGACACATTTGCAGGAGATTCTCAGCGTAGCTTCCTCAGCCCAGGCATCTTCAGTTTGTCATCATAGAATCTCTACAGTTGGAAGGAGGTGATTCAGCCACTGAGTCCAAACTGTGCAGATTAGATTCCCTACAGTGTGGAAACAGGCACTTCCGCCCAACAAGTCTACACCGACCCTCCGAAGAGTAACCAGCCCAGACACATTTCTCTTTGACTAATGCACCTAACATAATGGACAATTTAGCATGGCCAATTCACCTGGCCTGTGGGAGGAAACTAGAGCACCCGGAGGAAACTAATGCAGACAAGTGGGGAATGTGCAAACTCCACACATTCAGTTGCCCAAGGCTGGAACCGAACCTGGGACACTTGTGCTGTGAAGCAGCAGTGCAAGCTACTGAGCCACCGTGCCAGCAGTGCATTCACTGAAGTTTACAAAATTTTCAGGACAAGTTGTCTCTCTTCAGCTCGTGAAACAGTCTGTGAACATGTACAGAAAGACTTGGACAACATTCAAGATCGTGCTGTTAAATCCTTGGTAACATTTATGTAATAGCACAGTACTTTTCCACAGTAAAATGAGGAGTTCATTCAGCACCTCAATCTATGGGGAAGCGATTCATCCCATCAAAACTACAGGGTAAGAAGAAGGACAAACCATTCAGTCCCTCCTGGCTGTTGGAGTCACTTACAAAGGAACAGGAAGAGGTTTTTCAGCTTGTCAAACCACTAACGCAGGAACAGGAAAGTGTCAGAGATGGTCCAATATCACAAACAAATGGAGCAGGGCCTGCACAGACAGACTGCTCCAAATTGATCCACATTGCTGAATTACTCATGGTACATATGTGTTAATTTAACATGGGTTTTTGGCAGTCGGAATGAAGCCAACATTTTTTAACCATTCTCCAAGTTATCTTCCACCTCCAAGAAGGTAGGCCCATGGTCTCCGTGGAGGTCAGAAGCCTTTGGGGAATAACTAACTGATTCAGAATGAAGGTATTTTGGCTGCTGACAGGGTTGTGTACAAAGTGGCATTCAATGCAGTGTCACGCAGTAACTGTGCATTAAAGTGTTCAGAGTTCTTTCAGAGCCTGCACCTCTCTGTCAATCGACATGGGGGCTCTGCAGATGCAGGTAAACTGTCGTGAATCAAACATCTAATGTAAAATATGAAATGTTCACCCTATTCAGCTGTTTGGGACAGAATGAGTTTCTGTTCATACCCATCAAGCTTCAAGATCTTATTTTCTCACAGCGCTACAGATTGAACATAGTTACTGCACCCTCTCCTCATGGTAACATCATGCCAGTGTTTAGTCGGGTCAAACTACTTTGCACTCTCTCAGTGACAAAGGGATAATTGTTTATAAAGCAGACCAAATATTTACAAAATGCAACAAATACTCTCTCAAAAACACGATCAGTGGGAAAGATATTCTAACTTTTGTACTTCAATCATTTAGCATGAGGAGCCACACATCATTTACTTCTTGTCCCCGTATGAATTCTGTCAGTGACGTATGACCAAGGACATCCAGGTCTTTTTCAACAAAAGCACTCGCCAACCTCTCTACCCTAATAAATATAACTGTACATGATGGTATTTGTTGTTCACATCTGAATCATTTTTACACCTTGTGAACAGCTATTGCGCAAAGACTGATCCTGCTGCCACCCATCAATCCTTCAGTCCAGAGAAAAAACAGTATTCTTCTCATATCCCCATTACCCAATTTTTAATCCATATGGTATATATTCCACCCCGACCTACCCATGGACTCTAACATTCCCCACTCACCTGTATTCAAACATGTCAAGCGTCTTCTAAAAATACAAATACTCCACTCCCATTGGTTCTCAACTGTCGTTGTCACAATGGACAATCTCCACAAACAGGTTTATCAAAGATCATTTCCCATTCCTGTATCTAGGCCGAATTTACCAAATTATACCATTAGTCTCCAAATATCTAGTTGTCACGGACCTTATAAAAAGTTCCAATATTTTTTTCTCACAGTTGCCATCAAGCTATTTAGTTTTCTGTTTTCCCTCTCCATCTTGTTTTAATTATTTAGGTTCACAACAGTTGTTTTCCAGTCTGCGGCATCCTTTCCAGGATCTAACTAGCTTTGAAGAATAATCAGTAATTCTTTCATTATCTCTGTTCTCCTCTCAATCACTCTGCGATGTAGCTAATCAGATGCAGCAACTTATGAAACTTCAATTCAATTAGATTTCCAATAACATGCACTTCATTTATTCTGATTTCCTGCAGTTTCCCATTTTAATCAATCACTGTTCCCTAATATTTCTGGAAGTTAGTTTCTGTACCTTCCCCTGTGGAGAAGGTACATTCCTCTCAACAGGCAGGTGGTTTCTGACCGCTTGTGAATACATTGGAGGACTGCACTTCTGAGATGATGGAACTATTACCCACTGCTGCCTGCAAAGTTCCAGAATCCAGTTTAATTCATCGTGAGTGTCAGCACAGTCCTGTCCCTGGTTTGAGACGACAGGAAGGGATACAGCTCAGTGACCACCTCAATTTTGAGACAAGCTGGTTTTACACTTTACACCGGAATGGGTGCAGCTTAGACAAATATTCCTGGAAATCCCAGAGAGTATAGTACAGTGCCCTGCTCCTCCCAGTTTACACAGCTTCCCCTCTGTGTAGTCTCATCTCCATTTGTTTACTATCGACCCAGACACACTGTAAATGCAGTATTCAGAGTGGGGTCCCCAGACCCTCGGGGCTCCCTGAATGAACCCAGTCGCTGACATCACAATCCTGAGAACACCATCCACAGAGCCTCCACTGACTTTCAAGATGACAGCAGCAAGTCAATTCCCCACACCCATAGTGCATTCACTCAGTATTGAAAATGTCTCGGTCTCCTCGGTTTCTCTTCCTGGTTGAGAAAGCTGTTACATCTCCACACAGACGCACAGTTACAGTTCTTCTCTCCAGTTTCTCTGTATCTCAGCGACTATAAGTATTGCTGATGAAGTTGATCACCACACTCAGAGACGAGAGATAGAGGAACACAGCTCACGGTAAGCAGGGACATCCCATAATAAATATGATATTCAGGAATATGTGAAAAGGGGAAATGTTAGAATAACTTTCCATTCTATTTTCCTTCCAGTCCATCATCTGCAATCCTTTTGCTTGCTTTTCCTTTCTCTCTCTCTCTTTCTCTCTCTCTTGCGTGACATCATCCACTCAACACAAACCTCCCGCTAACCCTTCCTACTATCCCTGATATAATATTATTTCCCAGTTGCATTCAGTTTTGATAGGTTCACTGAACTCGAAACGTTTATTTGTGTTTCTTCCGACAGACTGCCATACCTGCTGAGATTCTCCAACGTTCTTTCAGACGGTGGAGAATTTCATTTCAGATCGCCAACATCAACATTTCCTTGGTTATTTCACCTTTAATGTTGTTGTTTCACGGGATGCCAGTATCACTGGCAAGGGCAGCAGTTGTCCATCCTAACTGCCCTTGACCACGCGGCCATTTGTCAAGGCAATATAGAGGCAACCATATTGTCGTGGATCTGAGGTGACACTTAGTTCAGACAGGGCAAACATGTTAGGTTTCTTTACCAAATGTTATCAATAAAATAAGAAAAGATATCCTGATGGTTTATGGTTGCCATGATTGAAATTGGGTTTCATTCCAATTTTTGTCATTGGAATTTAAATTTAACCATCGACTATGGTAGGATATGAGACAATGCATTTACAGTCATAACCTGCCCCACTGAATTACACAGTCAGTGACTTTATTACTCTGTTTAAGAATCCCTGTTGTGAAGTTACTGTAGAGACAAGAACAAGTTGTGGTCAAATTATTTGTAACTGGAAGAGTGGTCAGAAGGGAACTGGAGCCATAAAATCTGTCATTAACGAAGGGGAAGATGATGGCGAAGTCAGCAACAGAACTCAGGCAAAGCTGTAGATTAGGGATAACATGAAGATGGGTGTCAGCAGGTTTGATCACAGAGAGAATATGGAGACATAAAACACGGCAAACAGGAGACTCAAAGTTCCAAACAGTCTTATTTCTTCTCAGATGTTTATGAGTAAATAGTCTGGAAATGCATGAGAAGGAAGTGGAGTTTGTGACTGAAAATTTATGTATTTGTTAAATATAATCAACCAGAATAGCAATAAGATTTACCACCATTTATAGAATTGACAGAGATAGACTTACCAGGAACACCAATAATAGCGAGGATGGGATAGTACCCAGCTTGAATAATCAACAGTACAGCTTCTATCCGCACGTCTAACCATGGCCAATCCTGAGAAAGCCAGTAAAGACCAGAGGATAAACTCTTGTCCATTGTTGGAACATTCCAGTCTAATGTTCTCAGATTCTGATCCATTGTTGGAACATTCTAATGTTCTCTGATTCTGATCTCTCTCTCTTTCTCTGTAGCTGCTGATCCCAATCTTGTTGAGTTTGACTCTGCACCGAATAATATGGCATAATAAGGTGAAAGAAGTCGCTAATTATGGAAGAGGGAAATCCTCCAGTGACCCGGTTAGGTCCAGGAAGACTGATATTAATCACAGTTACTGAACAAACAGCTACGGTTAACCCATTTCGTGGCAACTCTGATATATCACAATACTTAGTGTGGCTGGGATATTAATATCGCTGATTATTGAGCTAATGGCACATCTCCAGTTGTAAACATAGAGGTGAGGGAGAGACATAATTCTTTCGCTTCTCAAGCTCGATGATCCTGCTGTGTTTTCGCAGTATAGGAATTTATGGGTGCCCAAGGCCTCTGTGTCTGATCGACAGGCCTGCTGCATCTTTTCGTTTTATTTATTTATGTCTAACTTTGACTTTTGGCTGTCCAGCATTAAACGGCTTAGGTGGGTTTAGGCAGTTTTGAGATACACCGATAGAGCCGTAGACTATGTAGATACAGTCCATTCCTTGTGGTCCTTGCAGCCGCGGCCTGGTCCTGTGGAGTGATGGTCAAACTCTCACAGAACCAGAATTCTTAGTTTTATCTTTTGCCATTTATTGCTGGAGTCTGAGCAGGGTTGGAAGGCAGTAAATCTCTCCCGGGTGTTACACACTGTCTCTGTGATTTCTCTCGGAACTGTCTTTTGATGTTCTTTCCTCCTGGATTGGAGAACTGCATGTCAGACAATCTGTTTCCTGCATTTGTTTTTTGGCATTTGTGTGCTCGTTGGATGATACCATATTGGAGCAGTTACTGAATAGTTGTTAAATAAACTATTATTCTGCTAAGTTTTCCAACAGAATTAAGTTATTGCAAGTTCCTCTTCCTTTTGTTGTCTTCTATCAACAGTGTTCGAATAAGTTGTGTTTTGCTTAATGTTGAATATTTTGACGAAGTAAATTCTATCTCAAACACAGCATCTCACATTTTCCAGCAGAATGGGCCGCGCCGGAGGAGTGATAATCATGTCAGGAATTATATCGGATACTCAATCCAACTCTCAGATCCAGGCCGGACACATATAAGCCCAGATGAGATACCTGCTCAGAATGAAGCACTGCGTAGACCAGGCTAATGTAACGCTCAGCAATCCGTCCAGGATCGAACACTGTTTAGAGCTCACCAGTTCACTACTTATGTGTTCAAAAGTGCACTTATCTATATGATGATCTGTACTAGATGATATGTTTCGCACAGAACGCTGTGCAGAACACACAAAGGCATTGTTCTATACACACGGACTGGATATCTGTGCAACATGGGGAGCTGTGCAGTGAATAGCAGTGAATTTATCTATTAATCTGGAGCAGTTACCTTTCCAGCAAACACAGCTGTATGCACCAATCACTGCATTGCTGGGTAACACTGTGTAAGATCACTGCCCAGCGTGGGGAAACTTGCAGCTCATGCTAGAAGTGACGAGATGTGCAGCTCCCCTCCATTTACAGATCCATATCTACATTATGGCATGACACTGGAGTGCTGTAGGTGTGAAACTCACTGACAGAGAGAGATGGCAGGGGAATCAGTTTAAATACCAACAAATGGGAGGAGCTTGGTTAAAAGAGAGGGTGAGATTGAGAGAGAATATCAGAGAAGGATCTGATGGTAAGTTTAAAAATTGTGAAATGAAAACATTTCGATAGCATCTTGCAATATAGGCCACTGGTTCCAGGAATGATGGGTGAGCAGCATACTGGTGTAAGTTAAGATGATAGAGAGTTTTGGATAAGCACTTGTCCTGCACTGTTGTAACTGCAAGTAGTATCAGCAGAGTCTTCGACTCATTGGGCTGAATCGAACAATAATTTGTCTCAGTGCCATTTTCATTGAGTATGACAAAAGGAATGTTTGCACGAGGCAGAGCTAGTTTCCTGGTATTATCTTATCGAACTCACCTCATTAACTATCCACCCCACCGCATGGTGTCCCTCTCATTCAATGTCAGCCCGAGTCTCCCACTCATCATGGCTGGAGGTACACACCATCTCCTGGATGCCCCTGGATATTCACTGATTCCTGGCACTGCTGCCATCATTAAAAGGCCAACGGGTACAGGGTTGAGCTTTCTCAATTTGGAGCTGCTCTGCATAGTTTACCCGAGCATGGCAGATAAGGGGAAGTTACACCACAGCTTGGCAATAGGGGCACGGAGGTCCTGGTGAATAGTCTAGTACAGAGGGGGAACGATTCTCTTCCCAGAGGGAGCCGCACCACCAGACACACCGAACATGGTCTGAGCACATCACACAGCTCAGTGCAGTATCTGCGGTCTGAAGAAAATTCCAACAATACAGGAAAAGCATCAATAACCTTCCTCACCCTGTCCGGATGAGGGTCACCGTATTCTCTCTACTCTCTCACACTCACTGTATATCTGTTCGCACATTCCCAGTATAAGGCTCCATCACTCTAACCACTGCAAAACAGCACCTTCTCTCTCTCTCTCACCTACGCAATACACCCACATGGTTATAAAATGTTCTTATGAGTGCTGTTTCTAGAATTCTCTGGATGATGTCGTTTGTACAATGTTCCAGAAAATTTTCAAATTAATTCAACTTTAGCAAAATCTTCATCCTCCAATATGTAACGCATCAGAGGAAGGAGCAGAGTTTTCCTTTTTTGTAAAATCACTCAGGATGAAAGTGCATCATGAGGCCATTAAGCCTCTCAAATATGCTCCATAATTCAGACAAAGGGAGCACGTAAACACTTGAAGACTCACTCTCTTCTTGAAGGCAGGCGCCACATTGGTGTTTCGCCAGTTTCACTGGAACATTCCTGTAATCCCGACAGCTATGGAATATTTCACACAGTGCCACCAGTCATTCTGTAACCACTTCTATTAAAACAAGCTATGAAGTGTTGATGAGCTGTTTACCTTTGGTCTTTTCTGTTTGAGAAAAGCCTTGTTCGTTTTGTTCGAGACAGTGCAAAACTTTCATCTGACTCCAATTTGTTTATAATGTTGAAACTCTTTGTGCCTTCCCTGTGAGCAACGATGTAAAATACTGTTTTAAATTCTCTGCCTGTTCCCAGAAACCAGTTCCCCAGTCACATCCTGCAGGTGTCCCACATATTCTTTCCTGCCTTTCTTCCAAGGGTCACAAACATTTTATGAACGTATTATATTCGATATAGGAAAACTCTTGCGGTTACTTTCTTTTCATATTTTGTGCCAGATTTGGAATGTTTTGCTTTGTGTTTTGTTTTATACAATCTGATTCTGGTTCCAAAAGTAAACTTCCCAAATGTGGCCGACGTTCGAGCTCACCAATCTGAATTCTTTAGTTTGTCATTGATTACAGCCTTTGTACATCATGGGTGGTACATCTTCACAGCCTAATATCATCTTCTTTTTGACCAGAATCAATCATTCCTGAGCGTTATTAAGCAGTACCTGGTTAAATGTCCCCCCCATCCACCCCCCCCCCCCCCCCCACACACACACACACACATCTGCTGACCTTCACCTATGTCTATTTTTCCACTCCGTATTTGACCAGATATATGACATAAATCTGTATTTAAAACGCCGGGCTCTTTTCAATTATTGAGGGGGAACCTACGTATATGGCTGAACACAAAATCAGCTGAGGGTGACTCCATTCTCGCAGTTTTCCTGCCTCTGTCATTTCTTCCTTCATGTCATCCTTTTCTCTCAACGCGAAGTCCCCTAACTCTGTCCCATCTCCCAGGCTTCTGCCCTCATTCGTTCCCCTCCTTCCCAGAACAATGATAGATGTCCTCTTGTCCTCACTTCCCACTGCACTAGAATCTGCATTCACAGAATTATCCTCCGCCACTTCCACCACCTCCAGCAGGACAGCACCTGCAAACACATCTTCCCCTCCCGTCCAATGTCAGTATTTCACCGGGACAATTCCTTCTGTGGCACTATCCATCACCCCGAACATTTTCCCACACCCCCATGGCACCGTCCCATGTAAATGCAGAAGCTGCAACATTTGCCCATTCATCTCTTCACTCCTCACTGTCCAATGCCCTAAACACACCTTCCAGGTGAAGCAGCATTTCACTTGTACGCTTTAAATCTAGTCTCCTGTCATTGCTGCTCACAATGCAGTCTCCTTTACATTAGTGAGCCAAACAGAAACTGCTTTGAGGAACATCTCCACTCTGTCTGTACGAATGACCCTGGCCTTCCGATTGCTCCCGATTTCAATAACCTACATTGCTCTCAAGATAATGAGAATTCTTTGAGGAAGTAACGACGAGTTGGACTAGAGAGAGTTACCTATCTGAACTTCCTGAAGGCCTCTGATATGGTACTGCTCAGGAGGCTGCAGAGTACGATAAGGACCCATGGTGTCAGAGACCAGGTAGTAGCATCGTTAAAGGTTGGTTCTCTGGCAGGGTGCAGAGTGAGGATAAAATTGTCCCTCTCAGGATGGCAGCCGGTGACTACCAATGTTCCACAAGAGTCAGTGTTAGGACCACAACATTTCACTTTATAGGTTAATGATCTGAGTGGCGGGATAGAAGGCATTCTGGCTATGTTTGCAGATGATGCAAAGATAGGTGGAGGGGCATGTAGTATTGAGGAGGCAGGGAGGCTGCAGAAAGATTTCGATAGTTTAGGAGAGTGGGAAAAGGAGTAGCAGATGGAACACAATGTGGGAATGTGTGAGGTCATGCACTTTGGTATGAAGAATACAGGCATGGACTATTTACTAAGTGGGAAAAAAAATCAGAAATCTGAGTAACAAAGGGACTTGGGATTCCAAGCCCAGAATTCGCCTTCGATAAACTTGCAGGTTGAGTCAGTTAAGAAGACAGATACAATGTTGTCATTCACCTCGAGAGGAGGAGGATATAATGGTGGGGATTCTGAGGCTTTCTAAGGCTCTGGTCAGACCACATTTCCAATAGTTTGTGCCTCATACCTCAGGAAGGATGTATTAGCCTTGGTGTGTGTCAAGAGAAGGTTCACCAGAAATGAAAAGCTTAACACATGAGGAATATTGGAGACGCTGGGTTTATACTCGATGGAGATTAGAAGGATGCAGAGGGAGGGGGGGGGGGGGGGTTGGGGGGAAGGGGGATCCAGTTGAAACTTACAGAATACTGAATGACCTGGATACAGACAAAATTGGGAGGACGTTTGCACTAGCAGGAGGACACAGGTTTAGAGCAAAGGAAAAACCCATTAGAACGGAGATAAGATGAAACGTCTTTAACCAGAGAGTGGTGAAATTGTGGAATTCCTTCCCACAGAAGGCTGTGGAAACCAGGCCATTTGGCACCAACGATATAGCCAGGAAAGGACTGAGTATCTGAAAATTGACTACAGAGAATTAGTTTGGAAGCTGAAGAGCAGGGCGAGTAGAGTATTTATCTCAGGCTTGCTACCAGTACCACGAACTAGTGAGATGAGGAACAGTCAGCGAATGCAGCTTTACACGTGGTTGCGAGGCTGGTGCAGGAGGGAGGGCTTCAGATACCTGGACCATCGGGATACCTTCTGGGTAAGGTGGGACCTGTATATGAAGGACGTGTTGTACCTGAACTGGAGGAGCACAAATGTCCTGTTTGGGAGGTTTGCCCGTGTGATTCTGGCCGGTTTAAACTAGTTTGGCAGTGGGGTAGGAATCAGACCACGTGTCTGAGAGGGGGTTAGTTGCAGACGGGACAGTGACAGGATATATTGAATCTATCAGGAAGGTTTCTCACGTGATGAAACACAATGATCGGTTCAATTGCGTCTGCTTTAGTGCAAGGAATGTTCGAAATAAGAGTGACAAACTTAAAGCATGGATCAGTACTTGGGGCTACGATGTCGTGGCTATAACAGAGATGTAGCAGGTTTCACAGGGACAGGGATGGTTGCTTGATGTTCCAGGGTTTAGAACGTTTAAAAATGTTTTGGGGCGGCACCATGGCTCAATAGTTAGTACTGCTGCCTCACTGCGCCAGAGACCTGAGTTCAATTCCCACTTCAGGGAACTAACTGTGAGGAGTTTGCAAATTTTCCCCTGGGTTTCCTCCGGGTGCTCTGCTTTCCTTCCATAATCCAATACTGTGCAGATTAGGTGAATTGGCCATGCTAAATTACCCTTAGTGTGAGATGAAGGGGTAAATGTAGGGGAATGGTTCTGGGTGGGTTGCTCTATGGAGGGTTGGTGTGGACTTGTTGGGCCGAAGGGCCTGTTTCCACACTGTAAGTAATCTAATCTAATCTAAAAAAAGAACAGGGTGGGTGGAAAATGAGGAGGGAGTGTAGCATTGCTAATCAGAGAGTGCGTCACAGTTACAGAAATGAAGGTTGTTGAGGAAGGCTGATCAACTGAGTCAATATGGGTGGAAGTTAGGAACAGCAAGGGAACAGTCACCGCATTTGCGGGTTTCCTATCGAGCACCTAATAGCAGTAGAGAGATTGAAGATCTCAAAGGCGGGCAGATTCTGGAAAACCGCAAATGTAGCAGGATTATTGTTATGGGCGATTTCAATTTTCCCAATATCGACTGGAACCTCCGAAGTGCAAATGGTATGGATGAAGCCGGTTTTGTCAGCTGTGTTCAAGACGGTTTCCTTCCTCAGTATGTAGACAGACCGACGAGGGGAGAGGCTTTTTTGGACTTGGTGCTCGACAACGAGCCAGGATAGGTGTCAGAACTAACGGTGGGAGAGCACTTTGGTGAAAGTGATCACAACTGCCTCACATGTAGCATAATCTGGGACAGTGAACGGAACAGTTTCCGAGGGAAGATATTTAATTGTGAAAAAGGAAATTATGATGCTATCAGACAGGAGTTGGGAAGTCCAGACTGGGAGCAATTGTTCCACAGAATGGGCAGAGCAGACATGTGGAGACTGTTTAAGGAGCAGTTGTTGCAAGTGATACACAAATTTATTCCTCTGAGACAGGTAAGAAGGGGTAAGATTAAGGAACCTTGGATGATAAGAACAGAGGAACTTCTCGTCAAAAGGAAGCAGGCATCTTATGTAAGATGGAGGAAGCAAGGATCTAGCACGGCTTTAGAGGATTACAGACTTGCCAGAAAGGAGCTCAGAAATGGACTGAGGCGAGCCATGATGGGGCATGACAAAGGCTTGGCAAGAAGGATTAGAGAGAACCGAATGGCATTTTTCTTATGCGTGACGAATAAGAGAATAATCAGAGAAAAGGTAGGGCCGATCAGGGATAGCGTAGGGAACTTATGCATAGAGTCTGAGCAGATAGGGGAAGCCCAAAATGAGTTTTTTGCTTCGATTTTCACCAGGGAAAGGGAACTTGTTGTAAATGAAAACGTAGAGTAGCTGGGCCAGATCAGTCATGACCAGATCGAGATTGATGAAGTTAAAGTGCTAGCAATTTGGAAAACATTAAGATGGATAAGTCGCCAGGGCCAGACCAGATTTATCCGAGACTGCTCTGGGAAGCAAGAAAGGAGGTTGCTAAGCCGCTGGCGATGATATTTGCCTCCTCACTCTCCACAGGAGTCGTACCGGAGGCTTGGAAGGAGGCGAATGTTGTTCCTTATTTCAAGAAGGTTAATAGCGAAATTCCTGGCAATTACAGACCAGTCAGTCTTACGTCTGTGGTCAGCAAAGTTTGGAAAAAAAATCTGAGGGATAAGATTTTTGACTATTTGGCAAAGCATTGTGTGATTAAAGGCAATCAGCATGGCTTTGTGCGGGGCAGGTAATGCCTCACAAATCTTATTGATTTCTTTTGAGAAGGTGTCAAGACAGGTCGACGACGGTCAAGCAGTGGAAGTGGTGCATGTGGACTTCAGCAAGGCTTTTGATAGGGTCCCCATGGAAAGCTCATTCATAAAGTCAGAAAGTATGGGATACAGGGAGATTTGGTTATCTGGATTCAGAATTGGCTGGCTGGCAGAAGGCAGACAGTGGTTGTAGATGGAAAGTATTCTGGTTGGGGGACAGTATTGAGAAGGATCGCACAGGGCTGTGTTCTTGGGCCTCTGCTGTTTGTAGTTTTTATAAATGACTTGGATGAGGAGGTTATGGGGTGGGTTAGTAAACTTGCTGATGACTCAAAGGTTGGAGGTGACGTCGATAGTATAGAGGACTTGTGTAGGCTGCAGCGCGACATAGACAGGATGCAGAGCTGGACTGAGAAATGACAAATGGAGTTCAACCTGGATAAATGAAAAGTGATGCATTTTGTAAGTTCAATTCGAATCCTGAATATAACATTAAAGACGGGATTCTTGGCAGTGTGGAGGAACAGAGGGATCGGATTGGGCAAGTGCATAGATCCCTCAAAGTTGCCACACAAGTGGATAGGGTGTCAAGAAAGGATATGGTGTTTTGGCTTCCATTAATAGGGGGATCGAGTTTAAGAGCCGCGAGGTATTGCTGCAGCTCTACAAGTCCCTGGTGAGACCACACTTGGAATATTGTGTCCAGTTGTGGAAGCCCTAATATAGGAAAGATACAGAGGTTTTGGAGTGGGTGCAAAAGAAGGTTTACCAGGATGCTGCCTGGATTGGAGGGCTTGCTTTATGAAGAAAGGTTGAACGAGATTGGACCTTTCTCTCTGGAGACAAGGAGGAAAAACGAGAAATGATCGAGGTGTACAAGATAATGGGAGGAATAGATAGAGTCAATACCCAAAGACTTTTCCCCAGGGCAGGATTGACTAGTACGAGAAATCATAGTTTGAAGATATGAGAAGGAAGGTAAAAGGGAGACGTCAGAGGTAGGTTCTTTACGCAGAGAGTTGTGAATGCATGGGATGCATTGCCAGCTCTAATGGTGGAAGCAAAGCCATTGGTGACATTTAAGCGACGGTTGGACATGCACATGGATAGCAGTGAATTGAGGGGTGCGTAGGTTAAATTACTACATTTTACATTAGGATTAAATCTTGGGACAACATCGTGGTCCAAAGGGCATGTTCTGTGCTTTTCTGTTCTATGTTCTATTTAGTATATTTAAAACAGACACAGATAAGTTTTGATTGACAAGGGGATCAAAGGTTACTGAGAGGAAGCAGGAAAATGGGGTTGAAAATCTGTCAGTCGTGATCGAATGGCCAAGCAGACTTGATGGTCCAAATGGCTTCATTTCTGTTCGTATAGAGTTGTGGCCTTATAATATTTCGGCCCTGGATGGCACCGTGTCTCCGTGGTTTGCACTGCTGCCTCACAGCATCAGGGAACTGGGTTCGATTTCCTCTCGGTGTTCTAGAATCCGGTCACAGTTCAAAGTTGTGCAGGTTAGGTGAACTGGCCAGGCTGAATTGCCGATTATGTTCAGGGATGTTGATGTTAGGTACAATGGTCAAGGGTCTATGTATAGTATTAGGGTAGAGAATGGGATTGGTTCGCATACTCTTTGGAGAATCAGTATAAACCTGTTGAGCTGAAGGGCCTGTTTCCACACTGTAGCGATTCTAAGAAAATGCAGGCTGCTGCAATGTTCCAATGAAGCACAACCCAAGCTCGAGTAACACCCCACTTTTCACTTTGTTACGTTACAGTCTATAGGAGTTAATATTCAATTCCATAAATTCACAGCATGAACCCATTGTGGCTGTTCTCCATTTTCCATACACTCTCCCTCCTGGGCTCCCTAAGTTCGTGTCTTGTTTATGTTGCATTCAACAGAGAAAATCAATTTCGAAAATTTACACATTAATTTACACCCATTATATGTCTTTGTCTCTTTCACCACAATTTAAAGCCCATTTGTCTTTCACAGTGGGCTTCCAAAAATTCTTTCCTACCTCTGCCAAGATGCTAAAACACTCACTTTCCAATCCTTTACACGTCTGAAGAAGATTTACACTGGACTTGAAACATTAACATTGTTTCTCTGTCTCTGCAGATGTTGCCAGACCCCTGAGTTCCTTCAAAAATGAAAAGTTACAGAATACATTTTAAATATAGCTTACTGGATGCTTTGAGGAACAGTCACAGAACTCGAAAGATTAACTCTGCTTTCACTCCACAGATGCTGTCAGACTTGTCAGTGTCTTCAGCGATTTCTGTTTTTGAACAAGTTTCAAACATGTGTGTCAAAGCTGCTCACACCCCTGTCCAACATGGAGCGCCATACACCGGGAAGTGAATGATAATGCAAGGTATACAAATTCATTTGTTCTGAAACTACATAAGGCTGTCACCACCAACACTATAGAGCTCTTAATCTTGGTCATGGAGAGAATCAGAAGGAAACACATTCCCTATAAACAGAAGATGGCATTATTGAAGGGGGAAAGATTCAGGTGAAAACGTTAAATGCTTTTGAGAAATGCGACAAATTGGAGGCATAGCATCATGAAGATACTCTAACAAGATGAGAATTTTTTAAAAAGGTAGCATTCCCACATCAGAAACCGGGATAGGGCACTGTGTACACGGGAGAAGAGTGACCAGGTCCCCGTGCGAATGAGGACAGGCAGCAGAATTGTATTGCAGATATTGCAGCTCAAACTGGGCATTCATGTGATGCTGCAAATCATAACAGCTGTAGTAGCAGCAGCAGCAGAATTATATTCAACCACAATATAATTTCTCAGTCTACCATTACCATGAAGCCGATCTCCAGTTCAGTGATGAGTGTGGGTGAACATGTCACGGTCAAAACCATGTGTACCTAATCCTGATGACAACCCATTCAAGCTACCGCACTTACTGATTCGATTAGATTACTTACAGTGTGGAAACAGACCCTTCAGCCCAACAAGTCCACACCGACCCGCCGAAGCGTAACCCATCCATACCCCTACATTTACCCCTTACCTCACACTACGGGCAATTTATCATGGCCAATTTACCTGACCTGCACATCTTTGGACTGTGGGAGGAAACCGGAGCACCCGGAGGAAATCCACGCAGACACTGTGTGCAAACTCCACACAGACAATCGTCTGAGGTGGGAATTGAACCCGCGTCTCTGGCGCTGTGAGGCAGCAGTGCTAACCACTGTGCCACCGTGCCGCCCAAAACTGCTTGCACTAACAAACAGCAGAACTAACATCTGATAGAGAGGGCGCCATGATCCCAAGACTGTGACCATTTCTTTTAAAACCAGCTGTGAAATACTGCAGGTCTGTCTACTCTTACTCTTATCTGTTGGAAACATCCTTGTTCCTTTTGTTAGAGACGGTTCAAGAACTTCCCTCCTATTATCATTTTGTTTACATCATTGAAATACTTATTGTGTCTTCCCCTGTGCGGAAAGATGTAAAAAATGGGTGTAAATTATCTGCCTGTTCCCTGTAGCCAATTCTTCAGTCATCCCCTCCAATTATCTCAGTATACTTTTCTGACTTAATTTCTACCTAAGGTCACACGCTCATCTTGAACTTTGTTTTATATGCTCGGAAAAGCTCGTGCTGCTTGTTTTTGTATTTTTTGCCAAATTATTACATCATGTCTTTTCTCCGCTTCTCATCGCTTTCTAGATTCATACAGTCATATAGCCCACAAACAGACCCTTTAGTCTAACTTATCCATACTGACCAGGTTTTCCAAACGTAGCTCGTCCCATCCGATTGCATTTTGTCCATATGCCTCTGACTGTTTCCATTCATATGTTTGTCCTCATGAGTTTTAAATGTTGTAGCTGTACTTGCATCTCCCACTCTTCCTCTGACAGCTCATTCCATATGCACACATCACTCTCTGTGTGAAAACATTGAGCCTTCGTCCATTTCATATCTCCCCTCTTTCACTTTAAACCTATGCCTTCTATGGTTGAACTCCCCCATCCCGTGGGAAAGACTTTGGCTGGTCACTCTATTCATACTACTCATGATTTTATAAACTTCTACAATGTCATACCTCAACTTCCTACATGCTAGCTTTCACTAACTGTCCAGTGGAGGCTGCAGAAAGATTTAAACAGGGTAGGAGAGTGGGCAAAGAAGTGGCAGATGGAGTACAACCTGAGAAAGTGCGCGGTGATGCACTTTAGTAGGAAGAAGAGAGGCATGGACTATTTTATATCTGGGGAGAAAATTCAGAAGGCTGAAGTACAAAGGGTATTGCGAGTTCCAGTCCAGGATTGTCTCAAGGTAATCGTGCAAGTTGAGTCAATAGTTAGAAAGGTGGTCTATCTGCCGCACAATGTGTTTGAAATCTTATATTCATCAAAAGAACTGAGTCAACTCTTATAAACAGTAATATTTGTTTATTGCACACAATTAATATTTAAAAATAAAATGTATTATTACGTAATGTAAAACACTACAATCTATCTTATGGTTTAACTTAAATTTGGATGATCGCATACCGCCCCACTAGAAGTTGACCAGATTCCGTGGTCAAGTCTTCTCATTCTTCTGATAGTCTTGGAGGTGTCTTCTCTTTCCGTGGTTATTCTCGAGTTACCGCTCCCTGAGGGGTTTTGTGGTGATTCCTATCCTTCCAGGTCCTCACGTCTTTTTGGGAGGGTGTGGACGATCTGCCAATGAAATGATCAGGTTCATTTACCCTGATCAATCAGACTCAACCTGGGGTTGTCACATTGATGGCCCAAGGGCGACATTCCATTATCCCATTCAGGTCCAACTTCAGGTGTGTATTACATGGTCTGTTGCTTCAGGTTTCTTTGCAACCATCTGTGGGTAGCTGCAGCCTGTCTGGATTCTGCAGCATGTGGATGAGCACAGAGACTTTGGTCAAGGCTGGCTTCTACTTCCGAACATGCTTTAATCATTGGTCATTTTTGTAACTCCATGGTGAATTTATTATTGTCCATTGTAAGATTATTATTTCAGCTGGTCAGTCTGGTCAGAAAAGCAAATACAGTGATGGCATTTATTTTGAGAAGACTTGAATATTACAGCAGCGATGGATTTCTGAGGCTCTATAAGACTCTGGTCAGACCACATTTGGTGTATTGTGTACCATTTTCGGCCCCATAACTCAGGAAGGATGTACCGCCCGGAGCATGTTCAGAGGGGCTTCATAGGAATGGTCCTCGGAATGAAAAGCTTAACATATGAGGTCTCTGGGTCTATACTCGCTGGAGTTTATAAGCATGAAGGTGGATCTAATTGAAGCATACAGAATACTGGTTGCCTGGTCAGAATAGATGTTGTGAAGATGCTTCCACGGCTAGGAGAGAAAGGACTCAAGGACATAGCCTGAGAGTCAAGAGAAACTCTTATTATGGCGATAAGAAGAAACGTCTTCAGCCTGAGAGTGGTGAATCTATGGTAGAATGGCAGTTTCCTTCCCTAAAGGACATTAGTGAACCAGGTGAGTTTTTCTTGGCAATCGATTCATAACCATCATCAGTCTCTTAATTCCAGATTTGAATTCAAGCTCCGCCACTTGCTGTGGAAGAACTTGAACCCAGGGCACACGAACATTATCTGGGTTTATCACATCAGAATTCAGTGATAACACCACGAGGCCACTGACTTACCCAATCCTCCACAGTGTGACTAAGATGTGCAGTACCATATGTACTGGGATTTGACTTCATGTTATCCTTGATTTCCTTATCAAGATATGGATGATTTTTCTCGATTATGAAATTCCTCTTCGGTCTTTAGTATCTCCCTAATTGTTTGCCAAATTCCTTCAGTTGTCCTGCCTTTGACTGTTCGTTTCTTCACCCCCGCCAAGACCACCACAGCCAAATCCTTCCTTAGGCCAGTATAATTATCATTGCCTAACACAAAAACTCTCATGTATGACTCAGTCTTTACTCTTTCAATCTGAATGTGAAACTCCAGCATGTTGTGGTTATTCCAAGGCAAAGCGCATCCACCAATCCTTCCTTGTTAGATAATATCAAATCTAAATTTGATTAGATGCCCGACAGTATGGGAACAGGCCCTTCGGCCCAACAAGTCCACACCGACCCTCCGAAGAGTACCCCACCCAGTCCCATTTCCCTCTGAGTAATGTACCTTACTCTATGAGCAATTTACCATGGCCAATCCACCTGACGTGCACATCTTTGGACAGTGGGAGGAAACCCACGCAGACAGGGGGACATGCAGACAGTCCCCAGAGGCTGGAATCGAACCTGGGCCCTGGTGTTGTGCTAACCACTGAGCCACCGTGCACCCCCATTCTCTGGTTGTTTCCATGACATCCTGCTCTCAGAAATAATCTCTCATACACTCTATGAATCTTTATTCAAGGATATCACTGTCAAGTTGATTAATTGAGCCAATTTGCATGTTCAAACCACCCATAGTTACTGTTGTGCCCTGGTTACAAACCCTCACTCTTTTCTACCTCAGAAGTACTTTGGGGGGACAGTGGCTCAAAATTAGTCTTTTCAAGCGGTTTGTTCTCTTGCTTTTTATTTGCACTGAGACGGATTTCAAATTTTTTTGGCACAAAACAGTTTGCAAAGGTCTGAGTTCCCATTCGCACAAACAAATGTTTATTTTCTTTTCACTAGCTACATTTCACAGTAAATATCGACGAGGGCTAAAAGTAGTCATGAGATATTGATAGCAAACAGGGTTGAGGAAAATCCCAAAGAATTATTTTCATATACAAGGAGCAAGAGGGTAACTAGAGAAATGTTTGGCCCACACAAGGACAAAGGAAGAAAGTTATGCATGGAGTCAGAGACAATGGGTGAGATTCTTAGCGATTACTTTGCATCTGTATTCACCAAGGATAGGGACTTGACGGATGTTGAGGTTAGGGATAGATCTCTGAGTACTCTGGTTCAAGTCGACATAAAGAGGGAGGAAGTTTTGGATGCTCTAAAAGGTATGAAGGTAGACAAACCCCAAGTCCGGATGGGATCAATCACAGGTTACTGAGGGATGTGAGTGTGGAAATAACTGGGGCTTTAACACATATCTTTGCAGGATGATTGAACATGGGTGAGGTCCTGGAGGACTGCAGAATTGCTCATATTGTCCCTTTGTTAAAGAAGGATAGCGGGGATAATCTAGGTAATTTTAGACCGGCAAGCCTGACATCAGTGGTAGGGACGTTATTGGAGAAGATACTGAGGGACTTGAGGAAGGCGTTTTATTAGGTTCACCATGGTCGGCTGATGGAGACGGTGAAGTCACATGGGGTCCAGGGCGTTCTATCTAGATGGATAGAGAACTGGCTAGTCAACAGGAGACAGGGAGTAATAGTGGAAGGGGATTTCTCAAAATGGAGACCTATGATCAGTGGTGTGCAAAAGCGATCCGTGCTGGGACCACTGTTGTTTGTGATATATATCAATGATTTGAAAGAAGGTATCTGTTGCCTGATTAGCAAGTTTGCAGATGACGCCAAGATTATTGGAGTAGCAGACAGTGAAGGGTACTGTCAGAGAATACTGCAGAATATAGATTGATTGGAGAGATGGGGGGTGCAGAAATGGCAGATTGAGTTCAATCTGTGCAAATGCGAGGTGATGCATTTTGAAAGATCCAGTTCAAGAGTGAACAATACAGTAAACAGAAAAGTCCTGGGGAAAATTACAGCGAGATCTGGGTGTTCAGGTCCATTGTTTCCTGAAGATGCTAACACAGGTCAGTAAAATGGTAAATACGGTATATGGCATGCTTTCCTTCATTGGATCAGGTGTTGAGTACAAGCGCTGGCAGGGCATGGTACAGTTGCATAGGACTTTGGTTTGGCCACATTTGGAATACTGCATATAGTTCTGGTCACCACATTAACAAAAGGATGTGGATGCTTTGAATAGGGTACAGAGTAGGTTCACCAGGATGCTGCCTGGGTTGGATGGTGCTTGTTATGAAGAAAGAATGAGTAGATTAGGACTATTTTCATGACAAAGTCGAAGGTTGAGGTCTACAAAATCAAGACAGATATACACAGGGTGAATAGCAAGAAGCTTTTTTTCCCTAGATTGTGGAACTCAATTACTCGGGGTCATGAGTCCAAAGTGAGAGGGAAAAGGTTTAGGGCAGATATATGTGGGAAGTTTTTTTACACACAGGGTGGTGGCAGCCTGGAACGTGTGGCCAGAGGAGGTGGTAGGGGCAGGAACGATAGCGTTATCACAGAGGTATTTAGACAGTTACATGAATGGGCAGGGAGCAAAGGGATACAGACCCTTAGAAAATAGGTTTATAAAATAGGAGGATCTGGCTCAGCACAGGCTGGGAGGGCCGAAGGGTCTGTTCCTGTGTTGGAATGTTCTTTGTTCTTTATCAATCATTCTAAAAATAGCAAGTTTTCAACTTATTGTATGCTACAATTTAATAATATTAACGATTTATTTATTTGATGGTGCATGTCAATTTATTATCATTTCTACATTACAGTCACAGGGTCAAAGAGATAGACAGCATGGAAACAGACCTTTCGGTCCAACTTGTCAATGCCAACCAGATATCCCAACCCAGTCTAGTCCCACCTGCTAGCAATCAGCCCATATCCCTGGAAACACTTTCTATTCATATACGAACCCAGACGCCATCTAAATATTAGAATTGTACTAACCACCACCACTTCCTCTGGCAGTTCATTCCAAGCAGGTACAACCCTCTGAGTGAAAAAATGTCCCTTACATCTCTTTTACATGTTTTCCTTACCCAACCAAAACCTATGCCCTCTAGTTCTGGACTTCCCTACCCCAGAAAAAGGACCTTGTCTATTTACCCTACCCATGCCTCTCATGATTTTATAAACCTCTATAAGGTCACTCCTCAGTCACCAACGTTCCAGGGAAAACAGCCCCAGCCTGTTCAACCTCCAGCTAAAGCTCACACCCTCCAACCTTGGCAACATGCATGTAAATCTTTTCTGAACCCTTTCAAGTTTCGCCTGATCGATCTGGTCCTGAGGATTTTTCCACCTTCATGCGTTTCAAGACATCCAGCACTTCATCCTCTGCAATATGGACATTTCTCAAGATATCACAATCTATCTCTCCGTATATCTACATCTCCCATCTCCTTCTTCTGAGTAAACACTGATACAAACTACTCATTTAGTATCTCTCCCATCTCCTGCGACTCCGCACAAAGGCACCTTGTTGATCTTTGAGGGCTCTCTTCTCTCCCTGTTTACCCTTTTTACCTCATGTATTTGTAAAATCCTTTTGGATTTTCCTTGCCTGTATTTGCCAAAGCTATCTCATATCCCCTTTTTGCCTTCCTGATTTCCCTCTTTAGTATACTCCTCCTGCCTTTATATTCTTCTAAGATTCACTCAATCTATCCTGCCTGTAACTGTCATATCCTTACTTCTTATTCTTAACCAAACCATCAATTTCTTTAGTCATTCAGCACTCTCTATATCTACCATCCTTTCCTTTTACCCTAACAAGAATATACTGTCTCTGGATTGTGGCTATCTAATTTCTGAAGGCTTCCCATTTACTAGCCATCTGCTTACCTGTGAACATTTGCCACCATCAGCTTTTGAAAGATCTTGCCTCAAACCGTCAAAATTGGCCTTTCTCCAATTGAGAACTTCAACTTTTATATCTAGTCGATCCTTTTCCATCATTATTTTAAAACTAATAGAATTGTTGGCAAATAACTGAAGCTCACACATTTCAGATGAGAAATTAAATCGATTGATTATATTTAAATGTGTAAGAGTTATAATTCTATTTGATTGTTCACTGATTTGCTCACTCTAAATATTAAATCCTGTAGAGGTCAACCATTTTGCTAATGATAGAGGGACAACGTATACATTTGAATACTGAGATTCAACGTGTAATTGTGATCACCAGCATAGTCAGACAACATGTCCTTTTCCGATACAAAACAAAATGTGCATTCTTTACTTTTGTATCATAAAATGTTGTTTGTTGTTTATATTTTAATTCCATCAATATAGAATCAACTTCATTGTTTTCAAAGATGATGCAGTTATTGTTCAGTTGAATAATTGTAGCTCATACCTTATTATTGCCCAATTCACAAACATGGCAACTCCTGATCATTGATCAGGTCAGTAAACCTATCACTTTGCATCATGACCCACATTCAAAGTGGATTCCAAAAGGCCTGAATTCGGGTACAGTGCTACTGGATCTCACAGCTGCATGTAGCACTCCGAGAGACACTGGACTGGTCCTGAATCTGTCCAGAGAGTTTCCAACCTGGGTCAGGGCAGTCATTCAAATATTCCCTTACAGAGAATCATTTGGAAAGTCACCTTGAGCAGGAGGAAACTGGCCAACAGGCTATCACTCCTCACAGTGTAGGTACAAATGCTGTCTAAATTAGATACCAATGACTGACCAGGAACCAGGCCTTACAAATTCATCATCAGTCAGAGCCTGGCCCAGGGAGCAGATGTATGGACATGGAGTCTCAGAATCACACTGCACAAGTTACTTATGGTGATAACATCTGGCATGTCCCCCAGACTGCATACATCTGCACCCTGGACCAGACACTGGGTGAAAACGTTCACACTTGACAGTCTATTGCAGCATTTTGTGTCTCACAGTGAACTCTCTGAAACTATATCCAATAAATGTACCTTCACATTCAACAGTATCAAAGCAAAATTATCCATTTCTGTGGATGGTCAGATACTAATTCATAGGTCACCCAGCAGAATGTATCTGAAGAAACCAGGAGCAAACGGCAAGCCAAAAATCGTTTTAATAACTGAACTTGTGGATTTTGCCTGGTCTAGGTAACCACACAGATTGTGCTGACACTTAGGTGAATGTAACAATTACATGAAAACTGAAAGTCTTGGTCTAACGCCCCTACCCATCTTCCAACCTCACACACCTCACTCCCTCACACATTCAACAACTGACGAGAATCCACAAGCTGAGTGAAACTTGGAACATTGACCGGTACAGCACAGTGCAGGCACTTCAGCCCTCAATGTTTTGCCAGCATTTTATCCACTCTAAGACCAGACTGACCTACATAACCATCAATTCACTAACTTTTGTGTGCCTATCCAAGAGTCTTCTTAAATATCCCTAATGTACCTGATTCTACTACCATTGCTGGAGGAAAGTCCTAGCAGCTCATCCTTTCTTTGTAAGATATTCCCTCCAGTCCAGGCAGCACCCTGGTAAGTCTCCTCTGTACACTCTCTGAGGCTTTCACGTGTTTCCTATAATGAGGCAACCAGAACTGAACATAATATTCCAAGTATGGTTAAATCACAGCTTTATAGAGCAAAGAAAAAACCTCGCTGCTCTTAAACTCAATCCCCCTGATAATAAAAGACAACACGCCATATTCCTTCTGAACAACCCTGTCAACTGGGGTGGCAACTTTGAGAGATCTATGGACAATGACCCCAAGATCCCTCTGTCACTCCACACTGCCAATAATTCTGCCTTTAACCCTGAATATTTTATGCAAATGCAACCTTTCAAAATAAATTGCTTCACATTTTTTAAGGTTGGACTCTATCTGCCACTTATCAGCCCAGCTCTGCATCCTGTCAATATCCTGTTGCAAACTACAATGGCCCTCCACACTATCCACAACCCGACCAACCTTCGTGACATTGGCAAACTTACTAACCTACTTGTCCACTTCCTCATCAAAATCATTTATAAAAATCACAAAGAGCACAGGTCCCAGAGCCGATCCCTGTGGAACACCACTGCTCACTGAGCTCCAGGCTGTATACTTTACATCTGCTACCATCTTCTGACTTCTGTGGGCCAGCCACTCCCGTATCCAGACAACCAAATTTCTCTGTGCCCCATGCTTCCCTACCTTCTGAATGAGCCTACAGTTGGGAAAGCCTTGCTAAAATTCTTGTTCACCACATCTACTGGTCTACCTTCATCAATGTGTGTTTTACATCTTCAAACAATTCAATAGGTTTCTGAGGGATGACCTGCTCCTCACAAAGCCATGCTGACTATCTCTAATCAAACTATCATGTTCTAAATAATTGCAAAATACAGTCTCTCAGAGATGTCTGCAATACTTTGCCGACCACTGATGTAAGACTGACTGTTCGGTCATTCCCAGAATTATCCCTATTCCATTTCCTGAACAGGGAATAACATTTGTAGCCCTCCAATCATCTGGCTGGCACTGCTCCAGTGGACACTGATGACGCAAAGATCATCGCCAAAGGCACGCCAATCTCTCCCGTCACTTCCTGGAGTAACCTAGGGTAACCCCATCTGGTCCAGGGGATTTACCTATCCTTATATTTGTAATTCATTCAGTGTATACTTCCCTTCAGGTTCCTGAAGAAGGGCTTATGCGCGAAATGCCAATTCTCCTGCTCGTTGGATGCTGCCTGACCTGCTGTGCTTTCCAGCAACACATTTTCAGCTATACTTCCCTTCAACTTGTCTACACCCTGTCCAACCAACTGATTGACTGCTTTCCATTTCAGTGCAATATACAGTGTTGTTTCCCTGAGTAAGTACAGTTCCCAACATTCTGTGAATCATGGAATGAAAAAATAAAGGAATGCACCAATATTGACTCTCCTGTCCCTCGGATGCTGCCTGACCTGCTGTACCTTTCTAGCACCACACGTTTTGACTCTGATCTCCATCAACTGCAGTCCTCACCTTCTCCATTACTGAGGGCTATCCCCTCTGCACACTGAGCAGGGAATTAACCATCAGAAACTCATTGCATGTGGAGCTGACTGCACAGTTCTGGAAAGTTGCATTTGATGAATACAATTTTTTAAAAAAATGACAATTCCACAGATATTCATTCAGTGCCAGAGTTAGAGTTGTGGTTCATGGTTTGAGCAGCTTGATAACAAACAGGAAATGACTGAAGAACTCCAAGGTACAGGGTATTCCAGGTATTATATTCCAGCTTACGTTAATGCTGGGAGTATTATCAGACAGGCTGACAGATGTGATAAGGGAATGAGTTGACATATGGAGGTGTGACATTTTTGCCATCACAGAGGCGCATTTGAGGGAGGTCAGGGCTAACAACTCAATACGCTGTTGTACTGGAACTATAGGCAGGACAGGGCAGGGTGTTAAAGAGGATGTGGTGTTGCATTATCAATTGACAAATCAGTTACTGCTGAAAGGATGGACAATATCTTGGAAGGGTCTTCAATTGAGGCTTTGTGGGTCGAGATTCGAATCAAAAAGGTGACAGACGCACTACATTTTAAAACACATTTTAGCTTACAACGTGGAAACGGGCCCTTCGGCCCAACAAGTCCACCCCTCGACATTTACCCCTTCATTTAACACGACAGGCAATTCACCTAACCTTTGGATGGTGGGAGGAAACCCACGCAGACAAGGGAAGAATGTGCAAATTCCACGCAGACAGTAACTGGAAGCGGGAATTGAACCCAAGTCTCTAGCAGTGTAAAACAGCAGTGCTAACCATTGTGCCACCGTGATGCCCACAAAACGACAAACAAAGAAGCAGATGCAAAACCAATTCACTGAAATGTATGATACGAAAGTCGGAGGAGTTGTTGACAGTGAGGAAGGATGTGGCAGGTTACAGCAGGATATAGAGAAGCTGCAGAGCTGGGCAGAAAGGTGGCAAATGGAATTCAATGTAGCTAAGTGTGAGGTGATTCACTTTGGGAAGAATAACAAAAAGATGGGGTACTGGGCTAATGGTCGGATACTTGGTAGTGTGGATGAGCAGAGGGATCTTGGTGTCCATGTACACAGATCTCTGAAAGTTGCCACCCAGGTAAATAGTGCGGTGAGGAAGGCATATGGCGTACTGGCTTTTATTGGTAGAGGAATTGAGTTCCGGAGTCCTGAGGTCATGATGCAGTTGTATAAGACTCTGGTGCGGCCGCATCTGGAATATTGTGTGCAGTTTTGGTCGCCATACTATAGGAAGGATGTGGAGGCACTGGAACGGGTGCAGAGGAGGTTTACCAGGATGTTGCCTGGTATGGAAGGAAGATCGTATAAGGAAAGACTGAGACACTTGGGGCTGTTTTCATTAGAGAAAAGAAGGTTTAGGGGTGACTTGATTGAGGTGTACAAGATGATTAGGGGGTTAGATAGGGTTGACATTGTGAACCTTTTCCAGCGTATGGAGTCGAGTATTACAAGGGGGCATAGCTTTAAATTAAGGGGGGTAGATATAGGACTGAAGTTAGGGGTAGGTTCTTCACTCAGCGAGTCGTAAGTTCATGGAATGCCCTGCCAGTAGCAGTGGTGGATTCTCCCTCTTTATGGGCATTTAAGCGGGCATTGGATAGGTATATGGAGGATAGTGGGTTAGTATAGGTTAGGTGGGCTTGGATCGGCGCAACATCGAGGGCCAAAGGGCCTGTACTGCGCTGTATTCTTCTATGTTCTATGTTCTATGTATAGGTAAGCAACGCTGTGATTTTACGGAGATAGGAAAGCAAGGCTGGACATGTTACAGAGACAGGAAAGCAAGGCTGGACATGGTACTGAGACAAGAAAGCAAGGCTGAAGATGTTACAGAGATAGGAAAACAAGGTTGGAGATGTTACAGTGATACGAATGCAAGGCTGGAGATATTAGAGAGAGAGGAAAGCAAGGCTAGAAATGTTGCAGAGATGGGAAAGCAAGGCTGTACATGTTACAGAGAGGGGACAGCAATGTTGGAGATGTTACAGAGATAGGAAAGCAAGGCTGGTGGTGTTATAAAGATAGGAAAGTAAGGCTGGACATGGTACAGAGACAGGAATGCAAGGTTGGTGATGTTACAGAGATAGGAAAGCAAGACTGGAGATGTTACAGAGAGAGGAAAGCAAGGCTAGAAATGTTACAGAGATGGGGAAGCAAGGCTGTACATGTTACAGAGAGAGGAAAGCAAGGCTGGCGATGTAACAGAGATAGGAAAGCAAGGTTAGAGATGTTACAGAGATGGGAAAATAAGGTTGGAGATGTTAAAGAAAGAGGAAAACTAGGCTGGACACGATACAGAGACAGGAAAGCAAGGCTGGAGTTGTTACGGAGAGAGAGAAAAGCAATGCTAGAGATGCTATAGAGAGAGGAAAGCAAGGCTGGAGATGTGACAGAGATGGAAAGCAAGGCTGGAGGTAGTCAAGGGATAGCGTGCCCGGTGCATGCTAGAAGGCGTTAGTGAGATATTTTAAAATTCATTCACAGGATATGGGGAGAGGTGTAGCCGCTGGAGATTAGAGAGATTGGGAGGGGTGTGGGGGCTGGCAGAATTTAGAGTGATAGATGGGGCTGGAGTATGAATAAAGTTTGTGGAGATACGGAGGGTTACTAAGATACAGATGGATACAGCGGCTGGTGGAGATGACGGGAAAGATGCAGAGATACACGTAGATAGTTTAAAAACGGCATTGTGCAATGATTTAATAGAGAAATGATTGTAGAAATCTGTGGAATAGTCAAGGCACTGGGAGGAACTGAAGGAGTGAGACCTTTGAGTGTGCAATCATAGAGTATCATACAGACAGATGAGGCCCTTCAATTGACAGTGACAAAAACAAAAAGCCCTGCAGACCCTGGAAACCCCTCCTTCCTAATGTTTGGGGTCTAGGGCAAGACTTGGGAGAGATGTCCTACAGGCTGCTGAAGCAACAATGTGACATAACAAAACCAGATGGTGTCAGATTAAACACTGACACGGAAACTTCCTGCTGACTCCTCTCCGTCAGCTGGTGGATCAGTGTCCCTGCACTATGAACAACACTTGCAGGAGGCCCTGAGAGAGTGACGGAGCTGGAGAATGTATACTGGGTGGGCCATTTCAAAACCACCACCAAGTCGGGTTCAGCAGCAGCACTGCAGTTAAAGATGGTTGGGTCAAAAAAGGACATAGCTGCGAGACTGTTTCCGCACTGGGTAGGGGGGTGGGGGAGGCAACTGAGAGCGAGAAACCTACTGGCGGCAGACACATTGATGGATGACCATATTGAGAACGGTGATATATATATATATATATAAAATATGCGTGCTTTTGTGTGTGTGTACATGCATGAGCACACATGTGAGAGATACTATAACCATGCTAAATGGGACAGATTTTGAAGAGATCTAGGACTCAGAAATGGCCTGTGAGAGATGGTTTGGGTTAATACCAACAACAGCAGAATAGTACTCCAGCAATATTTTCACTGTCACTGCCTGGCATATGGTCCACTTTACCCTGACCATCAGGCCAGGGGATAAGCCCTTGTTCAATGTAGAATACAGGAGGGCTGGCCAAGAGCAGCACCAGGTACATCTCAAAATGAGGTGACGTTATCAAACAGGACCACTTACTCACCAAATAGCATAAATAGCTCGTGACAGACACATCTAACCAACAAATCAGACCTAATCTCTGCAATCCTGTCATATGCTGTCAGCATGAATTGTGTGGTCAATCAAACAACTCTCTGGAGGAGGAGGATCCACAAATGCAACGTTCCTGCTTAGCACAACAATAGAGATCTAAGGCTGAAACATTCACAGCAATGTTCAGACAGAAGTATCAATGGGATGATCTATTTTAGTCTCCTCCAGGTGGCAGTCTTCAGCTAATTCAATTCATTTTGTGTGCTATCTCCAAGTGGCTGGAGGGATGGGGAATGCAAAGGCTGTGGGCCCTGAGAACATTCCATTCAAGCTGTTCCTGCTGGGATACAGCACTGGCATATACCTGACAATGTGGGAAACTGGCCAGGTGTGTCCTGTACGCACACAGACCAAACATAAGACAATCAATGGGTGTCCCATTGCTCTAATCCCTATCACTAAAGTGTTGGAATGTTATTGGAATCTACAGTGGGATCAAGCAGCACTTCCCCAGCACCAACCTGGTCACTCAAATGCAGTTTGGGATCTGCCAGGGCCGCTCATCCCTTGGGCTCATTGAAGCCTTGGTTTAACTATGTAAAACAAGAAAATACACAGCTGAATTCTAGAGTGAAGGCGACAGTGACTGCACTTTTAACATCATCTTAACGGCATTTGGTCAAGTGTCGCATCCAGGATTAACGGCAAAACTGGAGCAAATTGGAATTGTCTGCACTGGCTGAAGTTATATCTGGTACAAAGGAAGGTGGCTGGGGTTAGTGCGCAGCAGTCATCTCAGCTCCAGGACAGCTCCACAGCAGTTCACTAGGGGAGGGATTTCTGGGTAAGCCTGTAGATCAGAAATGGAAAGGTAAGGCACCATTCTGCTACAGTATGATAGGGCTGCTCTCTCGTTAGACGGAGACAACTGGTGGTAGTTTAACTGGACAGTCATCATGCCGCAAGTAAGGGAGAGGTTGAGTAAGACATTCCTTTAGTCAAACCAGTCAGTGAGGGAAATGAACTCTCACTGTTGGCATTAATAGCTAGCTGTCCAACTGATTGAGCTAACCAAGTCCTCGCTCAGCTCATTGGGCAAGATACTGTAATATTAGTCTGTTCAGATATGTTGTTAGACACCTCTGGAACTAGAAGCAAGCCCCTTGTGGGCGGCACGGTGGCTAGCACTGCTGCCTCACAGCGCCTGAGACCCGGGTTCAATTCCCGCCTCAGGCGACTGACTGTGTGGAGTTTGCACGTTCTCCCCGTGTCTGCGTGGGTCCCCTCCGGGTGCTCCGGTTTCCTCCCACAGTCCAAAAGATGTGCAGGGTCAGGTGAATTGGCCATGCTAAATTGCCCGGAGTGTTAGGTAAGGGGTAAATGTAGGGGTATGGGTGGGTTTCGCTTCGGCGGGTCGGTGTGGACTTGTTGGGCCGAAGGGCCTGTTTCCACACTCTAATCTAATCTAATCTAATCTAATCTAATCTAACCCCAGACAGAGGGACAGTATTAGTGAGCTATAAGAGTGCTCTTTGCCCTAGGACCAATCATAAATGGATCTCCTTATACATTAAAGTCACAAGTGGGTATGCTTGCCAATGATTGGGCAATGTTCAACATTGTGATTTACTCAGATACTGAAGTAATCCTTATCCAAATGCAACAAGGACCTGGAAATATACAGGTGTGTGCTTAACAGTGACAAGGACCACTTCCATTACACATGTGCCAGACAACAATTACCTCTAACAATTCAGAACTGAACGATATCCTCTAATGGGCAATGCCACCACCATCACTGAACATCCACCGAGCAATATCCCGGGGATTACTGTTTACCAGAACTGGACTTAGCATATAATTTCATTACCCATTCCTGTGAAGGGCTTACGCTAAAACGGCGATTCTCCTGTAATTCAGATTCTGTCTGACCTGTTGTGCTTTTCCAGCGCTACACTTTTCGACGTATGTAAATTAATTGGCTACAAGAATATGTCAGGAGCTAGGAATCCTGCATAAATACAGTGGCACAGCGGTTAGCATTGCTGCCTCACAATGCCAGAGACCAGAGTTTGCACATTCTCCCCGTGTCTATGTAGATTCCTCCAGGTGCGCCGGTTTCCTCCTACAGTGCAAAGATATGCAGGTTAGGTGAATTGGCCATGCTAAATTGCCCGTAGTGTTAGGTTTAGGGGAATGGGTCTGGGTGGGTTTCTCTTCGGAGGGTCTGTGTGGACTTGTTGGGCCAAAGAGCCTGTTTCCACACTGTAACTAATCTAATCTAATAATTTACCTCATGATTTCTGAAAGGCTGTCCCCTATCTATTAGACACATGTTGAATGTGTGCGTGATGAAATATACCCCCCCCCATTTGTCTGTGTGAGTGCAGCTCCACTCCTCATCCACTGACACAATGACTGCCGTCTACATGGTGCTCTGCAGAAACTTACCAAGGCTCCTTACAACATACCTCCGGAACCACAACCATCATGAATGACAAGGGAAGCAGACATATGGGAGCCCACCCCCACCCCCATGTTCACATTCCGATCCAAGTCACCCACCATTCTGATTGGGAAGTATATTGCTGTTCCTTCAGTGTCACTGTTTCAAGGTCCCTCCCGAATGGTATTGTAAGTCTAACTGCAACACATGGACTTCAGTCATTCATTTCAGCAGCTCTCCACTACCTTCTCAAGGGCAACAAGGGACAGACAATAACTACTGGCCCAATCATATTCTATGAACAAATTCAACTGAAAAATATTTTCCAAACATGCCCAACGCAGGACACTGTGCTTTGGGTTTTGTGAGTTCAGGCTGGTTGGGTTCAGTCCATAACTTGCTTGTTGTGAACAGCTGAAGGGATAACCTGTCAGTCTCTCAGAGGCATGGCCTACATACCAAGCATCACACAGACATTACATTCACACCCAACATTACTGAGCTCTACGATAGACGTAAGCAATTCAAAATGTACTCATATCTGACTAACATGTTTAAAAACACAGTGAATTTGTTACCACAAAAATGATTATGAGTGAATATTACCAGGGAGAAAGGGAGGACTGCAGATGCTGAAGATCAGAGTCAAAAAGTGTGGTCCTCAAAAAGTACAGCCGTTCAGGCAGCATCCGAGGAGCAGGAGAGTCGACTATTAGTTCACAACATTAATACAAGGGAAAATAGTTGCATATTCTCAAAGTCCTTGCACTTAATAGTAACTTGGTCTTGGGTGTGGAAATGAGACTCATCATTTCAATGCTCCATACTGTGAGTTGCACACTGTTTTCATCATACTGTTATAAAAATGAACTGAAGAAAGGTGGGGGGGGGGGGGGGAGGATTTTGTGTTTATTAGACAATATAAAAGTTGGTATTACAAAAGGATGTCAGACCTTCAGAAAAGAGACCTTGCTGTTAATGGTGAGAACAATGCTGCAAACATTAACACAGAGATTTCCAGCTCAAGTCAAACACAATATCGTTGGGCTGGGCTGATTCTGGCCATCAATGGAGCTGTACTATTCGGTTTGGATACTGACATTGTGGAGCTAACACACACTGGATATGCTTTATGAGGGATTCAATGTAAGATGCCATGTGCTGCAGGAGCCCATCACCTTTATAACACCTTCATTCAGGATCGGGTCCAAGGTGCTGAATTACAGAGTTTAGGTGGCACACCAGAAGGGATATACTTGAAATACATGGTTGTTTCCAGGTCATTATTACAAATGTTGAACTGCGTCTGGACCAGCGACATGTGCTAGTCCATTGACCAGTTTTCCCCACTCAAATCTCTCCGTTGTTCAGGTATATCTCCAACCATTGTATTCTGAGGGATTGTTTGATTCATTGTCCAGCTCCAGTTTGGAAACTCACTGGACAGATTTTGGAGATGGACAGTGTTTTGGAGGTCGTGATGAGGGCTAGTAAAACAGTGTCTGAATGTAGGTATGTTTTCAATGTCATTTCCAACAGCTTTGCTGCCTGCAAGATGGTGTGTTCACTGAACTGAACACGAGTCAGCTGTTTACTACAGTCACTGAATTGTGTAATAGTTAGGTGAGCGCTCTGGTAATTCAATTATTGTTCACTTCAATTGCTTTCAACTGAAAAACAATTACGTTTGGTTTAATTTAAAATATGTAAGAAATAAAGTGATATTACTTCTTCATTATACAGAATGTAAAAGTGACCTGTTGTATATTTCCCACAGACTAATCAAGCAACAATCAGATATTGTCTGGAAAGCAGGATTATGTGAACAGGACTATGTCCCAGGCAACATCAGCACCCTCTCTGGTAGGTTCTGTCCCACTTAAATGACACATCCAGGCAGAAGAGGGCAGCTCCTTGGCATATAGTCACTATAGGGCGGCATGGTGGCTCAGTGGTTAGCACTGCTGCCTCACAGCACCAGGGACCCGGATTCGATTCCAGCCTTGGGCAAATGCCTGTGCGGAGTTTACACATTCCTCCCATGTCTGCGTGGGTTTCCACCTACAGTCCAAAGAAAGGCAGCTCAAGTGAAATGGCCATGGTAGTGGGTTGCTCTTCTGAGCGTTGGTGTGGACTCGTTGGGCCGACGGGTCTGTTACCACATTGTAGGGAATCTAATATAATCATAGTAACCAGCACATGCTGGATCCTGTGGCGGCTAGACTGGTCTACGGCTGGTTGTGGGGAACCAATAAAAGGGAAACAAATAATTGACCTCATCGTCACCGATCTGCCTACTGCAGATATACCACGCCTTTTCACAGATCGGTGACAATGTTTACTGCACAGTCCTGAAAGGGAGCAAGGGCTAACTTCACATTTTGCAGACCGTCCTCACCATGAGATGTACAGAATGATACAGACTTTAAACAGATTAAGCAACCAATGACGTTGCATCTGTGAGGTACAATGGTCCATCGGTAGCAGCAGAATCATATTCTGTACAACTCATACAATCTGCAACTTCCTGGACCGACATACCTCCCACTATACAGTAAGGGTCACGGCCAGACATACCTCCCATTGTACAGTAACCATCACGGACCGATATACCTCCAACTGTACAGTAATCACCACGGCCCGACACACCTCCCACTGCAGAGCAACCATCACGGTCCGACATACCTCTCACTGTACAGTAACCATCACAGCCCAACATACCTCTCACTATACAGTAACCATCACGGCCCGACATACCTCCCACTGTACAGTAACCGTCACGGCCCGACATACCTCCCACTGTACAGTAACCATCACGTCCCGACATACCTCCCACTGTACAGTGACCATCACAGCCCGACATACCTCCAACTGTACAGTAACCGTCACATCCTGACATACCTCCCACTGTAGAGTAACCATCACGTCCCGACATACGTCCAACTGTACAGTAACCATCGCTGTCTCACATACCTTCCACTGTACAGCCACGATAACAGCCCGAACCCCTCCCACAGTACAGTATCCATCACTGACAGACATACCTCCCACTGTACAGTAACCGTCACGGCCTGGCATACCTCCCACTGTACAGTAACAATCACAGCCCGACATACCTCCAACTGTACAGTAACCATCACGGCCTCACAAACCTTCCACTGTACAGCCACCATCACAGCCCAAACCCCACCCACAGTACAGTATGCATCACGGACCGACATACCTCCCACTGTACAGTGACCATCACAGCTCGACATATCTCCCAAACTACAGAACCCATCACGGCTCACCATACCTCCCAATGTACAGTGACCATCACGGCTCACCATACCTCCCAATGTACAGTGACCATCACGGCCCGACATACCTCCCATTGTACAGTAACTATCACGTCCTGACATACCTCCAACTGTACAGTAACCATCACGGCCTCACATATCTTCCACTGTACTGTAACCATCAAGTCCCCACATACCTCCCACTGTACAGCCACCATCACAGCCCGAACCCCTCCCACAGTACAGTATCCATCACGGACCGACATACCTCCCACTGTACAGTAACCATAACGGCACGACATACCTCCCACTGTACAGTAACCATCACGGCACGACATACCTCCCACTGTACAGTAACCATCACGGCACGACATACCTCCCACTGTACAGTAACCATCACAGCCCGACATACTATCCACTGTACAGTAACCATCACAGCCTGACATACCTCCCACTGTACAGTAACCATCACAGCCCGACATACCATTCACTGTACAGTAACCATCACGTCCTGACTTACCTCCCACTGTACAGTAACCATCACGTTCTCACATACCTCCCACTGTACAGCCACCATCACAGCCCAAACCCCTCCCACAGTACAGTACCCATCACGGACCGACATACCTCCCAATGTACATTAGCCATCACGGCCCGACATACCTCCCACTGTACAGCCACCATCACAGCCCGAACCCCTCCCACAGTACAGTATCTATCACGGACCGACATACCTCCCACTGTACAGTAACCATCACGGACCGATATCCTCCCACTGTACAGTAACCATCACGGCCCGACATACCTCCCACTGTACAGTAACCGTCACAGCCCGACATACCACCCACTGTACAGTAACCATCACACCCCGACATACCTCCCACTGTACAGAAACCATCACGGCCCGACATATCACCCAATGTACGGTGACCATCACAGCCCGACATACGTCCAACTGTACAGTAACCATCACGTCCTGACATACCTCACACTGTACAGTAACCATCACGGCCCGACATACCTCCCACTGTACAGTAACCATCACGGCCTGACATACATCCCACTGTACAGTAACCATCACGGCCCGACATACCTCCCACTGTACAGTAACCATCACGTCCCGACATACCTCCCACTGTACAGTGACCATCACAGCCCGACATACCTCCCACTGTACAGTAACCATCACGTCCCGACATACCTCCAACTGTACAGTAACCATCACTGCCTCACATACCTTCCACTGTTCAGCCACGATAACAGCCCGAACCCCTCCCACAGTACAGTATCCATCACTGACAGACATACCTCCCACTGTACAGTAACCGTCACGGCCTGGCATACCTCCCACTGTACAGTAACAATCACAGCCCGACATACCTCCAACTGTACAGTAACCATCACGGCCTCACAAACCTTCCACTGTACAGCCACCATCACAGCCCAAACCCCACCCACAGTACAGTGTGCATCACGGACCAACATACCTCCCACTGCACAGTGACCATCACAGCTCGACATATCTCCCACTCTACAGAACCCATCACGGCTCACCATACCTCCCAATGTACAGTGACCATCACGGCCCGACATATTTCCCACTGTACAGTGACCATCACGGCTCACCATACCTCCCAATGTACAGTAACCATCACGTCCCGACATACCTCCCACTGTACAGTAACTATCACGTCCTGACATACCTTCAAATGTACAGTAACCATCACGGCCTCACATATCTTCCACTGTACTGTAACCATCAAGTCCCCACATACCTCCCACTGTACAGCCACCATCACAGCCCGAACCCCTCCCACAGTACAGTATCCATCACGGACCGACATACCTCCCACTGTACAGTAACCATCACGGCACGACATACCTCCCACTGTACAGTAACCATCACAGCCCGACATACCTCCCACTGTACAGTAACCATCACAGCCCGACATACTATCCACTGTATAGCAACCATCATGGCCCAATATATCTCCCACAGTACCGTAACTGGTTCAGTGATGAGTGCAGAAGGACATATGGGAGCAGCGCCAGCCAGACCTAGAGACGAGGGACAACCTGGAGAAACATTTACTGCGTTCAACTGCAAAACGGGACGACTTGTATTCGGACAGCACGAGCAGCAACTGATGGACAGAGCTCAGTGATCTCACTATCAATGGATCAGATCTATCCCTGCAGTCCTGCCACATGTAGTTATAAAAGATAGTGGACAATGAAAGAGACAACTGGAGGAGGATGCTGCTGCTCTCCAACAATGAAATCCCCAATTAATGTGGAGCCCAGCAAATCAGGAATAAAATAGAGATGCTGCATTTGTAACACCTTTCAGCCAGGTAGGCTGAGCTGATGATCCATTTCATCCTCCTTCAGTAGTCCCCAGCATCACTGACCCCAATCATCAGACAATTCGATTCACTCCACACAATGTCAAGACATGACTGGAGACACTGTAAACTGTGATTTAATTTCAGAGATTGCCACATCTCTAGCCAAGATGTTCTATTCCAGCAACAACACTGACACCTACCAACAATGTGATAAACTGCCTGAATGTGTCCTGTGAACAAAAAGCAGGGCTCTTGCATTTCAGCCAGTCACTGACCCATCAGTGTACGGTCTACCGTGTAAGAGTGATGGGATGTGTCAGCAATAATGGGATCAATCAGCAATAATCTGCTCAGTGTCATTCAGGTAGTGAACCGTCAGGCTCACTGAGATCCTGAACACATTGCAAGCTCAGTTTAAAAGCTTGGAACTCCAAGGCGCACTGAGAGCAATTACACTTAACATCGAGTCACCATTTAACAGGGTGTGACAATAAGACACCGAGTAAAACTGTATTTAATCGGAATCTGGGGCAAGTACTCTCCTGGTTGGAATTATCCCCAGCAACAAAAATGCCTGATTTCAATGTGAGTAATTATCCCCAGCAATGAAAATGCCTGTTGTCAGTGTGAATAAATAACCCTAGCAACAATAACGCCTGCTGACAGTGTGAGTAATTATTCGCAGCAACAATAATGCCTGTTGTCAGTGCGAGCAATTATCCCCAGCAACAATAACGTCTGTTGTCAGTATGAGTAATTATCCCCAGCAATAATAATGCCTGTTGTCAGTGTGAGCAATTATCCCCAGCAATAATAATGCCTGTTGTCAGTGTGAGTAATTACCCACAACAAAATAAAATTCCTCTTGTCAGTGTGAGTAATTGTCCCCAGCAACAATGATGCCTATTATCAGTGTGAGTAATTGTCCCCAGCAACAATGATGCCTGTTGTCAGTGTGAGTAATTATCCCCAACAAAAATAATGCCTGTTGTCAGTGTGAGTAATTACCCACAACAAAATAAAACTCCTCTTGTCAGTGTGAGTAATTATCCCCAGCAACAATGATGCCCATTGTCAGTGTGAGTAATTATCCCCAACAACAATAATGCCTATTCTCCGTGTGAGTAAATATCCCTAACAACAATAATGCCTGTTGTCAGTGTGAGTAACTGGAACACAAGAGAGCTCTGCAGCCATTTCTCAAGAAAGGGAGTATCCGAGACTGAACCATTTCCAGCAGCTGCAATGACTCTCTCTCCATCGTAAGGTCAGACAGGACAATGGTCATTGATTATATCATGCCTGAAACAGGCCATGGTGAAATGCAACAAGTCCTGGAAAACATCCGGGTTTTGTCTGACAAACAGCAAGTAATGTTCACGACACTCAAACATTAGACAAGTATAACAATAAAAAATCAAACCATCATTCTTTGATTTTCAATAGCATTCCCATCACTGAGCTCCCATCACTGAGTCCCCAAAATGGTGTTTATCAGCATCCCGGGTGCTATAATTTACCAGGAGTTGCCCTGGACTAGCAATATATATAGCACTGCCTTTAAGAGTAGGTCAGAGGTTAGGAATTCACCTACTAACTCCCTGTGATAGTTATTCTTGCAGTGTAATCTAAGGTCAAATTCCAGCCAATTTAATAACTATCACTTCCACGACCAACCATCCATCTCCCACTGATGCACAGCAATAGCAGTGTATAAAATCTACAAGACTCACTGCTCCAAGGCTAATTCGATAGTACCTTTTCAACTCACTGCCATCTACAAGAACCAAGGCAGCAGGGACTTTGAAAAACCAGCTATCTGCAAGCTCACTGCTTCATACGATCAGATGTGATGAGATTGGCTCATGAGTTTACAATTCCCAACTCCTCAGATCACAAAGATCAGTCCAAATGCAGCAAGACTTGGACAGCAGCCAGGCTTCCGGGCTACAAGTGACAAGTAACATCTGTGCCACACAAATGTCAGACAGTTATCATCGTGAACCATCTCATCATTGCCATTCAACATTCAAAGCCAGTACCATTGCTGAATCCATTGGCACTAACATTCTCGGGTTAATCCAAGACCATTCCACTGCTACGGTGAGAACATCAGATCAGAATTTAGGAATCCTGCAGCAAATAACCTTTCTTCTGCCTTGCCAAAGCCTGTCCAAAATCTCCAAGGTTCAAGTCAGGAATATAATCAAATAATCTCCACTTGTTTGATGAGTGCAACTCCAGAAGTACTCAGACAGTTTGACATGATTAAAGACCGAACAGTCGAAAGAAACTGTCCCCATTCACAACAACTCCCTCCCTCCACCACCGACACTCAGGAGCAGGTATGAGTACCATGACATTTCCTCCGTTAGCACCACCCACAGTCATTACCACTGCTAGCTGGAAAGAAAAGGACAATATTTAGGGAATAGTGATAATAATTCATTTGATTTTAGCATAAGTATTGTAAAGGACAAAGCTAGACTAAGAAAACACTGTCTAACTTTATTTCTTCAAGTAAACAGAAACAAGTAACTAGAAGATAAATCAGAATCAGAGCAGTGGCAGGTAGTCTGAGAGGAGATTAAAGTGGTTCTAAGAAAATGTGTTCTCATAAAGTGAAAAGGGTCAGGCTGCTAAATCCAGAGCCCCCTTGAAATCTAGGAATACAAAGACAGAACAGGAAACCTTACATCACACAACGGGAACATAATACTACAGAATGCCGAGAGGAGAGCGGAATGTGGAGGGGTGAGATCCAAAACGAAATTAGAAAGCAAACAGTGTTTGTGAAACGATGCTGTCAAGAAATATCAAGTCATCTTTAGCAGATTGCTTTTCAGACCAGAGAAGGAAATGTAAAATAAGGAATTTAAAAGGCAAGCAATAGAAGGTTTGTATATGGTTCTGAGTTTCAATTAAAGCTTAAAGGACCTCAACAATGGGGGCTATTGTGATGAATCTGGGAGAATTGTCTGAGAAGCCCATCAGACCCTTCTCGATGTTACTACATTCAAGGATGTGAGATCTGGTCATGGAGACAGGGTGGTAAGGATGTCATTAAACTTTCCAAAATCTTGCCAAGAGAAATTGTCAGTTCAGTCAAAAGGAAAAAGGAAGCACATCTAAGAGTTTGGGAACTGAAGACACTCAGAAGCCTCGAAAAACATGATAAAAGACAGGAAAAAGAGTTGTGAGGATGAAAAAGCACGATGAAATGTCTTTATAAAACAGGATTAAGGAAAATGCCAAAGCAGTTTATCAGGAGGAACAGAGTAGCCAAGGAAAGAGTACACACGATCAAGGACAAATGAGGGAATTAATGCGTGGAGCTGGAGGAAGGGGGTGAAGTCCTTAATAAATACTTTATGTTGGTATTCACAAAGGAGGAGGACATGGTGGGTGGTGAGTCAAGAGATGGATATGCTGATATCCGGTGTCATTTTGATATTAAAATGGAGGCTTGATATTAAAATGGAGGCTGTGTTGGGCGTTTTGAAAAATATTAAGGTCGACAAGTCTCCAGGATATGATGGGATTAATCCCAGAATACTGAGGGGATCGAGGGAGTAAATTGCTGAGACCTTGTGCACACACTTTGTTTGCGCTTCAGTGACAGCAGACGTTCAAGAGAACTGGAAATTAGCCAAAGTTGTTCCTTGGTCGAAGAAGGACAACACGGAGAATTCCATAAATTTCAGCTTGGTGAGCTTAACATCAGTGGTCGGGAAAATATTGGAGATTCTTAGTGACAGGACTGACTCACATTTGGAAAAATATGGATTTATTCACGATGGGCAACACGGCTTTGTGTGGGGAAAATTTTGACTCACAAATGTGATTGAATATTTTGAGAAATTGGCAAAAGTGAATGATGAGGACATGGAGCTGGATGTTGGCCATCTGGACCATCGCAAGGCCATTGATTTGGTTCCTTACAGCAGGCTCATACAGAAGGTGATGTGAAATAGGATCATTGGTCAGTCAGTAATATAGACAGAGAACTGCTTAGTCATAGCAGTCAGCAGTGGTGGAAGAGTGTTTTATTTTTCCTGTCTGGATATGCGTGAACAGATTGGAGGAGGTGCAGGTTGTCAGGATGATTGGCAAATGATACAGCAGGATATACGTGGGCTGAAGACTTGGATGGAGAAAAAAACAGATGTAACTTAACATAGGCAATTGCGAGTTGATACGTTTAAGAAAGTCTGCTGCAGGAGAGAAATATACAATAAATGAAAGACATTTAAGTAGCGTCAACATTGAAGGGATCTGGGCATGCAGGTCCATCGTTCCTGAAAGTGGCAACACAGGGAAACATTGTTGCGTGTTGCAGCTGGATAGGACTATATTTCGGCATCATTTAGAATATTGTGTACAGGACTGATTACCAGATCAGCAAAAGGATGTCGAGGTATTGGAGAGGGTTTACTAGGATGTGTGTGGTTTGGAGGATATTAGACATAAGTAGAACCTGTTACAGGTTTACAAAACTATGAGAGGTATGGACAGAATAGACAGTTGGAGTCTTTTTTCCCCCAGAATAGAAATATTAATTGCTAGGGGGGCATAAGTTTTAGGAAAATGGGGGAAAGTTTAAAGGATATATGAGAAGCAAGTTTTTTTTTTTCTCTGTTCCAGACAGAATGTGAAAGTCCCCGGAATGCACTGATAGAGGAGGCTACAGAAGAAGATACAATAGCAATGATGGTATCTTGACATGTACATGAGTTAGCAGGGAATATAATGATATACAACATTTTATAACTTCTAAAGACATCAAGTATCAGTGCAACTTGGGGTGGGGGGCCGAAGGGCCTGTTCCTGTGCTGTACAGTTCAAGATAAGATTTCAGCAAATACTGGCCAATTGCTGATTGAATAACTCCTGATGATCAGCAGCCACATTCCTGCAGACCTCTCCTCATTAATTTGCAGTTTCATGTCCTCCGTCCGTCTGTGGGGAAACTCAATATGGACAATTTGACATGATTATTAGATCTGGTATCTGGTGACGCCATCATGACCCTCGCTCCTGTGGCCTTCTGCCTTGGACATCAGCGTCTCAGGGGACACTGCACAGACCGAACCTGCATGTACTACATATCCTCCAATGCTGGCATCTGACACATGTCAGCCTCACCATGCCATCCCAGCAGATCACCGACCCACTGACAGTACTCTTCTGTACATCAATGCTGCAGTTCATGGTGCACTGACAGCTCTCATTGCAATGCTGCTGCAAGGACACTGTGCTCAGGGACAAACACAGGTCATGGCCTGCCCTTCTGGGCTGCTCACTCCATGTTTGTACACACTCAATGCTGCTGCAAGCACACTGTGCTCAGAGACACACACCTAGCTCATGGACTGTCCCTCTGGGCTGCTCACTCCGTGATTGTACACATTCACTTTGAGCTGACCTGAATGCTCACATAATTATTTCCTCACCTCACCCTGCCTTTAGCAGTGTTACCCATCAGCTAGAGCTACCAGGCTCATCCACCTGCTGCATTGTCTTGGTGTTTAGTGTAGACACAAACCCAGGAAGCTTGGTAGCATTGTCCAGTCAGTCACGGTGTCCAGTACAGTGAGTCAGGGGGAGTCTCAGATCCAGTCCAGGAGCTTGGATACGGTCAGTCAGTCTTTCGTGGTTGTTAGGATCAGGATCCTTCCTCTGTGAGGTGGGGGCGCTGATGTTTGAGGGGCTGAATGTTGGTAGACTTGGAGGAATGTATCGGTTCCTTGATTAGCAAGTTTGCAGATGACACTAAGATTGGTGGAGAAGCAGACAGTGAAGGGGAATGTCAGATAATACAGCAGAATATATATAGATTGGAGAGGCGGGCAGAGTACTGGCAGATGGAGTTCAATCCGGGCAAATACGAGGTGATGCACTTTGGAACATCCAATTCAAAAGTAAATGGGAAGGTCCTTGGGAAAATGAAGATATGGGTATTCAGATCCATTGTTCCTTGAAGGTGGTGACACAGGTCAGTAAAGTGGTGAAGGTGGCATAGGGCATGCTTTCCTTCATTGGACGTAGTATTGAGTACAAGAGTTGGCAGGTCATGTTACAGTTGCATAGAACTTCGGTTTAGAATATTACGTACAGTTCTGGTCACCACGTTTCCAAAAGGATGGGCATGCTTTGGAGAGGGTGCAGATAATGTTCACCAGGATGTTGCCTGGTATAGAGGGCGTTAGCAATAAGGAGTGATTGAATAGTTTTGGATTATTTTCATTAGAAAGACGAAGGTTGATTGGAGACCTGATTGAGGTCTGCAAAATCATGGGATGTATAGACAAGGTGGATAGCAAGAAGCCTTTTTTTTCCCCAGAGTGCGGAAGTCAATTACTAGGGGTCATGATTTCACAGTGAGAGGGGAAAGGTTTAGGGCAGATCGGCGTGGAAAGTTCTTTACGCAGAGAGTGATGGGGGCCTGGAACACTGCCAGCGGAGGTGGTACAGGCGGGAATTATAACGTCAGTTAAGAGAGATCCAGACAGATGTATGAGTGGGCAGGGAGCAAAGGAGTACAGATCGTCAGCAAATAGGCCACGGATTTAGACAGAGAATCTGGATCAGCGGAGGCTTAGCGGGCTGAAGAGCCTGTTCCTGTGCTGTGATTTTCTTTGTTCTTTCAATGGTCTGCAGGTTAGATAGATCTTATAGTAGTATAAAAGATTGACACAACATTGAGGGCTGAAGAGACTCTACTGTGCTGTACTGTTCTGTGTTCTAAATAGGGCGGGTTACGATGGCAGGAAGAGGTTTCAGGAGGCTGGCGAGGATGTGATCTGAATGAATAGACACATTAGGGAGGTTTACTAGGATTGTCGGAGGTAACAGAGACAGCAAAGGTCTGATCTGGAGAAGACGACACAAACTGTGAGGGTTGTGGGGACTGGAGGTGGTTTCACAGGGAGTACATAGAGCCACAGGATGTCACAGAAATGAGGAGAGCTGTACAGTCAACATGTATCCATGAAGATGGAGAGGTTGGGAGGGATGGAGCAGTTTACCGTGAGAAGGGTGTTAGTAGGATACAGCGGTTTACAGAGACCGGGAGGATTTTCGGTGAATGGAGCAAATGACAGAGATAAAGTGGGTTGTATAGACTGGAGGACCAAACAGATGTATGGAGGGTAGTCGTGACTGAAGATGTTTATAAATATTGGAAGGTTTACTTCTGTAGATTATTTAGACATGATGGGTGTGGTTTCTGACAAATATTCCAGAAGGGCAGTAATTTTGGTTGGTGACAGTTTCACAGTTAAGGAAGCATACGTAAAGTGGGAAGGGTTGTAGCGGAGGGTGACATTTACACAGGTAGGGGCGTAAGAGCTTGAGAAGATTATGAAGATGCGGAAATGGATGAAGATACAGGAGGGGCTTACATTGAAACGATGTTACACAGAGAGTGAGTCTTGTTTGAACTGGATTGTGAGAATCACAGGCTTTCAGTGGGTTATCCACATGGGGAGTGCTGCAGGGATCTGAGAGGATTTTTGTGTCTCCACCGAGTGATCGTGTCTTTATGACTGGGAAGAGGTTACGTAGATACAGAAACATTGAAGACAGTGTGTGCCGCCTTCTTTTTCTTGAACAGAGTCTCAATATGCCCCATCAGCCAGGAATCCCTAAACCTGCCAGCTTTTCCCATCACTCTAACAGGGACATCTTGGATTCTTGAAATCACACTTTTCAAAGCCTCCCATTTGCCAGTCGTTCAATTTCCTTCAAACAGACCACCCAGTGGATGGGAGCATGACTGTGAGGAGCTGGTGTTGGATTGGGATGCACAACGTTAAAAATCACATAACACCAGCTTACAGTTCAGCGGGTTTATTTGGAGGCACTGCGTTTCATAGCGCTGCTTCATCAGGTGGTTGTGGAGCACAATAATCAGGCCCAGAATTTATAGCAACAGGATTGCAGTGTCATGGAGTGTAATATCAAACAAATTTAGTTTAAGTTTTCAACTTTCAGAATGATCACCTGGACTTCGAAAGCTGGTGCTTTGAATTAAATCTGTTGGACTATAACCTGGTGTTGTGTGATTTTTAATTCACCCAATCGACCTCGGCTCGATACTACCAAATAGCCCCAAAATTGGCCCTTCTCCAGATTAAGACCTTAATCTGGGGACCTGCCTGAACTTTTTCCATAACTCTGTTAAAACGAGGACAGTTGTGGTCATTGGACCCAAAGTGCTCACCGACTGACACTTCAGTCACTTGCCTGAACTCGTTTTCTGAGGGGAGGTCTCGTTTTTCAGCTGCCTGCATAGAGTGGGGCCCTCTATTGATCCAGGAAACCTTCTTGGACACATTTGACAAATTCCACCCCATACAGGACTTTTATACTCTGGGTGGTCCAGTCAATCCAGGGGAAGTTAAAATCTCCAACCAATACTATTCTATATTTCTACAGGTGCCTGCAACCTCTCTTCACATCTGCTCCTCTAGTACCCGCTGGCTATTTGTGGGTCCAGAACACAATCCCAGCAGACTGACCATCCCCTTTTTGTTTCTAACTTCTAACTATATGACCTCATTTGATCACCCTGAAAGAGTATCCTCTCTAAGCACTGTTGTTATGTCCTTCCTTATCAATAGGGCAGCTGCCTCTCCTCACTTACTTGTCCTTCTGTCACGTCTGTAGTTTTTCTGTCCTGGAACACTGAGCCGCCCTCCTGCCCTTCTGTCAGCGATGTTTCTGTTATGGTTATAATATCCCAGTCCCCAGAGCCAATCCATGCTTTGAGCTCGTCTGCCGTACCTGTCAGGCCTTGTGTGTCGAAATAAATGTCCTTTAAATCAGAAGTCTTTTCCCTCCCTTGACTATGCCCCTGAATATCCTAGATAGAAACATGCTCTCGATGGATGATGCATTTTTCCCTTGACTGGTCAATGGGCCCTCTCTTACTCAGAGTCCAAAACCCTACCAAACTAGTTTAAACCCTCCTTTGTAAGACAAACAAATCTCCCCCCAGGGATACTGGTGCCTCTCTGGTTCAAGTCCAACCCGCCCCCTTTTTTCAGGTCACCTCTACCCCAGAATAGATCCCAGTGATCCAAGAACTGCCCCCTCCACCAGCTCCTCAGCCACGTATCCATCTGGACGATCTTTCTATTTCTACCCTCATTGGCTTGTGGCACTGGGAGTATTCTGGAGATCATAACCTTTGAGCTATTGCTTTTTAACTTCTTTCCGCACTCCCTATACGTATTTCACAGGATCCCATCCCTTTGACTAACTATGTCATGTGTACCGATGTGAACAATGTCCTCTGGGTATTTATCCTGTCACTTCATAATGTTCTGTAACTGCTCAGAGACATCGTTGACCCTGGTACCCGGGAGGCAGCACACAATTCTGGGGTCTCTTCTGCAGCCACACAGTCTCCTGTCTGTCCCCCTCACAACTGAGTCTCCTATCAGTATCACTATCAATAGAGAGGATCTGACAGACAGAGACTGGGTGGACTATCTGCAGTTGGATCTATATTTGGAAAGTGGGAGAATGTTAAAATGAGACTGCGGGAATTCAGGGCCGGTGTGCTCCTGACGAAGGAATAGTAAAGGCAGCATATCCAGCGAATACTGATCAAGTGATATCGTTAGTTTGGTAAATAAAATACTCCAATGAAGCCATTAGAAAGTATAGGGAGTGCAGGGGGGGGGGGGTTCTTGAAAAATGAAGGACAAATAATGGTCATTAAATATCCTTGGTAGATAGTGTTAAGGAAAAGCCACAATGTATTTTAGCAGTATAAATAGAATAAGAGAATTACTAGGGAAAGAGTGGGGCCTGTTAGAATCTAAAAGGACAATCTGTGCATGGAGCCAGAGGAAGTACGTGAGGTCTTCAACGAATACTTCCCATCTGTATTCACACAGGAGAAAGACATTATCGTTGGGGATTTCAGTTGGGATGGCAAGTTTCTCAAACATGTTCAGATCAATAAGGCGGAAGTATTGAATTTTTTCACATGCATAAAGTTGGAGAAATCCACAGTACACAATGAAATGCATCCCAGGCTGCTATGGGAGGTAAGGGAGGAGATTGCTGGGCCCCTTGAGAACGGAGTGCTGGTAATCATGTTGGTAGGTTTATGGACAGAGCTTTAAACTTACAGAGAAGATGCAGGGACAGGATTCAAGTGAAAGGAGCTTTCCAAATCCAAAGAGAAAGAGGGAAGCATCAGAACAGCATGGGAATGAGACTGAAGACAAGCAGAAAGGAGCAGGGTGGAAAAAGTTTAACTAAAACTGTACATCAGTGAATACGTTTGTGACAGGAAATTATGGGAAAAAGTAATTTTTTTTTGGAATGGACAAAGTACCTTCAATAAGGTAGATGGATTTGTGACACAGAGATAAATGAGAGTTAGACACTAGAGAGACATGGTTACAGGACAAACAAAAGGTGGAACATAAATATTCAGTGGTTCACAATCTTGCGGGGTCTAAGGTACAATGGGAAAGGACAGTTGGGTAACGATGACAGAAATGGGTAACAAAGGCATTACATAGAAAGCATTTGTCCACAGATCATGAAGTAGAGTCAGTATGAATGTAAATTCTGGCTACTACTTGCCAAGGACACAAGCAGCAGAACAGTTTTAGCCACCGAACAGCATTCCATTGCTCATCATTGCATTAAACAGGAGCTCATTGGAATTTTTAACAAAGGCATTGAGATAATTTTGGGAAACTTCAATATTCGCATAATCTGGCACAATCACACTGACAAGAGTGATATTCGAAGAAGAGAACTTTTTTCCCCTCAGTGTTTCTTTGAATATCACATTGTGCAACTGGCGAGGGACGCAGCTATCTCAGAGCGACTGTTGTCTGATGAAGCTGAGTGAATGAGTAATGTCACACAGAGACATCCTTTGGAAAACTGGGATAAAGTGAAACTTAATTAATTCTAAAGCTTTAACGTGAATCACAGGATGGACAAGATACAACTGGAAACAAATTAGCCCATTTACATGGGTTTGAGAGAACTGACCAAGGGTTAACAGGAGGAACAGACTGAAATGCATGTCTGTAAACGAACAGTTGAAAACACTTGAAGGAGCTGTGTAAAACACTCAACAAAAGGACATTCCATTGAAACAGTCAAAACCTTAGGAAGAAATTCCTACCTGTCCCTCACTCAGGACAAAATGGTTCTTTATGGATTATCGCCAAAAGTACTAACAATTCTAAAGTGAGAGAGTGTTTATGCAGTAAGTGTTAGACGAATTGCGAACTGTCTGCTCGCAGGAGGAGGGCAGTGGGAAGGGCAATCATTGTCAGGGTTTGATGAGATGATAGGAACAGGGAGAGGTGAAGGTGCTGCAGGTGGTGACAGAGAGTGGTCAGGGCCTGAACAGTGTTACAAAGCCAGGATGGATTGCTGCAGCTGGAGGAGTTTACAGAGGTATGGAGGGACATATGTATTTTAATTTATTCATTTATGGATTTTGGGTGTCAGTACCAGAACCAGCATTCTTTGCCTCACTGCTAATTACCCAGACGGCAGCTCTGAATCAGCAATATTGCTGTGGGTCTGGAGTAACATGACGGCCAGAGCAGGTTAGAATGTCAGATGTCCTTCACTAAAGGATGTAAGTGAACCAGATGTTTTTTTTTTCCTACTGATCAACAATGCTTTTATGGTGACCTCACCAGTGTCTACCACAACATGACATCACAACTCCTACTCTGAATGCTCTGACCAATGAAGGTAACCATCCCAAATGCCTACTTGACCAGCCTGTCTACCTGTGACACCACATTCAAAGAACTGTGTACCTGCATCCCTGGCTTTCTGATTGACAACACTACCCAGGGCCCAAACATTAACTGTACAAGTCCAATCCTGGCTTGTTTTACCAAAATGGAACATTTCATATTTCTCTCATTAAACTCCATCTGCTTTCTTCAGCCCACTAACCCAGCAGTACTGTTCATCCTGCTTTTGCATATTTAACATTCTTTACTGTTCAGTATATCATCAAGTTTAGTGCCACCCACAAACGTATTTACCAAGAAAATAATATTCTCAACCAAATCAATTATCCAAATGACAAACACCTCCAGTCAAAAAAACACAATGTCTCCAACTACCCTCTGTCTCCTACCGTGAGGTAATTTGTACATCCAGTTGACTAGCTCCTCCTGGATACCGTATCCTTTTACTTTGATCGGAACGTATTACCCAGTTTTCCATATGGAACGTAGAACATAAAACAATACAGTATAAGGCCCTTTAGCCCTCAACGTTATGCCGACCTTTTATCCTCCTCCAAGATCAAACTAACCTACATACATTTCATTTTACTATCATCCATGTGCCTTTCCAAGAGTCTATTAAATGCCCCTAATATGTCTAACTCTACTAACACTACTCTGCGAAGAATCAAACTCTGAAATCTCCTCTTAATCTCCTTCCAGTCACCTTATTATTATACTTCCTTGTGACAGCCATTTCTGCCATGAGAAAAAACAATCTTTCACTGTTCACTGTGTCTGTGCCTCTTATCTTGTTCAACTCTACCAAGACGTCCCTCATCCTTCTTCACTCCAATGAGGAAAGCCTTACCTCCCTCAACTTTTCTTCACAAGACATGTTCTCCAGTACAGGCAGCATCCCTGTAAATCTTCTTTTTTACCATCTCTAAAGCTTCCACATCTTTCCTGTAATGAGAGGACCAGAACTGAATATAATATCTAAGTGTGGTCTAAGCAGAGCTCTATAGATCTGCAGCATAGTCTCACGGCTCTGAAACTCAATCCCCCAGCTAATGAAAGTCAACACAACATATTCCTTCTTAACAACCCTATCAGCTTGGGTGGCAACTTTGAGGGATCTATGGACGTGGAACCAAACATCTCATTGTTACTCCACACTGCCAACAATCCTACTTTTAACCCAGTATTCTGAATTCAAGTTACGACCTTCCAAAACGAATCACTTCACACTTTTCCAGGTTGAACTCTTTCTGCCACCCCTCAGCCCAGCTCCCCATCATGTCAATGCCCCGTTGCAACCAGCAACAGATCTCCACACTATCCACCATTCCAACACTCGTTGTGTCATCGGCAAAATTACTGACCCACTCTTCCACTCCCACATCCAAGTCACTTATAAAAATCACAAAGAGCATAGTTCCGGGAACTGATCCCTGCAGAACACGACTGGTCACCGAACTCCAGGCTGAATGTTTTCCATCTATCATCACCCTCTGTCTTCTATGGGCCAGGAATTCTGTATCCAGACAGATAGGTTTCCCTGTATCCCATGCCTCCGTTCTTTCTGAATGCTTAGAGGTAATGAGGTGCTGTATGAAAGGATGGAGAAGTGCTGTGGGGGACTGAAGAAGGTTGCAGTGATATCATGTGCTGGAGAGGTTGGAGGGTAGGTCAGTAAGGGATGGATGTTACAGAAAGAGTGGGTTGTTGGTGCTGGACAGGATGACAGACATAAGGATTTTTGCAGCGTTTTGGAGATAGTGGACACAACAATAAGTGTCAAAGTCATTTTGGAAAGAGATAAGGATAGTGAAGAAGTGAAGGTGCCAAATTTGGAGAAGCCCCCTAATCATTAGAATGTTACTGTCACTGGGCATTATCATTATCACGAGACAGGAGCTGGCAAACACAGACTGGGAGGAACTATTTGCAGTTGGGTTCATATTCGAATACAAGAAGAAAGTTAAAGTGATACAGTGAGGATTCAGGGCTAGTGTGCTCCCAGAAGAGAAGAGTGAAAGACAAAGGCAGTAACTCCAGTGAATACTGGTCAAGCGATATCGTGAGCTGGATAAAGTCAGTACATTGCGATGAAATCAGGCGAAGCACTTCAAAAGTATAGAGAGTGCAAGGGGTCCTTAAAAATGAGAAGCAAAGAATGGGCTTGAAATACCCTTGGGAGATACTGTTAAGAAAAGGCCACAATGTATTTTATCAATACAGTTAGAGGAAGAAGATTACCAGTTAAAGTGTTGCGCCTGCTAGAAACCAAAGGGATAATCTGTGCATGGAGCCAGAGGAAATAGGTGAGGTCTCCAATTAATACTTCCCATCCGTATTCACACAGGAGAAAGACATTGTAGCTGGAGATTTCAGTTGGGATGCTGAGGTTCTACAACATGTTAAGATCAATAAGGAGCAAGTATTAAATGTCTTCACAGGCATAAAGGTGGAGAAATCCCCAGAGCCTAAAGTAATGTATCCCAGGCTGCCATGGGAGGTAAGGGAGGAGATTGCTGGGGCCCTGCCGGATATATTTAGTACTTTGCTGGCCACAGGTGAAGTACTGAATGACTGGAGGATCGCTAATGTGGTTCCTTTGTTCAGGAAGGGCAGCAGGGATAGGCCAGGCAATTACAGAGCAGTGAGTCTGACAGCAGGGGGAGGGGAATTTCTGGGAACAATTCTGAGGATGAATCAACATTTGAAAAGGCAGGGATCAACTCGGCTCAGTCATCACGGATTTGGTAGAGGAAAATACTGTCTGAGGAAATCAGTTGCGTTTTCTTTTTAAATGATCTCTCAAAATATTGATGAGGGCAGTGCAGATGATGTGGTTTACGTGGTCCTGAAAAAGGCCTTTGACAAGGTCCCACATGGAAGGCTGGTCCAAAAGGGAAGAGCCACTGGGATTCAAGGCAAGTTGGTAAATTGGATACAAAATTCGTGGATAAACCTCTTCGTGTTTGAAATTCATTCACCAGCGGGTGTACCACAGGGATCTGTGCAGGAACCATCGCTGGTCAGTCTGTCGAATAATAACTTCGATGTGAAAGCAAAAGTAATCATTAGTAGGTTTGCAGACGACATGGAAGATGAAGATGTTGTTCACAGTGAGGTGGTTAGTCTCTCGCTACAGTCTGATGACGATCAGATGATAATCTGAGAGAGTTTAGTTCTGATCAATGTGAGGTCATACCCTGTGGGAGGTACGATAAGCGAAGGACAGACATAATGAATGGTTGGTTCCTGCGGAGTACTGAGGAACACAGGGACCTGAGGGGACAATCCAAATATCCCTAAAGGTGTCAGCACAGGTGGATTGGGAGTGGAAGGCACATGAACTGGGAGTGCGTGGGGGACCCACATCCTGGTGGGGTGAATTGTTAGATCTGCTTGAGAGGATATAATCTAATCTGGCAGGGTGTTGAACATTAAACAGTCACAAAGTCAGAAAGAAGATTGAGACTGTTGCATAAGTTAAAGACAGCAATTTCAACAGACAAGGCAGGCAAGAACATAGCAGGGAATAGGGGAAAACTGATGGTTAAACTGCATTTATTTCATTGCAAGGGGCCTGAAAGCTCAGGAAGATGAACTCGGGGCATGGATTGGAACATGGGACTGGGATATTATAGTTATTACAGAAACACAGCTGAGGGAGGGGCAGGACTGGCAGCTCATTGTTTCAAGGTAGAGATGCTACAGGAAGGGGAGGCAAGAGAGGACGTGTGGTGGTGGGCTTCGATTGCAAGAATCATCATAGCAGTACTTAGAGAGGATATTCCTGTGGGATTGCCCAGTGAATCTATGTTAGTGGAACTGAGAAATAAGAATTGGTCATCACTCTGACACGATTGTCCCATTGACCCCCGAATAATCCGTGGCAGACAGAGAAACAAATATGTCAGGAGATCTCAAATATCAATCACAATAATAGGGCTGTTATGGCAGGGGTTTTTAAACTTTCTAAACTGAGACTGGGACTGCCAGTGTTCAGTGTTTGCAAGGGAGGAATTTGGTAATTGTGTTCCAGAAAACTCCTAATCAATATGTAAATAGACTGAAAACAGAAATGGACAAAACCTGACCTCCACTTGGGAAACAAGGTAGGGAAAGGGACTGAGGCATTTGTATTAGTTTGAAAATGGATACGGAAAAGGGCCATTTTACAATTCAAGTTGTAAAATGGGGCCAGACTAATATTGATCGTATCAGCCAGGAACTTTCAAAAGGTGATTGGAGAGTCTATTTACAGGGAAAGCGAAATCTGGCAAGTGAGAATATATTAAAAATGAGATAAATTGAGCGTTCAGTGCCAGCATGTTCCTGTTTGTGTGCAGGTCAATGCTGACAGCATTCGGAAACACTGGCTGTCTATTGAGGATCTGGTCAAGGAAAAGGAGGCACACGTCAGGTATAGCCAGCTGGATCAAGGGAATCCCTGAGGATCATAGGGGCTGTAGGAATACACTGTGGGTGGAAATCAGGAATGCTGAAAGGGTACATGAAATAGCCTCGGCAGAGAAGCATAAGGAGAATCCAAAAGTGATTGTATAAATATATTAAGAGTAAAAGAGTATCTCGAGACAAAATAAGGGCACTTAAAGATCAATGAGGCAATTGATGTGTGGAACTGCAGGATATTTCCTAAGACCCTAAACAATTTTTTCACCCCAGAACTTACTGTGGACAAAGACTGGGGAACTCAGGGAACAAGAGTAATATGTTAGACCACAATTGGAGTTCTCTGCAATTCCAGCCTCCCTGCTATAGGAATGACGTTGTAAAATTTGAACGTGTTCAGAAAGGATTTGCAAGATGTTGCCAGGGTTGTGGCTGAATAAGCTGGGGTTACTTTCTGTGGAGCATAGGAGACTGAGGGGTGACCTGACAGAGGTTTATATAAACATGGGGTGCATGGATTAGATAAACATTCAAGGTCTTTTCCCAGGGGTTGGGGAGTCCAGAACTAGAGGCATAGGTTTAAGGTTAGAGGGGAAAGGTTTCAAAGGGACTGAAGGGACAGCTTTTTCATGCACATGGTGATACGTGTATGAAATGAGCTGAGAGAGAAAGTAACATAGACTAATACAATTACAACATTTAAAAGGTTTCTGGTTAGGTATGTCAATTACAAGTGTTTTGAGGTACTTGGGCCAAATGCTGGTAAATGGGATGGATGTGTTAGATCTTCTGGTCAGCATGGATGAGTTGGACTGAAGGCTCTGCTTCCATGCTATCCATCTCTATGACTTGAAAAGAGTGCATGTTATAGAAGCGGTTTTGCTGGACGTTTTAAAACACAAAGATATGGACAGCCCCAGGACCTCAATAAGTGTATCAATGGACATTGTGGGATGTTAGGGAAGAAATTGTGGAGCACCGAGCAAAGGTATTTGTACAATTGACAGCCATGTGTGATGTGCCGGAAGACTGGAGGGTGGAATAGTGGACTGTGAAGGACGTTTGCTAAAATGGATCTTGATAATATGGGTGAATGGGCTGAAAAACCGTAGATGGAATTCAATCTGAATAAATGCAAGGTAGTGCACTTGGTAAAACAAACAATGGTAGAGCTTATACAATTAATGTTCGGGCCTCGCTTAGTGTTTTAGAGCAGAGGGACCTCCGGGTTCATGTACATAATTCTTGAAGTTTGCATCACAGGATGGATAAGACAGTGCTTGGCATGCTTGACTATTGCTCAGTCCATTGAGTGTAGGATTTGGGACATCATGTTGAGATTGTATAGACATTGGTGAAGCCTCTTCTGCAAAACACTGTCCAGTTCTGGTCGCCCAGTTATAGGGAGGATATTATTAAGCTGCAGGGGGTTCAGAAGAGATTTACCAGAATGGAATGTGGCTGGGTATGGAAGTCTTGAGTTCTGAAAAAAAAGCCTATCCAGCCTGTCTTTTTTTAAGTGGAGCTTGGATGATGAGAGATGGCCTGATGGAAGTTCATGAAAAAGATGAGGGATATAAATAGAGTTAATGGCAGTTGCCTTTTCCTCAGGATGGGGGAGTCTCAAGTGGAAGGGCCACATTTTTAAGGTGAGAAGAGGGATATGTTAAAAATAAAGACATGGGGGCTAATTGTTGCACAGAGGGTGGTTTGGGAGTGGAATGAACTTCCTGAGGAAGGGGGGAATGTGGGTTCAAATGCAGTGTTTAAAACACATTTGATCAAGTACAGGAATAGGGAGGGGTTAGAGGGATATGGGCCAGCAACAGGCAGCTGGGATGTGTTTAGTTTTAGGTCATGTTTGGTACCAAATGAAGGGTCAGTTTCCATGCTGCATGGTTCTATGACAAGAATACAGTTTTATTCCATTATTTAAGAAAGGCTGCAATGGAAAGCCAGGGAACTAAAGACCAACTAGCCCAACGTCAGTGGTGGGTAGGTTGTGAAAGTGATTCTGCCAGACAGGAGTCACATTCATTTGGAAAAGCAAAGATTGATGAAAGATAGTCAGCAGGGCATTGTGTACACAAAGTAAGGGCTCACTAACTTGATTGCTTTCATTGAGGTTGTGACCATACATTGTCTACACCAACGTCAGAAGGGCCTTTGACATGGTTTAGCATGATATACTGGTTAGTAAGGTTAGATCACATGGGATCAGGGAGACCTCGCCAACTGGATGCAAAATTGGCTTGACAGTAGGAGACAGAGGGAGGTGGGAGAGGATTGTTGTTCAGACTGTAAGCCTGTGACCAGAGGTGTTCCATAAGGATCAGGGCTGGGTCCACTGATATGAATCATCTACATAAAAGATTTGGTTGAGAATATAGGAGTCATTGTTTATAATTTTATGGATGATCAAATTAATGGTATAGTGGGCAGTGAATACAGCTATCAAAGGGGACCTTGACCAACTGGGGCAGTGGACCAAGGAATGAAAGATGGAGTTGAATTCAGGTGTTGGATTTTGTTAGGACAAACCAGGGAGGATTAACATAGTTAATGGCAGGGCCCTGGGCAGTGTTGTCAAACAGCGAGAGACCAAGCAGTGCTGTTACATTGTTCCTTGGAAATGGCAATCACAGGTGGACAGCTTGGAGAAAGCAGCATTTGGCACATTTTCCCTCATTGGCCAGCACTTTGATATATGAGTTGGAGATATTTGTAACATTATCCTAAATATTTCCTTTGGGCAGAGGAGGCTATGGGGTGAACTTATCAAGGTTTACAAAATCTTGCGGGCCCTGAGGAAGGTGAAAAGCCAAGGGTCGGTGAGTCCAACACTAGATTACATTACATTACAGTGTGGAAACAGGCCCTTCGGCCCAACAAGTCCACACCGACCCGCCGAAGCGAAACTCACCCATTCCCCTACATTTACCCCTTACCTCACACTACGGGCAATTTAGCATGGCCAATTCACCTGACCTGCACATCTTTGGACTGTGGGAGGAAACCGGAGCACCCGGAGGAAACCCACGCAGACACGGGGAGAACGTGCAAACTCCACACAGTCAGCCGCCTGAGGTGGGAATTGAACCCGGGTCTCAGGCGCTGTGAGGCAGCAGTGCTAACCACTGTGCCACCGTGCCGCCCTTTTTTAAACTTTTCCTTTTCTATTAAACATCAGGACAGTTGAACACAACTTACTTGTGTGACATCTCAACACCAGCTATTTCCACCCAGCCTCTCTGAGCAAGTTCAACACTGTCAAATTCTGCATTGAACGGTCAGCCATCCACTTGAGACTCAGTTTAGATTAGATTACATTACAGAGGGTATAAACAGGAGGTGAGAGAGCAAGGATTTAAAGAGGGAGCTGAGGGGCAACATTATCCACAGAGGATGGTGCATTGATGAAACGAAGTGCCAGGGGCACATGAAGAAACAAGAACAATTACAACATGGAAAAGACATTTGGACAGGTACAGGGAGAGGGGAACATTTGAAAGGATATGGGCCAAACACAGGCTGAAGCGATTCGTTCAGTTTGGTCAACCTGGTCAGCACGGACAAGTCGGACTAAAGGTTTATTGGAGGAGGAGACTACAGAGATAAGGCATGTTGTAGCCACTGAAGCAAGTTACAGAGACAGGGATGGTAGGCTGGAAAAAAGCACATTTCAAATATGTGGAGGGACGAATGAAGGGAAGGGAGGAGGTTACAGGGACTGGAACTGATGTAGGAATTACACACTTTTGAAGACACTAGTCAAGGAGACATAACATAGATAAAGTTTTGGAGAGGGAGCGCAGAGCAGAAAGATCCCAGGCAGCAGTCCCAGCCTCTCGTGGGGAGCCTGCTTTCCCCTCTGTTATACTGATGGTCACTAAGATAGCACAGACATGGATCGATAAATGTGATACTCCCAATGCTGACTCAGTACAAAGTAAGTTAAAGTAGTGGCGGTGATTGAGCCTGGGGTGTGTCTGTACTGTGGTCCCCCTCCAGCGCTGTATCTGTGTCATGTCTTGTTAGCCAATGTTTACAGCCCTCTCATTGCTCTCTGCTCTGTGCGTATGAGTGATCTTACCTCACTGCAGGATTTGTTGAAGGCTCCAGATTTCCCTGCACTTTGAAAATGGTTGGTCAGCCAGAGAGACAATGAAGTGATGGACGAAACACCCAGCAGCTGGGAAGGCTACTGAGTCAGGAACTTCCTGAGTACCTAGGAGTCTGAGAGATAGACAGATTGGGAAATTAGACATATGCAGTGAGGGTTACACAGGGAGAATGATACTGTATCCCACAGAGATCTGGAAAATACCAGTCTCCATCCTTGGCATGTGGTGCTGTGTCTCTCTGGAGTGGAGAATTCTGTTGGCTCAGGATGTGGAGTAGCTGCAAGTGAGAGACACTGACAGACACAGTATTTAGATCCACACAGTGAGGGAGACCACATGGAGAGATAATGAGTGAGATCATCAGAGATCAGGATGATTTCAGGATCAAACAAATATGTAGGAAAACGGCTTTAGCTTCATGACGCACTTCATGATGTATCAATGCTCAAGGATGAGCAAACGGTGAGCAGGTGAATTGCTGGCCTAGTAGTATTATTGCTAGAGCATGTATGACAAACCTCAGCAAATGTTCCGTGGAGGCAGGTACCAGTGTCCTGACCAGTCATGTCAGTAGGTTTATGGACATGGCTTTAAACTGACAGAGAGGATGCAGGGACAGGATTCAGGTGAAAGGAGCTTCCCAAATCTACAGAGGAAAGGTAAAGTATGGGAGCAGCATGGGAATGTGACTGAAGACAAGCAGAAAGGAACAGGATGGGACAGAGTTTAACTAAAATTGTACATCAGGAAATTGGCTTGTGACAGGAAATTGTGGGATTTTTTTGGGAATGGGTAATGTCTCTTCAATTAGGTTGATTGATTTGTGACACAGAGATAAAAGATTTAGACACCAGTGTGACGTGGTGACAGGGTGAACAAAAAGTGGACATAAATATTCAATGGTTCACAACCTTGCGGAAACTCAGGCAAAATGGGTAATGTGAACAATAATGGATAACAAAGGCATTACAGAGAAAGCATTTGGCCTCAGATCATGAAGTCGAGTCAGTCTGAATGTAAATTCTGGCTACAACTTGCCAAGGACACAAGCAGCAAAACAGTTTTAGCCACCGAACAGCATTCCATTGCTCATCACTGCATTAAACAAGAACTCATTGGAATTTTTTAACAAACACATGGTGATAATTTTGGGAAACTTCAATATTCACATAATCTGGGACAGTCACACTGACAACAGTGATATTGGAAGAGGAGTTCAGAGAATTTTTATTCAGTGTTTCTTTGAATACCAAATTGTGCATCTGGCTAGAGACGTAACTATCTCAGAGCGATCGTTGTGTAATGAAACTTCGTGAATGAGTAATGTCACCTGGAGAGATCCTCTGGGAAATTTTGATAAAGTGCAGTTTAAAGAAATATAAAGTTTTAAAGTGAATCACAGAAAGGACAAGCTACAACTAGAAACAAAAACAGCCAATTACATGGGTTTGAGATGAGAACTGACCAAGGTAAACAGGCTAAACAGACTGAAATATGTGCCTGTAAATGAACAGTGGAAAATATTTGAAGTAACAGTGCAAAACACTCAATAAAAGGACATTCCATTGAAACAGACAAAACCTCAGCAAGAAATTCCCACCGGCCCCACACTCAGGACAAAATGCGTCATATTAGTTTATGAGGCTGAGAAGATCACCACAAAGTACTTAAAATCCTGAAGTGAGAGTGTGTTTTAGGAGTAAGTTTTAAAGGGATTGTCAAGGGTCTGCTAGCAGAAGGAGGGCAGTGGGAAGGGGAATTGTTGTTAAGGTTTAATGTCAGAAAAGGAACAGGGAGATGTGAAGGTGCTTGAGGTGGTAAGAATGTTATAGAGAGCGGTCAGGGCCTGAATAGTGTTACAGAGCCAGTATGAATTGCTGCAGCTGTAGGGGTTTGCAGATGTAGGGAGGGACATATGTATTTTTATTTATTCATTCATGGGATGTGGGTGTCTTGCTAACTACCCAGAGGACAGGTCAGGGTCAGCCATACTGCAGTGAGTCTGGAGTCACATGTTGGCCAGACCAGGTTAGAACGTCAGATGTTCTACACAAGAGGAGGTTAGTGAACCAGATGAGTTCTTCCTACTGAACAACAATACTTTTATGGTGGCCTGACCAATGTCTTGTACAGATACAACATGACATCCGGACTCCTCCTCTTAATGCTCTCCCCAATGAAGGTAACCATCTCAAATACCTGCTTCACCAGCCCGTCTCCCTGTAACACCACTTGCAAAGAACTGTGTACCTGCATCCCCGGGTCTCTGACTGACAACACCACCCAGGGCCCAAACATTAACTGTACAAGTCCCACCCTGGTTTGTTTCACCAAAATGGCACACTTCACATTTACTTAATTAAACTCCATTTGCTATTCTTAAGCCCACTATCCCAGCAGTACTGTTCAACCTGTTGTATAACAGATAACCTTCATCACTGTCCAGTTTACCACCAATTTCAGTGTCACCCAAAAAACTTACTTAACTTACTTAACAATATTCCCATCCAAACCATTTATCCAAATGACAAACAACAGGGGACCCACTCCACCGCTGGTCACATGTCTCCAGTCAGAAAAACAACATGTCCCCATCACCCTCTGTCTCTTACCATCAAGCCTAATTTTCTGTCCAGTTGACTAGCTCCTCCTGAATGCCATATCCTTTTACACTGATCTGAGCTTATTACCCAGTTTACTGTACGACATGTAGAACACAGAACAGTACAGAACAAGACCCTTCGGCCACGATGATACGGCAATCTTTTATCCGACAGTAAGAGCAAAAAGAAAAGTGGCAGATTGAGATTAATTCAGATAAATGCAAGGCGCTGCATTTTGGGAAAGCAAATCTTTGCAGGTTTTATACACTTAATAGTAAGGTCCTAGGGAGTGTTGCTGAACAGAGACCTTAGAGTGCAGGTTCATAGCTCCTTGAAAGTGGAGTCGCAGGTAGATAGGATAATGAAGAAGGCGTTTGGTATGCTTTCCTTTATTGGTTAGAGTATTGAATACAGAAGTTGGGAGGTCATGTTGCGACTGAACAGCACATTGGTTAGGCCACTGTTGGAATACTGCGTGCAATTCTGGTCTCCTTACTATCGGAAAGATGTTGGGAAACTTGAAAGGGTTCAGAAAAGATTTACAAAGATGTTGCCAGGGTTGGAGAATTTGAGCTCTAGGGAGAGGCTGAACAGGCTGGGGCTGTTTTCCTTGGAGCGTCGGAGGCTGAGGGGTGACCTTATAGAGGTTTACAAAATTATGAGGGGCATGGATAGGGTAAATAGACTAAGTCTTTTCCCTGGGGTTAGGGAGTCCAGAACTAGAGGGCACAGGTTTAGGGTGCGAGGGGAAAGATATAAATGAGACCTAAGGAGCAACTTTTTCATCAGAGGGTGGTATGTGTATGGAATGAGCTGCCAGAGGAAGTGTTGGAGGCTGGTACAATTACAACATTTAAGAGGCATTTGGATGGGTATATGAATAGGAAGGGTTTGGAGGGATATGGACGGATGCTGGCAGGTGGGACTAGATTGGGTTGGGATATCGGGTCAGCATGGACGGGTTGGACCGAAGGGTCTGTTTCCGTGCTGTACATCTCTATGACTCTAACTTCCATACTCTTAATTTTATTATCATCCATGTGCCTATCCGGGAGTATATTAAATGTCCCTAATGCATCGAATTTTACAGCCACCACTGGCAGTGCATTCCACTCAGCCACCACTATGCACGGAACGAACCTTCCTCTGAAATCTCCCCTTAAGCATCCGCTAATCACCCGAAAATTATACCCCCTTGTAATAGCTATTTATGTCAGGTAGAAAATCTCTCTCTATTCACTCTATGACTTTCGTCACCTTGTTCACTTCTGCCAAGTCGCCCCTCACCCTTCTTCACTCCAATGAGAAAAGTCTTAGCTCCCTCAACCTTTCTTCATAAGACATGCTCTCCATTACAGGCAGCATCCTATTAAATCTCCTCTTTACCCTCTCTAAAGCTTCCACATCCTTCCTGTAATGAAGGGACCAGAACTGAACACAATATTCCAAGTGGGGTCTAACCAGAGTTCTGTACAGCTGCAGCATAACCTCAAAGGTTTAAAACTCAATCCCCAAACTAATGAAATCCCACACAATATATTCCTTCTTAACAAGCGTATCAGCTTGCGTGGCTACTTTGAGGGATCTAGGGACTTGGAACGCAGGATCCCTCTATTCCTCCACACTGCCAAAGATCCTGCCTTTGTATTCTGCATTCAAATTCAATCTTCAACATGAATGACTTCACACGTTTCCAGATTGAACTCCATCTGCCATTTCTCCGCCCAGCTCTGCATCCTGTCAATGTCCCGTCGCGACCTACAGCATTCCTCCACATTATCCACCACTCCACCAACCTTCGTGTCATTGGCAAGCTTACTAACCAACTCTTCCACTCACCCATCCAAGTTATTCATAAAATCACAAAGAGCAGAGGTCATGTAACTACTCCATGCAGAAAACCACTGGTCACTGAGCTCCAGGATGAATTATTTCTATCTATCATCACCTTCTGTCTTCTGTGGCCCAGTAATTCCGTATCCAGACAGACGGGTTTCCCTGTATCCCAGGCCTCCGTACTTTCTGAATGAGCCATAAAGATGTTTTGACACATTCTCAAAAGATTCAATAAGACTTGTACGGCATGACCTGCCCCTTACAAAACCATGCCGACTATCTCTAATCAAACTATGGTTTCCCAAAGAATAATAAATCCTGCCTCCCAGAGTCCTCTCCAGTAATCTGCACACCACAGACATAAGACTGACAGGTGTGCAATTCCCAGGATTATAACTATTCCCTTTCCTGAACAAGGGAATAATATTTTCCTGCCTCCAATCATGTGGTCTGACTCCAGTGGACAGTGAGGGTGCAAAGGTCATCACCAGGTGCGCAGCAATCCACACCCTCGCTTCCTGTGGTAACTTTGGACGCATCCAGTCTGGCTCAGTGACTTATCTATCCTTATCTTTTATAAAATTCTCAGCACATCCTCCTTCTTAACATCCACCTGTTCACGTACATCAGCCTGTTTCACGCTGTCCTCACAAACGACACGACCCTTCTCAGCAGTGAATACTGAGGCATAGTATTCATTAAGGACCTACCCTACCTCCTGTGACTCCAGGCACAAGTTCCTGCCACTATCCCAGATTGGCCTTATCCTCACTCTGAACATCCTCTTGTTCCTCACATAAGTGAAGAATGCCTTACGATTTTCCTTATCCCTCCCAACAAAGCTTTCTCATGCCCCCTTCTAGCTGTCCTAGGTCCATTCCTTGGTTCCTTCCTGGTACCTTCAGAGAATCCCTACAGTGTGGAAACAGGCAATTTGACCCAAGAACTCCATACCAACCCTCTAAACAGTACCCAACCCAGCCCCATTCCTCCAGCCTATTACTCTCCATTTGCCCTGACTAATGCGCCAAACCTACCCATCCCTGAACACTATGGATAATTTAGCATGGCTGAGTCACCGAACATACACATCCTTGGGCTGTGGGGGGAAACCAGAGCACCTGGAATAAACCCACGCAGACACGGGGAGAATGTGCAAACTTCACACAGACGCCTGAGGCTGGAATCAAAATGGAGTCCGTGGTGCTATGAGGTAGCAGTGCTAACGATTGAGACACCGTGCTGCTCCATGTTCCCCTCTCGAAACCTGTCTGACTCTTGCTTCCTCAACTTTAAGTAAGCCTCATTCTTACTCTTGACTAGATGCCAAAGTCCATGTGGACAACGTTGACTGCTCTGCCTTCATCTGTCTTTGGCCACCTTCTCAAAGAGTCAATCTGGTTTGTGCAACATGGTTTTCCACTCACAAAGCCCTGCTGGCCATCTCGAATCAGCCCTTGCCTTTGTAAATATAAGGAGCTCCTTTATCTCAAAAACTCCTCCAACAACTTCCCCATCACTGGGCTCACGGGGCTGTAATTTCCTGGCTTTTCCCTGCAGTCCTTCAGCGATGGAACAGCATTAGCCAACCTCCAGTCTTCCAACACCTCACCGTGTCTGTTGATAATATAAATATATCTGTTATAGACACTGAAATCTCTTCCCTAGCTTCCCACAATATTGTAGGTTCGACTGAGGATTGATCTACCTTTATTTGTTTTAAGATTCCAGCACGTTCTCTTTTCTGGTGAGGATTCTTTCCAAGACATCACTATTTATTTCCCCAAGTTCCCGAGCTTCCATGTCTTTCGCCACAGTAAATACTGACAAGATTATTTTGTCTAATATCTCACCCACCTCCTCTGGTGCCACACATCGGTGGCCTTATTCTCTAACAAGACGCCCTATTCTCTAACAAGTTACTCTTTAGCCCTTATTGAAACTTGCACAAAGGCTTCTGATAATTCAAATACACCATATCCCCTATACCACTACACCCCTCCTGCAAACTTACAATTCTACCATTTATATTCACACCAACAAATTAAATCCAACAGACTCAAAAACAAATTCTCTTTTATCAGATGTGTTTCTAAGTGGCCAGTTATTGTATATTGACATATCCTTCCTAACAATTCCAGTATGCTCCCGACTTACTGTCAGGCTAACAATATTTGGTTTCAGAATGACAGCAGAAAGGGCTCAGGGAGTTCTTGTTTATCAATCTGAAAAAGGTAGCCTACAGGGTCAGCAGGTAATAGAGAAGGCAAGTCAAATGCTGGCATTTATTACGGAGGGAATGGAGTCTAAAAATAGACAGGTCTAGCTAAAACTATGCAAGGCACAAGTCAGACCACACCTCGAATACTATGAACAGTGTGAGTTCCCAAAAGAAAGATATTGTCGCATTGGAGGCAGTCCAGAGAAGGGTTACTCGGCTCATTCCGGGAATGGAGGGATTTTCGAATGAGAAGAGGTGGAGTAGGTTAAGGTTGAACCCATTGAAGTTCAGAAAATGAGAGAGAATTAGAATGAAACATCCAAGATTCTGAGGAGGTCTGATCGGGCAGATGCTGGGAAATTAGAAAATAGAACAGTAGAGCACAGCAGCAGGCCCTTCGGCCCACCACGTCTATGCTGTCCAAGATACTATTCTAACTCATACCATCTGCTTGTACATGGTCCATATCCCTCTATTCTCTGCCTGTTCATGTTTCTATCTAAATCTCACTTCAAAAGTTTACTCAAATTTCTGCTTCTACGGCCTCCCTCGGTAACATCCACTCTACGTAAAAAGAAAAAGTCTCACACATCTCATTTAAACTTCCTCTTTCTCACCTTAAACCTATGCGCTCCAGTATTTGAAACTTACACATTGGAAAAAAGATTCTGACTATCTACATTATCTATCCCTATTCCAAATGTTATATTCCTGCACCTGGTCACCTGTCAGCCCCTGATACTCTCACAAAACAATCCAACTTTGTTTAACTTCCTTTCACACCTAACACACCCTTAAAAACCCTCACACAGGTAACGTGCTGATAAACCCATTTTGTACCCTCTCCAAAGCCTCCCCATCCTTCCTATTGTGTGGAGGTGAGAACTGCACACAGTACTCCAAATGTGGCCAAAAAAAACATTTTATACAATTACGACATCAGATGCCAACCACAATACCCAACGTTGTGACCGATGAAGGCCAGTGTTCCATTTGCTTTCTTTCCCATCTGAAACACTTCTGTTGCCATTTTCAGGGAGTTACTGACTTGCACCAAGATCCTTCTGTCCCTCAGTATCCTAACTTTCTACTTGAATTTGACATCATCTCACTTGTCCAGAATAAACTCAATTTGCCACTTCTGTCTACCTCTTCTACTGTTTTGTCACCTCCTGCAGATGTTAATGAATCAGGGAAACAAGCGTTTTGTGGAAAAGGCAGGGAAGTAGACTTGGAGAGTATCAGATCAGCCATGATCTGATTGATTGACAGAGCATACTCAATGGGCCAAATGGTCTCATTCGCCTCCTACATCTCATGGTCTGAGCACAAACTCAATATATCTTGCATAATATTATGGGTCACTGCTCACAAAACTCCTTTATAATGGGATTATTGGATATTTAGTATTACACAGCATTTGATCTACAAATATGATATGATGTTATAGAAAACAATCTCACAAACAATCCAGGATTCTATTCGTTACAGCACTGATAATCATTGTTGTATCAGTCGGCATGGAGACCACTGTCACACACAGTTACTGTACTGTACTGTACTGCCCTTGCCATAAGTGCATTCAGTGTCATGACTGTAACCATATTGCCTTTCCCATCACTGGTTGGTGCCTATAACAGAGTTCCTGCTAATGGTTGCAGCTGCTTGCTTATTCTGAGCTCCACTTTTCATATTGAGATCCACATGACTGTCTCATTAATGCATTAACCTCATGCTTCCTTCACAGCTTGTTGGCTTTTTGCCTCGTCTGTCTTTTGGGACTAGATTGGGTTGGGATATGTGCTCAGCATGGATGGGTTGGATCGAAGGGTCGGTTTCCATGCTGCACATCTCTCTGACTCTATGACTCTATCCAACAACCCTTCAGTATTCACCTCCCAGCGATGGTCATTCTGCAGCTAAATCTCCGGAATGACAGTTCCATCATATCTGTTCACTGTCATTCCATCTGCCTTATGGCGAATACAGGGAGTCATTCCTCAGTAGTGGGGGGGTTGAACAAATGCGTCGAGATGACAGAGATAGGGAGGCTTACAGGGTCTCGAAGATGTTAGAGTTAAACAGAGTTACACCTGGTCAAGAATGTCAGTGGGACAAAGGAGTTTGGGGATTGGAGGAATTTACAGAGATAGTGGGAGCTGGATTAGATTCTGGAGATAGGGATAGGGATGGAGAAAGGAAGAGGTAGGCAGACTGAGAAGCACAGACGGGGCTGTTTTATCTAGGAGATTATTGTGCATACTAACAGAGATATGGAAGGTTGTAGTGACTGAAGACGTTTACAGATATAAGAAGGCTTGTAGGCTCTGGAGGCTACAGAGATAGGAAGGCAATGGAGAATGCTAGGTTGGCGAGTTGGAGACAGTTACACAGATAGGGAGGGTTACACAAACTGAAAGAGTTTCCTGTGGTCGGGAGGCGTATCGTGTCGGGACTGAGGGCAAAATTTAACAAGATAAAGATCAAAGAATTGGAGAAGGATAAGGAGATTACAAATTTTTCACAGCTAAGGAAGGGTTTAAGGAGCTGGAGAAGATTACATAGGTAGGGACCGATGGAGAGGTTAAAGACAAATACATTGGCATGGAGGGTGGTATTGGTGGGAGGAGCTTACAGGGATAGACAGGGCTGTCAGGGTTTACAGGGATGAAGGAATTTAGTATCTACTGGAGAAGTTTAGGAATTAGTGTGTTAGCGACTGGAGAACCTGACAAAGACAAAGACAGTGGTGTGGTGTGGACGAGAGGAGATTCCAAACAGAGGAAGGATTATCGGGACTGGAGGACATTACAGAGATCACGAATACAGCATGGGTCAGGATTGATGCCTGCGATCCCCTGTGCTGTCGCATCGAGGACCAGTACAGCAGAGGTGAAAGCAGGACCCTCACAAGATGGTTGGAATGAAGCCTAAAATGTTCCTGTTCCTTGCCCAGCTCTGCATCTATGTCCGGTCTACCAGGTCTGAATATAGAAGTCTACCACCTCCGCCCTGTGCTGTTTACTGTGAGCGATCTTACCGGCTGCAGGATTTACTGAAGGCTCCAGATCTCCCTCTCCATCCCTCTCTGGCTGACTAACCAGCTTCAATGAGGTGATTCAACCTTCCTATCTCATCATCTCATTGGCGTTGGGTCACAGACGAGGCTGACTCTCTCCCACTCTCGGGGTGGGGTGGGCAGGGGAAGGTCTGGAGTTGGCTGTACAGAGCGATGTGGCTTTCCACAGACTCTGTTACACTCTGTTGCAGAAGGTGGCCATGGGAATGGGGTGGGTGGGGCGTTGGTGTGGTCATGCGCTCCTTGTGCTGACTTCTCCTAGATTCCCATTTTCCCCACAGAAAGTCTCGAGGTGCTCGACACTTTCCCAATACTCCTCCCCCACTTTGGACGATCTTGGTCCAGGACGTATCAGATTTGATGAAGAGATGAAAAAAAACTGTCAATTCTGAAGAAGCCAACATTTAGAATTGTGGACACATTTGTTAAAGAGATCGCTAGGGAGTCTCCGAGCAGGAGGAGTACAGTAGGTAGAGGAAACATGCTCAGCGTTTAATCAGATGATCGGAACAGGGAGAGGTGAAGGTGCTGGAGGTGGGGAGAGTGTTACAGGAGGGACAAAGGCCTGAACAATGTTACAAAGCCAGTACGAATTGCCGCACCTAGAGCTGTTTGCAGAGGTAGGGATGGACATCTGTATTTTCATTGATTCATTCATGGCCTGAGGATGTCAGCGGATGGACCAGCATACATTACCCCACTACTAATTGCCCCGAGGCAGCTCAGAGTCAGCCATATTGCTGTGGGACTGGAGTCACATGTGAGCCAGACCAGGCAAGAATGCCAGATGTCCCTCTCTAAAGGATATACGTGAACGAGTTGATTTTTACCAGATAATTAACAATGCTTATACGGTGGCCTTACTAATGTCCTGTACAGATACACCATGACATCCCAACTCCTACTCTCAATGCTCTGCCCAATGAAGGGGAACCATCCCAAACGCCTGCTTCACCAGCCTGTCGACCCATGACGCTACTTTCAAAAAACTGTGTACCTGTGTCCCTGGGTCACTGATTGACAACAGTACTCAGGGCCGAACATTAATTGTACAAGTCCAGCCTGGTCTGCTTTACCACAATACAACATCTTGCATTTCTCGACCTGTTCTTCCTAACCTCACTGGCCCAGCAGTACTGTTGATCCCATTATACTCTTCGATAACCCTCTTCACTGTCCACATTATCACCAATTTCAGTCTCACTCACAAACTTGCTAACCATGGCTCTTGTATGATCATCCAAACTGTAAATGATGCACAACAGTGACCCAGCACCGAACCCCATGGTACACCGTTGGTCACAGGCCTGCAGTTTGAGCGGCAACCCTCTATGAACATGCGCTGTCACCTACCGTCAATCTGTTTTGTATCTAGTTAGTGAGCGCTCCCTGGTTATGTGTGATCTCAACTTACTAACCAGTCTGCCATGCAGAACCTTATCAAAGGCCTTGATAAAGTTGATGTGGACATCGTGTACTGCTCTGCTTTGATCTGTCACTTGTCTACCTCCACACTCACATTTGAGGCATGATTTCCCATGCACAAAGGCATGCTGACAATCGTTAATCTGTCCTTACCTTTCCAAAGGCATGATGATCGTTTCTCTCAGAATCTTCTCCAACAACTTACCACCCCTGCATCAGTCTCACTGGTCTGTCGTGGCTGTGGATGATGCAAATATCTCTGGGAGGGGCCCTGCAATTTCTCCCTCTCTTCTCACAAGGCGCTGGGATACATCTGATCATGTTCCAAGGTTTTATCTAACCTTTATCATTTTAAGACATCCAGCTCCTCCTGTTCTCCAATGTGAACTCTTTTCAAGACATCCCTATGTATTTTCCTAAATTCCCGAGCTTCCACGTCTTTCTCCACAGTAAATCCGAACACAAAATATTTGTTCAGCATCTCACCCATCAGCGGTGATTCCACACAGACAGCCTCATTGACCTTTCAGGGGCCCTATTCTCCCCCGAGCTAATTTTTAGCACTGGTTGAAACTTGTCAAAATGCCTCTGAAATTTCAAATATCCCTCTACCGCAACTACCTCCCCCACCCTTTTCTATGCTGCCATTTAAGGTCACACCAAAATATAGAATCCAACAGATTTAAAAATATTCCCCTTTTATAAAATCATACATCTCCCATTGGTTTTAAGTATCTAGTTATCATTTATTGTCATATTCTTTATAGCACATTCCGGCACGTTCCCGACTCACTGTCAGGCTAACACTGTTTGGTTTCAGACTGACTGCACAAAGGGTTTTGGGAATCCTTGTGAATCAATCTGAAACAGGTAGCTTACAGGGTCAGCAGGTCATAGAGAAGGCAGATCAAATGCTGTCATTTATTACAAAGGGAATAGAGTCTCAAAATAGGGAGGTCTTGCTAAAACGATGCAAGGTACAAGTCAGACCACACCTAGATTATAATGAATAGTATGCGTGCCCTATGGAAAGACATTCTTGTGTTGAAGGCAGGACAGGGAAGGTTCACTCGGCTGATCCTGGAGATGGCGGGATTTTCCAATGAAAAGACGTGGAGTAGATTCACCGTGAACCTATTGGGATTTTGAAGAATGGGAGAGAAATTGAATGAAACATCCAGGATTCGAAGGGGCTTTGACAGGTTAGATGTCGTTAAGTTAGAAAATCGAACAGTACAGCAGAGTAATAGGCCCTTCGGCCGACCATAACTATGCTGACCATGATGCTATTCTAAAATAATCCCATCTGCCTGCACATGGGCGATATCCCTCTATTCTCTGCCTGTTCATGTTTCTGTCTAAATGCCCTTCAAATGTTTGCTCTCGTTGCCATCTCTCCCACCTCATGAGCAGCTTCTACCCTCTTGGTAAAGACAACTGGCCTCATTCATCTCAGTTAAAACTTCTCACTCTCACCTTAAACCGATGCGCCCTAATATTTGATATTTCTACATTGGAAGGAGGATTCCAACTATCCACACTATTCACCCCCCTCCTAATGCTATATACCTGTACCAGGTCACCCCTCAGTCTCCGATACTCACGCAAAACAATCCAACTGTGCCCAACCTCATTACAGTAAACACATTCTCATCCAGGCAACATTCTGCCAACCCTCTGTTGCAACCTCCCCAAAACCTCCACATCCTTCCTGTAGTGTGGCGATGAGAACGACATGCAACCTTCCAAACATGGCCAAATGAAGTTTCATTCAGTCACAACATGACATGCAAACGTCTGTACTCAATACTGTGCCCAATAAAGTTAAGCATATCATACTCCCCCTCTACAACCACATCCTGTTGTGTTGTTATTTTTAGGGAGCTGTGGATTTGCTTCCAATGTCTGTCTGTTTATCAATGTTTCCAACTAGTCAATTGGTGTAATTCTCTCTTCCATTTGACTTCATAAATGCATCACTTCACACCTGTCCCGATGAAATTCAATTTGCCACATCTCTGCCCAACGTTCCAGCTGATCTACACACTGCTGCAACCTTGAACACTCTTCCTCACTGTCCACAATTCCCCTAACCATCCCTAATCATTACATGCCTTTCCAAATGTCGTCTGCAAAATTACCACTCAAACTGCTGACCTTTCCATCTGAATCACAGATATAAATTATACACAGACATCGCAGCACTGATCCTTGTGAAACACCATTGCCCACAGACGTCCAATCAGAAATGGACCACTCCACATGCCTCAGACTACAATCACCAAGAAAATATTGCACCCAACTTAACAACGAGCATGGATTGTGATTTGATCTTCCAGATCCCCCTTGCTATTTGGAAGCTGTCCATTCAAAATGACTCTATATTTTGATTCCCAGGTTAAATTGGCTGTCTCACTAATGCACTGACTGCATCCTTTCTTCACAACAAACCGGGACCTTGTTTGGTTGTTTGCTGACCCTGCCTAATTCCCTACAATCCCTCAATAATCACATCCCAGCTATGGTCATGCTGCAGCAACCCCTCCACAATAACAGTTCGATCATATCTGTTCCCTTCAGTTAATGCTGTCATTCCATCTGCCTTGTTGCAAATGCTTGGTGCGTGTCACCGAGAGAGGGCCTTGGAGGGATGGATAGAGGTCACAGAGTGGGAGAGATGTTTGGGGGCGCGACAATGTTGCAGGATTAAACATAGTTACAGTTGCTACAGAATGTTCGCAGGACAAAACATTTTATTCTTTGGAGGAAGTTAGAGAGATAAAGCGTCTTTGATTAGACTTCAGAGATAGGGATGTGTGTAGGGTTGTGGATCGTTACATTGACTATATTGATCAGGGTGTAGAAACATTCACAGGATTCCAGGACGTCGTACATTTAACAACAGTTGTTGGATCTGGAGAATATCACAGTGACAGGGAGGATGGTATGGACTGGAGAATATTACTGGGAAAGGGTGGGTAGTATGGACTGGAGAATGTTGCAAGCACATGGAAGATGATATAAGCTGGAGAATGCTGTAGCAATAGAGAGGAGTATATGGACTGGAGGACATTGCACGGACAGGGATGAAGTTGTAGACTGGATACAGTTAGAAGGAGAGATGAATTTATGCACTGGAAGGTATGTCAGAGAGAGTGAGTGGTGTGCATGGAGGAGACAGTCATAGAGAGGCTTGTGAGAGACCAGATTCACTTATGAGCATAGGATGTGCTTTAGTGAGCAGAGCCTTTTGCGATATAAATGAGTATACAATGGCCACAAAGCAGTCACACCCATACATAGGTATATAGGAACTGAAAGAATTGAAGAGATTACACAGACTGGGAGTGTTGTATGCTGTGGAGGAGATTAAACTGATAGGGAAGCTTTTAGAGACTCAACAGTGTTAGGAAATAATTGGAGTTGCAATGGTGAGAGCAGGTTTCAACAATTCGGAGGATATAATCCTGAAGGAGCTTTGACAGATAGCGATGGTACAGTAAAGGGAATTGTAGTGGCTTCCCTTTCATAAGCAATCCATAAGCACTTAAAATAGCCAGTTTGACATGTGCATTATCTCTCGACCATTCATCAGACAGCGCTGCAAATATTTCACTGGCCCTGCCTACCAGCTTGGACTGAGCTAGCATTACCCAGAAGACCTGCAATTTTTCAACTGAAAAACAGAGTTCCTTGACAGTAGAGTCACAGGTAGTTAGGATAGCGAAGAAGGCGCTTGGTATGCATTCCTTTATTGGTCAGAGTATTGAGTACAGGAGTTGGGAGGTCATGTTGCGGCTGTACAAGACAGTGGTTAGGCCACTATTGGAATGTTGCATGCAACTCTGTTCTACTTCCGATCGGAAGGATTTTGTGAAACTTGAAAGGGTCCAGAAAAGATTTACAACAACGTTGCCAGGGATGAGCTATAGGGAGAGTTGGAACAGGTGATGGTTGTTTTTCCTGGAGAGTCGGAGGCTGAGGGTGACCTTATAGAGGTTTATAAAATCAAGAGGGGCATGGAAAGGGTAAATAGACAAAGTCTTTCTCCTGGGGTGTGCGAGTCCAGAATTATAGGGCGAGGTTTAGGGTGAGAGTAGAAAGATATAAAAGATATAAAGGGGCAACTTTTTCACGCAGAGGATAGTACATATATGGAATGAGCTGCCAGAGGAAGTGGTGGAGGCTAGTACAACTGCAACAGTTAAAAGGCATCTGGATGGATGTATGAATAGGAAGTGTTTAGAGGGAGATGGGCCGGGTGCTAGCAGGTGGGACTACATTGGGTTGGGACATCTGATCTGCAGGATGGGACCATGAATGGGTTGTGAAACCTGGAGGATGTCATGATTTGAACCACAGGTAATGTTTGATTGGATCTTTCAGCCAATCTTACAGATGGTACAATTGCAACATTTAAGAAGCATTTGGATGAAAATATGAATAGAAAGGGTTTGGAGTGAGATAGGCCAGGTACTGGCAGGTGGGACTAGATTGGGTTGGAATATCCTGTCGGCATGGCTGGGTTGGAATAAAGGGTCTGTTTCCATGCTGTACATCTCTATGACTGTAAGATCGGCTGAATGGTCCAATCAAAAATTACCTGTGGTTCAAATCATAATATCCTCCAGGTTCCACAAGCCATCCCCGTCCCATCCTGCAGGTTCAATGAATCCCGGAACCTCTAGCCATCTGCAAGTCCCACGTCCCTTCCGACACTTGTACCATCCTCCAGGTTCTGCAGTCCTTCATACCACGTAACATGGCCCAGACTCTCCAACTCCTCCTTCCTCTGCAATGATCCCCAGAAGGGCACTGCAGGATGGTGGGGGTTACAGAGATATGGAGGGACACCAGGATGGGAGGATTTTGCAGATATTAGGAATATATGGACTTGAGGAGGTTTCACAGTTTATGAGTGTTGGAGGGACTGGAGGAACTTACAAAGATAGGGATAGTTTTAGATTGGAGGATTCTGCAGAAAACCTTTACATGGTTAAAGGCAGGATTCTTAGCAGCGTGCAGGAACAAAGGGATCCTGTGTCCCTCAGGTTACCACCCAAGTTGACAGGCTGTTAAGAAGGCGGATGGTGTATTGGCTTTCATTAGCAGGGGGATTGAATTTAAGAGATGTGAGATTTTGCTGCAGCTCTACAGAACCCCAGTTAGGCCACACTTCGAATATTGTGAACAGTTCTGTTCGCTTCATTATAGGGAGGACGTGGAAGCTTGAAAGACAGTGCAGAGGAGATTTAGCAGGATGCTGTCTGGACTGGAGGGCATGCCCATAGAAGGTAGTTGTGGAAGCTAGGGCTTTTCTGATCAGAGCGAAGGAGGAAGAATGGTGACTTGATAGAGGTGTACAAGGGAATGAGAGGCATAGATAGAGTTGATAACCAGAGATTACTTCCCATGGCGAAATGGCTATCACAAGGGGACATAAGTTTAAGGTAATTGGCGGAAAGTTTAGCTTAGATATCAGAGGGATATGGGCCAGGTGCTGGCAGGTAGGACTAGATTGGGTTGGGATATTCTGTCGGCATGGAAGGGACTGGTACGTTATTTACACAGAGTGTGGTGCGTGCTTGGAATGGACTGCCAGCCATGGTAGTAGATTCAGACACATTACAGACATCTAAGCAACTTTTGGATAGGCACATCAATGATAGTAATATGTAAGGTATGTAGGTTCGTTTCATCTTCAGAGTATAATAATAGGTCAGCACAATATTGAGGGCTGAAGGGCTTGTACTGGAATGTGCTATTCCATGTTCTAAATAGCAAGGGTTATGGTGGCAGCAAGAGGTTTCGGGAAGCGGGAGAGGATGCGATCTGAATGAAGTGAAACAAATACGAGGCGTTGCTAAAGGAGTATGAGGTAACAGAGCCAGCAATGGTCTGATCTGGAGCAGATGACCAGACTGCAAGAATTGTGGGGACTGGAGGTGGTTTCACAGGGAGGGAGGAGCATAGAGCCACAGGAGGTTACAGAAATGTGGAGAGCTGTCAGGCCTACAAGAGTTCATGGAGATGAGGAGGTTGGGAGGAATGGAGTAGTTTACAGGGATAAGGATGTTGGTAGGATGGGGTGTTTTACACAGACAGGAATGTTTCAGGTGAATGGAGCTGAGTACAGAGATAAAATGGGTTGGAAAAACAAATAGACGTATGGCGGGTAGTTGTTACTGAAGATGTTTATAGACACAGGAAGGCTTAGGTTCTGCAGGTTATTTAGATAAAGAGGGTGTGGAATCAGACAGATTCTCCAAGTGATAAAGACAGCAATTTTGGTTGGAGACAGTTTCACAGATAACGGAGCATTAGTAACCTCCTCAAGTTTGGTCAGTCAGAGTGGGAAGGGTTGTAGGGAAGGGTGATGATTACATGTAAGAGCTGTAGAAGATTATGGGAATGAGTAGATGGATGAAGGCACTGGAGGAGCTTACATTGACAGGGTGGGTGCTGGCAATGGGGAGATATCACATAGATAGTGGGTCTTGTAGGAACTGGATTGAAAGAGTCACAGGCATTGGAATGACTTCTGCAGATTGGGAGTGTTACAGGGACTGAAAGGATTGTAGGGTCTCCACAGATTGATCGTGTCTTTAAGAATAGAAGAGTTTACGTAGATACGGAAATCTTAAACCCAATGTATGCAGTCTTCATTTCAAGACCAGAGCCTTATTATCCCTCATCAGCCAAGGATCCCTAACCCTGTCAGCGTTTCCCTTTACCCCAATGGGGCATACTGGCCCTGGATTCTTGAGATCACACTTTGAAAAGCCTCCCATTTGCCAGTTGTTCCTTTTCCTTTAAACAGACTCACCCAATCGATTAGAATCATAATGTGGAGGTGCCGGTGTTAGGAACCTTTCTTGGATACATTTGAAAAATTGCCCTCCGTCCAGGACTTTTATACTCTAGGTGGCCCAGTCAATACAGGGAAAATTAAAATCTCCAGCCAGTACTCCTCTATTATTCCTATAGTTATCTGCAATCTCTCTACACAGCTGCTCCTCTGGTATCTATTGGGTCTACAACAGTCTACAATACAGTCCCAACAAAGTGACCACCCCCTTCTTCTTAAATGAATATATGTTTTAAAAATTGGAATTAACAATCCATAAATAAGTATGGATAAAAATCCAAACACTTGACCTTCAGAGAAGGACAACTGTTCACTCTCACGTGGTCTGCACGATATACCCACAGCAAAGTGTTTGCCTCTCAATTACCCTGTGAAATGAGCGAGTCAGCTGCTTAGCTCAAGGGCAGCAAGGAATGGGCAATAAAGGCTTATCAGCCAGAGACATCCACATCCCATACCTGATATTTTAAAAAAAATCCATTCAGATTGTTCCACTGGAACTGTGCTGGGACCAGTGTCCTGGCCAATCACGTTGGTAGATTTTTGGACACGGCTTTAAACTGACAGAGAGGATGCAGGGACAGGGTCAAGGTGAAAGGAGCTTTCCAAATCCAAAGAGAAAACGTGAAGCATCAGAGCAGGGTGGGAATGTGACCGAAGACAACAGAAAGGAACAGGATGGGACAAAGTTTAATTAAAACTGTAGATCAGCAAATTCATTTGTGACAGGAAATTGTGGGAACGAGTAAATTATGTTTTTTATTAATGAACAAAGTCTCTGCAACAAGGTAGATGGATTTGTGACACAGAGATAAAAGGGATTTAGACACCAGAGAGATGTGGTTACAGGGCGAACAAAAGGTGGACATAAATATTCAATGGATCACAACCTTGTGGAAACTCAGGCAAAATGGGCAACGCTAACAATAATGGGTAAGAAAGGCATTACAGAGAAAGCTTTTGGTCTCAGATCATGAAGTAGAGTCAATCTGAATGTAAATTCTGGCTACTACTTGCCAAGGACACAAGCAGCAGAACAGTTTTAGACCATCAAACAGCATTTCATGGCTCGTCACTGCAATAAGTAGGAATTCATTGGAATTTTTAATACAGGCGTGGTAAACATTTAGTGAAAGTCTGGGACAATCACACTGACAACAGTGATATTGGAAGCGGAGTTCAGAGAGTCTTTTTCAGTGTTTCCTAGAATAACACATTGTGCAACTGGCGAGGGATGTAACTGTCTCAGAGAGACTGTTGTGTGATAAAACTTCGTGAATGAGTAATGTCACCTGGAGAGATCCTCTGGGAAATTGTGGGAAAGTGCAGTTTAAAGAAATAAAAAGTTTTAAAGTGAAACACAGAATGGACAAGCTAAAACTAGAAACAAAAATAGCCAATTACATGAGTTGGAGAGGAGAACTGACCAAAATAAACAGGCTAACAGACTGAAATATGTGTCTGTCAAGGAACAATGGAAAACATTTGAAGGAACAGTGTAAAATACTCAACAAAAGGACATTCCACTGAAACAGATAAAAACTCATCAAGAAATCCCCACCGGTCCCTCATTCAGGACAAAATGGATCATATTAGATTATCAGGCTGAGAAGATCACCACAAAGAACTTAAAATCCTGAAGTGAGAGAGAGAGTTTTAGAGTAAGTTTTAAAGGGATTGCAATTGGTCTGCTAGCAGGAGGAGGGCAATGGGAAGGGGTATCGTTGTCAAGGTTTATTGACACGATACGAACATGGAGAGGTGAAGGTGCTGGAGGTGGTGAGAGTGTTACAGAGAGTGGACAGAGCCTGAACGGTGTTACCAAGCCAGTACAAATTGCTGCAGCTGGAGGGGTTTGCAGAGGTAGGGAGGGACGTATGTATTTTTATTTATTCATTCATGGGATGAGGGTGTCACTGCCTGGACAAACATTCTTTGACCCCATGCTAATTACCCAGATTGTTGGGGCCCTGGTGGATAAATATAATACTTTGCTGATCACAGGTGAAGTGCTGAATGACTGGAGGATCGCTAATGTGGTTCCTTTGTTCAAGAAGGGCAGCAGGGATAGGCCAGGTAATTACAGAGCAGATAGTCTGACAGCAGGGGGAGGGATATTATTGGACACAATTGTGAGGATGAATCGACACTTGCAAAGGTAAGGATCAACTCGGTTTAGTCATCACGGATTTGGCAGATGAAGATACTGTCTGAGGAATTCAGTTCAGTTTTTTTGAAATGGTGCTTCAGTATATTGATGAAGGTTGTGAAGATGATGTGGTTTACACGGACTTGACTAAGTCCTTAAACAAGGACATGGAAGGCTGGTCCAAAAGGACTGGGTTCCAAGGCAAGTTGGCAAATTGTATGCAAAATTGGTGGATAGTATACTTTCGCCAGCAGGTGTACCACAGAGATCTGTGCAGGAACCATTGAACATTAATAACTCGGATGTGAAAGCAGAAGATATCATTTGTCGGTTTGCAGATGACATGAAAGGTGAGGGTGTTGTTCACAGTGAGGGGGATGGTCTCCGTCTGCAGTCCGATGTCGATCGGATGATAACCTAAGCAGAGTTTAGTTCTGATTGAAGTGTGGTAATACTCTGTGGGAGGTACGATAAGCGAAGGACAGATATAATGAATGGTAGGTCCTTGCGGTTACTGAGGAATACAGGGACCTTGGTGGACAAGTCCATAGATCCCTGAAGGTGTCAGCACAGGGAGACAGGGTGGGAAAGGCATCTCAACTGGGAGCGGGAGAAGGATCCACATCCTGGTGGGGTGAATTGCTAGAGCTGCTTGCGAGGATATAACCTAGTCTGGCAGGGAGTTGGATCTTAAATAAACGTAAGGCCAGAAAGAAGATTGAGGCTGGTACATGAGTTAAAGACAGCAATTTCAGCAGACAAGGCAGGCAAGAACATAGCAGGGAATGGGGGAAAACTGATTATTAAACTGCATTTATTTCAATGCAAGGGGCCTGACAGCTAAGGAAGATGAACTCAAGGCATGGATTGGAACATGGGACTGGGATATTATAGCTATTACAGAAACACAGCTGAGGGAGGGGCAGGGCTGGCAGCTCATTGTTTCAAGGTAGAGATGCTACAGGAAGGGGAGGCAAGAGAGGGCGTGTGGTGGTGGGTTTTGATTGCATGAATCATCACAGCAGTACTTAGAGAGGATATTCCTGTGGGATCGCCCAGTGAAGCTATGTTAGTGGAACTGAGAAATAAGAATGGGTCATCACTTTGATACGATCGGACTGGTGACCCCGAATAATCTGTGACAGACTGAGGAACAAATATGTCGGGACATCTTACATATCAACCATAATAATAAGGCTGTTATGGTAGGGGTTTTTGAACTTTCCATCTCAGACTGGAACTGCCAGTGTTCAGCGTTTGCAAGGGTGGAATTTGGTAATTGTGTTCCAGAAAACGCCCAATCAATATGTAAATGATCTGAAAAGAGAAAGGGGCAAAACCTGACCTCTGCTTGGGAATCAAGATAGGGAAAGGGACTGAGATGTGAGTGGGAAAGCATTTTGCCAAAGTGACCACAGTTGTAGTAGTTTGTAAATAGCTTTGGAAAAGGACAGGCCTGGTCCACAGGTTCAAGTTATAAAATGGGGACAGACCAATCTTGATCGTATTAGACAGGAACTTTCAAAATGGGATTGGGGAAGAGAATTACTTACAGGGAAAGGGAAGTTTGGCAAGTGAGAATATTTTAAAAGTGAGATAAACTGATCGATCAGCGCCAGCATTTTCCTATTTATGTGCAGGTCAATGCTGACAGCATTCGGAAACACTGGCTGTCTATTGAGCGTTTGGTCAAGGAAAAGGGGCGACATGTCAGGTATAGCCAGCTGGATCAAGGGAATCCCTGAGGATATACAGGGGCTGTAGGAAAACACTTTGAGTAGAAAACAGGAATGGAGAAAGGTAAATGAAATAGCCTCAGCAGGGAAGGAAAGGGGAATCCAAAAGTGATTGTATCAGTATATTAAGAATGCATAAGTAACTCAGGACAAAATAGTGTCCATTAAAGATCAAGAGGCCATCGATGTGTGGAACTGCAGGATATGTGCTAAGATCGTAAACTATTTTTTCACTCCAGAACTTACTGTGGAGAAAGACTGGGGATCTCAGGGAACAAGAGTAACACATTAGACCACAATTGGAGTTCTCTGCAAATCCAGTTTCTCTGCTACAGGAAGGATGTTGTGAAACTTGAAAGGGCTCAGAAAAGATTAACAAGATATTGCCTGGGTTGTTGCTGAATAAGCTGTGGTTACTGTCACTGGAGAATCGGAGACGGAGGGATGACCTTACAGAGGTTTATATAAACATGAGCGGTATGGATAGGGTAAGCATTCAAGGCCTTTTCCCAGAAGTTATGGAGTCCAAAACTAGAGGGCATAAGTTTAAGGTTAGAGGTGAATGGTTTACAGAGGGACTGAAGAGACAGCTTCTTCACATACATGGTGATGTGTGTATGGAATGAGCTGAGAGAGGAAGTAATGGGGACTGATACAATTACAACATTTAAAAGGTGTCTGGATGGGCATATGAATAGTAAGGGTGTAGATGGATAAGGGCCAAATGTTGGAAGAGGGTATGGATTTATTTAGAACTTCTGGTCAGCCTGGACGAGTTGGGGACCGAAGGGTCTGTTTCTATGCTGTATATCTATCTGACTTGAAAAGAGTGCATATTATAAAAGAGGTGGTGCTGGAGGTTTTAAAACACAAAGCTATGGCAAGTTCCAGAACTTGATTAAGTGTATCACAGGACACTGTGGGATGCTAGGGAAGAAATTGTGGAGCCCCTAGCAAAGGTATGTGTACTACTAACAGCCATGTGTGATGGGCTGGCAGGCTGGAGGGTGGCATCATGGATAGTGAAAGGATATTTTCTGAGATTACAAAGGGATCTGGATGAAGTGAATGAATGGGCTGAAAAACTAGAGATGGAATTCAATCTGAATAAATACGAGATAATGCATTTTGTAAAACAAACAAGAGCTTATACAATTAATGTTAAGGCTTCGGTTAATGTTTTAGAGCAGAGGGACCTCCGGGTTCAGGTACATAATTCTTGAAGTTTGCATCACAAGATGGATAAGACAGTGCTTTGCATGCCTGACGATTGCTCAGTCCATTGAGTGGAGGATTTGGGACGTCATGTTGAGATTGCACAGACATTTGTGAGGTCTGTTCTGCAATACGCTGTCCAGTTCTGGTCGCCCAGTTAACAGGGAGGATATTAGTAAGCTGCAGGGCATTCAGAAGAGATTTACCAGGATATTGCTGGGTATGGAAGGCTTGCGTTCTGAAAAATGGCTGGATAGGCTGAGTCTTTTTTCACTGGAGCCTGGAGACATGATGCTATAAAAGTTTATGAAAACAAAATGAGGTATATAGATCAATTTAATGGTAGTTGCCTTTTTCTCAGGATGGGGGAGTCTCAAGAGGAGGGGGTCACATGTTTAAGGTTAGAGGAGAGAGATGTTCAAAAAAAATATATGGGCAATTTGTTACACCGAGGGTAGTTGAGTGTGGAATGAACTTCCTGAGAAAGGGGTTGATGTGGGTACAATTACAACATTTAAAAGATATTTGGATAAACAGGTGAATAGGGAAGGGTTAGAGTGATTTGGGCCATCTTCAGACAGCTGGGAAGAGTTTAGTTTTAGATTATGGTGAATATCAACTGAAGGGTCAGTTTCCATGCTGCATGGCTCTATGACAAGAATATGGTTTTATTCCATTATTGAAGAAAGGATCAGGGCTGGGTCCACTGATGTGCATCATCTACAGAAACGATTTGGTTGAAAATATAGGAGTGATTGTGCGAACGTTTGTTGATGATCAAATTAATGGTGTCGTGGGCAGTAAATACGGTTATCAAAGGGGGTCTTGACCAACTGGGCCAGTGGACCAAGGAATGAAAGATGGAGTTTAATTCAGCTGTTGGAGTTTGTTAAGACAAACCAGGGAGGACTAACACAGTTAATGGAAGGGCTCTGGGCAGGGTTGTTGAACAGAGAGACAGAGAGAGACCAGGGTGTGCAAGTTACATTGTTCCTCGGAAGTGGCACACCAGGTGGACAGGGTGGGGAAAGCGTCATTTGGCAAATTTGCAGACATTGGCCAGCACTTTGTTACATACGTTGGAGATATATGTAACATTGTCCTCAATATTTCCCTTGGGCAGAGGAGGCCACGGGGTGACCCTAAGAATGGTGAATAACCAAGGGTAGGTGGGTCCAAAACTAGAGGGTATAAACAGGAGGTGAGAGAGCAAGGATTTAAAGAGGGAGCTGAGGGGGAACATTATCCACAGAGGATGGTGCATAGACAGAACAGACTGCCTCAGGCACATGGGAGAAACAAGAACAATTACAGCATGGAAAAGACATTTGGGCAGGTACATAGAGAGGAGAAGGTTTGAATAGATAAGGGCCAAATGCAGGCAAATGAGACTCGTTCAGTTTAGGTAACATGGGCAGCATTGAGGAGTTGGACCACAGGTTCTGTTTCCGTGCTGTATCACTCTGTATCCAGCTAAAGAGGATTAGTGTACTAAAATAAGGCATGTTGTAGACACTGAAGCAAGTTACAACGATGCGGATGGTAGTCTGGAATGCAGTACATTTCAAATATGTGGAGGGACTATCGGGAAGGGAGGAGGTTACAGGGACGGGGACTATTGTAGGAGTTAAAAATGACTGAAGACACTGGTGCACAAGCCATGCCATAGGTACAGTGTTGCAGAGTAGTGAGTCTTAGTACAGTGTTGGAGAGAGAACACAGAACAGAAAGATCCCAGGCAGCATTCCCAACCTCTCGTTGGAGGCCTTCTCTCCCCTCTGTTGTACTGATGCTCACTAAGACAGCACAGGCCTGGATAGATAACTGTGATCTCCTGATGCTGTCTCAGTGCAACATAAGTTAAAGTAGACGTGGTGATTGAGCATGACATGTGTATATACTGTGCTCCCCATCCAGCACTGTATCTATATCATTCTTGTTAGCCAATGTTTGCTCCCTGCTCTGTGCACTGTGAGTGATCTTACCTCACTGCAGGATTTATTGAAGGCTCCAGATCTCCCTGCCCTTTGTCTCTCTGGCTGACCAACCATCTTCAATGAGGTGATGTATGAGACACACAGCAGTTGGGAAGTCTATTGAGTCAGCAACTTCCTGAGTATCTACAGGAGACAGAGAGATAGACAATAGACAATAGACAATAGGTGCAGGAGCAGGCCATTCAGCCCTTCGAGCCTGCACCGCCATTCAATATAATCATGGCTGATCATTCCTAATCAGTATCCTGTTCCTGCCTTATCTCCATAACCCTTGAATCCACTATCTTTGAGAGCTCTATCCAACTCTTTCTTAAATGAATCCAGAGAGTGGGCCTCCACTGCCCTCTGGGGCAGAGCATTCCACACAGCCACCACTCTCTGGGTGAAGAAGTTTCTTCTGAGCTCGGTCCTAAATGGTCTACTCCGTATTTTTAAGCTGTGTCCTCTGGTTCGGCACTCACCCATCAGTGGAAATATGTTACCTACTGCCAGAGTGTCCAATCCTTTCATAATCTTCTCCGTCTCAATCAGATCCCCTCTCAGTCTTCCAAACTCAAGGGTATACAAGATAGACAGAATGGGAAATTAGACTGATGCAGTGAGGGTTACACAAGGAGAATGGAAATGAGCCCCACAGAGATCTGGAAAATCCCAAACTCCATCCCTGGCCTGTGCTGTTGCGTCTCTCTGGAGTGGAGAATTCTGTTAGCTCAGAATCTGGAGTAGCTGCAAGAGTGAGAGACACTGACAGAGGCAGCAATTAGACCCACACAGTGAGGGATACCACATGGAGAGAGACTGAGTGATATCACCAGCGTGCTGGAATACTTCAGGATCACACAATCATGTTGAAAGAATGGGTTCAGCTTCATGGGTCAGTGCTCAGGGATGAGCAACCAGTGAGCAGGTGAAGTGATGGCCTAGTAGCATTATTGTTAGGGCATTTGTCCAAAACCTCAGCTAATGTTCAGGGGAGGCAGGTTTAAATCCCATCATAAGATATGGTGGAATTTAAAATCAATAATTTTAAAAATAGCAATTAACAATCCATAAACAAATATGAAACCATTGTTAATGTACAAAAATCACAATCCCTTAGATTAGATTCCTTACAGTGTGAAAACATGCCTTTCGACCCAACCAGTCCACGCCATCCCTCCATAGAGTAACCCACTCAGGCCCATCTCCCTCGACCTAATACACCTAACATTATGGACAATTTAGCATGGCCAATTCGCCTGACCTGCACGTCTTTGGACTGTGGGACGAAACCGGAGCATCCGGAGGCAATTCACGCAGACACGGGGACAATGTGCAAACTCCACACAGTAGCCCGTGGCTGGAATCGAACATGGGACCCTGGTGCTGTGATGCAGGAAGGCTAATCACTGAGTCACCTGCCGCCCACTTGTCCTTTTGACACCGAGATCTGGAAGTTCAAATTATAAAATGGGGCCAGATCAATCTTGATAGTCTTAACCAGGAACTTTCAAAATGTGACTGGGGAGTTTATTTGCAGGGAAAGGGAAGTCTGGCAAGTGAGAATATTTTAAAAGTGTGTGATCACCACCAGCATGTTCCTGTTTGTGTGCAGCTCAATGCTGACAGCATTAGGAAACACTGGCTGTCTATTGAGGGTCTGGTTAAGGGTCAAGGAAAAGGAGGCACATGTCATGTATAGCCAGCTGGATCAAGGGAATCCACGAGGATCACAGGAGCTATAGGAATACACTGTGGGTGTAAATCAGGAATGCAGAAAGGGCACATGAAATAGCCTCGGCAGAGAAGGATAAGGAGAATCCAAAAGTGATTGTATAAATATATTGAGTAAAAGAGTAACTCGAGACAAAATAAGGGCCCTGAAAGATCAATGAGGCAATTTATGTATGGAACTTTAGGATATTTGCAAAGACCCTAAACAACTTTTTCACTCCAGAACTTACTGTGGACAAAGACTGGGGAACTCAGGGAACAAGAGTAGTACGTTAGACCAAAATTGGAGTTCTCTGCAATTCCAGCCTCCCTGCTCTAGGAATGACGTTGTGAAACTGGAAAGTGCTCAGAAAAGATTGACAAGATGTTGCCAGGGCTGTTGCTGAATAAGCTGGGGTTATTTTCCCTGGAGCATCGGAGACTGAGGGGTGACCTGATAGACGTTTATATAAACATGAGGGGTATGGATATGGTAAACATTCAAGGCCTTTTCCCAGGGATTGGGTAGTCCAAACCTAGAGGGCATAAGTTTAGGTTTAGAGGGGAAAGATTTAAAAGGGACCGAAGGAACAGTTTTTCTTGCATAAGGTGATGCGTGTATGAAACGAACTGAGAGAGAATGTAACAGATACTGATACTATCACAACATTTAAAAGGTATCTGGATGGGAATATGAATTATAATGGTTTAGTGGTACATGGGCCAAATGCTGGTAAATGAGATGGATTTGTTTAGATCTTCTGGTCAGCATGGACCAGTGGGACCGAAGGGTCTGTTTCCATGCTGTACATCTCTATGACTTGAAAAGAGTCCATGTTGTAGAAGAGATGGTGCTGGAAGCTTTATAACACAAAGGTATGGAAAGCCTCAGGACCTGATTAACTGTAAGACAGGCGATGCTAGGGAAGAAAATGTGGAGCCCCGAGCAAAGGTATTTGTACCATTGACAGCCACGTGAGATGGGCTGGAAGTTTGGAGGGTGGAATAGTTGACAGTGAAGGAGGATTTTAAGATTACAAAGGGATCTTGATGAGTGAATGGGCTGTAGAAGGAATTCAATTTGAATAAATGCAACCTAATAAATTTGGTAAAACAAACAAGGATAGAGCTTATACAATTAATGTTAGGGCCTCGGTTAGTGTTTCAGAGCAGAGCGACCTCTGGGTACATAATTCTTGAAGTTTGCATCACAGGATGGATAAGGCAGAGCTTGGCATGCTTAACTATTGCTCGGTCCATTGAGTGTAGGATTTGGGACGTCATGTTGAGATTGTCCCGATATTGGTGAGGCCTCTTCTGCAACACTCTGTCCAGTTCTGGTCACCCAGTTATAGGGAGGATATTATTCTGCTGCAAGGGGTTCTGAAGAGATATACCAGGATGTTGCTGGGTATGGAAGGCTTGAGATCTGAAAAATGGCAGGATATACTGAGTCGTTTTTCAAAGGAGCCTGGAGATTGAGAGGTGACCTTATAGAAGTTTATAAGATAATGAGAGATATAGATACAGCTAACGGTAGCTGCATTTTCCCCAGGATGGGGGAGTCTCAAGAGAAGGGGCCACATTTTTAAGGTTAGAGGAGAGAGATCTTCAAAAGAATGACATGAGCGTCAAATTGTTACACAAAGGGCGGTTTGAGTGTGGAATGAAGTTCTTGAGGAAGGGGTGGATGTGGGTACAATGACAACGTTTTTCAGACATTTTGATAAGTACGTGAATAGGAAATGTTTGGAGGAATATAGGCCAGCAACAGGCAGCTGGGATGGGTTTAGTTTGAGATTATGTTTTCTACCAACTGTAGGGTCTGTTTCCATGCTGTACAACTATGACAAGAATATAGTTTTGGTCCATTTTTTGAGAAACGCTGTGATGGAATGCTAGGGAACTAAAGACCAATTAGCCAGATGTCAGTGATGGGTAGGTTGTGGAAGTGATGCTGCCAGGCAGGAGTTATATGCATTTGCAAAGGCAAGGATTGATGAAAGCTAGTCAGCACAAAGTCAGGTCTCACTAACTTTGTGCGTACAAAGTCAGGTCTCACTAACTTGATTGTATTTGTTGAAGTGGTGACCATGCATTGTCTACACTAAAGTCAGCAGGACCTTTGACAGGGTTTAGCATGATATACTGGTTCAGAAGGTTAGATCACATGGGATCAGGGAGGGCTAGCCACCTGGATACAAAATTGGCTTGACAGTTGGAGACAGAGGGTGATGGAAGGGGATTGTTGTTCAGATTGGAGGCCTGTGACCAGCGGTGTGCTATAAGGATCGGGGCTGGATCCACTGATATGTATCATCTACAGAAACGATTTGATTGAGAATATAGGAGTCATTGTTAGTAAGTTTGCAGATGATCACATTAATAGCGTCGTGTGCAGTGAATATGGTTATCAAAGGGGCTCTTCAACAACGGGATCAGTGGACCAAGGAATGAAAGATGCAGTTGACGTATGGTGTTGGATTTTGTTGAGACAAACCAGGGAGGACTAACACAATTAATGGTTTGGCTCTGGACAGTATTGTCGAACAGCGAGAGACCAAGGGGTGCAGTTACATTGTTCCTTGGAAGTGGCATTGCAGTTGGACAGGTTGGGGAAAGCAGTATTTGACGCACTTTCTTTCATTGTCCAGAGCTTTGATATGAATTGGAGACATTTGTAACATTGTCCTAAATATTTGCCTTAGGCAGAGGAGGCTACGGATTGACCTTATAAAGGTTTATAAAACCATGCGGGGCCTCAGTAAGGTGAAAAGCCAAGGGTAGGTGAGTCCAAAGCTAGAGGGTATAAACAGGAGTTGAGAGAGCAAGGATTTAAAGAGGGAGCTGATCGGCAACATTATCCACAGAGGATGGTGCATAGACGGAACGGGCCGCCAGGGCCACATGGGAGAAACATGTACAATTACAACATGGAAAAGACATTTGGAGAGATACATGGAGAGGAGAAGGTTTGAAGAGATAAGGGCCAAACACAGGCAAATGCGACACGTTTAGAATCAGAATTATGGTCAGCATTGATGAGTTGGAGTGAAGGTCCTGTTTCCGTGCTACATGACTCTGTATCCAGTTAAAGAGGAGGAGACTACTGAGATAAGGCATGTTGTAGACACTGAAGCAAGTTACAGCGATAAGGATGGTAGGCTGGAATCCAGTACGTTTCAAATTAGTGAAGTAACTATAAGGAACGGAGGAGGTTACAAAGATAGCAACTGTTATATGATTTTAAAAAAATATTGAAGACATTGGTCACCAAGATATGACATAGATTCAGTGTTCCAGTGTGATTAGTCTTAGTACAACAGACCTTACATTATGGGCAGGGATTGAGCCTGGGGTATGTCTGTATTGTGCTCCCCCCTTCAGCACTGTATCTGTGTCATGTCTTGTTAGCCGATGTTTGGAGCCCTCTCATTGCTCTCTGCTCTGTGCACTGTGAGTGATCTTACCTCACTGCAAGATTTATTGAAGGCTCCAGATCTCCCTGCCCTTTGTCTCTCTGGCTGACAAACCATCTTCAATGTGATGATTGACGAGACACCCAGCAGTTGGGAAGTCTATTGACTCAGGACCTTCCTGAGTACGTGTAGGAGACAAAGAGATATACAGAATGGGAAATTAGACTGATGCTGTGAGGGTTCCACATGGAAAATGGCACTGTGTCCCACGGAGATCTGGAAAACTCAGTTTCCATCCCTGGCCTGTGCTGCTGTGTCTCTCTGAAGTGGAGAATTCTGTTGGCTCAGGATCTGGAGTGAGGGATACTACATGAAGAAAGACTGAGTGATATCACCAGAGTGCAGCAAGTTATCAAGATCAAACAATTGTGTCAGAAGAACGGGTTTAGCTTCATGATGCACTGGTGTCAGTGTTCAGGGATGGGCAACCATTGAGCAGGTGAAGTGATGGCCGAGTGGTATTAATACAGCACGTATCCAAAACCTCAGCTAATGTACAGGGGAGAAATGTTTGAATCCCACCATCGGAAATGGTGGAATTTGAAATCAATAATTTTAAAAATAGTAATTAACAATCTATAAATAAATATGAGACCATTGCTGATGTACAAAAAGCCCAAACACTTGTCCTTCTGAGATGGACATCTGCCCATCCTAACATGGTCTGCACTACATAACCACAGCAAAGTGTTTGCCTCTCAATTACCCTCTGAAATGGCTGAGCAAGTTACTCAGCTCAATGGCAGCTCGGGCTGGAGAAGAAAGGCTGGTCAGCCAGAGATACCAACATCCCACACCTGAATTTTAAAAAATAATCCATTAGGATGGACCCACTGGAACCATGCTGGGATCAGTGTCCTGGCCAATCATGTCGGTAGGTTTATGGGCAGGGTTTTAAACTGACATAGGGGATGCAGGGACAGGCTTCAGATGAAGGAACATCCCAAATCCAAAGAAAGGTGACGCATTGGAACAGCATGGTAATTTGGCTGAAGACATTCAGAAAGGAACCGTAAGGGACAGAGTTTAACTTAACCTGTACATCAGCGAATAGGTATGTGACAGGACATTGTGGGAAAGAGTAATGTATGTCTTTTTTTCGCATGGACAAAGTCTCTGCAATAAGGTAGATGGATTTGTGACACAGAGATAAAAGAGATTTATACACCAGGAAGACGTGGTTACAGGGCGAACAAAAGGTGAACATAAGTATTCAATAGCTCACAACTTTGCGGAAACTCAGGCAAAATGTGCAACGAGAACTATAATGGATAACAAAGGCATTACAGAGAAAGCATTTAGCCTCAGATCATGAAGTAGAGTCGGAATGTAAATTCTGGCTACTACTTGCCAAGGACAGAAAAAGTAGAACAGTTTTAGCCACCGAACAGCATTTCATTGCACATCACTGCATTAAACAGGAATTAATTGGAATTTTTAACAAAGATATTGTGATAATTTTGGGAAACTTCAATATTCGCATAATCTGGGACAATCACACTGACAACAGTGATAGTGGAAGGGGAGTACAGATTTTTTTTTCAGTGTTTCTTTGAATAACACATTGTGCAACTAGCTAGGGACATAACTATGTCAGATCGATGGTTGTGTGATGAAACTTAGTGAATGAGTAATGTCACCTGGAGAGATCCTCTGGGAAATTGTGATAAAGTGCAGTTTAAAGAAATATAAAGTTTTAGAGTGAATCACAGAAAGGACAAATTTCAATGAAAAATAAAAATAGTCAATTGTGTAAATTTGACAGGAGAAGTGACCAAGGTAAACAGGCTAAACAGACTGGAACATGTATCTGTAAATGAACAGTGGAAAACATTTGAAGGAACAGTGTAAATCACTCAAACAAAGTACATTCCATCGAAACAGACAAAACCTTAACAAGAAACTCACTCCTGTCCCTCACTCAGGACAAAATGGATCATATTAGATTATGAGGCTGACAAGATCAGCAAAACGTGCTTAAAATCCAGAAGTGAGAGTGTGCTTTAAGAGTAAGTTTTAAAGGGATCGCAAAGGGTCTGCTCGCAGGAGGAGGGCAGTGGGAAGGGGAATCATTGTCAGGGTTTAATGCCACAACAGGAACAGGGAGAGGTGAAGGTGTTGGAGCGCGACCAGGGTCTGAACGGTGTTACAAAACCAGTACGGATTGCTGCAGCTGGAGGGGTTTGCAGAGATAGGGAGGGACATTGGAGAGAGAGGATCAACCAGCTGCTCATCCAAAAACACCACGTCAGTGGCCACAGGATTTTTCCTACACACTATTGACCATCCTCAGGCCATAGGATTATTCACACACAGTATTGACCATTTTCAGCCCACAGGAGCATTCATATAAAGCATTTACGAATTACAGGCCAGAGGATAATTCACTGTATTGACCATCCTCAGGCCACAGGATTATTCACACAGTTTAAAGCATTCACAGCGCACAGGATTATTCATATTCTCTATTGACCATGCACAGGCCACAGTATAATTAACAAAGAGAAATGACCATGCAGAGACCACAGATTATTAACACACAGCATTGACCATCCACAGGCCACATTATTACTCACACACAGTATTAACGATTCACAGGCCACAAGTTTATCAACACACAGTATTGACCATTCTCAGGCTACAGGATTATTCACACACAGTATTGCCCATTCACAGGTCTCAGGATTATTAACACGCAGTATTGAACAACCTCAGGCAACAGGATTATTCACACACTATTGACCATCCTCAGGCCACAGGAGTATTCACACACAGTACTGAACATTCTCAAGCAACAGGATTATTCACACACAGTATTGACCATTCTCAGGTCACAGGATTTCTCACACACTGTATTGACCAGCCTATGCCCACAGGATTTTTGAACACACTGTCTTGAACATTTACAGGTCACAGGATTACCCACACAATGTATTGATGACTCTCAGGCCACAGGTTTATTCACACACAGTATTGAGCAGTCACAGTAAGTATTGACAATCCTCAGGCCACAGTATTATTAACAAACAGAAATGACCATCCACAAGCCACAGGATTATTAACACACAGTATTGACCATCCTTAGGCAAAGGTGTATTCACACACAGTATTGACAATTCACGGGCTACAGGATAATTCACACACAGTACTGACCATCATCAGTCTGGAAGATTCTTCACACAGTATTCTACATCCTCAGGCCTCAGGATTATTCCCATACTGTATTGACCATCCTCAGTCCACAGGATTACTCACACACAGTACTGACCACCCAAAGACCGCAGGATTATTCACTCACTGTATTGAGCATTCACACCCCACAGGATTACTCACACACAGTACTGACCACCCAAAGACCGCAGGATTATTCACTCACCGTATTGAGCATTCACACCCCACAGGATTATTCACACACAGTATTGAGCAGTCACAGTGCACAGCATTATTTGCACTGACCATCCTCAGGCAAAGGGTTATTCACGCACAGTATTGACGATTCACAGTCCACAGCATTATTCTCACATAGGATTGAACAATCGCAGGCAACAGGATGAATCACACATTGCATTGATCATCCTCAGGCCACAGGATTATTCACACACAGTATTGACCATCCTCAGGACGCAGTATTATTAATAAACAGTATTGACTCTGCACAGGCCACAGATTATTAACACACAGTAGTGACCATTCAATGGCCACAGCCTTGTTCCCGCACAGAATTGACTATCCTCAGGCCACTGGATTATTCACACACAGTATTGAGCGGTCACAGTGCACAGAATTATTCACACTCAGTATTGACCATCCTTATGCAAAGGTTCATTCACACACAGTATTGAGCATTCACAGCCCACAGGATTATTCACACAAGCATTGACCATTCACAGGTAACAGGATTATTCTCACGCAGGATTGAACCTCAAACAACAGGATTAATCACACATCGTATTGATCACCCTTAGGCTACAGGATTACTCTCACACAGTTTTGATCATCCTCAGGCCAAGGGTTATTCACACACCGTACTAATGATTCACACGCCAGAGGATTAGTCACAGACAGTACTAACCAACCTCCGGCCACACGATTAATGAACACACTGTTTTGACCAGTTACAGGTCACAGGATTATTCACAGACGGTACTCACTATCCTCAGGCCACAGGATTATTCACACACAGTATTGAGCATTTACAGTGCACAGGATTATTCAACACTTTGTATAGTCCATCCACAGGCCATACAATTGTTAACAAACAGTATTGACGGTTCACAGGTCACAGAATTATTCGCACACAATATTGACCATCCTCAGGCCACAGGATTGTTCACACACGGTATTGAGCATTTACAGTGCACAGGATTATTCAACACTTTGTATAGTCCATCCACAGCCCACACTATTACTAACAAACAGTATTGACGGTTCACAGGCCACAGGATTATTCACACACAGTATTGACCATCCTCAGGCCACAGGTTTGTTCACACACAGTATTGACCATCCTCAACCAAAGGTTATTCACACACAGTATTGACGATTCACAGGCCAGAGGATTATTCACACATGATATTGACCATTCACTGTCCAAGAATAATTCACACACAGCATTGACCATCACAGGCCACAGGTTTATTCACGGACAATATTGAATATCCTCAGGGCACAGGATTATTCACGGTATTGATCATCATCAGACCACAAGATTATTCACACACTTTATTAACCAGCCTCCAGCCACAAGATTATTCACAACAGTATTGACCACAGACAGGCCACAGGATTATTCAAACACAGTATTGACAAATCACAGGGCACAGGATTAGTGACACACATTATTGACCATCCTCAGGTACCAGGATTATTCACACATGGTATTGATCATTATCAGGACACAGGATTATTCATATACGGTATTGACTTACCTCAAGCCACAGGATTTTTCACACACAGTTTTGACCATCCTCAGGCCACAGGATTATTTTCACAAGGTATTGACCATCATCAGGCCACAGGATTACTCACCCAATATACTGACCAACCTCACGCAACATAATTATTCACATAAATTATTGACCAGCCTTAGGCCACAGGATTACTCACCCAATATACTGACCAACCTCACGCAACATAATTATTCACATAAATTATTGACCATCATCAGGCCACAGGATTATTCACACACAGCATTGACCATTCTCAGGCCACAGGATTATTATTCCCAGGATTATTTACGTACAGTATTGACCATCCTCAGTACACAGGGATACTCAAAAAAAATAAACATTCTCAGGTCACAGGATTACTCAAACACAGTATTGACCACCATTAGGCCACAGGATAAATGAACACACTGTCTTGACCATTTACAGGTCTCAGTTTCATTCATACACAGTTTTGACCATTCTCAGGCCACAGGATTGTTCACACAGTGTATTGATCACCCTCAGGCTGCAGGGTTCTTCACAGACAGTACTCACTACCCTCAGGCCACAGGATTGTTCACACAGTGTATTGATCACCCTCAGGCTGCAGGATTATTCACAGACAGTACTCACTACCCTCAGGCCACAGGATTGTTCACACAGTGTATTGATCACCCTCAGGCTGCAGCATTATTCACAGACTGTACTCACTACCCTCAGGATACAGGATTGTTCACACATAGTAATGACCATCCAAGGGTTATTCACACACAATATTCAGCATTCACCATGCACAGGATTATTCACACACAGTATTGACCTTTCTCAGGCCAAAGGATTATTCCCACACAACTGACCATCCTCAGGCCACAGAATAATTCCCATACAGTTTTGGCCATCCTCAGGCCACAGGATTTTTCCCAAATAATATTGACCACCTTCACGCCACAGGATTATTCGCACACAGTATTCACCATTCACAGTCCACAGCATTATTCACACACAGCATAGACCGTTAACAGACCACAGGATTATTGACACACAGCATTGAACAGCCCCAGTCAACAGGATTAATCGCACATAGTTCTGACCATTCTCAGGCCACATGATTGCTCACACACAGTATTGACCATCCTCAGGCCAAGGGTTATTCACACACAATATTGACGATTCACAGGCCAGAGGATTATTTCCACGTGGTATTGACCATTCACTGTCCAAGGACAATTCACAAACAGCATTGACTGTCATAGGCCTCAGGTTTATTCACACACAATATTGAATATCCTCAGGGCACAGGATTATTCACGGTATTAACCAGCCTCCGGCCACAAGATTATTCATAACAGCATAGACCATTCACAGACCACAGCCTTATTCACACACAGTATTGACTATCCTTAGGCCACTGGATTATTCCCACACTTTATTGACTACTCTCAGGCCATAGGTTTATTCACTTACAGTATTGACAATTCACAGGCCAGAGGACTATTCGCACATTCACTATCCAAAGGATTATTCACACACAGTATTGACCATCCTCAAGCCACAGGATTATTCTCACACAGTATTGACCAGTCTATGGCCACTTGAATTTTAAACCAACTGCCTTGACAATTTATAGGTCACAGGATTAACATACCATCCTTAGGCCACAGGATTATTCATGCACAGTATTGACCGTCCTCAGGCCAAGGGTTATTCATACACAGTATTGATAATCCTCATACCACAGGATTATTCACATATGGAACTCAGAATTCACTGTCCAAAGGATTATGCACAATCATCCAGCGACAGGATTATTCACACACTGTATTGAACAACCTCAGGACACAGGAATATTCACAAACAGTATTACACAAACATTCTCAGGCCACATGATTATTCACACACTGTATTGACCAGGCTGTGGACCCAGGATTAAGGAATACACTGTCCTGACTATCCTCAGTCCACAGGATTGTTCACACAGTGTATTGATCACCCTCAGGTCACAGGATTATTCACAGACAGTACTCACTACCCTCAGGTCACAGGATTGTTCACACACAGTAATGACCATCCAAGGGTTATTCACACACAGTATTCTGCATTCACCATGCACAGGATTATTCACACACAGTATTGACCTTTCTCAGGCCAAAGGATTATTCCCACACAACTGACCATCCTCAGGCCACAGAATAATTCCCACACAGTTTTGGGCATCCTCATGCCACAGGATTGTTCACAAATAATATTGACCACCTTCGCGCCACAGGATTATTCACACACAGTATTCACCATTCACAGTCCACAGCATTATTCTCACACAGCATAGACCGTTAACAGACTACAGGATTATTGACACAGCATTGAACAGCCCCAGTCAACAGGATTAATCGCACATAGTTCTGACCATTCTCAGGCCACAGGATTGCTCACACACAGTATTGACCATCCTCAGGCCAAGGGTTATTCACACACAGTATTGACGATTCACAGGCCAGAGGATTATTTACACGTGGTATTGACCATTCACTGTCCAAGGATAATTCACACATAGCATTGACTGTCACAGGCCACATGTTTATTCACACACAATATTGAATATTCTCAGGGCACAGGATTATTCACGGTATTAACCAGCCTCCGGCCACAAGATTATTCACAAGAGCATTGACCATTCACAGGCCACAGCCTTATTCACACACAGTATTGACCATCCACAGGCCACAGATTATTAACACCCAGTATTGACCATTCATAGGCCACAGCCTTATTCACAGACAGTATTGACTATCCTTAGGCCACTGGATTATTCCCACACTTTATTGACTACTCTCAGGCCATAGGTTTATTCACACACAGTATTGACCATCCTCAAGCCACAGGATTATTCTCACACAGTATTGACCAGTCTGTGGCCACTTGAATTTTGAACCAACTGCCTTGACAGTTTATAGGTCACAGGATTAACACACAAGGTAATTACCATCCTCAGGCCATAGGATTATTCACGCACAGTATTGACCGTCCTCAGGCCAAGGGTTATTCATACACAGTATTGATACTCCTCATACCACAGGATTATTCACATATGGAACTCAGAATTCACTGTCCAAAGGATTATTCACACACTGTATTGACAATCGTCCAGCGACAGGATTATTCACACACTGTATTGAACAACCTCAGGACACAGGAATATTCACAAACAGTATTAAACAAACATTCTCAGGCCACATGATTATTCACACACTGTATTGACCAGGCTGTGGTCCCAGGATGAAGGAATACACTGTCCTGACTATCCTCAGTCCACAGGATTGTTCACACACAGAATTGTTCACCCTCAGGCCAAGGATTATTCACAGACAGTATTGAAGATTCACAGGCCACAGGTATAATGACACACCTTATTGACCATCCTCAGGCAACAGGATTATTCTCACACAGTACTGACCATTCTGACGCAACACAATTATTCACACATGGTATTGATCATCCTCAAGCCACAGGGTTATTTTCACATGGTATTGACCATCCTTAGGCCGCAGGATTAATCACACATGATATTGACCATTCACTGTGAAAAAGATTATTCTCACACAGTATTGACCATCCTCAGGCAACAGGAGCAGTTCACAGAATATTCATCAACTCAGGCAACAAGATTATTCACGCACAGTATTGACCATCCTCAGGCCGCAGGATTATTCGCACACAGCTTTGACCATTCACAGCCCACAGCATTATTCGCACACAGTATTGAACAAGCTCAGGCAACAGAATTAATCACACATGGAACTGACCATTCACTGTCCAAAGGATTATTCACACACTGTATTTACCATCCTCAAGCCACAGGATTATTCACACGCAGTAATGACCATCCTCAGGCCACAGGATTATTTTCACACAGTAATGACCATCCTCAGGCCACCGGATTATTCACTGAAAGTAGTGACCAACCTCAGGCTACAGGAGTATTCATAAACAGAATTAAGCATTCATAGTTCCCAGGATTATTTAAACACAGTATTGGCAATCCACAGTCCACAGAATTATTCACACAAGCATTCTCCATCCTCGGGCCGCAGGAGTATACACACACTGTATTCTACGTCCTCAGGCCTCAGGATTATTCACACACTGTATTGACCAGCCTACTTCCACAGGATTTTTGAACCTACTGCCTTGTCAGTTTCCTGGTCACAGGATTATTCACACAAAGTATTGACCATCCTCAGGCCAAGGGTTATTCACACACAGTATTGACACTTCACAGGTCAGAGTATTATTCACACACAGTATTGACGATTCATAGGCCACAGGATTATTCACACGTAGTATTGACGATTTACAGGCCACAGGAGTGGCAACACACATTATTGACCACCCTCAGGTACCAGGATTATTCATACACGGTATTGACCATTATCAGGACACGGGATTATTCATATACAGTATTGATTTACCTCAAGCCACAGGATTTTTCACACACAGTATTGACGATCCTCTGGCCACAGGATTATTTTCACAAGGTACTGACCATCATCAGGCCACAGGATTAATCACATACTGTACTGACCATCCTCACGCAACAGAATTATTCACATAAATTATTGACCATCATCAGCCCACGGGATTATTCACACACAGCATTGACCATCCTCAGGTCACAAGATTACTCGCACACAGTGTTGAGCATTCATAGTTCCCAGGATTATTCACACACCAAATTGACCATCCTCAGGCCACCAGATTTGTCCCACACTTTATTGACCTTCCTCAGGCCAAAGGATTATTCCCACACAGAACTGACCAATCTCAGGCCACGGGATAATTCCCACACAGTTTTGGCCAACCTCACGCCACAGGATTGTTCACACACAGTATTCACCATTCACAGTCCACAGCATTATTCTCACACAGCATAGACCGTTCACAGACCACAGAATTATTCACACACAGCATTGAACAACCCCAGTCAACAGGATTAATCGCACATAGTTTTGACCATTCTCAGGCCATAGGATTGCTCACACACAGTATTGACGATTCACAGGCCAGAGGATTATTCGCACATAGTAATGACCATTCACTATCCAAAGGATTATTCACACACAGTATTGACCATCCGCAAGCCACAGGATTATTCTCACACAGTATTGACCAGCCTACGGCCACTAGATTTTTGAACCAACTGCCTTGACAATTTACAGGCCACAGGAATCTTCATACATGGAACCAACCATTCACTGTCCAAAGGATTATTCACACACTGTATTGACCATTCTCAAGCCACAGGATTGATGAACACACTGTCCTGACCATCCTCAGGCCACAGGATTGTTCACACATGGTATTGATAACCCTCAAGCACTGGTTTATTCACACACAGTATTGACGATTCACAGGCCAGTGGATTATTCACACAGAGTATTAACCATTTTCAAGTCACAGGGTTGTTCACACACAGTATTGACAATCCTGACGCAACACAATTATTCACACACAATATTGACCATCCGCAAGCCACAGGATTATTCACACATGGTATTGACAATCATCAGGTCACAGGAGTAATCACACATGGTATTGACCATCCTCAGGCAACAGGATTATTCCCACGCAATATTGACCATCCTCACACAAAGACTTATTCACACACAGTATAGACCATCCTAATGCCACAGGAGTATTCACACACGGTATTGATATTCCGCAGGCCACAGGATCATTTACACACATTATTGACCAGCCTCCCGCCACAAGATTATTCACTCAAAGTTTTGACCAACCTCAGGCCACAGGAATATTCATAAACAGTATTGAGCATTCAGGATTATTTAAACACAATATTGACAATCCACAGTCCACAGAATTATTCACACAAGTATTCTCCATCCTTGGGCCACAGGATTATTCACACACTATACTGACCAGCCTACCTCCACAGGATTTTTGAACCCACTGCCTTGTCAGTTTACTGGGCACAGGATTATTCACAAAGTATTGACCACCCTCTGGCCAATGGTTATTGGCCAGCCTACGGCCCCAGGACTAATGAACATACTGTCATGACCATCCTCATGCCACGGGATTGTTCACACATAATATTGTAGAACCACGGGCCAGAGGATTATTCACACACCGTATTGATGCTTCACAGGCCACAGGATTATTCACACACAATATTGACGAATCGTCGGCCACAGGATTATTCACACACGGTATTGACCATCTTCAGGCCAGAGGATTATTCACACGGTATTGACCATTATCAGGACACATGATTATTCATATACGGTATTGACCATCCTCAGGCCACCGGATCATTTTCACACAGTATTGACTATCATCAGGCCACAGGATTAATCACACACTGTATTGATCATCCTCACGCAATAGAATTATTCTCACACTGTATTAACCACTCTCAGGCCGCAGGATTATTCACACACATTATTGACGATCCTCAGGTCTGGATTACTCACATACAGCAATGACCACCCTCAGGCCACAAGATTATTCCCACACAGAATTGAGCATTCATAGTTCCAGGATTATTTACACACCATATTGACCACCCTCAGGCCTCAGGATTATTCACGCACAGTATTGACCATTCACAGTCCACAGCATTACTCACACACAGCACAGACCGTTCACAGGCCACAGGAATATTCACACACAGTATGGACCATTCACAGTCCACAGCATTACTCACACACAGCACAGACAGTTCACAGGCCACACGATTATTCACACACAATATTGACGATTCACAGGCCAGTGGATTATTCACACATGGTATTGACCATTCACTGTCCAAAGTTTTATTCACACACAGTATTGACTATCCTCAAGCCACAGGATTATTCACACACCATATTGACCATCTTCAGGCAACAGGAGTACTCACACACAGTATTGACCAGCCTCAGGCCAGGGGATTATTCAAAAACAGTATTTACTACTCTTAGGTCACAGCATTATTCACACACGCTATTGACCATCCTCAAGCCACAGGATTATTTTCATATGGTATTGACCATCATCAGGCCACAGGATTATTCACACACATTATTGACCAGCCTCCAGCCACAAGATTATTCACTCTCAGTATTGACCAACCTCAGGCCACAGGAGTGTTCATAAACAGTATTGAGCATTCATAGTTCCCAGGATTATTTAAACACAGTATTGACAATCCATAGTCCACAGGATTATTCACACAGGTATTCTCCATCCTCAGGCTGCAGGAGTATACACACACAGTATTCTCCATCCCCAGGCCACAGGATTATTCACATACAGTACTCTACATTGTCAGGCCTCAGGATTACTCACACACTGTATTGACCAGCCTACGGCCACAGATTTTTTGAACCCTCTTATCAGTTTACAGGTCACAGGATTATTCACACAAGGTATTGACCATCCTCAGGCCACAGAATTATTCAAGCACAGTACTGACCATCCACAGGCCAAGGGTTGTTCACACATAGTATTGACCATCCTCAGACCGAGGAATTATTCACACACTGTATTGACAATAGTCAAGCAACAGGATTATTCACACAGAGTATTGACCAACCTCAGGCCACAGGATTATGCACAAACGATACTAAACATTCTCAGGCCACATGATTATTCACACACTGTACTGACCAGCCTACGGCCTCACGATTAATGGACAAACTGTCCTGACCATTCTCAGGCCACAGGATTGTTCACACACAGAATTGACTACCCTCAGGCCAAGGGTTAGTCACACACAGTATTGAAGATTCACAGGCCACAGGATTAGTGACACATGTTATTGACCATCCACAGGCAAAAGGATTATTCACACACGGTATTGACCAGCCTCAGGCCACAGGAACATTCACAAACGATATTGGCCATCCGCAAGCCACAGGATTATTTTCACATAGTATTGACAATCATCAGGCCACATGTTTATTCACATAGTGTATTGACCATCCTCAGGCCACAGGATTGTTCACACATGGTATTGACCATTCACTGTCCAAAGGATTATTCTCACAAAGTATTGACCATCCTCAGGCAACAGGAGCAGTGCACACAGTATTGATCAACTCAGGCCACATGATTATTCACACACAGTATTGAATATTCACAGCCCACAGCATTATTCACACACAATATTGAACAACCTCAGGCAACAAGATTAATCCGACATGGAACTGACCATTCACTGTCCAAAGGATTATTCACACACTGTATTGACCATCCTCACGCAACAGAACGATTCACACAAAGTAATGACCATCCTCAGGCCACAAGATTATTCACATCCAGTATTGACCAACCTCAGGCCGCAGGATTATTCTCACACAGCATTCAACAACCTCAGACAACAGGAGTAAACACACATGGAACTGACCATTCACTGTCCAAAGGATTATTCACACACTGCATTGACCATCCTCAAGTCACAGGATTATTCACACACAGTATTGACCATCCTACGGTAACAGGATTAATGAAAACACTGTCCTGACGATCCTTATGTCACAGGATTGTTCACACATTGTAGTGCAGATCCTCAGGGCACAGGATTATTCACACAGTATTGACGATCACATTCCAGAGCAGTATTCACACACAGTATTGATGATTCACAGGCCAAGAGTTATTCACACACAGTATTGACGATACACAGGCCAAAGGATTATGCACACATGGCATTGACCATTCACTGTCCAAAGCATTATTCACACACAGTATTGACCATCCTCAAGTCACACGATGGTTCAACACAGTATTCACCATCCTCAGGCAAAAGGATTATTCACACACAGTATTGACCACCCTCAAGCCACAGGATGTTTTGCACACAGTATTGATGATCCTCAGGCCACAGGATTATTTTCACACGGTATTAACCATCATCAGGCCACAGGATTAATCACACACTGCATTGACCATTCTCACGCTACAGAATTATTCACACAAAATAATGACCACCCTCACGCTACAGAATTATTCTGACACAGTATTGACCATCCTCAGTCAACAGGAATATTCACACACCGTACTGACCATCCTCCTGCCACCGGATTTGTCACACACAGTATTGGCCATCCTCACGCAACAGGATGAATCACACATGGTATTGATCATTCTCAGGCCACAGGATTATTCACACGCAGCTCTGACACCCCCTTAGGCCACAGGATAAATGAAGACATGTCTTGATAATTTACAGGTCACAGATTTATTCACACACAGTTTTGACCACCCTCAGGCAGCAGGATTATGCACAGATAGTACTCACTACCCTCAGGCCACAGGATTGTTCACACACAGTAATGACCATCCTTAGTCCAAGGGTTATTCACTCGCAGTATTCAGTGCACAGGATAGTTCACACACTGTATTGACCAACCTCAGGCCATAAGATTATTCCCACACAGTAGTGACCATTCTCAGGCCATAAGACTATTCCCACACAGTAGTGACCATTCTCAGGCCACAGAATTATTCCCAAACAGTAGTGACCATTCTCAGGCCACAGGATTATTCACACACAGTATTGACCGTCCTCAAACTGCAGGACTATTCACACACAGTAATGACAATCCTCAGGCCATAGGATTATTCGCACACAGTATTGACCATTCTCAGGCAACAAGATTATTCCCACCCAGCATTGACCATTCTCAGGCCAACAGGATTATTCACACACAGCATGGACCGTCCTCAGGCGACAGGATTATTCACACAAAGTATTGACAATCCTCAGGCCACAGGATTATTCACTCACTGCATTGAACATCCTCAGGCAGCAGGATATTTAACACACACAGTATTGACTATCCTTCGGCCCAACGGTTATTCCCACACAGTATTGACTAACATATGGCTACAGTATTAATGAACACACTGTCTTGATCATTTGCACATCACAGGTTTACTTCCACGCAGTATTAACGATTCTCAGGCCACAGCAATATTCAGACGCAGTATTGACCATTCACAGGGCACAGGATTATTCACACACAACATTGACTAGCACATGGCCACAGGATTAATGAACACTCTGTCTTCAATATTTGCAGGTCACAGGATTATTCCAACATAGTATTGACAATCCTCAGGCCACATCATTATTCACACATGTATTGACCAGCCTACAGCCACAGGATTAATGAACACACTGTCTTGATCATTTACAGGTCACAGAAATATTCCCACACAGTATTGACCATCCTCAGGTCACAGGATTATTCCCACACAGCATTGACCATTCTCAGGCCAACAGGATTATTCCCATACATTATTGACCATTCTAAAGCCACAGGATTATTCACATAGAGTATGGACCGTCCTCAGTCAACAGGATTATTCACACAAAGTATTGGCAATCCTCAGGCCACTAGATTATTCACACACTGTATTGAACATTCTCAGTTCACAGGATTATTCGCACACAGTATTGACCACCACACGGCCACAGAATTAATGAACACACTGTCTTGGTCATTTACAGGATTAATGATTACTCGGTCTTCAACATTTGCAGGTCACAGGATTTTTCCCACATAGTATTGACAATTCTCAGACCACATCATTATTCACACACAATATTGACCAGCCTACGGCCACAGGATTAATGAACAAACTGTCTTGACCATTTACAGATCTCAGGATTATTTCCACACAGTATTGACAATCCTCAGGCCATAGATTTTTCACACACGATATTGACAATCCTCAGGTCACAGGATTATTCACACATTGTATTGATCATCCTCAGACCACAGGACGATTTACGCACAGTATTGACAGTATAAAGGCCGCAGGATTACTCACACACAGTATTGAACATTCACAGGCCACAAGATTACTTGCAGAGCGTTTCAGAGAACACCTCTGGGACACCCGGACCAACCAACCCAACCACCCTGTGGCTCAACACTTCAACTCCCCCTCCCACTCCACCAAGGATATGCAGGTCTTTGGACTCCTCCATCACCAGACCACAACAACACGACGGTTGGAGGAAGAGTGCCTCATCTTTCGCCTAGGAACCCTCCAACCACAAGGGATGAACTCGGATTTCACTAGTTTCCTCATTTCCCCTCCCCCCACCTTGTCTCAGTCAAATCCATCGAATCCAGCACCGCCTTCCTAACCTGCAATCTTCTTCCAGACCTCTCCGCCCCCACCCCAGTCTGACCTATCACCCTCACCTTGACCTCTTTCCCCCTATCAAATTTCCGACGCCCCTCCCCCAAGTCCCTCCTCCCTACCTTTTATCTTAGCCTGCAGGACAAACTTTCCTCATTCCTGAAGAAGGGCTTATGCCCGAAACGTCGATTCTCCTGTTCCCTGGATGCTGCCTGACCTGCTGCGCTTTTCCAGCAATACATTTTCAGCTCTGATCGCCAGCATCTGCAGTCCTCACTTTCTCCACAGGATTACTCAGCCAATGTATTCACAGCCCTCAGTCCACAGGATTATTCGCACACAGTATTCAACATTCTCAGGCCACTTGATTTTTCACACACAGTACTGACCATCCTCAGGACACACTAGTATTCACACACAATATTCAATATTCCCAGCCCACAGCATTATTCACACACAGTATTGACTGGAACACGGCCATAGGATTAATGAACACAGTGTCTTAACCATTTACATGGTCACAGAATTACTTTCACACAATATTGACTATCTTCAAGCCACAGGATTGTTCACATACAGTATTGAACATCCTGAGACCACAGGAGTATTCACACATAGTATTGAACATCCTCAGGGCACAGGAGTATTCACACATAGTATTGACCAGCATATGGCCACAGGATTAATGAACACACTGTCTTGACCATTTACAGGTCACAGAAATATTCGCACCCAGTATTGACCATCCTCAAGCCACAGGATTATTCACACTCAGTATTGAACATCCTCAGACCACAGGATTATTCTCACACAGCATTGACCATTCTCAGGCCACAGGATTATTCACACACAGTATGGCTGTCCTCAGGCAACATAATTTTTCACACAATGTATGGACCATTCTCAGTCCACAGGATTACTCACACATAGTATTGACCACCATACAGCCACAGGATTAATGAACGCACTGCCTTGACCATTTACACGTCACAGGATTATTTCTGTGCAGTATTAACGAGTCTCAGGCCACAGCAATATTCACACACAGTATCGACCATTCACAGGGCACAGGATTATTCACACACAGCATTGACTAACACACGGCCACGGGATTAATGAACACTCGGTCTTCAACTTTTGCAGGTCACAGGATTGTTCCAACATAGAATTGACAATCCTCAAGCTACATGATTATTCACACACAGTATTGACCAGCCGACGGCCACAGGATTAATGAACACACTGTCGTGATCATTTACAGGTCACATGATTATTCCCACACAGTATTGAACATCCTCAAGGAACAGGAATCTTTACACAAAGTATTCACCATCCTCAGTCCATGGATTATTCACACACAGTATTGACAATCCTCAAGCCACTGGATTTTTCCTACACAGTATTGACCATCCTCAGGCCACAGGATTATTCACATACAGTATTGACCATCCACAGGCAACAGGATTATTCTCACACTGTATTGACCATTCTCAGGCCACAGGATTATTCACACACAGTATTGACCATCCGCTGGCCACAGTATTATTTGCAAACAATATTGACATTGCACAGGACACAGATTATTAACACATAATATTGACCATCCACAGCCCACAGGATTATTATCACACAGCATTGACCATCCACAGGCCCACATTATTCTCACACAGTATTGCTCACCCTTAGGCAAAGGGCTATTGACACACAGTATTGACAATTCACGGGCCACAGGAATATTCAAACACAGTATTGACCATCCTTAGGCCACAGGATTATTCACACAGTGTATTGACCACTCATAGTCCAAAAGGATTATTCACACATAGAATTGACTATCCTTAGGCCAGGGTTATTCACACACAGTATTTACGAATCTTGGGCCATAAGAATATTCACAGACGTTATTGAATGCCCTCAGGCCACAGGATTATTCCCACACAGTATTGACCATTCCCAGGCCACAGGATTATTCACACTCAGTATTGACCATCCTCGGGTAGCAAAATTATTCACACACATTATTGTCCAGCCTCAGGCCACAGGATTAATTACACACTGTATTGACAGTACAGAGGCCACAGGAGTATTCACACACAGTATTGACCATTCTCAGCCCACAGGATTATTCACGCACAGTATTGACGAACATACGCACAGTATTGACGAACAAACAGTACTGAACATGCACAGGCCACAGTTTATTAACAAACAGTATTGAACATGCACAGGCCACAGATTGTTGATTCACAGTATTGACCATCCACATCACAAAGGATTATTATCACACAGCATTGACCACCCACAGGCCACAGGATTACTATCACACAGCATTGACCATCCACAGCCCACACTATTATTCACTCACAATATTGACCATCCTTAGGCAAATGGTTATACACACACAGTACTGATGATTCACAGCCCAGAGCATTATTCACACACAGTATTGACTGCCCTTAGGCCACATTATTATTCACGCACAGTATTGACCATCCTCCGTCAGCAGGATTACTCACACACAGTATTGACCATCCTCCGTCAGCAGGATTACTCACACACAGTATTGATCATCCTCAGGTCAAGGGTTATTCACACACAGTATTGACCATTCACAGGCCAGAGGATTATTCGCACACAGTATTGACCATCCTAAGGACATAAGATCATTCACACGCTGTATTGACCAAACTGAGGCCACAGGATTAATGAACACATTCTCTTTACCAATTAACAGGGCACAGGAATATTCCCACACAGTACTGACAATCCACAGGGCACAAGAATATTCCCACACAGTACTGACAATCCACAAGGCACAGGATTATTCACACACAGTATTGAACATCGTCAAGTTCAGGATTACTCTGACACACTATTAACCATTCACAGTCCACAGGATTATTCACACACAGTATTGACCAGCATACGGCCACAGGATTAATGAATACACTGTCTTGATCATTTACAGGTCACAGGATTATTCCCACATAGTATTGACCATCCTGAAGTCACAGGATAATTTACACACAGTATTGACCATCCTCAGGCCATGGATTATCCACACAACGTAGTGACAATCCTCAAGACAAAGGATTATTCCTACACAGTATTGATCATCCTTAGGCAACAGGATTATTCTCACACTGTATAGACCATTTTCAAGTCACAGGATTATTCATAAATGGTATTAAATATCCTCAGGCAACACGATTGTTCACACACAGTATTGACCATCCTCAGGACAAGGGTTATTCACGCACAGTATTGACCATCCACAGCCCACAGGATTATTGCCGCACAGCATTGACCATCCACAGCCCACAGGATTATTGCCACACAGCATTGACCATCCACAGGCCACATCATTATTCACACACAGTATTGCCCATCCTTAGGCAAAGGGCTATTCGCACACAGTATTGATTATCCTTGGGCCAAGGGTTATTCACACACAGTATTTACGATTCACGGGCCATAGGATTATACGCACACAGTATTGAGCCCTCAGTCCAGAGGATTGTTCACACAGTATTGAGCATTCACAGTGCACAAGATTATTCACACACTGTATTCACAAATTTCAGGCCACAGGTTAATTCACACACAGTATTGACAATCCTCCGTCTACAGGATTACTCACTCAGTATTGACCATTCACAGTCTACAGCATTTTTCACACACAGTATTGACAATCCTCAGGCCACAGGATTATTCACACATAGTATTGACGAACATACGGCCACAGGATTAATACACACACTGCTTTGATCATTTACAGCTCACAGGATTATTCACACACAGTATTGACCATTCACAGGCCAGAGGATTATTCACACACATTATTGACCATCCTAAGGCCATTAGATCATTCACACACGGTAGTGACCAACCTCAGGCCACAGGATTAATGAACACATTCTCTTTACTAATTAACAGGGCACAGGATTATTCCCACATGGTATTGAACATTCTCAAACGATAGGATTACACACACACTCTGGGACTCTCTCTCACACACAAACACACTCTGGGACTCTCTCTCTCAAACACACACACACTCTGGGACTCACACACACACACTGGGACTCTCTCTCTCTCTCTCTCTCTCTCTCTCACACACACACACACACACACACACACTGGGACTCACACACACACACAGACACACTCTGGGACTCTCTCACACACACACACTCTGGGACTCTCTCTCTCACACACACACACACACACACTCTAGGACTCTCACACACACACACACTCTAGGTCTCACACACACACACACACACTCTGGGACTCTCTCTCACACACACACACACACACACTCTGGGACTCACACACATACACACACACACACTCTAGGTCTCACACACACACACACACACTCTGGGACTCTCTCTCTCTCACACACACACACACACACACACACACACACTCTGGGACTCACACACATACACACACACACACTGGGACTCGCACGCACACACACTCTGGGACTCACACACACACACTCTGCGACTCACACACACACACACACTGGGACTCACACTCTAATTCTCACAAACTCTGGGACTCACACATACACACACTCTGAGACACTGATTCCCACACTCTGGGACTCACACACACACATTCTGGGACACTGTGATTCTCACACACTCTCGGGGATACCCTCTCTCACACACACACTGGTATCCCCTCACTGACACACACGCTGGGACACACACACACACACACACACACGCTGGGACTCTCAAACACACACACACACGCTTTGGGACTCTCTCACACACACGCACACACACACTCTAGGACTCACACACACACACTCTCTGGGACTCACTGACACACCATTGACCATTCACAGCCCACAGGATTGTTCACATATAGTATTGATCATACTCAGGCCAAGGATTAGTCACACACAGTATTGACCATTCACAGCCCACAGGACTATTCCCACACAATATTGGCCATTCTCAGGCCACAATATTATTTACATACAGTATTGACCATCCTCAGGACATAGAATTATTCCCACACAGTATTGAATATCCTCAGGCCACAGAATTATTCACACACAGTATTGTCCGTCCTCAGGTCACAGGAGTATTCACACGCAATATTCAACAGTCTCAACCCACAGGATTATTCACACACAGTATTAACGAACATACGGCCACAGGATTAATAAACACACTGCTTTGACCATTTACAACTCACAGGATTATTCCCACAGAGTATTGACGATTCTCAGGCCACAGGATTATTCACACACAGTATTGACCATCCTCAGGCCACAGGATTATTCACACACAGTATTGACCAGCATAAGGCTACAGGATTAATGGACACATTGTCTTGACCATTTACAGGTGGCAGAATTATTTCCATACAGTATTGACCATCCTCAGGCAAAAGGATTATTCCCACAAAGTATTGACAATCTTCAAGCCACGGGATTTTTCACACACAGTATTGACCATCCTCAGGCCACAGGATTATTCACACTCAATATTGACCAGCCTCAGGGCACAGGATTATTCACACCCAGCATTGCCCAACCTCAGGGCACAGGATTATTCACGTACAGTATTGACCATCCTCAGGCCACAGGATTATTCACACCCAGTATTGACCATTCTCAGGCCACAGGATTATTCACACACAGTATTGACCATCCTCCGGCCACAGGATTATTCACACACAGTATTGACCATCCTCAGGCCACAGGATTATTCACACCCAGTATTGACCAGCCTCAGGGCACAGGATTATTCATATCCAGCATTGTCCACCCTCAGGGCACAGGATTATTCACGTACAGTATTGAACATCCTCAGGATACAGGTTTAGTCCCACACAGAATTTACCACTCTGGGACTCTCTCACACACACTCGGACACTGTGATTCTCATACACTCTGGGACTCTCTCACATACACACACACACACACATACACACTGGGACTCACACACACACACACTCTGGGACACACACACACACACACACACACACACTCTGGGACTCTCTCACATACATACACACACACACACTCTAGGACTCACACACACACACTCTGGGACACACACACACACACACACTCTGGGACTCTGATTCTCACACACTCTGGAACTCACACACACTGGGACTCACACACGCACACTCTAATTCTCACACACACACACACACACACACTGGGACACTGTGGTTCTCACACTCTGGGACTCACACACACACACACACTCGGACTCACACACACACACATTCTGGGACACTGTGATTCTCACACACTCTCTGGGATACCCTCTCTCACACACACTCTGGAACTCTCTGGGATTCCCTCTCTCTCACACACACACTGGTATCCCCTCACTGACACGCTGGGACACACACACACACACACACACACACACAAGGACACTGATTCTCACACACTCTGAGACTCTCACACACACACACTGAGACACTGATTCTCACACACACTGGGACTCACACACATACAGGGACACACACACACACACACACACACACACACACACACAGATACAGGGACTCACACACACACTCTGGGATACTGATTCTCTCACACATTCTGGGACTCTCACGCACACACTCTGGGACTCTCATTCTCACACACACTCTGGGATTCCCTATCTCTCACACACACACTGGGAGGCACACACACACACACTTGGACTCTCACACATACAGGGACTCACACACATACAGGGACAAACACACACACACACACACACACACACACAGACACACATATACAGGGACTCACACACACACTCTGGGACACTGATTCTCTCACACACACACTCTGGGACTCTCATTCTCACACACACTCTGGGATTCCCTATCTCTCACACACACTCTGGGATTCCCACTGTCACACACACTCTGGGATTCTCTCTCTCACACACACTCTGGGATTCCCTCTCTCACACACACTCTGGGATTCCCTCTCTCACACACACTCTGGTATCCCCTCACTGGCACACACTCTGGGACTCTCACACACACATACGCTGGGACTCTCATTCTCACACACGCTGGGACACTGATCCTCACACACACTCTGGGGCTCTCTCTCTCTCTCTCTCTGACACACACATACACACACACACTGGGACTCTCTCTCTCTCACACACACACACACACAGAGACACTGATTCTCACACAGACTGTGGGACTCTCACACACACTCTGGGACACTGGAACTCTTACACACACTCTGGGATACTGGGACTCACACACACACTCTGGGACAGTGGGACTCTCACACACACTCTGGGACTCTCATACACACACACACACACACTGGTACACTGTGATTCTCTTACACACGTTGGAATTCTCTTGCACACTCTGGCACACTCAGGTAATCTCTCTTACATTCGGGGATACCCTCACACACCATGGGACTCTGGGACTCTGTCACTCACTCTGGGACTCACTGTGGGATTCTGTTATACACTCTGGGTTTCCCTCACACACTCTGGGATTCAATCACACACTTTGAGACTTTCTTGGATTCTCTCACATACTCTAGAAATCCAGAACACACTCTGGGACATGCCGGGATTCTCTCACACACTCTGGGATTACCTATCACACACTCTGGGAGTCTCTGGGATTCCTTTACGCAATCTGGGAGACTGGGGCTCTCTCACACTCACTGTGGGACACTCTCCCACACACTCTGGCACACTGTGATTCTCTTACACTCACTGGGATTCTCTTGCACACTCTGGCACACTCTAGGAATCTCTCTTACATTCGGTGATTCCCTTACACACCAATGTGGGATTCCGTTCCAGACTCTGGGATACATTGGGTTCTCTCTCACAATCTGTGATTCCCTCACACATTCTGGGATTCTCTCACACACTTTGGGACTCTCTGGGATTCTCTCCCACACTCTAGGAATCCCTAACACACTCTGGGACACGCTGGGATTCCCATACGCAATCTGGGACACCAGGACTCTCGGCACACACCCTGGGATTCCCTCACACACTCTGGGATTCCCTCACACACTCTGGGATTCCCACTCTCACACACTCTCTGGGTTTCCCACTCTCACACACTCTCTGGGTTTCCCTCTCTCACACATACTCTGGAATTCTCTCTCTCACAAACACTCTGGGATTCCCTCTCTCACACACACTCTGGGATCCCCTCTCTCACACACACTGTGGGATTCCCACTCTCTCACACACTCTGGGATGCCCTCTCTCACACACACACTGGAATTCCCTCTCACACACTCTGGGATTCCCTCTCTCACACACACTCTGGGATTCCCTCTCTCACACACACTCTGGGACTCTCCGGGATTCCCTCTCTCTCACACAGTCTGGGATTCCCGCTCTCGCACACACTCTGGGATTCCCTCTCTCACACACACTCTGGGACTCTCCAGGATTCCCTCTCTCTCACACAGTCTGGGATTCCCGCTCTCGCACACACTCTGGGATTCCCTCTCTCACACACACACTGGGACTCTCCAGAATTCCCTCTCTCTCACACAGTCTGGGATTCCCGCTCTCGCACACACTCTGGGATTCCCTCTCTCACACACACACACTGGGACTCTCCGGGATTCCCTCTCTCTCACACAGTCTGGGATTCTCTCACACACACTTTGGGATTGGCTATCTCTCACGCACTCTGGGATTCCCTATCTCACACACATTCTGGGACACTCTGGAATTCCCTCTCTGACACACACTCTGGGACTCCCTCTCTCACACACACTCTCGGATTACCTCTCTCACACACACTCTGGGACTCTCCCGGATTCCCTCTCTCTCACACAGTCTGGGATTCCCGCTCTCGCACACACTCTGGGATTTCCTCTCTCTCACACACACTCTCAGATTCCGTCTCACACACGCACTCTCGGATTCCCTCTCTCGCACACACTCTGGGAATCCCTCTATCGCACACACTCGGGGATTCCCTCTCTCACACACACTCTCGGATTCCCTATCTCTCTCACACACACTCCAGGATTCCCCCTCTCATACACTCTCTGGGATTCCCAATCTCACACACACTCGGGGACACTCTGGGATTCCCTATCTCTCACACACACTCGGGGACACTCTGGGATTCCCTATCTCTCACACAAACTCGGGGACTCTCTGGGATTCCCTATCTCTCTCTCACACACTCTAGGATTCCCCCTCTCACACACACTCTGGGATTCTCTCACACACACACTGGGATTGGATATCTCTCACGCACTCCGGGATCCCCTCTCTCACACACATTCCGGGACACTCTGGAATTCCCTCTGACACACACTCTGGTATTCCCTCTCTCACACACACTCTCAGATTCCGTCTCACACACACACTCTCAGATTCCGTCTCACGCACACACTCTGGGATTCCCTCTCTCGCACACACTCGCGGATTCCCTTTCTCTCTCACGCACACTCTAGGATTCCCCCTCTCAGACACTCTCTGTGATTCCTAATCTCTCACACAAACTCGGGGACGCTCTGGGATTCCCTATCTCTCACACACACTCGGGGACGCTCTGGGATTCCCTATCTCTCAAACACACTCGGGGACACTCTGGGATTTCCTATCTCTCACACACACTCGGGGACACTCTGGGATTCCCTATCTCTCACACACACTCGGGGACACTCTGGGATTCCCTATCTCTCACACACACTCGGGGACACTCTGGGATTCCCTATCTCTCAAACACACTCCGGGATTCCATATCTCTCACACAAACTCGGGGACGCTCTGGGATTCCCTATCTCTCACACACACTCGGGGACGCTCTGGGATTCCCTATCTCTCACACACACTCGGGGACGCTCTGGGATTCCCTATCTCTCACACACACTCGGGGACGCTCTGGGATTCCCTATCTCTCACACACACTCGGGGACACTCTGGGATTCCCTATCTCTCACACACACTCTGGGATTCCATCTCTCTCACACACACTCTGGGATTCCATCTCTCTCACACACACTCTGGGATTCCCTCTCTCACACACAATCAGGGATTTCCTCTCGCACACACTCTCTGGGATTCCCCCACTCACACACACTCGGGATTCCCTCTCTCACGCACAATCTGGGATTCCCTCTCTCACACACACACTCTCGAACTCTCTGGGATTCTCTCACACACACTCTGGAATTCCCTTTCCCTCACACTCTGGGATTCCCACCCTTACACACACTCTGGGAATCTGAGATCCCATTTCTCTCAGATACTCTGGGATTCCCTCTCCCAAACACACTCTGGGATTCTCACTCTCACACACACTCTGGGATTTCCTCTCTCACATAGACTCTGGGATTCCCACTCTTTCACGCTCTGGGATTCTCTCATGCACACTCTGGTACACTCTGGGATTCCCTCACTCTCACACACAATTTGGAATTCCCACTCTCACACCCACTCCGGGATTCCCACACGCACACTCTGGGATTCCCTCTCTCACACACACTCTGGGATTCCAGCTCTCACGCACAATCTGGGATTCCCACTCTTACACACACTCTGGGAATCTGAGATCCCATCTCTCTCAGATAGTCTGGGATTCCCTCTCTCACACAAACACTTGGATTCTCTCACACACACTCGGGGACTCTCTGGGATTCCCTCTCTCACACACTCTGGAATTCCCTCTCTACCATACAGTCTGGGATTCCCTCTCTCACACACACACTGGGACTCTCCAGGATTCCCTCTCTCACACACACTCTGGGATTCCCTCACTCACAAACACTCTGGGATTCTCTCACACACTCACTCTGGGATTCCCTCTCCCTCACACACTCTGGGATTCTCTCTCACACACACTCCGGGACACTCTGGGATTCCCTATCTCTCACACACACTCGTAGACTCTCTGGGATTCTATCACACACACTCGGGGACACTCTGGGATTCCCTATCTCTCACACGCACTCTGGGATTCTCTCTCTCACACACACTCGGGGACTCTCTGGGATTCCCTATCTCTCACACACATTCGGGAACACTTTGGGATTCCCTATCTCTCACACACACTCGGGGACTCTCTGGGATTCTGTATCTCACACACACTCGGGGACTCACTGGGATTCTGTATCTCACACGCACTCGGGGACTCACTGGGATTCTGTATCTCTCACATACTCGGGGACTCTCTGGGATTTTATCACACGCTCCGGGACTCTCTGGGATAGTCTATCTCTCACACACATTCTGGGATTCCCTCTCTTTCAGACACACTCGGGGACTTTCTGGGATTCCCGACCTCTCACACACACTCGGGGACTCTCTGGGATTCTATCACACACACTCGGGGACACTCTGGGATTCCGTCTCACACACACTCTGGAATTCCCTCTCCCTCACACTCTGGGAATCTCTCTCTCACATAGACTCTGGGATTCCCTCTCTCTCACACACACTCTCGGATTCCCTCTCTCACACACACTCTGGGACTCTCCCGGATTCCCTCTCTCTCACACAGTCTGGGATTCCCGCTCTCGCACACACTCTGGGATTCCCTCTCTCGCACACACTGTGATTTCCTCTCTCTCACACACTCTGGGATTCTCTCACACACACACTGGGATTCTCTCACACACTCTGGGATTGGCTATCTCTCACGCACTCCGGGGTTCCCTCTCTCATACACATTCCGGGACAGTCTGGAATTCCCTCTCTGACACACACTCTGGGATTCCCACTCTTACACACACTCTGGGAATCTGTGATCCCATCTCTCTCAGATACTCTGGGATTCCCACTCTCACACAAACACTTGGATTCTCTCACACACACTCGGGGACTCTCTTGGATTCCCTCTCTCACACACTCTCTGGGATTCCCTCTCTCTCACACAGACTCTGGGATTCCCTATCACTCACAGAGACTCTGGGATTCCCCATCTCTCTCACACACTTTGGGATTCCCTCTCTCACACACACTCTGGGATTCCCACACTCTCACACTCTGGGATTCTCTCATACACACTCTGGGATACTCTGGGATTCCATCTCTCTCCGACACTCTGGGAATCTCTGGGATTCCCCCACTCACACACACTCTGGGATTCCCTCTCTCACGCACAATCTGGGATTCCCCCTCTCACACACACACTCTGGAACTCTCTGTGATTCTCTCACACACACTCTGGAATTCCCTTTCCCTCACACTCTGGGTTTCCCACCCTTACACACACTCTGGGAATCTGAGATCCCATTTCTCTCAGATACTCTGGGATTCCCGCTCTCACACACACTCTGGGATTCCCACTCTCACATAGACTCTGGGATTCCCGCTCTCACACACGCTCTGGGATTTCCTCTCTCAAAAGGTCTCTGGGATTCCCACTCTTTCACGCTCTGGGATTCTCTCATGCACACTCTGGGACACTCTGGGATTCTCTCACTCTCACACACAATTTGGAATTCCCACTCTCACACCAACTCCGGGATTCCCACACACACACTCTCGGATTCTCTCTCTCACACACACTCTGGGATTCCCGCTCTCACGCACAATCTGGGATTCCCACTCTTTCACACACTCTGGGAATCTGAGATCCCATCTCTCTCAGATACTCTGGGATTCCCTCTCTCACACAAACACTTGGATTCTCTCACACACACTCGGGGACTCTCTGGGATTCCCTCTCTCACACACCCACTCTGGAATTCCCTCACACACACTCTGGAATTCCCTCTCTCTCATACAGTCTGGGATTCCCTCACTCACAAACACTCTGGGATTCTCTCACACACTCACTCTGGGATTCCCTCTCCCTCACACACTCTGGGATTCTCTCTCACACACACTCCGGGATACCCTATCTCTCACACACACTCTGGGATTCCCTATCTCTCACACACACTCGTAGACTCTCTGGGATTCTATCACACACACTCGGGGACACTTTGGGATTCCCTATCTCTCACATACATTCTGGGATTCCCTATCTCTCACACACACTTTGGGATTCCCTTTCTCTCACACGCACTCGGGGACTCTCTTGGATTCTCTCACACACTTTTGGGGACTCTGGGATTCCCGACCTCTCACACGCACTCGGGGACTCTCTGGGATTCTATCACACTCACTCGGGGACACTCTGGCATTCCCTCTCACACAGACTTTGGAATTCCCTCTTCCTCACACTCTGGGAATCTCTCTCTCACATAGACTCTGGGATTCCCTCTCTCTCACACACAGTCTGGAATTCCATCACTCACACACTTGGATTCCTTCTCTCGCACACAGTCTCGGATTCCCTGTCTCACACACCCTAAGGAATTCCCACACACACACGCACTCTGGGCTTCCCACTCTCACACATACTCTTGGATTCCCTCTCCCTCACACACTCTGGGATTCCCACTCTCACACAAACTCTGGGATTCTCTCACACACACTCTGCGAATCTCTGAGATTCCATCTTTCTCAGATACTCTGGGATTCCCTCTCCCTCACACACTCCGGGACACTCTGGAATTCCCTGACTCTCTAACACTGTGATTCTCTCACACGGACTCTGGGATTCTCTCTCACTCACACACTGCGGGTCACTCTGGGATTCACTATCTCTCACACACACTCGGTGATTCCCTTCCTATCACACACCCTCGGGGACTCTCTGGGATTCTCTCACACACTCCAGGGGACACTCTGGGATTTCCCATCTCTAACACACTCGCGGGGATTCCCTATCTCTCATACAACTCGGGGATTCCCTATCTCTCACAAACTCGGGGACTCTCTCGGATTCTATCACACACTCCTGGACTCCCTGCGATACCCTATCTCCCTCACACACTCGGGGATTCCCTATCTCTCACACACACTCTGGGATTCCCTATCTCTCACACACTCTCGGGGACTCTCTGGGATTCCCTATCTCTCACACATACTCGTGAACTCTCTGGGATGCACTATCTCTCACACACACTCGGGGACTCTCTGGGATTCTATCACATACTCTCGGGGACACTCTGGGATACCCCACCTCTCACACACACTCGGGGATTCCCTATCTCAAACACACACTCGGGGACTCTCTGGTATTCCCTATCTCTCAGACACACTCGGGGACTCTCTGGGATTCCCTATCTCTCACACACACTCCGGGACACTCTGGGATTCCCTATCTCACACACATACTCGGGGACACTCTGGGATTCCCTCTCTCACACACTCGGGGACTCTCTGGAATTCCCTCTCACACACACTCGGAAACTCTCTGGGATTCCCTATCTCTCATACACACTCGGGGACACTCTGGGATTTTATCACACGCTCCGGGACACCCTGGGATACCCTATCTCTCACACACATTCTGGCATTCCCTATCTCTCACAAACACTCTGGGATTCTCTGGGATTCTCTCACACACTCTCAGGGACTCTCTGGGATTTCCAATCTCTAACACACTCGCGGGGATTCTGTATCTCTCATACAACTCGGGGATTCCCTATCTCTCGCACACACTCGGGGACACTCTGGGATTCCCTATCTCTCACACACTCTCGGGGACACTCTGGGATTCCCTATCTCTCACACACACTCGTGGAGACTCTTGGGATTCCCTATCTCTCACACACACTCGGGGACTCTCTGGGATTCCCTATCTCTGACACACACTCGGGGACTCTCTGGTATTCCCTATCTCTCACACACACTCGGGGACACTCTGGGATTCCCTATCTCTCACACCTACTCGGGGACACTCTGGGATTCCCTATCTCTCTCACACACACTCTGGGATTCCCTATCTCTCACACACACTCGGAAAATCTCTGGGATTCCCTATCTCTCACACAATCTCAGGGATACTCTGGGATTTCCTATCTCTCACACACACTCGGGGATTCCCTATCTCTCTCACACACACTCGGGGATTCCCTATCTCTCACACACACTCGGGGATTCCCTATCTCTCAACACACACTCGGGGACTCTCTGGGATTCGCTATCTCTCACACACATTCGGGGACACTCTGGGATTCCCGATCTCTCACACACACACACACACTCGGGGACTCTCTGGGATTCTGTATCTCACACACACTCGGGGACTCACTGGGATTCTGTATCTCACACGCACTCGGGGACTCACTGGGATTCTGTATCTCTCACACACTCGGGGACTCTCTGGGATTTTATCACACGCTCCGGGACTCTCTGGGATACCCTATCTCTCACACACATTCTGGCATTCCCTATCTCTCACACACACTCTGGGATTCCCTTTCTCTCACACACACTCGGGGACTCTCTGGGATTCCCTATCTCTCACACAAACTCGTGGATTCCCTCTCTTTGCAGACACACTCGGGGACTCTCTGGGATTTCCGACCTCTCACACACACTCGGGGACGCTCTGGGATTCTATCACACACACTCGGGGACACTCTGGGATTCCCTCTCCCTCACACTCTGGGAATCTCTCTCTCACATAGACTCTGGGATTTCCTCTCTCTCACACACAGTCTGGAATTCCCTCACTCACACACTTGGAATCCTTCTCTCTCACACAGTCTAGGATTCCCTGTCTCACACACCCTAAGGGATTCCCACACACACTCTCTGGGATCTCCTCTCACACACGCACTCTGGGCTTCCCACTCTCACACACACTCTGCGAATCTCTGAGATTCCATCTCTCTCAGATACTCTGGGATTCCCTCTCCCTCACACACTCTGGGATTCCCTCTCTCACAAACACTCTGGGAAACTCACACACACATTCTGGGATTCCATCTCTCACACACACTCCGAGACACTCTGGGATTCCCTCACTCTCAAACACTCTAGGATTCTCTCACATGCACTCTGGGATTCTCTCTCACTCACACACTGCGGGACACTCTGGGATTCCCTATCTCTCATACAACTCGGGGATTCCCTATCTCTCACACACACTCGGGGACTCTCTGGGATTCTGTATCTCTCACAAACTCGGGGAATTTCTCGGATTCTATCACACACTCCTGGACTCCCTGGGATACCCTATCTCCCTCACACACTAGGGGATTCCCTATCTCTCACACACACTCTGGGATTCCCTATCTCTCACACAATCTCGGGGACTCTCTGGGATTCCCTATCTCTCAGACACACTCGGGGACTCTCTGGGATTCCCTATCTCTCACACACATTCGGGGACCCTCTGGGATTCCCTATCTCTCACACACACTCGGGGATTCCCTTCCTCGCACACACACTCGGGGACTCTCTGGGATTCTCTCACACACTCGGGGACTCTCTGGGATTTCCCATCTCTAACACACTCGCGGGGATTCCCTATCTCTCATACAACTCGGGGATTCCCTATCTCTCACACACACTCGGGGACACTCTGGGATTCCCTATCTCTCACACACACTCGGGGACTCTCTGGGATTCTGTATCTCTCACACACACTCGGGGACAGTCTGGGATTCTGTATCTCACACTCACTCGGGGACTCTCTGGGATACCCTATCTCTCACACACACTCTGGGATTCCCTATCTCTCTCACACACTCTGGGATTCCCTATCTCTCTCACACACTCTGGGATTCACTATCACTCACCCAGGCTCTGGGATTCACTATCTCTCACCCAGACTCGGGGATTCCCTTTCTCTCGCACACACTCGGGGATTCCCTCTCTCTCGCGCACACTCTGGGATTCCCTCTCTCTCGCGCACACTCTGGGATTCCCTATCTCTCGCGCACACTCTGCGATTCCCTATCTCTCGCACACACTCTGCGATTCCCTATCTCTCACACACACTCGGTAACTCTCTGGGATTCCCTATCTCTCACACACACTCTGGGATTCCCTATCTCTCACCCAGACTCGGGGATTCCCTTTCTCTCGCACACTCTCGTGGATTCCCTATCTCTCACACACACCCAGGGATTCCCTATCTCTCACACAAACTCTGGGATTCACTATCTCTCACACACACTCTGGGATTCACCATTTCTCACTCAGGCTCGGGGGTTCACTATCTCTCACCCAGAATCGGGGATTCCCTTTCTCTCACACACTCGGGGATTCCCATTCTCTCGCACACACTCAGGGATTCCCTTTCTCTCGCACACACTCAGGGATTCCCTATCTCTCGCACACACTCAGGGATTCCCTATCTCTCGCACACACTCAGGGATTCCCTATCTCTCACACACACTCGGGGACCCTCTGGGATTCCCTATCTCTCACACACACTCGGGGACACTCTGGGATGCCCTATCTCTCACACACACCCAGGGATTCCCTATCTCTCGCACAAACTCTGGGATTCACTATCTCTCACACACACTCTGGGATTCACCATTTCTCACTCAGGCTCGGGGGTTCACTATCTCTCACCCAGAATCGGGGATTCCCTTTCTCTCACACACTCGGGGATTCCCATTCTCTCGCACACACTCAGGGATTCCCTTTCTCTCGCACACACTCAGGGATTCCCTTTCTCTCGCACACACTCAGGGATTCCCTATCTCTCGCACACACTCAGGGATTCCCTATCTCTCACACACACTCGGGGACCCTCTGGGATTCCCTATCTCTCACACACACTCGGGGACACTCTGGGATGCCCTATCTCTCACACACACGCGGGAATTCCCTATCTCTCACACTCGGGGACTCAGTGGGATTCCCTATCTCTCACGCACACTCGGGAACTCTCTGGGATTCCCAATCTCTCACACACTCTCAGGGACTCTCTGGGATTCCCTATTTCTCTCACACATTCGGGGACCCGCTGGGATTCCCTATCTCTCACACACACTCAGGGACACTCCGGGATTCCCTATCTCTCACACACACTCCGGGATTCCCTATATCTCACACACACTGGGGGATTCCCTATCTCTCACACACACTCGGGGATTCGCTGGGATTCCCTATCTCTCACACATAATCGGGGACACTCTGGGATTCCCTATCTCTCACTCACACACTCTGGGATTCCCTATCTCTCACACACACTCGGAAGCTCTCTGGGATTCGCTATCTCTCACACACACTCTGGGACTCTCTGGGATTCTATCACACACTCTCGGCGACTCTCTGAGATTCCCTATCTCTCACACACACTCGGGGACTCTCTGGGATTCCCTATCTCTCACAGACACTCGGGGATACTCTAGGATTCCCTATCTCTCACACACACTCGGGGACACTCTGGGATTCCCTATCTCTCACACACCCTCTGGGATTCCATCTCTCTCACACACACTCTGGGATTCCCTCTCTCACACACACTCTGGGATTCCCTCTCTCACACACACTCTGGGAAACTCACACACGCACACTCGGGGATTCCCTCTCTCTCTCACAATCAGGGATTTCCTCTCGCAAACACTCTCTGGGATTCCCACTCTCACACAGACTCTGGGATTCCCTATCTCTCACACAGACTCTGGGATTCCCCATCTCTCTCACACACTCTGGGATTCCCTCTCTCACACACACTCTGGGATTCCCACACTCTCACACTCTAGGATTCTCTCATACACACTCTGGGATACTCTGGGATTCCATCTTTCTCCGACACTCTGGGAATCTCTGGGAGTCCCCCACTCACACACACTCTGGGATTCCCTCTCTCACGTACAATCTGGGATTCCCTCTCTCACACACACTGGAACCCTCTGGGATTCGCTCACACACACTCTGGAATTCCCTTTCCATCACACTGGGTTTCCCACCCTTACACACACTCTGGGAATCTGAGATCCTATTTCTCTCAGATACTCTGCGATTCCCGCTCCCACACACACTCTGGGATTCCCACTCTCACATAGACTCCGGGATTCCCACTCTCACACACACTCTGGGATTTCCTCTTCCACATAGACTCTGGGATTCCCACTCTTTCACGCTCTGGGATTCTCTCATGCACACTCTGGGACACTCTGGGATTCTCTCACTCTCACACACAATTTGGAATTCCCATTCTCACGCCCACTCCGGGATTCCCACACGCACACTCCGGGATTCCCTCTCTTACACACACTCTGGGATTCCCGCTCTCACGCACAATCTGGGATTCCCACTCTTACACAAACTCTGGGAATCTGAGATCCCATCTCTCTCAGATACTCTGGGATTCCCTCTCTCACACAAACACTTGGATTCTCTCACACACACTCTGGGACTCTCTGGGATTCCCTCTCTCACACACCCACTCTGGAATTCCCTCACATACACTCTGGAATTCCCTCTCTCTCATACAGTCTGGGATTCCCTCTCTCACACACACTCTGGGACTCTCCAGGATTCCCTCTCTCACACACACTCTGGGATTCCCTCACTCACAAACACTCTGGGATTCTCTCACACACTCACTCTGGGATTCCCTCTCCCTCACACACTCTGGGATTCTCTCTCACACACACTCCGGGATTCCCTCTCACACACACTCCGGGATTCCCTATCTCTCACACACACTCGTAGACTCTCTGGGATTCTATCACACACACTCGAGGACACTCTGGGATTCCCTATCTCTCACACACATTCGGGGACACTCTGGGATTCCCGATCTCTCACACACACTCGGGGACTCACTGGGATTCTGTATCTCACACACACTCGGGGACTCACTGGGTTTCTGTATCTCTCACACACTCGGGGACTCTCTGGGATTTTATCACACACTCCGGGACTCCCTGGGATACCCTATCTCTCACACACATTCTGGCATTCCCTATCTCTCACACACACTCTGGGATTCTCTCACACACTCTCAGGGACTTCCAATCTCTAACACACTCGCGGGGATTCTGTATCTCTCATACAACTCGGGCATTCCCTATCTCTCGCACACACTCGGGAACACTCTGGGATTCCCTATCTCTCACACACTCTCGGGGACACTCTGGGATTCCCTATCTCTCACACACACTCGTGGAGACTCTTGGGATTCCCTATCTCTCACACACACTCGGGGACTCTCTGGGATTCCCTATCTCTGACACACACTCGGGGACTCTCTGGTATTCCCTATCTCTCACACACACTCGGGGACACTCTGGGATTCCCTATCTCTCACACCTACTCGGGGACACTCTGGGATTCCCTATCTCTCTCACACACACTCTGGGATTCCATATCTCTCACACACACTCGGAAAATCTCTGGGATTCCCTATCTCTCACACAATCTCAGGGATACTCTGGGATTTCCTATCTCTCACACACACTCGGGGATTCCCTATCTCTCTCACACACACTCGGGGATTCCCTATCTCTCTCACACACTCGGGTATTCCCTATCTCTCAACACACACTCGGGGACTCTCTGGGATTCCCTATCTCTCACACACATTCGGGGACACTCTGGGATTCCCGATCTCTCACACACACACACACACTCGGGGACTCTCTGGGATTCTGTATCTCACACACACTCGGGGACTCACTGGGATTCTGTATCTCACACGCACTCGGGGACTCACTGGGATTCTGTATCTCTCACACACTCGGGGACTCTCTGGGATTTTATCACACGCTCCGGGACTCTCTGGGATACCCTATCTCTCACACACATTCTGGCATTCCCTATCTCTCACACACACTCTGGGATTCCCTTTCTCTCACACACACTCGGGGACTCTCTGGGATTCCCTATCTCTCACACAAACTCGTGGATTCCCTCTCTTTGCAGACACAATCGGGGACTCTCTGGGATTTCCGACCTCTCACACACACTCGGGGACGCTCTGGGATTCTATCACACACACTCGGGGACACTCTGGGATTCCCTCTCCCTCACACTCTGGGAATCTCTCTCTCACGTAAACTCTGGGATTTCCTCTCTCTCACACACAGTCTGGAATTCCCTCACTCACACACTTGGAATCCTTCTCTCTCACACAGTCTAGGATTCCCTGTCTCACACACCCTAAGGGATTCCCACACACACTCTCTGGGATCTCCTCTCACACACGCACTCTGGGCTTCCCACTCTCACACACACTCTGCGAATCTCTGAGATTCCATCTCTCTCAGATACTCTGGGATTCCCTCTCCCTCACACACTCTGGGATTCCCTCTCTCACAAACACTCTGGGAAACTCACACACACATTCTGGGATTCCATCTCTCACACACACTCCGAGACACTCTGGGATTCCCTCACTCTCAAACACTCTGGGATTCTCTCACATGCACTCTGGGATTCTCTCTCACTCACACACTGCGGGACACTCTGGGATTCCCTATCTCTCACACACACTCGGGGATTCCCTTCCTCGCACACACACTCGGGGACTCTCTGGGATTCTCTCACACACTCGGGGACTCTCTGGGATTTCCCATCTCTAACACACTCGCGGGGATTCCCTATCTCTCATACAACTCGGGGATTCCCTATCTCTCACACACACTCGGGGACACTCTGGGATTCCCTATCTCTCACACACACTCGGGGACTCTCTGGGATTCTGTATCTCTCACAAACTCGGGGAATTTCTCGGATTCTATCACACACTCCTGGACTCCCTGGGATACCCTATCTCCCTCACACACTAGGGGATTCCCTATCTCTCACACACACTCTGGGATTCCCTATCTCTCAGACACACTCGGGGACGCTCTGGGATCCCTATCTCTCTCACACACTCGGGGACGCTCTGGGATTCCCTATCTCTCACACACACTCGGGGATATTCTGGGATTCCCTATCTCGCACACACACTCGGGGATTCCCTATCTCTCACACACTCGGGGTTTCCCTATCTCTCAACACACACTCGGGGACTCTCTGAGATTCCCTATCTCTCACCCAGGCTCTGGGATTCACTATCTCTCACCCAGACTCGGGGATTCCCTTTCTCTCGCACACACTCAGGGATTCCCTTTCTCTCGCACACACTCGGGGATTCCCATTCCCTCGCACACACTCTGGGATTCCCTTTCTCTCGCACACATTCTGGGATTCCCTCTCTCTCGCACACATTCTGGGATTCCCTATCTCTCGCACACCCTCTGGGATTCCCTATCTCTCGCACACCCTCTGGGATTCCCTATCTCTCGCACACCCTCTGGGATTCCCTATCTCTCACACACACTCTGGGATTCCCTATCTCTCACACACACTCTGGGATTCCCTATCTCTCACACACTCTCGGGGACTCTCTGGGATTCCCTATCTCTCACACACACTCGGGGACTGTCTGGGAATCTATCACACACTCTCGGGGACACTCTGGGATTCCCCACCTCTCACACACACTCTGGAATTCCCTATCTCAAACACACACTCGGGGACTCTCTGGTATTCCCTATCTCTCACACAATCTCAGGGATACTCTGGGATTCCCTATCTCTCACACACACTCGGGGATTCCCTATCTCTCTCACACACACTCGGGGATTCCCTTCCTCGCACACACACTCGGGGATTCCCTATCTCTCAACACACACTCGGGGACTCTCTGGGATTCCCTATCTCTCACATATACTCGGCGACTCTCTGGGATTCTATCACACACACTCGGGGAGACTCTGGGATTCCCAATCTCTCACACACACTCGGGGACTCTCTGGGATTCCCAATCTCTCACACACACTCGGGGACAGTCTGGGATTCTGTATCTCACACTCACTCGGGGACTCTCTGGGATACCCTATCTCTCACACACACTCTGGGATTCCCTATCTCTCTCACACACTCTGGGATTCACTATCACTCACCCAGGCTCTGGGATTCACTATCTCTCACCCAGACTCGGGGATTCCCTTTCTCTCGCACACACTCGGGGATTCCCTCTCTCTCGCGCACACTCTGGGATTCCCTCTCTCTCGCGCACACTCTGGGATTCCCTATCTCTCGCACACACTCTGGGATTCCCTATCTCTCGCACACACTCTGCGATTCCCTATCTCTCACACACACTCGGGGACTCTCTGGGAATCTGTATGTCACACACACTCTGGGACACCCTGGAATTCCCTCACTCACACACTGGGATTCCCGACCTCTCACACAGTCTATGATTCCCTGGCTCACACATCCTAAGGGATTCCCACACACACTCTCTGGGATTCCCTCTCACACACGCACTCTGGGCTTCCACTCTCACACACACTCTGGGATTCCCTCTCCCTCACACATTCTGGGATTCCCTCTCTCTCACACACTCCGGGACAATCTGGGATTCCCTCACTCTCAAACACTCTGGGATTCTCTCACACGCACTCTGGGATTCTCTCTCTCACACACACTGCGGGACACTCTGGGATTCCCTATCTCTCACACACACTCGGGCATTCCCTTTCTCTCACACACCCTCGGGACTCTCTGGGATTCTCTCACACACTCTCAGGGACTCTCTGGGATTTCCCATCTCTAACACACTCGCGGGGATTACCTATCTCTCATACAACTCGGGGATTCCCTATCTCACACACACTCGGGGACACTCTGGGATTCCCTATCTCTCACACACACTCGGGGACACTCTGGGATTCCCAATCTCACACACACACTCGGGGACTATCTGGGATTCTGTATCTCTCACAAACTCGGGGAATTTCTCGGATTCTATCACACACTCCTGGACTCCCTGGGATACCCTATCTCTCTCACACACTCGGGGATTCCCTATCTCTCATACACACTCTGGGATTCCCTATCTCTCACACACTCTCGGGGACTCTCTGGGATTCCCTATCTCTCACACAATCTCAGGGATACTCTGGGATTCCCTATCTCTCACACACACTCGGGGATTCCCTATCTCTCTCACACACACTCGGGGATTCCCTATCTCTCAACACACACTCGGGGACTCTCTGGGATTCCCTATCTCTCACATATACTCGGGAACTCTCTGGGAGTCACTATCTCTCACACACACTCGGCGACTCTCTGGGATTCTATCACACACACTCGGGGACACTCTGGGATTCCCAATCTCTCACACACACTCGGGGACTCTCTGGGATTCCCAATCTCTCACACACACTCGGGGACAGTCTGGGATTCTGTATCTCACACTCACTCGGGGACTCTCTGGGATACCCTATCTCTCACACACACTCTGGGATTCCCTATCTCTCTCACACACTCTGGGATTCCCTATCTCTCTCACACACTCTGGGATTCACTATCACTCACCCAGGCTCTGGGATTCACTATCTCTCACCCAGACTCGGGGATTCCCTTTCTCTCGCACACACTCGGGGATTCCCTCTCTCTCGCGCACACTCGGGGATTCCCTCTCTCTCGCGCACACTCTGGGATTCCCTCTCTCTCGCGCACACTCTGGGATTCCCTATCTCTCGCACACACTCTGCGATTCCCTATCTCTCGCACACACTCTGCGATTCCCTATCTCTCACACACACTCGGTAACGCTCTGGGATTCCCTATCTCTCACACACACTCTGGGATTCCCTATCTCTCACCCAGACTCGGGGATTCCCTTTCTCTCGCACACTCTCGTGGATTCCCTATCTCTCACACACACCCAGGGATTCCCTATCTCTCACACAAACTCTGGGATTCACTATCTCTCACACACACTCTGGGATTCACCATTTCTCACTCAGGCTCGGGGGTTCACTATCTCTCACCCAGAATCGGGGATTCCCTTTCTCTCACACACTCGGGGATTCCCATTCTCTCGCACACACTCAGGGATTCCCTTTCTCTCGCACACACTCAGGGATTCCCTATCTCTCGCACACACTCAGGGATTCCCTATCTCTCACACACACTCGGGGACCCTCTGGGATTCCCTATCTCTCACACACACTCGGGGACACTCTGGGATGCCCTATCTCTCACACACACGCGGGAATTCCCTATCTCTCACACTCGGGGACTCAGTGGGATTCCCTATCTCTCACGCACACTCGGGAACTCTCTGGGATTCCCAATCTCTCACACACTCTCAGGGACTCTCTGGGATTCCCTATTTCTCTCACACATTCGGGGACCCGCTGGGATTCCCTATCTCTCACACACACTCAGGGACACTCCGGGATTCCCTATCTCTCACACACACACCGGGATTCCCTATATCTCACACACACTGGGGGATTCCCTATCTCTCACACACACTCGGGGACTCGCTGGGATTCCCTTCCTCTCACACACACTCGGTAACTCTCTGGGATTCCCTATCTCTCACACACACTCTGGGATTCCCTATCTCTCACCCAGACTCGGGGATTCCCTTTCTCTCACACACACCCAGGGATTCCCTATCTCTCACACACACTCTGGGATTCACTATCTCTCACACACACTCTGGGATTCACCATTTCTCACTCAGGCTCGGGGGTTCACTATCTCTCACCGAGAATCGGGGATTCCCTTTCTCTCTCACACACTCGGGGATTCCCTTTCTCTCGCACACACTCAGGGATTCCCTTTCTCTCGCACACACTCAGGGATTCCCTTTCTCTCGCACACACTCAGGGATTCCCTTTCTCTCGCACATACTCAGGGATTCCCTATCTCTCATACACACTCGGGGACTCTCTGGGATTCCCTATCTCTCACACACACACTCCGGGACACTCTGGGATGCCCTATCTCTCACACACACTCTGGGATTCACTATTTCTCACTCAGGCTCGGGGATTCACTATCTCTCATCCAGAATCGGGGATTCCCTTTCTCTCGCACACACTCGGGGATTCCCTTTCTCACGCACACACTCGGGGATTCCCATTCTCTCTCACACACTCTGGGATTCCCTTTCTCTCGCACACACTCTGGGATTCCATATCTCTCACACACGCTCGGGGACACTCAGGGATTCCCTATCTCTTACACACACTGGGGGACTCTCTGGGATTCTGTATCTCACATACACTCGGGGACTCACTGGGATTCTATCACACACACACTCGAGGACACTCTGGGATTCCCTATCTCTCACACACACTCCGGGTTTCCCTATATCTCACACACACTCGGGGATTCCCTATCTCTCACACACACTCGGGGATTCCCTATCTCTCACACACACTCGGGGATTCCCTACCTCTCACACACACTCAGTAACACTCTGGGATTCCCTATCTGTCACGCACACTCTGGGATTCCCTATCTCTCACGCACACTCTGGGATTCACTATCTCACACCCAGGCTCGGGGATTCACTATCTCTCACCCAGACTCGGGGATTCCCTTTCTCTCGCACACTCTCGGGGATTCCCTTTCTCTCGCACACTCTCGGGGATTCCCTTTCTCTCGCACACAACCGGGGATTCCCTATCTCACACACAACCGGGGATTCCCTATCTCTCACACACACTCAGTAACTCTCTGGGATTCCCTATCTCTCACGCACACTCTGGGATTCACTATCTCACACCCAGGCTCGGGGATTGACTATCTCTCACCCAGACTCGGGGATTCCCTTTCTCTCGCACACTCTCGGGGATTCCCTTTCTCTCGCACACTCTCGGGGATTCCCTTTCTCTCGCACACTCTCGGGGATTCCCTATCTCTCACACACAACCGGGGATTCCCTATCTCTCACACACAACCGGGGATTCCCTATCTCTCACACACACTCAGTAACTCTCTGGGATTCCCTATCTCTCACGCACACTCTGGGATTCACTATCTCACACCCAGGCTCGGGGATTCACTATCTCTCACCCAGACTCGGGGATTCCCTATCTCTCGCACACACCCGGGGATTCCCTATCTCTCGCACACACCCGGGGATTCCCTATCTCTCACACACACTCTGGGATTCCCTATCTCTCACACACACTCTGGGATTCCCTATCTCTCACACATACTCTGGGATTCCCTATCTCTCACACACACTCTGGGATTCCCTATCTCTCACACACACTCTGTGATTCCCTATTTCTCACTCAGGCTTGGGGATTCCCTTTCTCTCTCACACACTCTGGGATTCCCTTTCTCTCGCACACACTCTGGGATTCCCTATCTCTCACACACACTCTGGGACACTCTGGTATTCCCTGTCTCTCACTCACACTCGGGGACACTCTGGGATTCCCTATCTCTCACACACACTCGGGGACTCTCTAGGATTCCCTATCTCTCACACACTCTCAGGGACTCTCTGGGATTCTATCACACACACTCGGGGACTCTCTGGGATTCCCTATTTCTCACACACACTCGGGGACTCTCTGGGATTCCCTATTTCTCACACACACTCGGGGACTCTCTGGGATTCCCTATTTCTCACACACACTCGGGGACAATCTGGGATTCCCTAGCTCTCACACACTCGGGGACACTCTGGGATTCCCTATCTCTCACACACACTCGGGACTCTCTAGGATTCCCTATCTCTCACACACTCGGGGACTCACTGGGATCCTATCACACACACTCGGGGACATTCTGGGATTGCCTATCTCTCACACACACTCGGGAACTCTCTGGGATTCCCTTTCTCTCTCACACACTCGGCGACTCTCTGGGATTCTATCACACACACTCAGGGACACTCTGGGATTCCCTATATCTCACACACACTCTGGGATTCCCTATCTCTCACCCATGCTCGGGGAGTCACTATCTCTCACCCAGACTCGGGGATTCCCTTTCTCTCACCCAGACTCGGGGATTCCCTTTCTCTCGCACACACTCGGGGATTCCCTTTCTCTCACACACTCTCGGGGATTCCCTTTCTCTCACACACTCTCGGGGATTCCCTTTCTCTCACACACTCTCGGGGATTCCCTTTCTCTCACACACACCCAGGGATTCCCTATCTCTCACACACACTCTGGGATTCACTATTTCTCACTCAGGCTCGGGGATTCACTATGTCTCACCCAGAATCTTGGGTTCCCTTTCTCTCGCACACACCCTGGGATTCCCTGTCTCTCACACACATTCGGGGACTCTCTGGGATTCCCTATCACTCACACACACGCGGGAATTCCCTATCTCTCGCACCCGGCGACTCATTGGGATTCCCTATCTCTCACGCACACTCGGGGAGTCTCTGGGATTCCCTATCTCTCACACACACTCGGGGTCACTTTTGTATTCCCCATCTCTCACACACACTCGGTGACTCTCTGGGATTCTATCACAAACACTAGGGGACACTCTGGGATTCCCTACCACTCACACACACTCGGGGACACTCTGGGATACGCTATCACTCAACCAGACTCGGGGATTCCCTTTCTCTCGCACACTCGCGTATGCCCTTTCTCTCGCACACACTCGGGGATTCCCTATCTCTCAGACACACTCGGGGACTCTCTGGCATTCCCTATCTCTCATACACACTCTGGGATTCAATCACACACACTCGGGGACACTCTGGGATACCCTATCACTCTACCAGACTCGGGATTCCCTATCTCTCTCACACATACTCGGGGATTCCCTATCTCTCACACACACTCAGGGACTCTGGGATTCTATCACACACACTCGGGGACATTCTGGGATTCCATATCTCTTACACACACTCGGGGATTCCCTATCTCTCAGACACACTCGGCGACTCTCTGGCATTCCCTATCTCTCACACACACTCGAGACTCTCTGGGATTCAATCACACACACTCGGGGACACCCTGGGATTCCCTACCACCAAGACACACTCGGGGTCACTATGGGATTCCCTATATCTCACACACACTCGGGGACACTCTGGGATTCCCTATCTCTCACACACACTCAGGGATTCCCTATCTCTCACACTCTCTCAGGGATTCCCTATCTCTCACACACACTCTGGTTTTCCCTATCTCTCACACACACTCTGGGATTCACAATCTCTCACCCAGGCTTTGGGATTCAATATCTCTCACCCAGAGTCGGGGATTCCCTTTCTCTCGCACACACTCGGGGATTCCCTTTCTCTCGCACACACTCTGGAATTCCCTATCTCTCACACACACTTGGGGACTCTCTGGGATTCCCTATCTCTCACACACACTCGGGAACACTCTGGGATTCCCTATCTCTCACACACACTCAGGGACTCTCTGGGATTCTTTCACACACACACCGGGACACTCTGGGTTTCCCTATCTCTCACACACCCTCGGGGATTCACTATCACTCCACCAGACTCGGGGATTCCCTTTCTCTCGCACACACTCGGGGATTCCCTTTCTCTCGCACACACTCGGGGATTCCCTTTCTCTCGCACACACTCGGGGATTCCCCTTCTCTCGCACACTCGGGGATTCCCTTTCTCTCGCACACACTCGGGGATTTCCTTTCTATCGCACACACTCGGGGATTCCCATTCTATCGCACACACTCGGGGATTCCCTTTCTCTCGCGCACACTCGGGGATTCCCTTTCTCTCGCACACTCGGGGATTCCCTTTCTCTCGCACACTCGGGGATTCCCTATCTCTCACACACACTCAAGACTCTCTGGGATTCTATCACAAACACTCGGGGACACTCTGGGATTCCCTACCACTCACACACACTCGGGGTCACTTTGGGATTCCCTATCTCTCACACACAATCGGGGACTCTCTGGGATTCTATCACAAACACTCGGGGACACTCTGGCATTCCCTACCACTCACACACACTCGGGGACACTCTGGGATTCCCTATCTCTCTCACACACTCGGGGATTCCCTATCTCTCACACGCACTTGGGGATTCCCTATATCTCACACGCACTCAGGGTTTCCCTATCTCTCACACACACTCAGGGACTCTCTGGGATTCCATCACACACACTCGGGGACACTCTGGGATTCCCGATCTCTCACACACACACGGGGACACTCTGGGATTCCCTATCTCTCACACACACTCGGGGACACTCTGGGATTCTCCATCTCTCACACACACTCGGGGACACTCTGGGATTCCCTATCTCTCACACACACTCGGGGACACTCTGGGATTCTCCATCTCTCACACACACTCAGGGACTCTCTGGGATTCAATCACACACACTCGGTGACACTCTGTGATTCCCTATCTTTCACACACACTCAGGGATTCCCTATCTCTCACACACACTCGGGAACTCTCTGGAATTCCCTATCTCTCACACACACTAGGGGCCTCTCTGGGATTCCCTATCTCTCACACACACTCGGGGACATTATGGGATTCCATATCTCTTACACACACTCGGGGATTCCCTATCTCTCAGACACACTCGGCGACTCTCTGGCATTCCCTATCTCTTACACACACTCGGGGACGCTCTGCGATTCCCTATCTCTCACACACTCGGGGATTCCCTTACGCTCGAACACACTCGCGGATTCCCTATCTCTCAGACACACTCGGGGACTCTCTGGCATTCCCTACCTCTCACACACACTCGAGACTCTCTAGGATTGAATCTCACACACTCGGGGACACCCTGGGATTCCCTACCACTCACACACACTCGGGGTCACTATGGGAATCCCTGTCTCTCGCACACACTCGGGGACTCTCTGGGATTCCCTACCACTCACACACACTCGGGGTCACTATGGGAATCCCTGTCTCTCGCACACACTCGGGGACTCTCTGGGATTCCCTATCTCTCAGACACACTCGGGCACTCTCTGGGATTCCCTATTTCTCACACACACTCGGGGACTCTCTGGGATTCCCTATTTCTCACACACACTCCGGGACTCTCTGGGATTCCCTATCTCTCACAGACACTCGGGGTCACTTTTGTATTCCCCATCTCTCACACACACTCGGTGACTCTCTGGGATTCTATCACAAACACTAGGGGACACTCTGGGATTCCCTACCACTCACACACACTCGGGGACACTCTGGGATACGCTATCACTCAACCAAACGCGGGGATTCCCTTTCTCTCGCACACTCGCGTATTCCCTTTCTCTCGCACAAACTCGGGGATTCCCAATCTCTCAGACACACTCGGGGACTCTCTGGCATTCCCTATCTCTCACACACACTCGAGACTCTCTGGGATTCAATCACACACACTCGGGGACACCCTCGGATTCCCTACCACTCACACAAACTCGGGGACACTCTGGGATACCCTATCACTCTACCAGACTCGGGATTCCCTATCTCTCTCACACACACTCGGGGATTCCCTATCTCTCACACACACTCAGGGACTCTGGGATTCTATCACACACACTCGGGGACATTCTGGGATTCCATATCTCTTGCACACACTCGGGGATTCCCTATCTCTCGCACACACTCGGGGACTCTCTGGGATTCCCTATCTCTCAGACACACTCGGGAACTCTCTGGGATTCCCTATTTCTCACACACACTCGGGGACTCTCTGGGATTCCCTATTTCTCACACACACTCCGGGACTCTCTGGGATTCCCTATTTCTCACACACACTCGGGGACACTCTGGGATTCCCTATCTCTCACACACACTCGGGGACACTCTGGGATTCCCTATCTCTCACACACACTCGGGGACACGCTGGGATTCCCTATCTCTCACACACACTGGGGGACTCTCTGGGATTCTGTATCTCACACACACTCGGGGACTCACTGGGATTCTATCACACACACTCGGGGACACTCTGGGATTCCCTATATCTCACACACACTCTGGGATTCCCTATCTCTCACACACACTCTGGGATTCCCTATCTCTCACACACACTCGGGGATTCCCTTTCTCTCACACACACTAGGGGACTCGCTGGGATTCCCTACCTCTCACACACACTCCGGGACTCTCTGGGATTCCCTATTTCTCACACACACTCGGGGACACTCTGGGATTCCCTATCTCTCACACACACTCGGGGACACGCTGGGATTCCCTATCTCTCACACACACTGGGGGACTCTCTGGGATTCTGTATCTCACACACACTCGGGGACTCACTGGGATTCTATCACACACACTTGGGGACACTCTGGGATTCCCTATCTCTCACACACACTCCGGGATTCCCTATCTCTCACACACACTCGGGGATTCCCTTTCTCTCACACACACTAGGGGACTCGCTGGGATTCCCTACCTCTCACACACACTCGGTAGCTCTCTGGGATTCCCTATCTCTCACACACACTCTGGGATTCCCTCTCTCTCGCGCACACTCTGGGATTCCCTATCTCTCGCACACACTCTGGGATTCCCTATCTCTCGCACACACTCTGCGATTCCCTATCTCTCACACACACTCGGGGACTCTCTGGGAATCTGTATGTCACACACACTCTGGGACACCCTGGAATTCCCTCACTCACACACTGGGATTCCCGACCTCTCACACAGTCTATGATTCCCTGGCTCACACATCCTAAGGGATTCCCACACACACTCTCTGGGATTCCCTCTCACACACGCACTCTGGGCTTCCACTCTCACACACACTCTGGGATTCCCTCTCCCTCACACATTCTGGGATTCCCTCTCTCTCACACACTCCGGGACAATCTGGGATTCCCTCACTCTCAAACACTCTGGGATTCTCTCACACGCACTCTGGGATTCTCTCTCTCACACACACTGCGGGACACTCTGGGATTCCCTATCTCTCACACACACTCGGGCATTCCCTTTCTCTCACACACCCTCGGGACTCTCTGGGATTCTCTCACACACTCTCAGGGACTCTCTGGGATTTCCCATCTCTAACACACTCGCGGGGATTACCTATCTCTCATACAACTCGGGGATTCCCTATCTCACACACACTCGGGGACACTCTGGGATTCCCTATCTCTCACACACACTCGGGGACACTCTGGGATTCCCAATCTCACACACACACTCGGGGACTATCTGGGATTCTGTATCTCTCACAAACTCGGGGAATTTCTCGGATTCTATCACACACTCCTGGACTCCCTGGGATACCCTATCTCTCTCACACACTCGGGGATTCCCTATCTCTCATACACACTCTGGGATTCCCTATCTCTCACACACTCTCGGGGACTCTCTGGGATTCCCTATCTCTCACACAATCTCAGGGATACTCTGGGATTCCCTATCTCTCACACACACTCGGGGATTCCCTATCTCTCTCACACACACTCGGGGATTCCCTATCTCTCAACACACACTCGGGGACTCTCTGGGATTCCCTATCTCTCACATATACTCGGGAACTCTCTGGGAGTCACTATCTCTCACACACACTCGGCGACTCTCTGGGATTCTATCACACACACTCGGGGACACTCTGGGATTCCCAATCTCTCACACACACTCGGGGACTCTCTGGGATTCCCAATCTCTCACACACACTCGGGGACAGTCTGGGATTCTGTATCTCACACTCACTCGGGGACTCTCTGGGATACCCTATCTCTCACACACACTCTGGGATTCCCTATCTCTCTCACACACTCTGGGATTCCCTATCTCTCTCACACACTCTGGGATTCACTATCACTCACCCAGGCTCTGGGATTCACTATCTCTCACCCAGACTCGGGGATTCCCTTTCTCTCGCACACACTCGGGGATTCCCTCTCTCTCGCGCACACTCGGGGATTCCCTCTCTCTCGCGCACACTCTGGGATTCCCTCTCTCTCGCGCACACTCTGGGATTCCCTATCTCTCGCACACACTCTGCGATTCCCTATCTCTCGCACACACTCTGCGATTCCCTATCTCTCACACACACTCGGTAACGCTCTGGGATTCCCTATCTCTCACACACACTCTGGGATTCCCTATCTCTCACCCAGACTCGGGGATTCCCTTTCTCTCGCACACTCTCGTGGATTCCCTATCTCTCACACACACCCAGGGATTCCCTATCTCTCACACAAACTCTGGGATTCACTATCTCTCACACACACTCTGGGATTCACCATTTCTCACTCAGGCTCGGGGGTTCACTATCTCTCACCCAGAATCGGGGATTCCCTTTCTCTCACACACTCGGGGATTCCCATTCTCTCGCACACACTCAGGGATTCCCTTTCTCTCGCACACACTCAGGGATTCCCTATCTCTCGCACACACTCAGGGATTCCCTATCTCTCACACACACTCGGGGACCCTCTGGGATTCCCTATCTCTCACACACACTCGGGGACACTCTGGGATGCCCTATCTCTCACACACACGCGGGAATTCCCTATCTCTCACACTCGGGGACTCAGTGGGATTCCCTATCTCTCACGCACACTCGGGAACTCTCTGGGATTCCCAATCTCTCACACACTCTCAGGGACTCTCTGGGATTCCCTATTTCTCTCACACATTCGGGGACCCGCTGGGATTCCCTATCTCTCACACACACTCAGGGACACTCCGGGATTCCCTATCTCTCACACACACTCCGGGATTCCCTATATCTCACACACACTGGGGGATTCCCTATCTCTCACACACACTCGGGGACTCGCTGGGATTCCCTTCCTCTCACACACACTCGGTAACTCTCTGGGATTCCCTATCTCTCACACACACTCTGGGATTCCCTATCTCTCACCCAGACTCGGGGATTCCCTTTCTCTCACACACACCCAGGGATTCCCTATCTCTCACACACACTCTGGGATTCACTATCTCTCACACACACTCTGGGATTCACCATTTCTCACTCAGGCTCGGGGGTTCACTATCTCTCACCGAGAATCGGGGATTCCCTTTCTCTCTCACACACTCGGGGATTCCCTTTCTCTCGCACACACTCAGGGATTCCCTTTCTCTCGCACACACTCAGGGATTCCCTTTCTCTCGCACACACTCAGGGATTCCCTTTCTCTCGCACATACTCAGGGATTCCCTATCTCTCATACACACTCGGGGACTCTCTGGGATTCCCTATCTCTCACACACACACTCCGGGACACTCTGGGATGCCCTATCTCTCACACACACTCTGGGATTCACTATTTCTCACTCAGGCTCGGGGATTCACTATCTCTCATCCAGAATCGGGGATTCCCTTTCTCTCGCACACACTCGGGGATTCCCTTTCTCACGCACACACTCGGGGATTCCCATTCTCTCTCACACACTCTGGGATTCCCTTTCTCTCGCACACACTCTGGGATTCCATATCTCTCACACACGCTCGGGGACACTCAGGGATTCCCTATCTCTTACACACACTCGGGGACACGCTGGGATTCCCTATCTCTCACACACACTCGGGTCACTCTAGGATTCCCAATCTCTCACATAAACTCAGGGACTCTCTGGCATTCTATCACACACACTCGGGGACACTCTGGGTTTCCCTATCTCTCACACACACTCCGGGATTCCCTATCTCTCACACACACTCGGTAACTCTCTGCGATTCCCTATCTCTCACACACACTCTGGGATTCACTATCTCTCACCCAGACTCGGGGATTCCCTATCTCTCACACACACCCAGGGATTCCCTATCTCTCACACACACTCTGGGATTCCCTATCTCTCACACACACTCTGGGATTCACTATTTCTCACTCAGGCTCGGGGATTCACTGTCACTCACCCAGAATCGGGGATACCCTTTCTCTCGCACACACTCTGGGATTCCCTATCTCTCACACACACTCGGGGACTCTCTGGGATTCCCTATTTCTCACACACACTCGGTGACACTCTGGGATTCCCTATCTGTCACACACTCGGGGACACTCTGGGATTCCCTCTCTCACGCACACACTCGGGGACTCTCTGCGATTCCCTAGCTCTCACATATACTCGGGAACTCTCTGGGATTCCTTATCTCTCACACACACTCCGGGACACGCTGGGATTCCCTAGCTCTCACACACTCGGGGACTCACTGGGATTCTATCACACACACTCGGGGACTCTCTAGGATTTCCAATCTCTCACACACTCTAAGGGACTCTCTGGGATTCTATCACACTCACTCAGGGACACTTTGGGATTCCCTATCTCTCACACACACTGGGGGACTCTCTGGGATTCTGTATCTCACATACACTCGGGGACTCACTGGGATTCTATCACACACACACTCGAGGACACTCTGGGATTCCCTATCTCTCACACACACTCCGGGTTTCCCTATATCTCACACACACTCGGGGATTCCCTATCTCTCACACACACTCGGGGATTCCCTATCTCTCACACACACTCGGGGATTCCCTACCTCTCACACACACTCAGTAACACTCTGGGATTCCCTATCTGTCACGCACACTCTGGGATTCCCTATCTCTCACGCACACTCTGGGATTCACTATCTCACACCCAGGCTCGGGGATTCACTATCTCTCACCCAGACTCGGGGATTCCCTTTCTCTCGCACACTCTCGGGGATTCCCTTTCTCTCGCACACTCTCGGGGATTCCCTTTCTCTCGCACACAACCGGGGATTCCCTATCTCACACACAACCGGGGATTCCCTATCTCTCACACACACTCAGTAACTCTCTGGGATTCCCTATCTCTCACGCACACTCTGGGATTCACTATCTCACACCCAGGCTCGGGGATTGACTATCTCTCACCCAGACTCGGGGATTCCCTTTCTCTCGCACACTCTCGGGGATTCCCTTTCTCTCGCACACTCTCGGGGATTCCCTTTCTCTCGCACACTCTCGGGGATTCCCTATCTCTCACACACAACCGGGGATTCCCTATCTCTCACACACAACCGGGGATTCCCTATCTCTCACACACACTCAGTAACTCTCTGGGATTCCCTATCTCTCACGCACACTCTGGGATTCACTATCTCACACCCAGGCTCGGGGATTCACTATCTCTCACCCAGACTCGGGGATTCCCTATCTCTCGCACACACCCGGGGATTCCCTATCTCTCGCACACACCCGGGGATTCCCTATCTCTCACACACACTCTGGGATTCCCTATCTCTCACACACACTCTGGGATTCCCTATCTCTCACACATACTCTGGGATTCCCTATCTCTCACACACACTCTGGGATTCCCTATCTCTCACACACACTCTGGGATTCCCTATTTCTCACTCAGGCTTGGGGATTCCCTTTCTCTCTCACACACTCTGGGATTCCCTTTCTCTCGCACACACTCTGGGATTCCCTATCTCTCACACACACTCTGGGACACTCTGGTATTCCCTGTCTCTCACTCACACTCGGGGACACTCTGGGATTCCCTATCTCTCACACACACTCGGGGACTCTCTAGGATTCCCTATCTCTCACACACTCTCAGGGACTCTCTGGGATTCTATCACACACACTCGGGGACTCTCTGGGATTCCCTATTTCTCACACACACTCGGGGACTCTCTGGGATTCCCTATTTCTCACACACACTCGGGGACTCTCTGGGATTCCCTATTTCTCACACACACTCGGGGACAATCTGGGATTCCCTAGCTCTCACACACTCGGGGACACTCTGGGATTCCCTATCTCTCACACACACTCGGGACTCTCTAGGATTCCCTATCTCTCACACACTCGGGGACTCACTGGGATCCTATCACACACACTCGGGGACATTCTGGGATTGCCTATCTCTCACACACACTCGGGAACTCTCTGGGATTCCCTTTCTCTCTCACACACTCGGCGACTCTCTGGGATTCTATCACACACACTCAGGGACACTCTGGGATTCCCTATATCTCACACACACTCTGGGATTCCCTATCTCTCACCCATGCTCGGGGAGTCACTATCTCTCACCCAGACTCGGGGATTCCCTTTCTCTCACCCAGACTCGGGGATTCCCTTTCTCTCGCACACACTCGGGGATTCCCTTTCTCTCACACACTCTCGGGGATTCCCTTTCTCTCACACACTCTCGGGGATTCCCTTTCTCTCACACACTCTCGGGGATTCCCTTTCTCTCACACACACCCAGGGATTCCCTATCTCTCACACACACTCTGGGATTCACTATTTCTCACTCAGGCTCGGGGATTCACTATGTCTCACCCAGAATCTTGGGTTCCCTTTCTCTCGCACACACTCTGGGATTCCCTGTCTCTCACACACATTCGGGGACTCTCTGGGATTCCCTATCACTCACACACACGCGGGAATTCCCTATCTCTCGCACCCGGCGACTCATTGGGATTCCCTATCTCTCACGCACACTCGGGGAGTCTCTGGGATTCCCTATCTCTCACACACACTCGGGGTCACTTTTGTATTCCCCATCTCTCACACACACTCGGTGACTCTCTGGGATTCTATCACAAACACTAGGGGACACTCTGGGATTCCCTACCACTCACACACACTCGGGGACACTCTGGGATACGCTATCACTCAACCAGACTCGGGGATTCCCTTTCTCTCGCACACTCGCGTATGCCCTTTCTCTCGCACACACTCGGGGATTCCCTATCTCTCAGACACACTCGGGGACTCTCTGGCATTCCCTATCTCTCATACACACTCTGGGATTCAATCACACACACTCGGGGACACTCTGGGATACCCTATCACTCTACCAGACTCGGGATTCCCTATCTCTCTCACACATACTCGGGGATTCCCTATCTCTCACACACACTCAGGGACTCTGGGATTCTATCACACACACTCGGGGACATTCTGGGATTCCATATCTCTTACACACACTCGGGGATTCCCTATCTCTCAGACACACTCGGCGACTCTCTGGCATTCCCTATCTCTCACACACACTCGAGACTCTCTGGGATTCAATCACACACACTCGGGGACACCCTGGGATTCCCTACCACCAAGACACACTCGGGGTCACTATGGGATTCCCTATATCTCACACACACTCGGGGACACTCTGGGATTCCCTATCTCTCACACACACTCAGGGATTCCCTATCTCTCACACTCTCTCAGGGATTCCCTATCTCTCACACACACTCTGGTTTTCCCTATCTCTCACACACACTCTGGGATTCACAATCTCTCACCCAGGCTTTGGGATTCAATATCTCTCACCCAGAGTCGGTGATTCCCTTTCTCTCGCACACACTCGGGGATTCCCTTTCTCTCGCACACACTCTGGAATTCCCTATCTCTCACACACACTTGGGGACTCTCTGGGATTCCCTATCTCTCACACACACTCGGGAACACTCTGGGATTCCCTATCTCTCACACACACTCAGGGACTCTCTGGGATTCTTTCACACACACACCGGGACACTCTGGGTTTCCCTATCTCTCACACACCCTCGGGGATTCACTATCACTCCACCAGACTCGGGGATTCCCTTTCTCTCGCACACACTCGGGGATTCCCTTTCTCTCGCACACACTCGGGGATTCCCTTTCTCTCGCACACACTCGGGGATTCCCCTTCTCTCGCACACTCGGGGATTCCCTTTCTCTCGCACACACTCGGGGATTTCCTTTCTATCGCACACACTCGGGGATTCCCATTCTATCGCACACACTCGGGGATTCCCTTTCTCTCGCGCACACTCGGGGATTCCCTTTCTCTCGCACACTCGGGGATTCCCTATCTCTCACACACACTCAAGACTCTCTGGGATTCTATCACAAACACTCGGGGACACTCTGGGATTCCCTACCACTCACACACACTCGGGGTCACTTTGGGATTCCCTATCTCTCACACACAATCGGGGACTCTCTGGGATTCTATCACAAACACTCGGGGACACTCTGGCATTCCCTACCACTCACACACACTCGGGGACACTCTGGGATTCCCTATCTCTCTCACACACTCGGGGATTCCCTATCTCTCACACGCACTTGGGGATTCCCTATATCTCACACGCACTCAGGGTTTCCCTATCTCTCACACACACTCAGGGACTCTCTGGGATTCCATCACACACACTCGGGGACACTCTGGGATTCCCTACCACTCACACACACTCGGGGTCACTTTGGGATTCCCTATCTCTCACACACAATCGGGGACTCTCTGGGATTCTATCACAAACACTCGGGGACACTCTGGCATTCCCTACCACTCACACACACTCGGGGACACTCTGGGATTCCCTATCTCTCTCACACACTCGGGGATTCCCTATCTCTCACACGCACTTGGGGATTCCCTATATCTCACACGCACTCAGGGTTTCCCTATCTCTCACACACACTCAGGGACTCTCTGGGATTCCATCACACACACTCGGGGACACTCTGGGATTCCCGATCTCTCACACACACACGGGGACACTCTGGGATTCCCTATCTCTCACACACACTCGGGGACACTCTGGGATTCTCCATCTCTCACACACACTCGGGGACACTCTGGGATTCCCTATCTCTCACACACACTCGGGGACACTCTGGGATTCTCCATCTCTCACACACACTCAGGGACTCTCTGGGATTCAATCACACACACTCGGTGACACTCTGTGATTCCCTATCTTTCACACACACTCAGGGATTCCCTATCTCTCACACACACTCGGGAACTCTCTGGAATTCCCTATCTCTCACACACACTAGGGGCCTCTCTGGGATTCCCTATCTCTCACACACACTCGGGGACATTATGGGATTCCATATCTCTTACACACACTCGGGGATTCCCTATCTCTCAGACACACTCGGCGACTCTCTGGCATTCCCTATCTCTTACACACACTCGGGGACGCTCTGCGATTCCCTATCTCTCACACACTCGGGGATTCCCTTACGCTCGAACACACTCGCGGATTCCCTATCTCTCAGACACACTCGGGGACTCTCTGGCATTCCCTACCTCTCACACACACTCGAGACTCTCTAGGATTGAATCTCACACACTCGGGGACACCCTGGGATTCCCTACCACTCACACACACTCGGGGTCACTATGGGAATCCCTGTCTCTCGCACACACTCGGGGACTCTCTGGGATTCCCTACCACTCACACACACTCGGGGTCACTATGGGAATCCCTGTCTCTCGCACACACTCGGGGACTCTCTGGGATTCCCTATCTCTCAGACACACTCGGGCACTCTCTGGGATTCCCTATTTCTCACACACACTCGGGGACTCTCTGGGATTCCCTATTTCTCACACACACTCCGGGACTCTCTGGGATTCCCTATCTCTCACAGACACTCGGGGTCACTTTTGTATTCCCCATCTCTCACACACACTCGGTGACTCTCTGGGATTCTATCACAAACACTAGGGGACACTCTGGGATTCCCTACCACTCACACACACTCGGGGACACTCTGGGATACGCTATCACTCAACCAAACGCGGGGATTCCCTTTCTCTCGCACACTCGCGTATTCCCTTTCTCTCGCACAAACTCGGGGATTCCCAATCTCTCAGACACACTCGGGGACTCTCTGGCATTCCCTATCTCTCACACACACTCGAGACTCTCTGGGATTCAATCACACACACTCGGGGACACCCTCGGATTCCCTACCACTCACACAAACTCGGGGACACTCTGGGATACCCTATCACTCTACCAGACTCGGGATTCCCTATCTCTCTCACACACACTCGGGGATTCCCTATCTCTCACACACACTCAGGGACTCTGGGATTCTATCACACACACTCGGGGACATTCTGGGATTCCATATCTCTTGCACACACTCGGGGATTCCCTATCTCTCGCACACACTCGGGGACTCTCTGGGATTCCCTATCTCTCAGACACACTCGGGAACTCTCTGGGATTCCCTATTTCTCACACACACTCGGGGACTCTCTGGGATTCCCTATTTCTCACACACACTCCGGGACTCTCTGGGATTCCCTATTTCTCACACACACTCGGGGACACTCTGGGATTCCCTATCTCTCACACACACTCGGGGACACTCTGGGATTCCCTATCTCTCACACACACTCGGGGACACGCTGGGATTCCCTATCTCTCACACACACTGGGGGACTCTCTGGGATTCTGTATCTCACACACACTCGGGGACTCACTGGGATTCTATCACACACACTCGGGGACACTCTGGGATTCCCTATATCTCACACACACTCTGGGATTCCCTATCTCTCACACACACTCTGGGATTCCCTATCTCTCACACACACTCGGGGATTCCCTTTCTCTCACACACACTAGGGGACTCGCTGGGATTCCCTACCTCTCACACACACTCCGGGACTCTCTGGGATTCCCTATTTCTCACACACACTCGGGGACACTCTGGGATTCCCTATCTCTCACACACACTCGGGGACACGCTGGGATTCCCTATCTCTCACACACACTGGGGGACTCTCTGGGATTCTGTATCTCACACACACTCGGGGACTCACTGGGATTCTATCACACACACTTGGGGACACTCTGGGATTCCCTATCTCTCACACACACTCCGGGATTCCCTATCTCTCACACACACTCGGGGATTCCCTTTCTCTCACACACACTAGGGGACTCGCTGGGATTCCCTACCTCTCACACACACTCGGTAGCTCTCTGGGATTCCCTATCTCTCACACACACTCTGGGATTCTCTATCTCTCACACACACTCTGGGATTCACTATCTCTCACCCAGGCTCGGGGATTCCCTATCTCTCACCCAGACTCGGGGATTCCCTTACTCTCGCACTCTCTCGGGGATTCCCTATCTCTCACACTCGGGGACTCAATGGGATTCCCTATCTCTCACGCACACTCAGGAACTCTCTGGGATTCCCTATCTCTCACACACAGTCGGGGACACTCTGGGATTCCCTGTCTCTCACACACACTCGGGGACTCTCTAGGATTCCCAATCTCTCACACACTCTCAGGGACTCTCTGGGATTCTATCACACACACTCGGGGACTCTCTGGGTTTCCCTATTTATCACACACACTCGGGGACTCTCTGGCATTCCCTATCTCTTACGCACACTCGGGAACTCTCTGGGATTCCCTATCTCTCAGACACACTCGGGGACTCTCTGGGCTTCCCTATTTCTCACACACACTCGGGGACTCTCTGGCATTCCCTATCTCTCACGCACACTCGGGAACTCTCTGGGATTCCCTATCTCTCAGACACACTCGAGGACTCTCTGGGATTCCCTACTTCTCACACACACTCGGGGACAATCTAGGATTCCCTATCTCTCATACACACTCGGGGACACGCTGGGATTCCCTATCTCTCTCACACACTCGGGGACACTCTGGGATGCCCTATCTCTCACACACACTCTGGGATTCACTATTTCTCACACACACTCGGGGATTCCCTATCTCTCACACACACTCAGGGACTCTGGGATTCTATCACACACACTTGGGGACATTCTGGGATTCCATATCTCTTACACACACTCGGGGATTCCCTATCTCTCGCACACACTCGGGGACTCTCTGGGATTCCCTATCTCTCAGACACACTCGGGCACTCTCTGGGATTCCCTATTTCTCACACACACTCGGGGACTCTCTGGGATTCCCTATTTCTCACACACACTCCGGGACTGTCTGGGATTCCCTATTTCTCACACACACTCGGGGACACTCTGGGATTCCCTATCTCTCACACACACTCGGGGACACGCTGGGATTCCCTATCTCTCACACACACTGGGGGACTCTCTGGGATTCTGTATCTCACACACACTCGGGGACTCACTGGGATTCTATCACACACACTCGGGGACACTCTGGGATTCCCTATCTCTCACACACACTCTGGGATTCCCTATCTCTCACACACACTCCGGGATTCCCTATATCTCACACACACTCGGGGATTCCCTTTCTCTCACACACACTAGGGGACTCGCTGGGATTCCCTACCTCTCACACACACTCGGTAGCTCTCTGGGATTCCCTATCTCTCACACACACTCTGGGATTCTCTATCTCTCACACACACTCTGGGATTCACTATCTCTCACCCAGGCTCGGGGATTCCCTATCTCTCACCCAGACTCGGGGATTCCCTTACTCTCGCACTCTCTCGTGGATTCCCTATCTCTCACACTCGGGGACTCAATGGGATTCCCTATCTCTCACGCACACTCAGGAACTCTCTGGGATTCCCTATCTCTCACACACAGTCGGGGACACTCTGGGATTCCCTATCTCTCACACACACTCGGGGACTCTCTAGGATTCCCAATCTCTCACACACTCTCAGGGACTCTCTGGGATTCTATCACACACACTCGGGGACTCTCTGGGTTTCCCTATTTATCACACACACTCGGGGACTCTCTGGCATTCCCTATCTCTTACGCACACTCGGGAACTCTCTGGGATTCCCTATCTCTCAGACACACTCGAGGACTCTCTGGGATTCCCTACTTCTCACACACACTCGGTGACAATCTAGGATTCCCTATCTCTCATACACACTCGGGGACATGCTGGGATTCTATCACACACACTCAGGGACACTCTGGGATTCCCTATCTCTCACACACACTGGGGGACTCTCTGGGATTCTGTATCTCACACACACTCGGGGACTCACTGGGATTCTATCACACACACTCGGGGACACTCGGGGATTCCCTATCTCTCACACACACTCCGGGATTCCCTATCTCTCACACACACTCGGGGACTCGCTGAAATTCCCTACCTCTCACACACACTCGGTAACTCTCTGGGATTCCCTATCTCTCTCACACACTCTGGGATTCACTATCTCTCACACACACTCTGGGATTCCCTATATCTCACCCAGACTCGGGAATTCCCTTTCTCTCGCACACTGTCGGGGATTCACTATTTCTCACTCAGGCTCGGGAATTCACTATTTCTCACCCAGAATCGGGGATTCCCTTTCTCTCGCACACACACAGGGATCCCCTATCTCTCACACACACTCTGGGATTCCCTATCTCTCACACACACTCTGGGATTCCCTATCTCTCACACACACTCTGGGATTCCCTATCTCTCACACACACTCTGGGATTCACTATTTCTCACTCAGGCTCGGGAATTCACTATCTCTCACCCAGAATCGGGGATTCCCTTTCTCTCGCACACACTCTGGGATTCCCTTTCTCTCGCACACACTCTGGGATTCACTATCTCTCACACGCAGTCGGGGACACTCTGGGTTTGCCTATCTCTCACACACACTCGGGGACTCTCTGGGATTCCCTATCTCTCACGCACACTCGGGAACTCTCTGGGATTCCCTGTCTCTCACGCACAATCGGGGACACTCTGGGATTCCCTATCTCTCACACACACTCGGGGACTCTCTAGCATTCCCAATCTCTCACACACACTCGGGGACTCTCTAGCATTCCCAATCTCTCACACACACTCGGGGACTCTCTGGGATTCCCTATTTCTCACACACACTCGGGGACACTCTGGGATTCCCTATTTCTCACACACACTCGGGGACACTCTGGGATTCCCTATTTCTCACACACATTCGGGGACACTCTGGGATTCCCTATCTCTCAGATATACTCGGGAACGCTCTGGAATTCCCTATCTCTCATTATACTCGGGAACTCTCTGGAATTCCCTATCTCTCACACACACTCGGGGATCCCCTATCTCACACACACACTCGAGGACTCTCTGGGATTCCCTATCTCTCACATATACTCGGGAACTCTCTGGAATTCCTTTTCTCTCACACATACTCGGGGACTCTCTGGGATTCCCTGTCAGTCACACACAATCTGGGACACTCTGGGATTCCCTAGCTCTCACACACTCGGGGACACTCTGGGATTCTCTATCTCTCACACACACTCAGGGCCAATCTGGGATTCTCTCTCACACACTCGGGACATCTCTGGGATCCTTATCTTTCACACACACTCGGGAACTCTCCGGGATTCCCTATCTGTCACACACACTCGGGGACTCTCTGGGATTCCCTATCTCTCACATATACTCGTAAACTCTCTGGAATTCCCGATCTCTCACACACACTAGGGGACGCCATGGGATTCCCTATCTCTCACACACTCGGGGATTCCCTTACGCTCGAACACACTCGCGGATTCCCTATCTCTCAGACACACTCGGGTACTCTCTGGCATTCCCTATCTCTCACACACACTCGAGACTCCCTGGGATTCAATCACACACACTCGGGGACACCCTGGGATTCCCTACCACTGACACACACTCGGGGTCACTATGGGAATCCCTATCTCTCGCACACACTCGGGGACTCTCTGGGATTCCCTATCTCTCACACACACTCAGGGACACTTTGGGATTCCCTATCGCTCACACACACTGGGGGACTCTCTGGGATTCTGTATCTCACACACACTCGGGGACTCACTGGGTTTCAATCACACACACTCGGGGACACTCTGGGATTCCCTATCTCTCACACACTCTCGGGGATTCCCCATCTCTCACACACACGCGGCGACTCTCTGGGATTCCTTATCTCTCACATATACTCGGGAACTCTCTGCGATTCCCTATCTCTCACACATGTACTCGGGGACTCTCTGGAATTCCCTATCTCTCACACACACTCGTGGACTCTCTGGGATTCCCTATCTCTCACACACACTCCAGGACACTCTGGGATTCCCTACCTCCATCACACACTCGGGGACTATCTGGGATTCTGCATCTCACACACACTCGGAGACTCACTGGGATTGTATCACACACACTCGGGGACACTCTGGGATACACTATCTCTGACACACACTCGGGGATTCCCTCTCACACACACTTGGGGTTTCCCTATGTCTCACACACACTCAGGGAATCCCTATCTCTCACACACACTCAGGGACACTCTGGGATTCAATCACACACACTCTCACACACATTCGGGGACACTCTGGGATTCCCTATCTCTCACACACACTCGGGGACACTCTGGGATTCCCTATCTCTCACACACACTCAGGGCCTATCTGGGATTCTCTCTCACACACTCGGGGAATCTCTGGGGTCCCTATCTCTCAGACACAATCGGGGACTCTCTGGCATTCCCTATCTTTCACACACACGCGGGGACTATCTAGGATTCTATCACACACACTCGGGGACATTCTGGGATTCCCTACCTCTCACACACACTCGGTGACTCTCTGGGATTCCCTACCTCTCACACACACTCGGGGACACTCTGGGATTCCCTCCCACACTCCGGGACTCCCTGGGATACCCTATCAATCTCACATACTCTGGGATTCCCTATCTCTCACACACACTCGGGGAATCCCTATCTCTCACACACACAGTCGGGGATTCCCTGTCGCTCACACACTCTCGGGGATTCCCTATCTCTCACACACACTCGGGGATTCCCTATCTCTCACACACACTCGGGGACACTGGGATTCCCCATCTCTCACACACACTCGGGGACAGTCTGGGATTCTGTATCTCACACACACTCGGGGACTCTCTGGGATTTTATCACACACTCCGGGACTCTCTGGGATACCCTATCTCTCACACACACTCTGGGATTCCCTATCTTTCACACACTCTCGGGAACTCTCTGGGATTCACTATCTCTCACCCAGGCTCTGCGATTCACGACCTCTCACCCAGACCCGGGGATTCCCTTTCTCTCGGACAAACTCGGGGATTCCCTTTCTCTCGCACACACTCGGGGGATTCCCTTTCTCTCGCAACACTCTGGGATTCCCTTTCTCTCGCACACACTCTGGGATTCCCTTTCTCTCACATACATTCGGGGACACTCTGGGATTCCCTATATCTCACACACACACCGGGACACTCTGGGATTCCCGATATCTCACACACACACCGGGACACTCTGGGATTCCCTATATCTCACACACACACCGGGACACTCTGGCATTCCCTATCTCTCACACACACTCGGGGATTCCCTATCTCTCACACACACTCGGGGATTCACTATCTCTCACCCAGGCTCTGGGATTCACTATCTCTCACCCAGAGTCGGGGATTCCCTTTCTCTCACACACTCGGGGATTGCCTTTCTCTCGCACACACTCGGGGATTCCCTGTCTCTCAGACACACTCGCGGTCTCTCTGTCATTCCCTATCTCTCACACACACTCGAGACTCTGTGGGATTCAATCACATACACTCGGGGACACCCTGGGATTCCCTACCACTCACACACACTCGGGGTCACTATGGGATTCCCTATCTCTCACACACACTCGGGAACTCTCTGGGATTCCCTATCTCTCACACAAACTCGGGGACAGTCTGGGATTCCCTACCTCTCACACAAACTTGGGGACTCTTTGGGATTCTGTATCTCACACACACTCGGCGACTCTCTGGGATTCTGTATCTCTCACAAACTCGGGGACTCTCTGGGATTCTATCACACACTCCGGGACTCCCTGGGATACCCTATCAATCTCACATACTCTGGGATTCCCTATCTCTCACACACTCGGGGATTCCCTATCGCTCACACACACTCGGGGACAGTCTGGGATTCTGTATCTCACACACACTCGGGGACTCTCTGGGATTTTATCACACACTTCGGGACTCTCTGGGATACCCTATCTCTCACACACACTCTGGGATTCACTATCTCTCACCCAGGCTCTGGGATTCACAATCTCTCACCCACCCTGGCATTCCCTTTCTCTCGCACACTCGGGGATTCCCTGCCTCTCAGACACACTCGCGGACTCTTTGGCATTCCCTATCTCTCACACACACTCGGGGACTCTCTGGGATTCCCAATCTCTCACACACACTCGGGGAGTCTCTGGGATTCCCTATCTCTCACACACTGTCGGGGACACTCCAGGATTCCCTATCTCTCGCACACACTCGGGGACACTCTGGGATTCCCAATCTCTTACTCAACTTCGGGGATTCTCTGGAATTCCCTATCTCTCCGACACACTCTGGGATTCCCTATCTCTCACACCCACTCGGCGCCTCTATGGGATTCCCTATCTCTCACGCACACTCGGGAACTCTCTGGGAATCCCTAACTCTCACCCACACTCGGGATCACTCTGGGATTCCCCATCTCTCACACACACTCGGGGATTCGCTATCTCTCACACACACTCGGGTCACTCCAGGATTCCCTATCTCTCACACACTCTCGGGGACACTCCGGGATTCCGTATCTCTCACGCACACTCGGGGACACTCCGGGATTCCGTATCTCTCACGCACACTCGGGGACACTCTGGGATTCCCTATCCCCCTCACACACTCGGGGATTCCCTATCTCTCACACACACTCGGGGACACTCCGGGATTCCCTATCACTCACGCACACTCGGGGACTCTCTGGGATTCCCTCTCTCTCACACACACTCGGGAACAGTCTGGGATTCCCTATCTCTCACACACACTCGGGGACTCTCCGGAATCCCCTATCACTCAGACACACTCGGGACACTCTGGGATTCCCTATATCTCACACACTCTCGCGGACACTCCAGGATTCCCTATCTCTCACACACTCTCGGGGACACTCTGGGATTCACAATCTCTGACTCAAATTCGTGGATTCCATATCTCTCACACACACACTCGGGGACTCTCTGGAATTCCCTATCTCTCAGACACACTCAGGGACACTCTGGGATTCCCGACCTCTCACGCACACTCGGGAACTCTCTGGGAATCCCTAACTCTCACGCACACTCGGGGACACTCCGGGATTCCCTATCTCTCAGACACACTCGGGGACACTCTGGGATTCCCGACCTCTCACGCACACTCGGGAACTCTCTGGGATTCCCTACCTCTCACGCACACTCGGGAACTCTCTGGGAATCCCTAACTCTCACGCACACTCGGGGACTCTCTGGAATTCCCTATCTCTCAGACACACTCGGGGACACTCTGGGATTCCCGACCTCTCACGCACACTCGGGAACTCTCTGGGATTCCCTACCTCTCACGCACACTCGGGAACTCTCTGGGAATCCCTACCTCTCACGCACACTCGGGAACTCTCTGGGAATCCCTAACTCTCACGCACACTCGGGGACACTCCGGGATTCCCTATCTCTCACACACTCTCGGGGACACTCCAGGATTCCCTATCTCTCACACACTCTCGGGGACACTCCAGGATTCCCAATCTCTCACACACACTCCGGGACACGCTGGGATTCCCTAGCTCTCTCACACTCGGGGACTCACTGGGATTCTATCACGCACATTCGGGGACTTTCTGGGATTCCCTATCTCTCTCACACACTGGGGGACTCTCTGGGATTCTGTATCTCGCACACACTCGGGGACTCACTGGGATTCTATCACACACACTCGGGGACACTCGGGGATTCCCTATCTCTCACACACACTCTGGGATTCCCTATCGCTTACACACACTCGGGGACTCGCTGAGATTCCCTAGCTCTCACACACACTCGGAAACTCTCTGGGATTCCCTATCTCTCACACACACACTGGGATTCACTATTTCTCACTCAGGCTCGGGGATTCACTATCTCTCACCCAGAATCGGGGATTCCCTATCTCTCACACACACTCGGGGACACTCTGGGATTCCCTATCTCTCACACACACTCAGGGACACTCTGTGATTCCCTATCTCTCAGATATACTCGGGAACCCTCTGGAATTCCCTATCTCTCATTATATTCGGGAACTGTCTGGAATTCCCTATCTCTCACACACACTCGGGGATCCCCTATCTCACACACACACTCGGGAACTCTCTGGGATTCCCTATCTCTCACAAAGACTCGGGAACTCTCTGGAATTCCCTATCTCTCACACATACTCGGGGACTCTCTGGGATTCCCTATCACTCACACACAATCTGGGACACTCTGGGATTCCCTAGCTCTCACACACTCGGGGACTCACTGGGATTCTATCACACACACTCAGGGACACTCTGGGATTCCCTATCTCTCACACACACTGGGGGACTCTCTGGGATTCTGTATCTCACACACACTCGGGGACTCACTGGGATTCTATCACACACACTCTGGGTTTCCCTATCTCTCACACACACTCGGGGATTCCCTATCTCTCGCACACACTCGTGGACTCTCTGGGATTCCCTATCTCTCACACACACTCTGGGATTCCCTATCTCTCACACACACTCTGGGATTCCCTATATCTCACACACACTCTGGGATTCCCTATATCTCACACACACTCTGGGATTCACTATCTCTCAGCCAGGCTCGGGGATTCACTATCTCTCAGCCAGGCCCGGGGATTCCGTTTCTCTCGCACACACTCGGGGATTCCCTTACGCTCGAACACACTCGCGGATTCCCTATCTCTCAGACACACTCGGGTACTCTCTGGCATTCCCTATCTCTCACACACACTCGAGACTCCCTGGGATTCAATCACACACACTCGGGGACACCCTGGGATTCCCTACCACTGACACACACTCGGGGTCACTATGGGAATCCCTATCTCTCGCACACACTCGGGGACTCTCTGGGATTCCCTATCTCTCACACACACTCAGGGACACTTTGGGATTCCCTATCGCTCACACACACTGGGGGACTCTCTGGGATTCTGTATCTCACACACACTCGGGGACTCACTGGGTTTCAATCACACACACTCGGGGACACTCTGGGATTCCCTATCTCTCACACACTCTCGGGGATTCCCCATCTCTCACACACACGCGGCGACTCTCTGGGATTCCTTATCTCTCACATATACTCGGGAACTCTCTGCGATTCCCTATCTCTCACACATGTACTCGGGGACTCTCTGGAATTCCCTATCTCTCACACACACTCGTGGACTCTCTGGGATTCCCTATCTCTCACACACACTCCAGGACACTCTGGGATTCCCTACCTCCATCACACACTCGGGGACTATCTGGGATTCTGCATCTCACACACACTCGGAGACTCACTGGGATTGTATCACACACACTCGGGGACACTCTGGGATACACTATCTCTGACACACACTCGGGGATTCCCTCTCACACACACTTGGGGTTTCCCTATATCTCACACACACTCAGGGACACTCTGGGATTCAATCACACACACTCTCACACACATTCGGGGACACTCTGGGATTCCCTATCTCTCACACACACTCGGGGACACTCTGGGATTCCCTATCTCTCACACACACTCAGGGCCTATCTGGGATTCTCTTTCACACACTCGGGGAATCTCTGGGGTCCCTATCTCTCAGACACAATCGGGGACTCTCTGGCATTCCCTATCTTTCACACACACGCGGGGACTATCTAGGATTCTATCACACACACTCGGGGACATTCTGGGATTCCCTACCTCTCACACACACTCGGTGACTCTCTGGGATTCCCTACCTCTCACACACACTCGGGGACACTCTGGGATTCCCTCCCACACTCCGGGACTCCCTGGGATACCCTATCAATCTCACATACTCTGGGATTCCCTATCTCTCACACACACTCGGGGAATCCCTATCTCTCACACACACAGTCGGGGATTCCCTGTCGCTCACACACTCTCGGGGATTCCCTATCTCTCACACACACTCGGGGATTCCCTATCTCTCACACACACTCGGGGACACTGGGATTCCCCATCTCTCACACACACTCGGGGACAGTCTGGGATTCTGTATCTCACACACACTCGGGGACTCTCTGGGATTTTATCACACACTCCGGGACTCTCTGGGATACCCTATCTCTCACACACACTCTGGGATTCCCTATCTTTCACACACTCTCGGGAACTCTCTGGGATTCACTATCTCTCACCCAGGCTCTGCGATTCACGACCTCTCACCCAGACCCGGGGATTCCCTTTCTCTCGGACAAACTCGGGGATTCCCTTTCTCTCACACACACTCGGGGATTCCCTTTCTCTCGCACACACTCGGGGGATTCCCTTTCTCTCGCAACACTCTGGGATTCCCTTTCTCTCCCACACACTCTGGGATTCCCTTTCTCTCACATACATTCGGGGACACTCTGGGATTCCCTATCTCTCACACACACTCGGGGACACTCTGGGATTCCCTATATCTCACACACACACCGGGACACTCTGGGATTCCCTATATCTCACACACACACCGGGACACTCTGGCATTCCCTATCTCTCACACACACTCGGGGATTCCCTATCTCTCACACACACTCGGGGATTCACTATCTCTCGCCCAGGCTCTGGGATTCACTATCTCTCACCCAGAGTCGGGGATTCCCTTTCTCTCACACACTCGGGGATTGCCTTTCTCTCGCACACACTCGGGGATTCCCTGTCTCTCAGACACACTCGCGGTCTCTCTGTCATTCCCTATCTCTCACACACACTCGAGACTCTGTGGGATTCAATCACATACACTCGGGGACACCCTGGGATTCCCTACCACTCACACACACTCGGGGCCTCTCTGGGATTCCCTATCTCTCACACACACTCGGGAACTCTCTGGGATTCTGTATCTCACACACACTCGGCGACTCTCTGGGATTCTGTATCTCTCACAAACTCGGGGACTCTCTGGGATTCTATCACACACTCCGGGACTCCCTGGGATACCCTATCAATCTCACATACTCTGGGATTCCCTATCTCTCACACACTCGGGGATTCCCTATCGCTCACACACTCTCGGGGACAGTCTGGGATTCTGTATCTCACACACACTCGGGGACTCTCTGGGATTTTATCACACACTTCGGGACTCTCTGGGATACCCTATCTCTCACACACACTCTGGGATTCACTATCTCTCACCCAGGCTCTGGGATTCACAATCTCTCACCCACCCTGGCATTCCCTTTCTCTCGCACACACTCGGGGATTCCCTTTTTCTCGCACACACTCGGGGGATTCCCTTTCTCTCGCACACACTCTGGGATTCCCTTTCTCTCGCACACACTCTGGGATTCCCTTTCTCTCGCACACACTCCTGGATTCCCTTTCTCGCGCACACACTCCTGGATTCCCTTTCTCGCGCACACACTCCTGGATTCCCTTTCTCGCGCACACACTCCTGGATTCCCTATCTCTCACACGCACTCTGGGATTCCCTATCTCTCACACGCACTCTGGGATTCCCTATCTCTCACACACATTCGGGGACACTCTGGGATTCCCTATCTCTCACACACATTCGGGGACACTCTGGGATTCCCTATCTCTCACACACATTCGGGGACACTCTGGGAGTCCCTATCTCTCACACATACTCCGGGACACTCTGGGATTCCCTATCTCTCACACACACTCGGGGATTCCCTATCTCTCACACACACTCTGGGATTCACTATCTCTCAACCAGACTCGGGGATTCCCGTTCTCTCGCACATCCGGAGATTCCTTTACGCTCGCACACACTCGGGGATTCCCTGTCTCTCAGACACACTCGCGGACTCTCTAGCATTCCCTATCTCTCACACACACTCGAGACTCTCTGGGATTCAATCACACACACACTCGGGGACACCCTGGGATTCCCTATCTCTCACACACACTCGGGGACTCTCTGGGATTCTGTATCTCTCACAAACTCGGGGACTCTCTGTGATTCTATCACACACTCCGGGACTCCCTGGGATACCCTATCAATCTCACATACTCTGGGATTCCCTATCTCTCACACACTCTCGGGGATTCCCTATCTCTCACACACACTCGGGGATTCCCTATCTCTCACACACACTCGGGGATTCCCTATCTCTCACACACACTCGGGGATTCCCTCTCTCTCACATATACTCGGGGCCTCTCTGGAATTCCCTATCACTCACACACACTCGGGGACTCTCTACGATTCCCTATCTCTCACACACACTCCGGGACACTCTAGGATTCCCTATCTTGTCACACACTCGGGGACTCACTGGGATTCTATCACACACATTTGGTGACACTCTGGGATTGCCTTTCTCACACACACACTCGGGGACTCTCTCGGATTCATTATCTCTCTCACACACTCAGGGACTCTCTGTGATTCTATCACACACACTCGGGTATACTCTGGGATTCCCTAACTCTCACATATTCTCGGGAACTTTCTGGAATTCCCTATCTCTCACACACACTCCGGGACTCTCTGGGATTCCCTATCTCTCGCACACACGCCGGGACTCTCTGGGATTCCCTATCTCTCACACATACTTGGGGACACTCTGGGTTTCCCTATCTCTCACACACACTCGGGGACACTCTGGGATTCTGTATCTCACACAAACTCGGGGATTCTCTGGGATTTTATCACACACTCCGGGACTCTCTGGGACACCCTATCTCTCACACACACTCAGGGATTCACTATCTCTCACCCAGGCTCTGGGATTCACTATCTCTCACCCAGACCCGGGTATTCCCTTTCTCTTGCTCACACTCGGGGGATTCCCATTCTCGCGCACACACTCTGGGATTCCCTTTTTCTCGCACACACTCTGGGATTCCCTTTTTCTTGCACACACTCTGGGATTCCCTTTTTCTCGCACACACTCTGGGATTCCCTATCTCTCACACACACTCAGGGACACTCTGGGATTCCCTATCTCTCACACACACTCGGGCACTCTCTAGGATTCCCAATCTCTCACACACACTCAGGGACTCTCTGGGATTCTGAGTGTGTGTGAGAGATTGGGAATCCTAGAGAGTCCCTATCACACAGACTCCGAGACACTCTGGGATTCCCTATCTCTCACACACACTCGGGGATTCTCTATCTCTCACACACAGTCTGGGATTCACTATCTCTCACCCTGGATCTGGGATTCACTATCTCTCACCCAGGTTCTGGGATTCACTATCTCTCAAGAGACTCGGGGATTCCCTTTCTCCCGCACACTCGGGGATTCCCTTTCTCTCGCACGCACTCGGGGATTCCCTGTCTCTCAGACACACTCGCGGACACTCTGACATTCCTTATCTCTTACACACACTCGAGACTCTCTGGGATTCAATCACACTCACTCGGTGTCACTATGGGATTCCCTATCTATCACACACACTCGGGTATACTCTGGGATTCCCTAACTCTCACATATTCTCGGGAACTTTCTGGAATTCCCTATCTCTCACACACACTCCGGGACTCTCTGGGATTCCCTATCTCTCGCACACACGCCGGGACTCTCTGGGATTCCCTATCTCTCACACATACTTGGGGACACTCTGGGTTTCCCTATCTCTCACACACACTCGGGGACACTCTGGGATTCTGTATCTCACACAAACTCGGGGATTCTCTGGGATTTTATCACACACTCCGGGACTCTCTGGGACACCCTATCTCTCACACACACTCAGGGATTCACTATCTCTCACCCAGGCTCTGGGATTCACTATCTCTCACCCAGACCCGGGTATTCCCTTTCTCTCGCACACACTCGGGGGATTCCCATTCTCGCGCACACACTCTGGGATTCCCTTTTTCTCGCACACACTCTGGGATTCCCTTTTTCTCGCACACACTCTGGGATTCCCTTTTTCTCGCACACACTCTGGGATTCCCTATCTCTCACACACACTCAGGGACACTCTGGGATTCCCTATCTCTCACACACACTCGGGGACTCTCTAGGATTCCCAATCTCTCACACACACTCAGAATCCCAGAGAGTCCCTGAGTGTGTGTGAGAGATTGGGAATCCTAGAGAGTCCCTATCACACAGACTCCGAGACACTCTGGGATTCCCTATCTCTCACACACACTCGGGGATTCTCTATCTCTCACACACAGTCTGGGATTCACTATCTCTCACCCTGGTTCTGGGATTCACTATCTCTCACCCAGGTTCTGGGATTCACTATCTCTCAAGAGACTCGGGGATTCCCTTTCTCTCGCACACTCGGGGATTCCCTTTCTCTCGCACGCACTCGGGGATTCCCTGTCTCTCAGACACACTCGCGGACACTCTGACATTCCTTATCTCTTACACACACTCGAGACTCTCTGGGATTCAATCACACACACTCGGTGTCACTATGGGATTCCCTATCTATCACACACACTCGGGGCCTCTCTGGGATTCCCTATCTCTCACACACACTCGGGGACTCTCTGGGATTCTATCACACACACTCGGGGACATTCTGAGATTCCCTACCTCTCACACACACGCTTGGATTCCCTATCTCTCACACTCGGGGACTCTATGGGAGTCCCTGTCTCTCATGCACACTCGGGAACTCTCTGGGATTCCCTATCTCTCAGACACACTCGGGGACTCTCTGGGATTCCCTATTTCTCACACACACTCGGGGACTCTCTGGAATTCCCTATCTCTCACACACACTCGGGGATTCCCTATCTCTCACACACACTCGGGGACTCTCTGGGATTCCCTACCTCACACACACACTCCGGGACACTCTGGGATTCCCTATCTCTCTCACACACGCGGGGACTCTCTGGGATTCTATCACACACACTCGTGGAAACCGTGGGATTTCCTATCTCTCACACACACTCCGGGACACTCTGGGATTCCCTATCTCTCACACTCGGGGACTCACTGGGATTCTATCACACACACTTGGGGACTCTCTCGGATTCCCTATCTCTCACACACACTCGGGGACTCTCGGGGATTCCCTATCTCTCTCACACACTCGGGGACTCTCTCGGAATCTATCACACACACTCGGGGACATTCTGTGATTCACTATCTCTCACACACACTCGGGGATTCCCTATCTCTCACACACACTCAGGGCATTCCGGGATTCCCTATCTCTCACACACGCTCGGGGACACTCCGGGATTCCATATCTCACTCACACACTCGGGGATCCCTATCTCTCAGAGCCACTCGGGGACTCTCTGGGATTCCTTATCTCTCACACACACTCGGGGACTCGCTGGGATTCCCTACCTCTCACCCACATTCTGGGATTCCCTCTCTCTCGCACACACTCGGGGACTCTCTGGGATTCTCTATCTCTGACACACTCGGGGACACTCTGGGAATCCCTAACTCTCACGCACACTCGGGGAAACTCTGGGATTCCCTATCTCTCACACACACTCGGGGACTCGCTGGGATTCCCTCTCTCTCACACATACTTGGGGACAGTCTGGGATTCCCTTCCTCACACACTCGGGGATTTCCTATCTCTCACACACACTCGGGGACACTCTGGGATTCCCAAACTCTCACTCACCTTCGGGATTCCCTATCTCTCACACACACTCGCGGACAGTCTGGGATTCCCTCTCTCACACACACTCGGGGACTCTCTGAAATTCCCTATCTCTCACGCACAGTCGGGAACTATCTGGGAATCCCTAACACTCACACACACTTGGGGACACTCCGGGATTCTCGATCTCTCACACACTCTCGCGGACACTCCAGGATTCCCTATCTCTCACACACACTCGGGGACTCTCTGAGATTCCCTATCTCTCACACACTCTCGGGGACACTTCAGGATTCCCTATCTCTCACACACTCTCGGGGACCCTCCAGGATTCCCTATCTCTCGCACACACTCGGGGACACTCTGGGATTCCCAATCTCTTATTCAACTTCGGGGATTCCATATCTCTCACACTCACTCGGCGACTCTCTGGGAATCCCTATCTCTCACGCACACTCGGGAACTCTCTGGGAATCCCTAACTCTCACGCAGACTCGGGGACACTCTGGGATTCCCTATCTCTCACACACAATCGGGGATTCGCTATCTCTCACACACATTCGGGTAACTCCGGGATTCCCTATCTCACACACTCTCGGGGACACTCCGGGATTCCCTATCTCTCACCCGCACTCGGGGGCAGTCTGGGATTCCCTATCTCTGACACACTCGGGGACACTCAGGGATTCCCTATCTCTGACACACTCGGGGACACTCAGGGATTCCCTATCTCTCACACACACTCGGGGACTCTCTGGGATTCTATCACACACACTCGGGGACACTCTGGGATTCCCTATCTCTCACGCACACTCGGGAACTCTCTGGGAATCCCTACCTCTCACGCACACTCGGGGACACTCTGGGATTCCCTATCTCTCTCACACACTCGGGGACTCTCTGGGACTCCCCATCTCTCACACACACTCGGGGATTCAGTATCTCTCACACATGCTCGGGTCACTCCGGGATTCCCTATCTCGCACACACTCTCGGGGACACTCCGGGATTCTCTATATCTCACACACTCTCGGGGACCCTCCAGGATTCCCTATCTCTCACACACTCTCGGGGACCCTCCAGGATTCCCTATCTCTCACACACTCTCGGGGACCCTCCAGGATTCCCTATCTCTCACACATACTAGGGGAGACTCGGATTCCGAATCTCTTACTCACCCTCGGGGATTCCGTATCACTCACACACACTCGGGAACTCTCTGCGAATTCCTAACTCTCACGCACACTCGGGCACACTCTGGGATTCCCTATCTCTCACACACACTCGGGGATTCCCTATCTCTCTCACACACACTCGGGGACTCTCTGGGATTCCCTATCTCTCAAGCACTCTCGGGAACTCTCTGGGAATCCCTAACTCTCACGCACACTCGGGCACACTCTGGGATTCCCTATCTCTCACACACACTCGGGGATTCCCTATCTCTCTCACACACACTCGGTTACACTCCGGGATTCCCTATCTCTCTCACACACACTCGGTTACACTCCGGGATTCCCTATCTCTCACACAGTCGGGGACACTCCTGGATTCCCTAACCCTCACACACACTCGGGGACACTCTGGGATTCCCTATCTCTCACACACACTCGGGGACATTCTGGGATTCCCTATCTCTGACACACTGGGGACACTCCGGGATTCCCTATCTCTCACGCACACTCGGGGACACTCTGGGATTCCCTATGGCTCTCACACACTCGGGGACAGTCTGGGATTCCCAATCTCTTACTCAACTTCGGGGATTCCATATCTCTCACACACACTCGGGAACTCTCTGTAATTCCCTATCTCTCACACACTCTCCGGGACACTCTGGGATTCCCGATCTCTCACACCCACTCGGCGACTCTCTGGGAATCCCTATCTCTCACGCACACTTGGGAACTCTCTGGGAATCCCTAACTCTCACGCAGACTCGGGGACACTCTGGGATTCCCTATCTCTCACACACATTCGGGTAACTCCGGGATTCCCTATCTCTCACACACTCTCGGGGACACTCCGGGATTCCCTATCTCTCAGGCACACTCGGGGACACTCTGGGATTCCCTATGTCTCTCACACACTCGGGGACACTCCGGGATTCCCTATCTCTCACACACTCTCGGGGACACTCCGGGATTCCCTATCTCTCACACACTCTCGGGACACTCCGGGATTCCCTATCTCTCACGCACACTCGGGGACACTCCGGGATTCCCTATGTCTCTCACACACTCGGGGACAGTCTGGGATTCCCTCTCTCACATACACTCGGGGATTCCCGATCTCTCACACACACTCGAGGACACTCTGGGATTCCCTATCTCTCACACAAACTCGGGGACAGTCTGGGATTCCCTCTCTCACACACACTCGGGAAATCTCTGGGATTCCATATCTCTCACACACACTTGGGGACACGCCGGGATTCCCTATCTCTCACACACTCTCGCGGAAACTCCAGGTTTCCCTATCTCTCACACACACTCGGGGACACGCTGGGATTCCCAATCTCATACTCAACTTCGGGGATTCCATATCTCTCACACACACTCGGGGACTCTCTGGAATTCCCTATCTCTCACGCACACTCGGGGACACTCCGGGATTCCCTATCTCTCACACCCACTCGGCGACTCTCTGTGAATCCCTAACTCTCACGCACACTCGGGGACACTCTGGGATTCCCTATCTCTCACACACACTCGGGTAACTCCGGGATTCCCTATCTCTCACACACTCTCGGGGACACTCCAGGATTCCCTATCTCTCACGCACACTCGGGGACACTCTGGGATACCCTATCTCTCACACACATTCGGGGACAGTCTGGGATTCCCTCTCTCACACACACTCGGGGACTCTCTGGGATTCCATATCTCTCACACACTCCCGGGGACACTCTGGAATTCCCTATCTCTCACACACACTCGGGACTCTCTGGGATTCCCTATCTCTCGCACACACTCGGGGACAATCTGGGATTCCCTATCTCTCACACACTCCCGGGGACACTCCGGGATTCCCTATCTCTCAGACACTCTTGGGGACATTCCGGGATTCCCTATCTCTCACACACTCTCGGGGACACTCCGGGATTCCCTATCTCTCACACACTCTCGGGGAAACTCCGGGATTCTCTATATGTCACACACTCTCGGGGACACTCCGGGCTTCTCTATATCTCACACACTCTCTGGGACCCTCCGGGATTCCCTATCTCTTACACATACTCGGGGACACTCTGGGATTCCCAATCTCTTTCTCACCCTCGGGGATTCCGTATCTCTCACACACACTCGGGGACTCTCTGGGATTCCCTATCTCTCACACACTCTCGAGGACACTCTGGGATTCCCTATCTCTCACATACACTCGGGGACTCTCTGGGATTCCCTATCTCTCACACGCACTCGGGGACACTCAGGGATTCCCTACCTCTCACACGCACTCGGGGACACTCTGGGATTCCCTATCTCTGACACACTCGGGGACAATCTGGGAGTCCCTATCTCTGACACACTCGGGGACACTCTGGGATTCCCTATCTCTCACGCACAGTCGGGAACTCTCTGGGAATCCCTAACTCTCACGCACACACGGGGACACTCTGGGATTCCCTATCTCTCACACACTCTCGGGGATCCCTATCTCTCCGAGACACTCGGGGACTCTCTGGGATTCCCTATCTCTCACCCACATTCTGGGATTCCCCATCACTCGCACACACTAGGGGACTCTCTGGGAATCCCTATCTCTCACGCACACTCGGGAACTGTCTGGGAATCCCTAACTCTCGCGCACACTCGGGGACTCTCTGGGAATCCCTAACTCTCGCGCACACTCGGGGACACTCGGGGATTCCCTATCTCTGACACACTCGGGGACACTCTGGGAGTCCCTATCTCTGACACACTCGGGGACACTCTGGGATTCCCTATCTCTCACGCACAGTCGGGAACTCTCTGGGAATCCCTAACTCTCACGCACACACGGGGACACTCTGGGATTCCCTATCTTTCACACACTCTCGGGGACACTCCGGGATTCCCTATCTCTCACACACTCTCGGGGATCCCTATCTCTCCGAGACACTCGGGGACTCTCTGGGATTCCCTATCTCTCACCCACATTCTGGGATTCCCCATCACTCGCACACACTAGGGGACTCTCTGGGATTCCCTATCTCTCACGCACACTCGGGAACTGTCTGGGAATCCCTAACTCTCGCGCACACTCGGGGACTCTCTGGGAATCCCTAACTCTCGCGCACACTCGGGGACACTCGGGGATTCCCTATCTCTCACCCACACTCGGGGATTCCCTATCTCTCACCCACACTCGGGGATTCCCTATCTCTCACCCACACTCGGGGATTCCCTATCTCTCACCCACACTCGGGGATTCCCTATCTCTCTCACACACACTCGGGGACTCTCTGGGATTCCCTATCTCTCAAGCACTCTCGGGAACTCTCTGGGAATCCCTAACTCTCACGCACACTCGGGCACACTCTGGGATTCCCTATCTCTCACACACACTCGGGGATTCCCTATCTCTCTCACACACACTCGGTTACACTCCGGGATTCCCTATCTCTCTCACACACACTCGGTTACACTCCGGGATTCCCTATCTCTCACACAGTCGGGGACACTCCTGGATTCCCTAACCCTCACACACACTCGGGGACACTCTGGGATTCCCTATCTCTCACACACACTCGGGGACATTCTGGGATTCCCTATCTCTGACACACTGGGGACACTCCGGGATTCCCTATCTCTCACGCACACTCGGGGACACTCTGGGATTCCCTATGGCTCTCACACACTCGGGGACAGTCTGGGATTCCCAATCTCTTACTCAACTTCGGGGATTCCATATCTCTCACACACACTCGGGAACTCTCTGTAATTCCCTATCTCTCACACACTCTCCGGGACACTCTGGGATTCCCGATCTCTCACACCCACTCGGCGACTCTCTGGGAATCCCTATCTCTCACGCACACTTGGGAACTCTCTGGGAATCCCTAACTCTCACGCAGACTCGGGGACACTCTGGGATTCCCTATCTCTCACACACATTCGGGTAACTCCGGGATTCCCTATCTCTCACACACTCTCGGGGACACCCCGGGATTCCCTATCTCTCAGGCACACTCGGGGACACTCTGGGATTCCCTATGTCTCTCACACACTCGGGGACACTCCGGAATTCCCTATCTCTCACACACTCTCGGGGACACTCCGGGATTCCCTATCTCTCACACACTCTCGGGACACTCCGGGATTCCCTATCTCTCACGCACACTCGGGGACACTCCGGGATTCCCTATGTCTCTCACACACTCGGGGACAGTCTGGGATTCCCTCTCTCACATACACTCGGGGATTCCCGATCTCTCACACACACTCGAGGACACTCTGGGATTCCCTATCTCTCACACAAACTCGGGGACAGTCTGGGATTCCCTCTCTCACACACACTCGGGAAATCTCTGGGATTCCATATCTCTCACACACACTTGGGGACACGCCGGGATTCCCTATCTCTCACACACTCTCGCGGAAACTCCAGGTTTCCCTATCTCTCACACACACTCGGGGACACGCTGGGATTCCCAATCTCATACTCAACTTCGGGGATTCCATATCTCTCACACACACTCGGGGACTCTCTGGAATTCCCTATCTCTCACGCACACTCGGGGACACTCCGGGATTCCCTATCTCTCACACCCACTCGGCGACTCTCTGTGAATCCCTAACTCTCACGCACACTCGGGGACACTCTGGGATTCCCTATCTCTCACACACACTCGGGTAACTCCGGGATTCCCTATCTCTCACACACTCTCGGGGACACTCCAGGATTCCCTATCTCTCACGCACACTCGGGGACACTCTGGGATACCCTATCTCTCACACACATTCGGGGACAGTCTGGGATTCCCTCTCTCACACACACTCGGGGACTCTCTGGGATTCCATATCTCTCACACACTCCCGGGGACACTCTGGAATTCCCTATCTCTCACACACACTCGGGATTCTCTGGGATTCCCTATCTCTCGCACACACTCGGGGACAATCTGGGATTCCCTATCTCTCACACACTCCCGGGGACACTCCGGGATTCCCTATCTCTCAGACACTCTTGGGGACATTCCGGGATTCCCTATCTCTCACACACTCTCGGGGACACTCCGGGATTCCCTATCTCTCACACACTCTCGGGGAAACTCCGGGATTCTCTATATGTCACACACTCTCGGGGACACTCCGGGCTTCTCTATATCTCACACACTCTCTGGGACCCTCCGGGATTCCCTATCTCTTACACATACTCGGGGACACTCTGGGATTCCCAATCTCTTTCTCACCCTCGGGGATTCCGTATCTCTCACACACACTCGGGGACTCTCTGGGATTCCCTATCTCTCACACACTCTCGAGGACACTCTGGGATTCCCTATCTCTCACATACACTCGGGGACTCTCTGGGATTCCCTATCTCTCACACGCACTCGGGGACACTCAGGGATTCCCTACCTCTCACACGCACTCGGGGACACTCTGGGATTCCCTATCTCTGACACACTCGGGGACAATCTGGGAGTCCCTATCTCTGACACACTCGGGGACACTCTGGGATTCCCTATCTCTCACGCACAGTCGGGAACTCTCTGGGAATCCCTAACTCTCACGCACACACGGGGACACTCTGGGATTCCCTATCTCTCACACACTCTCGGGGATCCCTATCTCTCCGAGACACTCGGGGACTCTCTGGGATTCCCTATCTCTCACCCACATTCTGGGATTCCCCATCACTCGCACACACTAGGGGACTCTCTGGGAATCCCTATCTCTCACGCACACTCGGGAACTGTCTGGGAATCCCTAACTCTCGCGCACACTCGGGGACTCTCTGGGAATCCCTAACTCTCGCGCACACTCGGGGACACTCGGGGATTCCCTATCTCTGACACACTCGGGGACAATCTGGGAGTCCCTATCTCTGACACACTCGGGGACACTCTGGGATTCCCTATCTCTCACGCACAGTCGGGAACTCTCTGGGAATCCCTAACTCTCACGCACACACGGGGACACTCTGGGATTCCCTATCTTTCACACACTCTCGGGGATCCCTATCTCTCCGAGACACTCGGGGACTCTCTGGGATTCCCTATCTCTCACCCACATTCTGGGATTCCCCATCACTCGCACACACTAGGGGACTCTCTGGGATTCCCTATCTCTCACGCACACTCGGGAACTGTCTGGGAATCCCTAACTCTCGCGCACACTCGGGGACACTCGGGGATTCCCTATCTCTCACCCACACTCGGGGATTCCCTATCTCTCACCCACACTCGGGGATTCCCTATCTCTCACCCACACTCGGGGATTCCCTATCTCTCACCCACACTCGGGGATTCCCTATCTCTCAGAGACACTCGGGGAGTCTCTGGGATTCCCTATCTCTCGGGGAATCTCTGGGATTCCCTATCTCTCGGGGAGTCTCTGGGATTCCCTATCTCTCGGGGAGTCTCTGGGATTCCCTATCTCTCACGTACACTCGGGGATTCCCTTTCTCTCACGTACACTCGGGGATTCCCTATCTCTCTCACCCACTCGGAAACTCTCTGGGATTTCCTATCTGTCAGAGACACTCGGGGACCCTCTGGAAATCCATATCTCTCACGCACACTCGGGGACTCTCTGGGATTTCCTCTCTCACACACACTCTGGGATTCCCTCTCTCACACACACTCTAGGACTCACTGGGATTCCCTTTCTCTCTTATACTCTGGTATCCCCTCTCTGACACACTCTGGGACTCTCACACACACACACTCTGGGACTCTCGCTCTCTTTCTCTCGCTCTCTCTCTCACACACACACGGACTCTCACACACACACAGGGACTCTCTCTCTCTCAGACACACACAGGGACTCTCTCTCTCTCTCTCACTCTCACACACACACTCTTGGACTCTCTCTCTCACACACACACACACACTCTTGGACTCTCACACACACACTCTTGGACTCTCTCTCTCACACACACACACACTCTTGGACTCTCACACACACACTCTTGGACTCTCTCTCACACACACTCTTGGACTCTCTCTCACACACACACACTTGGACTCACACACACACTCTTGGACTCACACAGACACACTACGCTGGGTCTCAGGGATTCTCTCTCTCTCACACACACTGGGACTCTCACAGACACACTACGCTGGGTCTCACAGATTCACACACACACACACACACACACACTCTCTCTCTCTCTCTGCGACACTCTCACATCATCTGGGACTCTCTGGGATTCCCTCTCACAAACTCTTGGACTCCCTCTGCCACTTTCTGGGGCTTTCTTACACTCTGGCACAGCCTGGGACTCTCTCACACACACCCTGAGATACTGTTCCACACTCACGGATTCTCTGGGATTCCCTTACACACTCTGGCACACTCAGAGATTCTCTCATACACTCGGGGCTTCCGTTACAGACTCTGGGACTCTCTCTCACTCACTGTGGGATTCTGTTTCACATTCTGGGATTCCCTTCACACACTCTGGGATACTGGGACTCTCTCACACCCCCTGGGACACTCTCAAATTCTTTCACACACTCAAGTATCCCAAACACACTTTGGGACAATCTGGGATTCCGTTACGCAATCTGGGACACTGGGACCCTCTCCAACACACTCTCAGTACACAGTCTGGGACACACTGGGATTCTTTCACCAACTCTGGGACACTGTGGGACTCTCTCGGACACTCTTGGACGCTCTGGGATTGCCTCACAGACTCTGGGATTCCATTACACTCTGGGTCACCCTGGGACGCTCTCTCTTGCGCGCTGACACCCTGGGACACGCTCTTGCACGCGCGCACACACACTGGGATGCTCTCTCTCTAGTGCGCGTGCACATACCCTGGGATATTCTGTGATTCTCTCACAAACCATGGGACTCTCTCACGCACTCAGAGTGGTGGCAACGGTGTTGGGGCAATGGGTTTGGGGGCAAAGGAGCTGGATGGGGTGGGGTGGAATGGCGTTGCACGGGGTTGGGGGGAAGGGCGTTGCACGGGGTTGGGGGGGAGAAACGGCGTTGCACGGGGTTGGGGGGGAGAAACGGTGATGCACGGGGTTGGGGGGGGAGAAACGGCATTGCACGGGGTTGGGGGGGAGAAACGGCGTTGCACGGGGTTGGGGGGGAGAAACGGCGTTGCACGGGGTTGGGGGGGAGAAACGGCGTTGCACGGGGTTGGGGGGGGAGAAACGGCGTTGCTCGGGGTTGGGGGGGGAGAAACGGCGTTGCTCGGGGTTGGGGGGGAGGAACGGCGTTGCTCGGGGTTGGGGGAGAACGGCGTTGCATGGGGTTGGGGGAGAACGGCGTCGCACGGGGTTGGGGGAGAACGGAGTCGGACGGGGTTGGGGGAGAACGGAGTCGCACGGGGTTGGGGGAGAACGGAGTCGCACGGGGTTGGGGGAGAACGGAGTCGCACGGGGTTGGGGGAGAACGGAGTCGCACGGGGTTGGGGGAGAACGGAGTCGCACGGGGTTGGGGGAATGGCGTCACACGGGGTTAGGGGAACGGCGTCGCACGGGGTTAGGGGAACGGCGTCGCACGGGGATGGGGTGAACGGCGTCGCACGGGGATGGGTGGACTGTGGATGGGGGAATGGCGATGCACAGGGTTGGGGGAACGGGGTTGTGGGGGGCAGAATGGCATTGCACAGGGTTGGGGGGGTCTGCGATGCACGGGGTTGGGGGAAACGGCGTCGCACGGGGTTGGGGGGGAATGGCGTTGCACGGGGTTTGGGGGGAATGGCGTTGCACGGGGTTTGGGGGGAATGGCGTTGCACGGGGTTTGGGGGGAACGGCGTTGCACGGGGTTTGGGGGGAACGGGATTGGGGGAACGTCGTCGCACAGTGTTGGGGGATGGGGATCGGGGAACGGCGTTGTACGGGGTTGTGGGGAACAGGGTTGGGGGAGCAGCCTTGCACGGTGTTGGCGGGGTGGGGGGACAGGGTTTGGGGAACGGCATTGCACGGGGTTGGAGGGGAACGGTGTTGCACGGGGTGGGGGGGACGGGGTTGTGGGCGAACGGAATTGGGGGAGAACAGAGTTGCACGTGGTGGAGGGAACGGCATTACACGGGGTTGGGGGGAACAGGGTTGGGGGAGCAGCCTTGCACGGTGTTGGCGGGACGGGGTTGGGGGCACGCGGTTGCATGGGGTGGGGGGACAGGGTTTGGGGAACGGCATTGCACGGGGTTGGGGGACGGGTTTGGGGGGAAAGGCATTGCACGGCGTTGGGGGGAAACGGCGTTGCACAGGATTGGGAGAACGCCATTGCACGTGGATGGGGGAAACGGTGTTGCACAGGGTTGGAGGGATGGGGTTGGGGGAACGGCGTTGTACGGGGTTGTGGGGAACAGGGTTGGGGGAGCAGCCTTGCACGGTGTTGGCGGGACGGGGTTGGGGGAACGTCGTTGCACAGTGTTGGGGGACGGGGTTGGGGGAACGGTGTTGGACGGGTTTGGGGGGGAATGGAGTTGCACGGAGTTGGGGGATGGGGTTGGGGGGATGGCATTGCACGGAGTGGGGGGAAAAGCGTTGCACGGGGTGGGGGGGACGGCATTGAACGGGGTGGGGGGGATTGCGTTTCATGGGGTGGAGGGGACGGCGTTGGGGACGAACAGCGTTGGGGGAGAACAGTATTGCATGTGGTGCGGAGGAATGGCGTTGCATGGGTTTGATGGGACAGAGTTGGGGGGGAGCGGCGTTGCATGGGGATGGAGGACAGGATGGGGGGGAATGGGTTGGGGGAACGGGTTTGCACGGGATGGGGGGACAGGTATGGGGGGACAGGGTTGGAGGGAACGGCGTTGCACGGGGTTGGGGATGGGGTTTGTGGGAATGGCATTGCAGGAAAACCGCGATGCATGGGGTTGGGGGAAACGGCGTTGCACGGGGTTGGGGACAGGGTTGGGAACAGCGTTGCACGGGGTTGGTGGGATGGGGTTGGGGGAGCGGGTTTGCACGGGGTGGGGGGACAGGGTTGGGGGGAATGGCGTTGCACGGGGTTGGGGGAACGGTGTTGGAGGAGGTTGGGGGGGAACTGTGTTGCACGCGTTTGGCGGGACGGGGTTGGGGGGAACGGCATTGCACAGGATTGGGGGAGCGGCGTCGCACGGGGTTGGAGGGGAACGGCGTCGCACGGGGTTGGGGGGGAACGGCGTCGCACGGGGATGGGTGGAATGTGGATGGAGGAATGGCGATGCACAGGGTTGGGGGAATGGGGTTGTGGGGGGCAGAATGGCATTGCACAGGGTTGGGGGGGTCGCTGTCGCACGGGGTTGGGGGGAACGGCGTCGCACGGGGTTGGGGGGAACGGCGTCGCACGGGGTTGGGGGGGAACGGCATCGCACGGGGTTGGGGGGGGAACGGCGTCGCACGGGGTTGGGGGGAACGACGTCGCACGGGGTTGGGGGGAACGACGTCGCACGGGGTTGGGGGGAACGACGTCGCACGGGGTTGGGGGGAACGACGTCGCACGGGGTTGGGGGGAACGACGTCGCACGGGGTTGGGGGGAACGACGTCGCACGGGGTTGGGGGGAACGACATCGCACGGGGTTGGGGGGAACAACATCGCACGGGGTTGGGGGGAACGACGTCGCACGGGGTTGGGGGGGAACGACGTCGCACGGGGTTGGGGGGAACGACGTCGCACGGGGTTGGGGGGAACGACGTCGCACGGGGTTGGGGGGAACGACGTCGCACGGGGTTGGGGGGAACGACGTCGCACGGGGTTGGGGGGAACGACGTCGCACGGGGTTGGGGGGAACGACGTCACACGGGGTTGGGGGGAACGACGTCGCACGGGGTTGGGGGGAACGACATCGCACGGGGTTGGGGGGAACGACGTCGCACGGGGTTGGGGGGAACGACGTCGCACGGGGTTGGGGGAACGACGTCGCACGGGGTTGGGGGGAACGACGTCGCACGGGGTTGGGGGGAACGACGTCGCACGGGGTTGGGGGAACGACGTCGCACGGGTTTGGGGGGAACGACGTCGCACGGGGTTGGGGGGAACGACGTCGCACGGGGTTGGGGGGAACGACGTCGCACGGGGTTGGGGGGAACGACGTCGCACGGGGTTGGGGGGGGAACGGCGTCGCACGGGGTTGGGGGGAACGGCGTCGCACGGGGTTGGGGGGAACGCGTCGCACGGGGTTGTGGGGAACGGCGTCGCACGGGGTTGCGGGGTACTGCATTGCACGGGGTTGGGGGGACGGTGTTGCACAGGTATATGGGGAATGTGGTTGGGGGAATGGCGATGCACAGGGTTGGGCAGAGCGGTATTGCATGGGGTTGGGGGGACAGCGTTGCACAGGGTTGGGGGAACAGTGTTGCACGGGGTTGCAGGGACAGTGTTGCACGGGGTTGGGGGGATGTGGTTGGAGGGAATGGTGATGCATGGGGTTTGGGGGAACGGCATTGTGGGGGTACGACGTTGCACGGGGTTAGGGGGAACGGCGTTGGGGAAACGGTGTTGCACGGGGTTGGGTGGAACGGCATTGCGCGGGATTGGTGGAACGGCGTTGCACAGGGTTCGGGGGGAACGGTGTTGCACAGGGGTTGGGGGGAACGGCGTTGCATGGGATTGGGGGGAACGGCGTTGCACGGGATTAGGGGGAACGGCGTTGCACGGGATTAGGGGGAACGGCGTTGCACGGGGTTGGGGGGGAACAGTGTTGCATGGGGTTGGGGGAAACGGCGTTGCACGGGATTAGGGGGAACGGCGTTGCACGGGGTTGGGGGGAACAGTGTTGCATGGGGTTGGGGGAAACGGTGTTGCACGGGATTAGGGGGAACGGCGTTGCACGGGATTAGGGGGAACGGCGTTGCACGGGATTAGGGGGAACGGCGTTGCACGGGGTTGGGGGGAATGGCATTGCATGTGTTTGGGAGCAATGGCATTGCACGGTGTTGGGGGGATGGGGATGGGGAAGGGTTTGGGGGGAAACGGGGTTGCACGGGGTTGGGCGAACAATGTTGCATGGGGTTGGGGGGGATGGCGTTGCACGGGGTTGGGGGGATGGGGATGGGGATGGCGTGGGACGGGTTTGGGGAAAAACAGCGTTGCACGGGATTGGGGAGAAACAGCGTTGCACGGGATTGGGGGAACGGCGTTGCATGGGGTTGGGGGGACAGAATTGCACGGGGTTGGGGTGAACGGCGTTGCACAGAGTTGGGGGAAAAGGCGTTGCATGGGGTTGGGGGAACGGCGTTGCACTGGGTTGTGGGGGTGGTGTTGCACGGGGTTGAGGGGAACGGGGTTGTGTGGCGGGAAATGGCATTGCACAGGGTTGGGGCAACAACGTTGCACGGGGTTGCGGGGACAGTGTTGCACAGGGTTGGGTGGAACGGTGTTGCACGGTGTTGTGGGGACGGCGTTGCACAGGTTTGGGGGATGTGGTTGGGGTAATGGTGATGCACGGGGTTGGGGGGTCGGAGTTGGGGGAATGGTATTGGGGGGTAGGGGGTTGCACGGGGTTTGGGGAACGGCATTGGGAGAACGGCGTTGCACCGGGTTGGGGGAATGGCGTTGCACGGGTTTGGGGGGAACGGCATTGGGGGTACGGCGTTGCACGAGATTGGGGGGGACGAAAGGCGTTGTACGGGGTTGGGGGAAACGGTGTTGCACGGGGTTAGGGGCTCGGGGTTGGGGGGGAACGGCGTTGCACGGGGTTGAGGGGGAACGGCGTAACACGGTTTTGGGGGGATGGGGATGGGGGAACGGCGTGGGATGGGTTTGGGGGGAATTGCGTTGCACGGGGTTGCGGGCGAACGGCGTTGGGGGGAACAGTGTTGCACCGGGTGGGGGGGGAACGGTGTTACATGTGGTGGAAGGAAACGGTGTTGTATGGGGTTGGGGGGAACGGCGTCGCACTGGGTTGTGGGGGCGGTGTTGCACGGTGTTGGGTGACAGGCTTGGGAGGAACGGCATTGCACGGGGTTGTGGGGAGGGTTTTACACAGGGTTGGAGGGATGTGGTTGCAGGGAATGGTGATGCACGGGGTTGGGGGGAATGGCATTGGGGTGTACGGCGTTGCACGGGGTTGGGAGGACGGGGTTGGCTGGACCGGCATTGGGGGGTACGGCACTGCACGGGGTTGGGGGGAACGGCGTTGCACGGGATTGAAGGGAACGGCATTGCACGGGGTTGGGGGACAGGGTTGTGGGGAACGGTTTTGCACGGGGTTGGGGGGACGGGGTTGGGGGGAACGGCGTTGTACGGCTTGGGGGACAGGGTTGGGGGGAACGGCGTTGTACGGGGTTGGAGAACAGGGTTGGGGGAAAGGCGTTGTATGGGGTTGGGGGACAGGGTTGGGGGGAACGGCGTTGTATGGGGTTGGGGGACAGGATTGGGGGGAATGGCGTTGTACGGGTTGGGGGACAGGGTTGGGGGAAAGGCGTTGTATGGGGTTGGGGGACAGGGTTGGGGGGGAACGGCGTTGTATGGGGTTGGGGGGGAACGGCGTTGTACGGGGTTGGGGGACAGGGCTGAGGGGAAAGGCGTTGGGGGGAACGGCGTTAAACGGGGTTGGGGGACGGGATTGGGGAAACGGGGTTGTGGTGGGGGGACGGCGTTGCACAGTGTTGGGAGGATGGGGTTGGGGGGACCGGCATTGGGGGGTACGGCATTGCACGGTGTTGGGGGGGCAGGGTTGCACGGAGTTGGGGGTGAACGGCGTTGCACGGGGTTGGGGGAACGGCGTTGCACTGGGTTAGGGGGAATGGCATTGCATGGATTTGGGGGGGGGGGAAACGGCGTTTCACGGTGCTGGGGGGAACGGCGTTTCACGGGGTTGGGGGGACGGGGTTGAGGGGGAACGGGGTTGCACAGTATTGGGGGGACGGGGTTGGGGGGAACGGGGTTGCGCGGGGTTGGTGGGACAGGGTTGGGGAACGGCGTTGCACGGGGTTGGGGGACAGGGTTGGGGGGAACGGCGTTGCACGGGGTTGGGGGGGATGGGATTGGAGGAACGGGGTTGTGGTGGGGGGAACGGCATTGCACGGGTTTGTGGGGGAACAGCGTTTCACGAGGTTGGGGGACGGGGTTGCACGGGGTTGGGGGTGAATGGCGTTGCACGGGGTTGGGGGAACGGCGATGCACGGGTTAGGGGGAACGGCGTTGCACTGGGTTAGGGGGAATGGCATTGCACGGGGCTGGGGGGGAACGGCGTTTCACGGTGCTGGGGGGAACGGCGTTTCACGGGGTTGGGGGGACGGGGTTGAGGGGGAACGGGGTTGCACAGTATTGGGGGGACAGGGTTGGGAGGAACGGGGTTGCGCGGGGTTGGGGGGACAGGGTTGGGGGAACGGCGTTGCACGGGGTTGGGGGACAGGGTTGGGGGGGACGGCGTTGGGGGGAACGGCGTTGCGCGGGGTTGGGGGACAGGGTTGGGGGGACGGCGTTGGGGGGAACGACGTTGCACGGGGTTGGGGGGATGGGATTGGGCGAACAGGGTTGTGGTGGGGGGAACGGCACTGCACGGGTTTGTGGGGGAACGGCATTTCACGAGGTTGGGGGGACGGGGCTGCATGGGGTTGGGGGTGAATGGCGTTGCACGGGGTTGGGGGAACGGCGATGCATGGGTTGGGGGAACGGCGATGCATGAGTTAGGGGGAACGGCGATGCACGGGTTAGGGGAACAGTGTTGCACTGGGTTGAGGGGAACAGCGTTGCACTGGGTTAGGGGGAACGGCGTTGCACTGGGTTGGGGGAATGGCATTGCACGGGTTTGGGGTGATGGGGCTGAGGGGGAACAGGGTTGCTCAGTGTTGGGGGACGGTGTTGGGTGGGGACGGGGACGGCTTTGCACTGGGTTGGGGGGATGGCGTTGCACGGGGTTGGGGGGGAGCGGAGTTGGGGGTAATGGGGTTGCACAGGGTTTGGGGGACGGGGTTGGGTGGGGATGGGGTTGGGGGGAACGGTTTTGGGCGGGGACGGCGTTGCACAGGGTTGGGGGAACGGGGTTGGGGGGTCATTGCATGGGGTTGGACGGGGACGGAGTTGGAGGAACGGGGTTGCACAGAGTTGGGGGAATGGGGTTGGGGGGAACAGCATTGCACAGTGTTGGGGGACGGGTTTGGGCGGGGATGGCATTGCACGATGTTGGGCGGGTACAGGGATGGGGGAACGTGGTTGGGGGGGAACGGCGTTGCACGGGATTGGGGGACGGGGTTGGGAGGGCGGCGTTGGGGGGGACGGTGTCAGACGTGGTTGATGGGAGCAGCGTTGGACGCGGTTCGGGGTGGGTGGGGAGACAGGAGCCCCCTGTAAATTGAGATACATCCCACCCAGCCCCTCAGAGTCCCCTGTACACACTGACACATTCCCCCTCCTCACCCCCCCAAACTCGGAGCCCCCTGGAAACACTGACACATTCCCCCCGCCCACCCCTCTCGGAGCCCCCTGGAAACACTGACACAATCCCCCCCACCCCTCTCGGAGCCCCCTGGAAACACTGACACATTCCTCTGGTGTATTAATCCGTTCCTGAAAGTTAGTGTCAACATCCCCACAATCACGGTAAATCCGCTTCTCTCAAGCTCCCACTCACATGGAAAGCAATAGCTCCCTCTACAAATGGGTGAAATGAACAATCCAAATGATACCTTTCCATTTCCTACACCAAAGCAGTGACTACTCTTCAAGCTGACAATCTGGGCCTCCAATGAATCTCTCTGTTCTAGGAATTCACTGAGTAAATATTAAAGAAATATCCATTATGAACCTGACAGACCACTTTTCAGGGATTCCCCCTGAGGGAGAATGTGTATATTGGGTATCTCCTGAATTGTCCCAACTGCTGGAACTGTTTCTCCATCGAGATCCTCTGATTCAGAGTCCAGAAGCCGGGATGTGTGGAAGGACAGGACTGTGAGAGCTACTGTATACCACATCTGACTGTGTCAGTCACAAAAATAAATCTCTCGGTTTGAATCCTGTCATGGTCAGTGAGGATCAGTAATGGACGTCTGATTCCCTGTCTGGGAGAAAACCTTGCTATTTTGCAAGATCAGCATTTTAAATTGAATATTCCCATGTATCAGAACTGCCTCCAGAGTCAGCGATGAACAATGGACCCTAATTTACACCCAGACATCAATGAGACTCAGAAAGAGTCCTTGCTGTTTCAATAGCGCAATCACAGTGCCACAGCCAAGCCAAGCAAATGAGGGGATTGTTTCTCCCAAAAAAACTTTAGCAACACAGACAGAACGATACCATTTAGCCCCAGGAGTGACTGCAGCTTAATAACATTCTTTGTTCTGATTAAAAGATTGTAGGCAGCACGGTGGCACAGTGGTTAGAACTGCTGCCTCACAACGCCAGAGACCCGGGTTCATTTCCCGCCTTAGGCGACTGACTGTGCAAACTCCACCCATTCTCCCTGTGTCTGCATGGGTTTCCTCTGGGTGCTTGGGTTTCTTTCCACAGTCACAAAGATGTGCAGGTTAGCTGAATTGGCCATGCTGAATTGGCCGTAGTGTTAGATGTAGGAGAATGGGTCTGGGTGGTTTGCGCTTCGACGGGTCGGTGTGGACTTGTTGGGCCGAAAGGCCTGTTTCCACACTGTAAGTAATCTAATCTAATCAAATGCAAAACATTAACTCTGCTTGTCTCTCTCTACATTAGCTGCCGGTCTGTTTCAAATTTCCAGCAGCCACAGCATTTGTGTTCATTTTAGTAACATCATCGTTAACTTTTCAGAACTCACCCAGTTTCTGCAACATCTTTTGATCCACTTAGTATTGCAAACATTGCAAATTATTCTCTGGAATGTAGTCAGTGATTCCGTTCTTGAGGTGGAAATGATCACAGATTCCCAGGTGTTTGAGTGAAGTCATTTCTCCTTATCTCAGTCACTCAGGCTGCTCTCCAGTCCTGAGACTGACCCATCGTAGATTCCTATCAGCAGAGACAGCTGCCAACATCAACCCTGCCAATCTCTTTGGTCATAATATCCAATTCAATGAAAACACCTCTTATCACATGCAGTACAGGATATCTGAATCTCACCCACTTATTCAACAATCTCCAGAACCAGGAATAAGTTGGTGCCCCTCTGTTACAAACACTCTGATGGCAACGTGTGCTTCCTTCAGTGAGGAAAACAAATTTGCACCCATCTGGGTCTATCTGTCTGCCTGAGGTTCCAATAAGTGCATTGATGGAAATCACATTGGAAAGCCAAATCCCTTTTCAGGTGTTTAAATCACTTCATGCAGAATTTACAAAGGAAATCTGCATTATTGGGAGCATAATCTTAAGCTATTGTTTTATGTTGAAATTGAAATATTAAGCCAAAAAGGTTATGTAAACAATCTACTGCTTGTCACTTTAATAAACGAACTTTCTGATAAGGTAATGCTCAAAGTGTTATAAAGTTGAAGGTGTGTACTCTATCTTTAAGAGGGAGAGAACACTCTTCTGAACTGTGTACTGTATATGACTAGCCAGCAAGCCAAAGTGTACTGGGAAAAGAAACAAATGTAACATTTGGCTGTGAAATATAGACCTATGTTGGTTGCTGTTTTGACAAAATTCAAATTTAACCTATCAGTTTAAATTATACCCCAAGATTCTAAAACCCAATTGAGTTTGAATTTGTTGTTTTGCCAGCATCAAGCCAAGGAGATGCTCTGATGGGGGCGTATAAAATGTGGACATTTTAAAAATTGGTCAGAGAGTAACTGCTGTCTGGGAGAGTCAACATCTTGCTCACCAATAAATTAGGAAAGTCTCTCAATCAAAGGGTACCTTTTCATATGAAACATACTCGGAGTAAAAGAAGACAACGACGACCCAGGGAGATCCTCAGCCAGAAGCAGAAAGACACAAAATTCATGAGTCACTGTGTGGGTTAGAAATTAAATAGATGTAATTTTAATAAGTGTCTTATTGAAATAACGTATACTTATAGAGCTGGAGGCAGATAATATGCAGTGAAGAGAAAGAGAGAGCTTAGATTTATGAATAGTTGTTTAATATTCACTTTGAGTGAAAATAGATTAATGCTATTTTCTTTAAATAGTGGAATGTGTGAGTGGGGAGGTGAACTTTTCTGGGTGTTTGGTTTAACTAACAGAGGGGGTCACCGTCATGTTGTAACAAAAGAAACACGACAAAGAACAGTACAGCACAGGAGCGGGCCCTTCAGTCCAGAATGTTGTGCTGAATGTGACACCAAATTAAACGCATTGTTTCTTCCTATCTTTGTTCCATATCCTTGCATATTCACATGCTCACCCAAAAACCCCTTAAACAACCCTCTCATTTCTGCCTCCTCCACCATCCCTGGCAACATGTTCCAGATTCCGACCACTCTCTGTGGAAAACATATTACCCCTCACATCTCCTTTGAGCTCTCCCCCTCTCACCTTAAATGCACATTCTCTAGTAAAGATATTTCAACTCTGGGTAAAACATTTTGACCAGCAACCTTGTGCATCTCATGGTGCTATGCTGACTGTCCCTAATTAGGTCATTCTTTACCAAATGCGCATAAATCCTATCCGTAAGAATTCTGTCCAAAGCTTCCCAACCACTGAGGTGAGACTCACCAGGCTATAACTTTCTGGATTGTCCCTATTTCCCTTCTTGAGTAGCAATATAAGCTACTCACCAGTCCTCTGCGACCTTTCCAGTGGCAAGTGAGGACTCAAAAATCATGTCCAAGACCCCAAAAATCTCCTGTCTTGCCTTTCTCAATAACCTGGGGTAGCTACCGTCGGATCCTCAGGATTAATCCACTTTAATGCTGTTCAAGAAATCTAATGCTTCTTTCTCGACCTCAAAAATACCCGAGCACATTAGCATACTCCACACAAATCTCATTATCCCCAATATCCTTTTCCTGGGTGAATGCCGATGCAAAGTAATTATTTAGGATCTCGTCCACTTCCACTGACTTCAAGCACAAGTTCCTTCCGTTAGTCTTGACTGGCCCGACTTCTTTCCAAGTTATGTGGAAGCTGTGGAAAGAGTGCAGAGTAGATTTACTAGGATATTGCCTGGTATGAAAGGAAGGTCTTACAAGGAAAGGCTGAGGGAATGGAGGCTGTTTTAGTTGGAAAGAAGAAGGTCGAGAAGTGACTTAAATGCCTGCAACAGTAGTAGAATTGCCGACGCAAAGGGCATTTAAATGGGTATTGGACATACATATGGGTAATATTGGAAGGGTGTAGGTTAGATAGGCGTCAGATTATTTTCCCAGGTCGGTGCAACATTGAGGGCCAAAAGGCCTGTACTGCGCTGTAACAATCTATGTTCACATCCTCTTGTGAGTAATTATCTCCAGAACGATTTGGGATTCACTTTAACCCGACTTGCGAAGGGCATGGCCCCTCCTTGCTCTGCTCATTCCTTGTTCAGGTTCCTTCCAGCTTTTGTTTTTTTACGTTCCTCACATGCCATGTCCAATTATAGCTTCCCAAACCTTGCATAGGCTTGTTTTTTCCCCTTTTGACTAAATTCCCAGCTTCCCTTGTTATCCAAGGGGCCCTTACATTATCAGCCTTATCCCTCCTTCTTACTGGGACATGCTGGTCGTGAACTCCAATCAGTAAGCCTTTAACTAACTCCCACATGCCCAATGTGGCATTGTCTGATGACAGCTCCTCCCAATTAACACTCCCAAGCTCCTGCCTAATACTGACATCATTTGCAATCCCACAATTTAGAAACATCCCATTTATTCGTAGCTGCCTTAAAAAAAAATTAAGTTGTGATCACTGTTTCCAAAATGGTCTCCCACCTGGCCAGGCTCATTCAGCAATATAAGGTCCACTATGGCCCCTACCCCTCCTTTACACTACTATTTCAAGAAACCCTCTTGGATACACTTAATAAACTCTGCACCGTCTCAGCCTCTTGCTCTAAAGTAGTGCCAGCAAATGGTGGGGAGGTTAAAGACACTTTGAGAACTCTGTTGTTATTGCCTCTGCCGAGATATTCTGCCAAGATATTTGTACCTCGAGGTATCGTTGGCAGATTGAGGGTCCTATAGTATAATCCCATTAACTGCATCCTTCTTATCCACATTGCCTCAGTGGGCGAGCCCCTCCAATATGTCCTGAGTGCAGACATAACATTCACCCGATTGGTAATGCAACTCCTCCACCTCTTTTACCCTCCTCTCCATCTCGTCTGAAACAATGAAACCCTGGAATATTGAGCAGCCAGTCCTATCCTTCTCCGAACCAAATCTCTGGAATGGCCACAATATCGGTTCTGTGCTTAACTACCTTAGCTATGTTGCGCCTTGTGTTGAAATTATCACAATCAGCCCATTCGTACAATGGTGTTCATTTCTCTGTATTTCCTTTCTGATTGACTCGTATACATCTTCCGACCTTCCTTACCCCCCGCGTGCTGCCCTGCTGCTGTGATTCCCAGGACCTTGCCATTCTAGGTTAAACCCTTCCCTTGTAGCAGGAACAAGCCTTCCAGTGATTATATCAGTTCCCCTCTAGTTCAGGTCCCAATTATTCAAGATCCTGAAACTCTCCCCCTATACCAGCTCTTCAGCCATGCATTCATCTCTGCTATCTTTCAATTCCTTGTCTCACAAGCACATGGGACTGGTGGTAACGCAATGATTGCTAGCCTCACGGTCCTGCTTTTCAGTCGTTCCCTACTTCCTGTGCTTACTCCTCAGGATCTCATCCCTCTTTCTACTCATGTCATTGGTAGCAATGTGCACCATGACCTCTGGCCTCCCCATTCTCCCAATTCAGAATTTCAAGCAAATGCTCAGAGATGTCCTTGACCCAGGCACCAGGGATACAACAGTCTCAGACGCAGCCACAGTAACACCTGTCTATGCCCCCAACTAGTGCTTCTCCTCCCATTTTCGCTCCCTTGGATTTTGCCCGACCTTGTTCTACAGCAGAGTCAGTTATAGAGTCATAGAGTCCTACAGCACAGAGAGAGGCCCTCAGGGCCAGACTGATCCCTGGCAACCATAATGTCCATCCATGGCAACCCCATTTTCCTGCATATTCCCCATATCCTTCTAATCCTTTCCTATCCATGTATTTGTCCAAATGTTTTTTAAATGTTGATAATGTACCTGCCTCAGCCACTTCCACTGACAGCTCATTCCGTATGAGAATAAGCATCTGTGTAAAAAGTTGCTGCTAACGTTCCCTTTTATTCTTTCCCCTCTAACGTTAAACTGATGCCCTCTAGTCCTCAATTCTTTAACCCTGGGAAAAAGACTGAATGCATTCACCCTATCCATGCCTCTCATGATCATATACATTTCTACAAGATCTCCCTTATGTCTCCTGTCCTCTGAAGAAAAATGTCCCAACTTGTCCAACCTCTTCCGATAACTCAGGCCATTGAGTATTATAGACCTGCCTACCGCTGTGCTACTCCCCTGAGGAGCTATCCCCAACAATACACCAGCTCTCTCTCCTTAAACATCCCGCATCCAACCCCATCTTTGTCCCCTGAACGATCCTCGGTTTCCTGCTCTTGCTCCAACCCATCCACGCGGACAACCACCTACCTGATGGAACCTGGATGCTTGGACAGGACAAGATCATGGGTGTTTTTAAACGCAATGAATGGAATTCTGAAATTATATTTGGACTGAATGTAATTTAGAGCAGCGTGAAATGGAGGTGGATGACTTACGTGACTTGCTGTAAGGATACTGACAGTAGAATCTGAGGTGATCACGAGTATATGGAGGTAGAATGTGGGAGACGAACTGGGACTGTATTGGAGTAGTCATGGTGAGAAGGAACAAATGCTGGATGGAGGGTTTCAGCAGCTGACGGCTTGACACTGAGGTGAACCATCGGAAACTGTGCAAGTGGCCACCATCTAATAGGACAGAGAAACTGATCCATCGGCTTGAAACTGACTGACCACGTGGCTGTCAACGAATCCAACACAAGTGAATGGAAACATTGCTCAGAGTCTGTTTCTGTAACATTCAACACAACCAGGAAATGGAAAGTGAATAATTAGCTGAAAACAAAGGCACTGCTCTGTTAGAGTCAAAATCATTCAATGTTCAGTCACTGAATATTCTCACCTGCAGAAAGGAATCTCCCAGAATCACAGCAGAAGGAGAAAACAAACTTGGCAGAGACAGAATGAAGCCACCGCCTGCATCACAACAGCTCAGAACAAAGAGGCTGAATTCTCAACCAACTGAAAAGCAATACAGATACTTTCAGAGTTACAGATAGACTTCAGAATTATTCAGGAAACAGACTTACCAGATACACTGGTCAGTGGTGTGTGCCAGAAATCCATGAAATAGCTTTGTGATGTGCCGTTTTTTCGTTGAGAAATTATTCTTTGTTTTCGCTAAGAAGAGCAGATGCATAGTTCACTGATTATTAGATTTACAGACAAAGGAAACCTGATCAAGGACTCACAGGTCAATTACACTGTTAGTGACAGTCCATCGCACACAACAACAGCCTGTTACACAGAGAATAGAACAGATTCCAGTTTAACAGAGACACTCTCACAATGAACATCTGCTGCTTTCATAAAAATGTTACCTGTTTGAAGAAAAGGAACATATCACCAATACAGCGAGACTTTTAAACTGCCCAATGTAACTGCGGAGTTTTTACACAATTCAGTGATCACTGTTTCTATGTATTTTGAAGCTATTTTGAGCAGGGTATGTATCGCGGGTCGGTGTGGACTTGCTGGACTAAGGGCCTGTTTCCACACTGGAGGGATACTATTCATTATAATTATCAACCTGTCCCACAGCAGGATGGGTAAGGCCCGAGGAGAGTCTGTACCGCGAAGGGTTGTGTCCCACAGCAGGATGGGTAAGGCCCGAGGAGAGTCTGTACCGCGAAGGGTTGTGCCCCACAGCAGGATGGTTAAGGCCAGTCAGGAGTCTATACCGGGGAGGGGTCGTGTCCCACGGCAGGATGGATAAGGCCTGAGGGGAGTCTGTACCGGGGAGAGTATGCAACCCAAAGCAGGACAGGTAAGGCTCAAGGGTAGACTGTACCAGGGAGGAGTTCGGTCCCACAGCAAGATGCGAAAGGCCTGAGGACAGTCTGTACTGGGGATGGAATGTGTTGCACAGCAGAATGGGTAAGGCCAGAGGGAAAACTGTACCCAAGTGGGGTTGTGTCCAACAGCAGGGTGGGCAAGGCTCAAGATTAAACTTTACCAGGGAGGAGTTCAGTCCCACAGCAGGATGGGTAAAGCCTAAGGGGAGTCTGTACCAGGGAGGTGTTGTGTCCCACAGCAGAATGGGTAAGGCCCGAAGGGAGTCTGTACCGGGGAGGAGTTCAGTCCCACAGCAGAATGGGTAAGGCCTGAGGGCCATCTGTACCGGTGAGGGATTGTGTCCCACAGCAGGATGGGTAATTAGATTAGATTACATTACAGTGTGGAAACAGGCCCTTCGGCCCAACAAGTCCACACCGACCCGCCGAAGCGCAACTCACCCATACCCCTACATTTACCCCTTACCTAACACTACGGGCAATTTAGCATGGCCAATTCACCTGACCTGCACATCTTTGGACTGTGGGAGGAAACCGGAGCACCCGCAGGAAACCCATGCTGAAACGGGGAGAACGTGCAAACTCCACACAGTCAGTCGCCTGAGGCGGGAATTGAACCCGGGTCTCTGGCGCTGTGAGGCAGCTGTGCTAAACACTGTGCCACCATGCCACCCACAAATGTCCGAGGGAAGTCTGTACCGGGGAGGGTTTGTGTCCCACAGCAGAATGGGTAAGGCCTGAGGAGTGACCGAGAGCAAAGATTTACTTAGGGAGCTGAGGGGCAACATTTTCCACAGAGGACGGTTCATATACAGAATGGACTGCCAGTGGCACATGGGAGAAACAAGAACAATTACAACATGGAAAAGACATTTGGGCAGGAACATGGAGGGGAGAAGGTTTGAAGGGCCATGGGCCAAACGCAGGGAAATGCAACTCATTCAGTTCAGGAAACCTGGCCAGCATTGGTGACTTCGGCCAGAGAGTCATGCAGCACAGAAACAGACCCTTGCGTTATTGGGGGAGTGGACTCTCGTGACAAGGCATGTTGTCGAGACTGAAGTAAGTTACAGAGATATGGATGGTCGTCTGGACTGGAGCAGGTTCAAACGTATGAAGTGATTGGTGAGAGGGGAGGAAAGTACAGAGATAGGAACTGTTTTTAGCATTAGAATGATTGAAGATTGTTTTTAGCATTAGAATGACTGATCCACATGACAAGCCATAGATACAGTGTGGGAGAGGGAACACAGAATGGAACATTTCCAGACAGCATTCCCACCCTCTCGTGGAAGGCCTGCTTTCCCCTCTTTTGTACTGATGCTCACTAAGACAGAACATGCTTGGATTGATAACTGTGACACTCCCGATGTTGTCTTAGTACAACAAAACTTGCAGTAAAGGCGGTGACCGAACCTGGGGTGTGTCTGTGTTGTGCTCCTCTTCCAGCACTATAGCTATGTCATGTCCTGTTAACTGATGTTTGGAGCCCTCTCATTGCTCTGTGCACTGTGAGTGATCTTACCTCACTGCAGGATTTATTGAAGGCTCCAGATCTCCCTGTCCTGTGTCTCTCTGGCTGACAAACCATCTTCAATGAGGGATGGATGAGACACCCAGCAGCTGGGAAGTCTATTAGGTCAGGACCTTCCTGAGTACCTACAGACAGATAGACAGAATTGGAAATTAGAATGATGCAGTGATGGCTACACATGTCAAATGGCACTGAGTCCGTCAGAAATCTGGAACACCCCAGTCTCCATCGTCTATCTGGAGTGGAGAATTCTGTTTTCTCAGGATCTGGAGTAGCTGCAAGAGCGAGGGACACTGACAGAGGCAACAATTAGACCCACACAGTGAGGGATACCACATGGAGAGTTACTAAGTAATATCACCAGAGTGCAAGATCAAACAATTGTGCAGGAAGAAAGGGTTTTGATTCTTGTTGCACTGGGATGCGCAACTTATGAGCAGGCGAAGTGATGGTCTAGTGGCATTATTGTGAAACAATTTATCCAGAAAATCAGCAAGTGTGCTCTGGACACAGGTTGAAATCCCACAATTGCAAATGATTGAATGTGAATTAAATGCTTCAAAAACGATGTAATTAAAAACCTGTGAGTATTAAACAATCGCTGATGTGAAGAAAATCCACCGGGTGCATTCATGTCTTTAGTGAAGTAATCTAAGGTGGGTCTTTCCTCCGATTGTCCTTGACCTCGGTAGCCCCGCCCTCCTGCGCATTGACCTTCTCAAGATGGCGGCTCTGAGGCCCGCGCTCCCTCTTCCCTCAAACAAATGGCGGCCGTCACCCTGGGCCGCTTTCCCGACAGAGACCACCATCTCCTTATCAGGGCCTGGAGGGTCTTTTTCGGGTCTTTTCACCTGTATCGGCGTCTTGTGAATTCTCTCCGCTCCTTTCTCCCAGTGAGTCTCCCACACGCCGCTCTCTGAAGCCGATCGTAGCCGCACCCGGAGAAAGCTGCTCCAAGTCTCGCCGTGTCCTGGTTAATGTGACACTGCGCATGCCCTTCATAGAAACCAAACTGCGCGTGCGTCGAAGATTATCAGTGAGTTTATAGAGAATATTCATAACTGCATAGAATCACGGGAGAAATATTAGACATTAGCAATTGCTCTGTCGAGTTACAGGCATTGAGATGGTTCATATGCAAATAGATTTCTTGGTCCAACTTAACCATACCAGCCAGGTAAGTAAATTACCAATCGTTCTGGGATTTTGAAAAGAAGTTTGTTCCTCGAGTTGTGTAAATCGATTGGAAATATGTACATTGTCAGATTTACATCTTAACTATGTTGTCAGATTTACATCTTAACGATTTCTTTAAAACCTCACATTGTTTTATGAGAGGAGTTTAATGATCCACTATGTCGTGAGAATGATCAATCCTGCAAAACAGTTTACTTTCTGACCAATCCTGAAGCGTTCACTCCCAAGAATGCATTGGTCCTGCTCCTCACTCACTCTGGTTCGAGGACCGGATGCTGCTCTGTCCTCCAGTTCCGCCGCTTCCTCCCAATTGCAGTGTTGATTGAGGCGCGACTCAGCAGCTAAGCAACAGAAACATTAAGGGAGAAGGGAAATTGGAGTCGATGCCTTGTGATGCGGTGAAAATATCCCCAATCTTGGATCGAGAGGCCTGGGTTCAATTCACAGATGGTGCAGTTGTGTGTAAAAACAACTTTGAACAGGTTCATGAGGGAAAACAAGGGAAGTCAGGAACCGAGTAAAAACAATAGAAAACGCATACAATGTGGTGGGGCTCTCAATGGTCTTTACCAAGTGTTTCAGGGACCCAATACAGTCTGTTCCACTTTTCCTTGTGTACAGCCATATACCACGATTGTAAGATAAAATGTTGCGGTGGGATATAAAGGTGCTTTTCTGGAACTCCCTCAGTTTTGGAGGTGAAAATAGGTGAGAAGGAGTAGGGTTTTGTATGGAGCTACCTGTTCCCCTCCTGTTGAAGCATCTTATTATTGCCCTGACTCTACCTCGTACATGTTTGGTAGAGATCAGTGACATTTCATAAGCCCACAATACAAGATCCGTAACTCTGTTTAAGACAGCAGAAATCTCTTTTAGCACTATAGTCATGACATGCATGGATCTGTTGCAGTGCTTCAAAGTCCATGATGCAGCCATACTCTTTATGATAGACAAACTGAGTTTGGAACCTCCTCTGTCCTTAAGACTTTATGCACTACTTGCGCTCTTCCATTTCCCCTTTGCACGTTCCCTTTCCAACCCACCCCTCCTGCATCACTCCACAGTTGGAGCTGTCAAGAGCAGAAGTCTGTGGAATAGCCTCCCTAAACTTCTCTATCCTCCTTTTAAGATGTATTTTAAAATCATTCTCTTTAATCAACGTTTTGATCATCCATGAAGCACCTTAGGAGATTTGCCATTGTGAAAGTTCCATACAATGCAAGTAGTTGTTGTTATTGCCATACAGGAATGATGCAGTCAAAATTCTAACAAGAAAGTCACTGATAGGCGTAGTGTATAGGCCACCAAATAGGCATAGGTAATAAACAAATTCATAACTAATGCCTGTACAAATGGTACAGCTATTATCGTGGGTGATTTTAATCTACATGTAGATTGGTGAAACCAGGTCAAACCTGACCTGCTGCACTTTTCCAGCAACACATTTTCAGCTCTGATCTCCAGCATCTGCAATCCTCACTTTTTCCTTGGATGCTGCCTGACCTGCTGCGCTTTTCCAGCAACACATTTTCAGCTCAAACCAAATCCGTCAAGGTAGCCTTGAGGAGTTCATTAAGTGTATTCATGATAGTTTTCTTGAACAGTACGAAATGGAACTGACAAGGCAGCAAGCTATCCAAGACCTGGCCCTGAACAATGAGACAGGAATAATCAATGACTTCAGAATTAGGGATCCCCTGGGAAGAAGCGATCACCGTATGGTTGAATTAGAATACATATGGAGAGTGTGAAGATAAAATCTAATAACTGGGTCCTGTGCTTGAACACTGGGAACTACAATAGAATGAGAGAGAATCTGGATAAAATAGACTGGAAACAAAAAATTTATGGTGGGAAGTTGATGATCAGTGGGAGATTTTCAAAGACATTTTACAAAAGTCTATTCCAGTGAAAAGGAAGAACTGTATGAAAAGGCATACTCGGCAATGGGTATCTGAGGAAAGTGATCAAATTAAACCATAAGACCATAAGACATAGGAGTGGAAGTAAGGCCATTCGGCCCATCGAGTCCACTCCGCCATTTAATCATGGCTGATGGGCATTTCAACTCCACTTACCCGCATTCTCCCCGTCGCCCTTAATTCCTTGTGACATCAAGAATTTATCAATCTCTGCCTTGAAGACATTTAGTGTCCCAGCCTCCACTGCACTCCGTGGCAATTAATTCCACAGGCCCACCACTCTCTGGCTGAAGAAATGTTTCTGCATTTCTGTTCTGAATTGATCCATTCTAATTCCAAGGCTGTGCCCACTGGTCCTAGTCTCCTCGCCTAACGGAAACAATTTCCTAGAGTCCACCCTTTCCAAGCCATGTATTATCTTGTAAGTTTCTATTAGATCTCCTCTTAACCTTCTAAACGCCAATGAATACAATCCCAGGATCCTCAGCAATTCCTCATATGTTAGACCTACTATTCCAGAGATCATCCGTGGGAATATCCGCTGGACACGCTCCAGTGCCAGCATGGGGACCAAAACTGGACACAGTATTCCAAATGGGCCTAATCAGAGCTTTTTAAAGTCTCAGTAGCACATCGCTGCTTTTATATTCCAAACTTCTTGAGATAAATGACAACATCGCATTTGCTTTCTTAATCACGGTTTCAACCTGCATGTTTACCTTTAGAGAATCCTCGACTAGCACTCCTAGATCCCTTTGTATTTTGGTTTTATTAATTTTCTCACCGTTGAGAAAGTAGTCCATGCTTGTATTCTTTTTTCCAAAGTGCAAGACCTCGCGTTTGCACACATTGAGTTCCATCAGCCATTTCCCGGACCCCTCTCCCAAACTGTCTAGATCCTTCTGCAGCCATTCCTCAGTACTACCTGCCTGTCCACCTAACTTCGTATCATCAGCAAACTTCGTTAGAATGCCCCCAGTCCCTTCATCAAGATCATTCATATATAATGTGACTATGCAGGTAACCATGCCTGGGATCCAATCAACAACAAGTCCAGCAGTAACTTTAGTGCAATTGCTGAATGGGCAGACTGTTTAACTCCAAGGAGTTATCCAAGCAGCTCAGTCCTCAGTCATACAGTCCCCTCAATTTCAGACTGTTCAGATTTCTACTATACTTGAAAATGAGGACTCCTAGGAATCTGTGGATAGCATGACTGACTCTCAGAAATGTAGAGAAATTCTACCGAGACGGCCTTCATACAGGAAAATCCTGAATGAACTTTCTTCTGAACCCCCAGTGTGCCAAGAAATCAATGAGGAGAAATCAGAAGAAGAATCTGTCTCAACCATTACTACAATGACAATGCAGACACCCATCTATCAGACGAGCAGCGGACAATACATTGCTATTACACAGGGGGGAGCAATTCAGTTGGCCAACAATGGTACGGATGGAGTGCAAGGACTCCAGACACTAACAATCACCAACGCAGCTACAGCCAAGGTTGGAGCAGCCATTATACAGTATGCACAGAACCCTGATGGACAGCAAATCTTTGTGCCGGGCAGAATTTTGATAGAAATTGTCCCATTGTACAGACACAGCATGGGTTCATGAAGGGCAGGTCATGCTTGACCAATCTTTTGGAATTCTATGAAGACATTTCAAGCAAGATGAACAACGAGGAGCCAGTGGATGTGGTGTAGCTGGATTTAAAACAAAAACATCATCAAGGTGCTGTGCAAGAGGCTGTTGCATAATATAAGGGTGCATGGTGTAAGGGGTAGAAGATTGGTTGACTAATAGAAAGCAAAGTGTGGGGATAAATAAGTGCTATTCTGGCTGGCAATCATTGACAAGTAGTGTGCCTCAGGGATCGGTGTTGGGACTGCAATTATTTACAATTGATACAGATGATTTGGAGTTGGAACCAAATGTAGGGTGTCAAAGTTTGCATGTGACACTAAGATAATTAGCGGAACAAAGTGAGTGGAGGACTGTGAAAGTTTCCAGTGGAACATAGATACATTGAGTGAGTGGGTAATGGTCTGTCAAATGAAATAGAATGTTTGTAAATATAAAGTTTATACTCTTTGGTTGTAGTAACATTTTAAAAAAATACTTGAATGTTATAAAGTTGCATCATTTGCTCTTCAGAGGGACCTGAGCATCCTTCTGCATGAAGGTTGGTCACCAGGTACAACAATCAATTCAGAAAACAAATGGAATTTTGTCCTTCATTCCTGAAGGGATTGTGTTTAAAAGCAGAGGTTATTTTCCAGCTGTATTTGGATGCTGGTGAGACCACACCTGGAGTACTCCATGTAGTTTTTATCTCCTTCGTTGAGAAAGGATGTACTGGTACGAAAGGGGGGTGCCGAGGATATTAACTAGGTTGACTTCGGAGTTGAGGGGGTTGGCTTAAGAGAGACTGATTAGATTGGGATTATAATCATTGGAATTCAGAAGAATGGAAACATATAAAATAATGAATGGAATGGATAAAATAGAAGTAGAGAGATGTTTCCATTAGGTGAAGCTAGGACAAGAGGGCATCACCGCAAGACTAGAGGCAGCAAATTTAAGACTGAATTGAGAAGGAACTTCTTGACCTCTATGGAATTCATTGCCCAGGGAAGTAGTTCAGTAAACGTTTTTTTAACGCTGGGTTAGATTTTTTTTAAAAATAATTAATTAATAGACATGGTGAGAACGTGGGTAAATGGTTCTGTGTCCACGAAATGATCAGCCATGATCTTACTGAATGGCAGAGCAGGCTCGAAGGGCGGGGCGGCCTTCTACTGTTCCTAGTTCTTCTTCTGTTATACATCCCTCCCTCATTCGTGACTTGGAGGTGTTGATGTTGGATTGGGATGGATAAAATTAAAATTCACACAACACTAGGCTATTGGTCAACAGGATTATTTGGAAGCACTAGGTTTGCTGCTTCTTCATCAGGGGGTTTTGAGATGCTGTTGTCATTTTTGTAACTCATGAACAGCAACAAAAGCCACGAAGCAATCCGCATGCTCCAGCCAACAATGCGCCCCGGGTGATTGATGTCAGCGGCGGACCAATGGAAAGGCAGGGACAGAGCTGAAGGACCCGGCGCACAGTTGGTCCTCCGACCAATCAGGGTGAATGAGGGGCGGGACTAGACTAGACCACTTGATCATCCTCGCGGTCTGTTCGGGATGTGTGGACGGAGAGCTGTTGGTAAAGATAGAAATAAACAGCAGGAAGCGGGAGGGAAATGGTGTCGGTATGGGTTGAGAGGGTTTACAGACATTTGGTGCACATCGAAAATACAAATTTGAAACTCAGTCCCGTTTTTGCAGTAAACGGGAAAATGCCTCATCCAGCGATTGATTCGAGTAAGCACCACCATCTTTATTCGGGGCAACGATTCACTGGACCCGTGCAGCCGCCAGCTTTGTTGGGGGCAAAGTTCAGCGGGACGCATGTGCAGCCCTCTCTGGTAGGGAGTCACAGGGCAGGATTTACACAGAGCATATTCACACCCAGAGAAATGGATTTTTTTTTTCTGGATTTGTTTTTTTATTCATTTAAATGATTTGGATGTGAATAGAGGCGGTACAGTTAGTAAGTTTGCAGGTGACACCAAAATTGGAGGTATTGTGGACAGTGATAAAGGGTATCTCAAAGTACAATGGGATATTGATCGAATGGAACAATGGGCTGGGGAGTGGCAGATAGGGTTTAATTTAGATAAATGTGAGGTGCTGCATTTTAGAAAAGCAAATCAGAGCAGGACTCACACACTGAATTGTAAGATCTTGGAAAATCTTGTGAACAAAGAGACCTTGGAATGTAGGTTCATATTTCCTTGAAAGTAGAGTTGCAGGTAGATACGGCAGTGAAGAAGGCATTTGGTATGCTTCCCCTTATTGGTCAGAGCATTGGGTAAAGGAGCTGGACAGGTCATTGGTTAGGTCACTTTTGGAATATTGTGTGTAGTTCTGGTCTCCCTCCTATCAGAAGGAGGCACTGAAACTTGAAAGGTTTGAGAATAGATTTTCAAGGATGTTGCCAGCGTTGGAGGATTTGAATTGCGGGGAGAGGCATAATAGGCTGGGGCCATTTTCCCTGCAGTGTCATAGGCTGAGGTGTGATGTTATAGAGGCTTATAAAAATCGTGAGGGACATTGATAGCGTAAGTAGACAAGGGTTGGTGGAGCCCAGAACTAGAGGATATAGGTTTAGGGTGGGGGGGCGGGGGGAAGAATTCAAAAGGAGCCTAAAGGGCAACTGAAATTGTAACATTTCAAAGGCATTTGAATAGGAAGGGTTCAGAGGGATGTTGGCACGTGCTGGCAAATGGGAATACATTAGGTTAGAATATCTGGTTTGCATAGATGGGTTGGACCGAAAAGTCTGTTTCTGTGCTAGACATCTCTGACTGTGGGATAATAAATGTGAACATTGCTCTGATTCATCTCTGAGCTCCTTGATGTCCACTTGTTTGTTATCTAGCTTCCTCAGTCTCTCGTGTGTATTTTTTGCTCTGTGTAGTATTTTACTATTACGTTCACAGTCCTCTTTGTAAATGAATTGTCCATTGCTGCCTGGCTCCTGACAATATGCTCTATTATCAGGTTATTTTTTCCACAATATCTTTGACAGTCAAGAGTTCTTTTTTCCAATAAGTGAGTGGATTTTCCTTCCATTTCTGACAGTCAAATTCTGCACCATTTTCATTCCCCCATAAATCATATTGCACTCCCTGAAACATGATGTGTATTTCTCCTTCCACAGATGCCAGTGATCAAGGCCAAAGCTCTGTTGCCTGTTGAGAAGGTGATGTTTGACTTCCTTGTACTGCTGCAGTTGGTATGGTGAAGGTGCTCCCACAACGTAATTGGGTAGGAGACATTACAGATTATGCACTCAGAGATAGTGAAGAGTAGAAGATATCTGTATAAATCAACACATTTTTAATTTCACAAACATATTGAGAACTTTTGACATAAGGCCACAGATGGAGAAGATTATGTCCGGTGACCAAACCTTTGCGAAATAAGCAATTTTTCAGGAATGACTTAAAGGAAGAAAGCAGATCTTAGAGGGTGGGAATTCCAGATCGTGTTGCCTTGGAATCTTTAGAAACAGTCACACAGCTGAACTCAAAAATAAACACATCATTGGGAGTCTAAACTGAAATGAGTTATTGAGATGTGAAAGTGTGTCTGGTGCATGGAGATAGGAATGATTACAGCCAGGAATTAAGTCAAGGATGTGAAAGTAAATTATTGTTGCTTATAAATGGGAGCCTTTTGATGGATCCGCAAGTTCTGGTACAAGTGAACACTTGGGCAGTAGAGTTTTCAATATTCTGGAGATTATAGGGAGGGTGATTGTGGGATGTTGGCCAGGAGTTGGTTTAGATAATGAAATCTAGAGTTAATGAAATGAATGAATGAGAGTTTCAGTATATGAGCTGAGACTGTGGTGAGGTCAGATGATATCACTGAAGTCGAAATAGTGGTCTTGGAGTGGGACTGGGCTGTTACCTTCAGCTGTGGGATTCAGCTGTTTGTCAGTTTGTGAATCAAGTCTGTAACAAGCTCAGAAGCTGATTCGCCCTGGAAGAACCCAAATTGGGCGTCACTGAGCAGGTTATTGCGAGCATGTGCTTGACAGCACTGTCGATGACAACGTCTATCACTTCACTGCTGAGCGAGTGTGGACTGATGGAGGGAAATTGGCTGGGTTGGATGTGTCCTGCGGTTTTGTGTTGAAACATTTCCCAATATTGGTAGATCCCAGTGCTGGAGCACTATTTGTCTTGGTGGGCAGCAAGTTCTGGAGGAGAAAGTGAGGACTGCAGATGCTGGAGATCAGAGCTGAAAATGTGTTGCTGGAAAAGCGCAGCAGGTCAGGCAGCATTCAGAAACTCATTCCTGAAGAAAGGCTCATGCCCGAAATGTCGATTCTTCTGCCCCTTGGATGCTGCCTGACCTGCCTGCGCTTTTCCAGCAACACATTTTCAGCAAGTTCTGGAGCACAGCTATCAGTATTATTGCCACAATGCTAGCAGGGCCGACAGCCTTTACACTACTTGTCCATTTCTTGATCTGATTTGAAATGGGTTTTCAACCAATTCGATTCACATCTGTGATGTCATGGACAAATGGAGAAGCCTCATCCACTTGGCACTGCTGGCTGAAAATTGCTGAAAATGATTTCGTCTTATCTGTTGCATGAATGTGTGAGGCCCCTCCATCATTAAGGGTGGGGATATCTGTGATGCTTCCTGCAGTGAGTTGTTTAATTGCCCATCACCATTCCTGACTACGTGTGACAAAACTGCAGAGCTCAGATCTGATCCACTGGTTGTTGGATCACATAGTTCTATTTGGTGTTGCTTGCACTGTACCTTCACCAGGTTGGCGCCACATTTTCAGGTATGTCTGGTATTGCTCCTGGCATGCCCTGCGGAACTCTCCATTGAAGTAGTGTTGATTCCCCTGGCTTGATGTTAATGGTTGAGTGGGGGATATACCAGGCCATGAGATTTCAAAATTGGGCTGGGGTACAGTTCTGCTGCTTCTGTTGGCCCACAGTGAGACAGAGGTTGTAGGGTCAAGAGGGCTGATTGTGTTGTTGTATTTTCCAGTGTATTGGTAGATGTAATGTGGTCCATCCAGTTTCATTCCTTTGTTGAGACTGTGCAGTGACTAATACAATGAGTGATTTGATGGGCTACTGTCAGGAATGTAATTTTTGAAAAAAAGGTTTTGTGATTTACATATGAAAGAAGTGAAACTATCATGGTATTCGAACAGATGAAAGACTCAACAGACAATCAAGGTATTTTTCAATGGACAATTTCAGTTACGTCACACTATAAATTTTTGCTATAAATTCTGTGCCTTAGAATTGTGCCCTCCACGATCACCTGATGAAGGAGCGGTGCTCCGAAAGCTAGTGTGCTTCCAAATAAACCTGATGAACAATAACCTGGTGTTGTGTGATTCTTAACTTAGAATATTACAGCACTACTAACAGGGCTGCATGTAAACAGGCTCAGTCCAGTTAGTCAATACATTCGGAAGGATTTCCTCCAAGTTTAACGACGCAATATTCGTCAAAACCGTCAACTTCAACCTGCAATGTTGTTATTACCAAAAACTTCAGGCTGACACAAAGCTCCCCACCCCACAGCAATGTGGTAACCGGGCCCGGCCCAGGAATTGGAACTGGGACATTTGTGGACTGTGATCTCAAAGGAAGGGAGCAAACATAATTCTGACAGATTAGTTCTCAAAGATGAGTAGCAAGTTTGAGACAAGGCCGGTGGTATACCATCTTGCATTCAGCTTAATTGCATTTCTTATTTACAGTAGTGTTTTGAAAAGTATAAAGAACCAGTTTGTTTTCCGTGGTTGGGAGTTTTATCCTCGTTGATCACAGTTGCTGCCTCTCACTCCCCAAGTCAAATCATAGGATCTAAACAATAAACTGCAGGTGCTGGAGATCTAAACCCAGAAACAAAGTGCTGGAGAAACTCAGCAGTTCTGAGGGCATTGCTGAAGAGAAAAAAATTGTTACATTTCAAGTTTTTGTCTGTATGGACAAAAGGTCATTGGACTTGGAACTTACAATGTTTAATTCCCCTCAGAGATGCTGCTGGGCCTGCAGTTCTCCATCACTGTGCTTTCGATATTCAACTTTATTTACAAAACAGATCGGAAAAATACTAATCTCCAAAAGTGAAAGTTTCATTGCAAACATGAGCATAGTTTCCACACTTGAGTTACACAAGCACGCCTCAGTTTAAAAACAAGATTTAACTCAAAGTAATATTCCATCTCAAAATTAGCCAAGTTACACCAGTAATAAAGCTCACCACCTAATTAGGCACTTCAGCACAACATCCTGCAGTGTTGCACACAACCACCTTTACCAAAGAATGATCACATGTCACAAAATTGAAGGCCAAGAGCATGTCTCTTTAAAGGAGCTGAAGTCAAACTCTCAATTTTTGGTAAGATTTTTATTAAACCTGATTGAACATTTAAATCTCAGGGCATAATCTTTTGCTTTTTAAAACAACGTTTGTGGGAAACATCCCACATCTTGCTAAAGGTTCAGTTCAGTCTGATACATAGAGCCAAAGGCCAAGCAAACATCACACTTTCCATTCACTTCTACAAAGGGCTGACACCACATTTCTTCTGGATTTCAAGTATTTTAAAAATTGTTTGTAAAATCATTTGTCACATTAAAGAACTGGACAATAAATGTTATTGTATGCAATAAGAGTGAAGCCTGTGACAGCAGATTTAGCTTTGGAGGGCAGTGTGTGCGCTTTCTAAATTCTGGGAGTACTTTGGGAGACTGCTCCCAGATGGTGATAGTGAGCATATCTAGAATGCACTGTTTAGATTTGGGAATCCATGGGAAACAATCCGTGGTTTCACTAATACTTGGCTTGTGTTGTTGGTGTACAGTAAGCAATTCATAAAGTTATTTATGTATTGTTGTTGACTACCTGAATGGTATTAAAATCTGCCAGGTTGCCTTCAATAGTGTGAATGCATCTATTTGGAATATAGATTTGGCATCTATTTCCAAATATTTGGAATATTCCAGAACTGCCCAGTGCTTGGCAAATTCAGGGGGGACAAAAAAATCACATTGATTAATTTGAAATTAAGAATGCAGGAGGACTTAACCACTGAAGTATTCAATTCAAATAGTTAAATGGAGTGCTCACATTTAAAATACCTGTTATCCATATGAATGGATGGACTGACAGAATTGGGACCAAATTCCTGGCTGGGGCGTGTGAAATGTGCTTTGATAAAGTCACCTGCATTTACCAACAATAATTTGGCAAGCTCGGAAATTTAAAAAAAACAATACGAGCTTCATTGCTGCTCCAGTCGGGTCCCAAGCTCTGTGAAAAAATAACAATGTTCAGGTTTATTGCATACACTCTGAAACACGTGTTTCTTCAATAGATCGTGCAAGTTTACCAATGAGCTTGGCAACATCATTTGGATGGACTAACTTTAGCCAACTCATTTCTTTCCGAGCCTCTATAACCTGAAGAGTGACCAGAAGCAATTACTCCAACATATGTGGGAGCATTACCGACGAGGATTTTTTTCCTTCAGAATTGATTTCCATATATTCAGTGCTCAGAAAATATAAAAAGGTTGTCACCTTTTATAGAGCAATGATTCAGTGGGAGTAAAACGCTAACATTTTCTCGCTTAATAATCACGCTGCCTAAATTTTAAACATGAACACTTCTTAATAGTTCACGAGATCCTAACGAAATATTTTGTGCAAAACAAATCACATGATACATAGTTATTCAGAGAACAAAACAAGTTTGTTCATTGATGAACCCAGAGGAAAAGGTCATGAAATAATGTGAGTTTGATATACCTCAATCATCATTGTAAGTGCATTTTCTGCATAAATTATTCTTTTCCTCCTCGAAGTATTCAACTTCTTGAATAACTGAGAGAATGAAGTCACAGTTGTACAACACACAATCAGACCCTTCAGTCCAACTTGCCCATGCTGACCAGATGTCCAAAAATATCTAATCCCAACATTTGTTCCATATCCATCTTAAACCCTTTCTACTGATTATCAGTTTATTTTACTTCATCAGCACTTGAAATACTGACATTGTTTTCTCTAACATTGGTTAAAGAAATCATAAGTTCATTCATCTAAGTTAATTTTGTAATCTTTCACAAAGAAACAATTGAGAACAACATATAGCTGAGTGCAAAACAAAATACTGCAGCGGTGCGATATCTGGGAACATTCTCTAAAGGTGAGGCACTGATACTGCACAAGTTTGTCAGCATGGTTTCAATTACTGACATTAATTTAGTAATGTCTTAGCCTTCACATAGTTAAGGTAAATGTGAGATATCTGAATTTCATGAATTGGTTCCTATTGCACTTTGATCAACAAAAATTATTCTTGGTTTAATCTACTCAAAGGAGAAAGTGACGACCAAAGAAGCTGGACATCAGAGTCGAAAAGTGCCATGCTGGAAAAGCACAACAAGTCAGGCAGCATCCGAGAAGCAGGAGAGTTGATGGTTCGGACATAAGCCCTTCATCAGCAATCACAGGCTTCAGAAAAATAACTGGCATAGACTTATGCCAACACATACGTAGAAGGGTCGAAGCACGTTACTATCAGATTAGAGACTAATTTCAGATTTGGTACCATTCAGTGCAACATTTCAGTATGACATTTACATATGTACCTACAAGATAAGTTGTCTAAAATTACAAGCTCTAGAATGATTATAGAATTAAACCTGGAAATAAAGCTGGTGAACAAGAATGGCAAAGTGAAGTCCCATCAGTATCACCTTGGGCAGTATCAAGTAAGAATTTGATTGCAGAGTTGCCACTTTGGAGTAACCTGCAGTCTGGCTAAATTGCAGCAAAAAGCTGTTCAATTTTATCTGCAAACTATTGAATGCAAAATCCTCCTTGCACAATAATGAGGCAGTATTTTGGGATGTAATTTTTAAAATATATTATTTTCAAAGTTACTCACAATTGAGAGTGATCGCTTGGCGCTGTCAGCATAACACAGTACATAAAGGAATTAACAGACAAAATATTATAACCCAAATTCAGAGTCACTAATTTATTGATATTGCATGGGTCCAGCATTGATAAGTAATCGATTTTTAAAAATAAATATAGATACATTTACTAACTACATTGGAATACAGTCAAGTTTCTTACTGAACAGTGACAGGATTGGACAGAGTCCGCATGGATTTAAGGGAGGGGAATCATACTTAGCAAATCTACTGAAAGAATCTACAGAGTCAAATATTAAAGTAAGAAATTGCAGGACATTTAGAAAAGCTTATCATTAAACATGGTAGACTGGGTTTTGTGAAAGAGAAACTATTTGACAAATTTGCGACAGTTCATTGAGGAGAAAACAAGCAGGGCTGATAAAGGGCAATCCAATGATGTTCTGTGTTTGGATTTTAAAAATGCAAATGATAAGGTGCTACATAAAAGTTATTTGCTCAATTTCGGAGCTCCTGGTATCGGCGTAATGTATTAGCATGGATTGAGGATTGGTTTACCACACTGGCTGTTGCTGAGTCCTCACTTGCAGTGCTGTATACAATGTTAGCTCCCATATTTAATAAAGGATAAACCAACATTGGAGACCATTCAAAAAAGATTCAATTAGGTGCTTCGAGGACGAAAGTGTTGACCTATCAAGAATAGATAATCAGGAGTGATCTTATGGAAACAAGGTTCTGAGGAGCTGGACAGAGTAGATGTTGACTAGATCTTCTAGCACGAGTGAAGTCTCAAACAGGGGACATTACATAAGGGAACATTCATTTTGGAAAAAGTAAAGAATTTTTTCTCTAAGTGAATGGCTAGACTTTCCGCACCCAAACAATTGTGAAATTTGTGTGGGAGGGGAATGGTTGGGTTACTCTTCGGAGGTTGTTCTGGCTTGTTGGGCTGAAGCGTCTGTTTCTACACAGTAGGGAATCTATGATTCTATCTCAAATTATTTTAAAAGAGGACAGATAGATTTTTGAAATATTGAGCAGTTGATGGCAATGCGGATCAAGCATAAAAGAGGGTTGGCCTAGCCATGATCTGATAGAATGGGGGAACAAGCTGAAGGGAATGCATGCCCTACTCCTGCTCCGATTCCTGTTTTTTTTTGTTTCCAAAGAAGAGCGTGATACAATGTGCTAAAGATCTCAGATGTTGTGAAAAGGAATGAAAATGGGGTGTTTATGTACTGATTCAGGTGGCATTGATTCATCAATCACAGCTATACAGTCATGAGTAGGAAGGCAATTCCCTCCATGAATAAAGGAAATCTACTGCAGAGCTCACACAAAGGGAATTCTTAACCTCAGTAAACTTTCCCATCACATTACCCAACATATCAGCTGAAGGATGACACACTGCGCATGCTCGAGCCACCAAAGGGACTCCGGGTGATTGATGTCAGCACCGGACCAATGCAAGGACGGTGGGCGGAGCTGGATGACCTAGCGGGATGTTGGTCCTCCAACCAAAGTGAATGAAAGGCGGAGCTAAACCAAACCATGTGATCACCCTCGCGCGCGGTGCAGAGCAGCTGTCATGAATGCTCGGCAAGTTATGGAGAGAAAGGATACGGTAAGAAATAAACAGGGAAACGGGAGAAAACTGTGTTACTATGAGCGGAGAGGTTTTACAAACAAATTGTGCCCGTCGGAAAACACAAATTTGAACGTCCCAGTCCCGTGTTTGCAGTAAACGGGGAATTGCCTCAGCGCGGCTGCAGGACTGAGTGAGCGCCGCCATCTTTATTCGGGACACGTGCGCGGCCGCCATCTTTGTAGGGGGCAAGGTGCAGCCAGGCGCATGTGCAGCCTTTCTCCAGTAAAGAGTCATTGTGATCATAGCAGCCAATACTGCTCTTAATCACCTCTGGGCTCCCTCATAACCACTTTGTCAATATCTAGCCTCTTCAGTCTCGAACCATGGGTGTATTTTTGGTCTGTTTAGTCCTGTATTATTCCGTTTATAGACCCTTTGTAAATGAGTTTTTCACTGTGGCCCAGCCCCTGACCATGTGCTGCTCTATTATCAGATTACTTTTTTCTTGAATATTTTTGACAGTCAAGAATTCTTTTTTTCCAACAAGCAAGTGTATTTTCCTTCCATTTCTGACTATCAAATGCTGCACTATTTTCATTCCCTGTAATCCATTTTGCACTCCCTGAAACATTAACTGTGTTTCTCCTTCCACAGATACTAGTGATTAATGCCAAAGCCCTGTTGCTTGTGGAGAGGATGATATTTGACTTTCTTGTACAGCTGCAGTTTGAGTGGTGAAGGTGCTCCGACAATGTGGTTGGGTAAGTGGCATTGAGATTATTCATTCAGCCACAGTGATGGTTTGAAAATAATGTCCAAATCAACAATAGTTTGTATTTTTATTATCATGCTTATAATTTCACAAAAATACTATTGACAACTTTAGACATAAGGCCAGAAATGGAGATATTAGGTCAGATGACCAAATTGCCAAAAAGCAGGTTTTTAGGGATGTCTTAAAGGTGGAAAGCAGACCTGTGAGGTTTTGGCTGCGAATTTCAGACCATGCTGCTTCAGCAACTGTAGAAACATCCACACAGGTGAAGTAATGAATTCACAAATATTTGGGAGTCTCAAAGAAAATGGGTTGTTGAGGTCTCAAAGTGTGTGTGGTGCAGGGAGCTAGGGATTATCACAGCCAGGAATTAAATCAAGTGTGAGAATTTTAAGTTGAGGGATATTGGCCAGGTGCTGGCAGGTGAGACTAGATTGGGTTGGGGTATCTGGTCGTCATGGACGAGTTGGACCGAAAGGTCTGTTTCCTTGCTGTACATCCCTATGGCTGTATGCTGTTGATTATAATTAGGAGCCTTTTGATGAATCAAAAAGCAGAGATTTAGACTTTCTTGAGATTACAGGGAGGTTGAATGTGGGAAGCTGGCCCTGAGTGTGTTTGGAAAATGAAGTATGGAGATAACACCAGGTTGATGAAAGTATATGAGCTGAGGCAAGGGTGGAATCAGCTAGAAATAGTGGTGTTGGAGTGGGACTGAGTTATCACACTCACCTCACCTCTGGGATTCAGCTGGTTGTCAGGTTGTGAATCAGGGCGGTAACACAATCGGGAGCTGAGTGGCTCTGGTGGAGCCTGAAATAAGTGTCGCTCAGCTGGCTGTTGCTGAGCAGTTGCTGCTTGGTAGCCCTGTTAATGACATCTTCCATCACTTTACTGCTGATCGAGTGTGGACTGATGGAGGGAAATTTCCTGGGTTGGATTGCCCTGTGTTTTTGTGTTGAACATCCCTGGGCAATGTTCCACATTGTCGGTAGATGCCAGTGCTGGAGCGGTACTTGGCTTGGTGGGTGTCAAGTTCTGGAGCACAAGCCATCAGTGTTATTGCCAGAATATTGGCAGGGCCCGTAGACTTTGCACTACTTAACCATTTCTTGATGTTATTCAAACTTAATCGAACTGGCTTAAAACTCATCTGTGATGTTGGAAACCACTGGAGAAGGCTAAGATGGATCATCCCACTTTACACTTCTGGCTTCAGATTGCTGCAAATGCTGTCATCTTATCTGGTGCATGGATGTGTGAGGCCTCTCCATCAGTAAAGGTGGGGATATCTGTGATGCTTCCTCCAGTGAGTTGTTTAATTGTCCATCACCGTTCACAACTGGACGTGGCAGAACTGCAGAGTTCCGATCTGTTCCATTGGATGTTGGATCACTGAGCTCTGTTGCTTGCTGCTGATGCTGATTGATATGCAGGTAATTCTGTTTGATAGCTTCACCAGGTTGGCACTTCATTTTTAGATCTGCCTGGTGCTGTTCATGGCATGCCCTCCTTTACTGTCCATTGTGATGGGTGAGAGTGGGATTTACAAACCCATGAGATTACAGTTTGTGCTGGAGTACAGTTCTGCTGCTGTTGATGTCCCACCGTGCCTCAGAGATACCCAGTTTGAGATCCTACATCTCTTCAAAGTCTGTCCCAATTAGAACGGTGATAGTGCCACTCAACACAATGGAGGTTTTTCTCAACTTTAAGGCAAGACTTTGTCTCCAAAAGGAAAGTGTGATGGTCGCTCTTCCTGATACTGTCATGGCCAGATGTATCTGCAGCTGCTCAATTCATATCAATGAGATCAAGTATGTTTTACACTCTTGTTGGTTCCCTCACCACCTGCTGCAAACTCAGTTGAGCAGCTATATTCTTTAGGACCTGACCAGCTCAGTCAGTAATTCTGTTGCAGAGCTAGTCTCGATTGTGGACATTGAAATCCTGTACACGGAGTACGTTTGACAACATTTTACTCCCTCAGTGCTTCCTCCAAATGTTCAACATGAAGGAGAACTGATCCATCAGCCAAGGGAGAACAGTACGTGGTAATTGGCAGGAGCCATGAGACTTCCTGGTCTCCGGAGCCAATGCTGAGTACTCCTAGGGCAAATCCTCCCTGTCTGTACACCAAGGTGCCACCACCTCTGCCTGGTCTGTCCTGCCGGTGGGACAGGACATATCCAGAGATTTCACGAGGAAGTGAAGACTGCAGATGCTGGAGATCAGAGTCAAGAGTCTGGTGCTGGAAAAGCCCCAGCAGGTCAGGGTTATGAAGGGCTGAGTCTCGAAACGTCAATTATCCTTCTCCTCGGATGCTGCCTGACCTTTTGTGCTTTTCCAGCACCACACTCTCGATATCGAGGGATGGTGATGGTGGTGTCTGGTCATTGTCTGTAAGGGATGATTCCGTGAGTATGACTATGTCAGGCTGTTCCTTGACTAGTCTGTGAGACAGCTCTCGACATTTTGGAACCAAAAACCATATGTTAGTGAGGAGGACGTTGCACCATCGAGAGGGCTGATTCTGTGGTTGTAATTTCTGGTGCCTTGTTAGTTGCCAACTGGTCCATCCAGTTTCATTCCTGTGTTGAGACTTTGCAGTGATTAGTACAGTGAGTAGCTGGCTGGGCCGCTGTCAGGTTGGCAGGATTTTTTTCGCCATTGACAATGGTTCCATGGAGATCAGGAGATTCCTAACATTTTTTTTCTTGAATTCAGATTCCACCATCTGCCAAGACGGGATTCGAACCAGGACTTCAGTAGTTTGTTTTAATATTCAGGATAAAAGCTAAATACATCAGGTTTGTTCACTCGTTTTGAATATCACTAACCCTGGTTTTGTTTCTTTGTAAAACACTGTCCATCATCCTGTCTCCTCCATCCTCCCCTCCAACACCGAGTGAGGAGCACATGGAATTTCTCTGACACTAAGACTGAGATAATCCGATCTGCTGCTTCTCTCCCTCCCGCTAGCCCACTGAGCCAAACTGCCTCACGTGGTGTTCCTGGTTTTTGTCCTAAACCTACATCTATCTCCAGTCTCTTGTCACGCCTTATCAGAGCTCACCTTGACCCTTTACCCAAACCTCGCTAAACTCACTTTCAAACTCTCTTTCCTCCACTGCCGCCTCATTACTCCCCTTCGCCAATTCATAGATATTGTTCCTTGTTCTGTCTGTTGGTCTTTTTTTGGTTATGTCCTTCTCTCCCATTCTGTGAAAAACTAATATTTGACCTCACCGTTGTTGGAAAATCCTGTTCCATCTCCACTCTCCCTTTCCTTTCTGTATTACTTGCATTTGGTGTCCCTCAACGATCTATCCTTGGTCTCTCCTGTATCTCACGTACATAGTGCCAGGAGGTGATATCGTCAAAAACACTGTTAGGTTTGACATGTACACTGACGATGCCCAGCTCTCCCTCCCCATCATCCCTCTCCATTACTCCACTGTTACTCTGTTACCAAACTGCTTATCACATAGCTGCAATTTCCTCCAATGAAACATTGTCACGGTTAAACCCATTGCCTCACCTTTACCTTTCTACTGAGCCCCTCCCTCCCACTGGGAACTCTCTGAGGCAGAATGACCCTCTTCACAATATTGCTGTTACATCTGACACCAAGGTGACCTTCTGATCAGACATCCACACAATCCCAATCTCTTAAAACTTGCTTTTCTCCACCTCACCCCAGCTCCATTGCTACTGAAACCCCTTACCCGTGTCGGTGTCACAATATCTTGATGAATCCAAAACAGAACCCTTGATTCCATGACTCAGAATCTGGTTTCAGACTCCCCTCTCAGTATTTACCCTCAGACACATCCTCTCAGTATTTATCCTGTCAAACCCCTTAAGAATCCCATCTGTCTCAATGAGATCACCTCTCTTTCTCCCAAATCCAGTGAGTAGAGTCCCAACCTTTTCAGCCTTTATTTAAAAGATAATCCCTCCAAACCAGGGATCATCTCATTGAATCTTCCCTGAAATGCCTCCAATAAAGTGACACATTTCCTGATCTAAAGGGACCAAAACTGCTCTCATTACTGCAGATATGGGGGTCTCACCAGCACTTCCACACGTTACTCTCAGGTATATACTCCAAACTCTAGTACTGAGAACCTTTGAAACAAAACATTCGATTCCCCTTCCTCATTCCCTGTTGTAACTATGTGGTAGCTTTCTGTGTTTCCTGAACAATTAACCCTGGTCCCTTTGTGGTCCAGCTTTCTATGATTTCCACCATTTAAATAGTACTTTGTTCTTTTATTATCTCCTCCAAAATGAGCAACTTCCCATTTTCCCAAGTTACACCCCATCTGGCAACTTGTTGCCCCCTTCTCCTGTACATCTCTCACTTTTCATAATCCTCTTAGACCTTTACAGTTATGCCTTTTCTAGGAGATATCCCCCATCCCATTCTTCCAAACATTTACTGGGAGCACTGGGCAGTGGGAAGCAGACAGAGTTGCTATCTTTTTTGGGATACGCTTTGGAGTGATTAGGAGGATCTTCCTACACATTGGTCAGGATGGAGACAACTTGCCCATCGTTAGGCATTAGCCTTTCACACCCAAGTCTTATTGATGAAGCAGAGCGGCAGCACGGAATGAAAGAAAAGAAAGTAATTCTTGTTCCCCATATCTCACTGACGCTTGGATCATTTTCTCCAATGTGTCAAAGAACTGCTGTGTTCAGTCACATGAGATCTCAAGTTGGAATCTCCCAGAAACCCACAGATTTCCCCCTGAGTTGACTGCTGTTGACCTCAAGGGTAATATGTACAGTAATCCTGGGCCACGAGGAGGGGATGGTGTGAGTTTCTAACTTGAACTGATAGTGACAGATTTTATAAACTTGTATTACAGGATATTACAGGTGGACATTCAGATGGTAATCTCAGTAAATGTTCTGCTAAACTCTGATTGAATTACTCAGTATATATCAGGACCTGGATATTCGCATTGCGTGTGAGTGAGTGTTGTGTTCCAGATCAATCCCATTTGCTGCTTAAAAATTCTCCTTTGAATCATCGCATTCTCTCAAAAGGTCTCCCCAAACCTTCAATGTGTCATGTAATCCTTTTATGATGACCTGATGAGTGTAAGGTTTATTATTCAAATGTGTAATTTTTGTATAAGGATGTCTCAGAGAGGGAGCAGAATATTCTTAAAGGGGAGAATAACCATTTTGAGGGGAGGCTGTTGTTTATTGGTATTAATGATATCGGAAGAGAAGAGTTCATATTGTTGGATCATTGGAATCTCTTGTAGGGTAGAATTGACCTCCATCAGAAGGATGGATTGTACCTGCACTGGAAAGGAAGAGTTGCTAGTGCTATTCAGGAGGCATTAAACCAGTGAAGGAATGTGGGTAAACCCAGAGAGAGAGTGAGGGAAGAGCTAAGTCTGACACTGGTACAGTTCAGATGTCAAACAGTCAAGGAAGACAAGGGCAAGGCACAGAATGAGCAGTTACACTGCATTTATTTCAATGCGGGAGGCCCGATAGGTCGGGTAGAGGAGCTCAGGGTATGGTTTTGAATATCGCACTGGGATATTATAGCAATTACAGAGGCATGACTTAATGATGGATAGGACCAGCAGCTTAATGTTCCAGTGTATAGATGCTATAGCAAAGATAGAAAGGGGGCAACAGAGCAAGGGGAGAGGTAATTTTGATTAGGGATAACATTACAGCTGGGCTTCAAGAGGGTATTCCTGTGAGTACATCCAAGCAGGCTATACAGGTGGTAATGAGAAATAAGGGATGATCTCATTATTGGGATGGTACTATTTACCCCCCCTCCCCCTTCCCCAATAGTCAGCAGGGAGTTGAGAAGCAAATTTACTAAGAGATCACTTCTCTGTAAGAATAGTATGGTTGTGTACAAGACTTGACCTTCTTTGTTATTCATTCACAGGATGAGGGTGTCACTGGCTGGGCTCAAAGGGCAGTAAAGAGTCAACCACATTGCTGTGGGTCTGGAGTCGTATGTAGGCCAAACCAGGTAAGGATGTGGCAGATTCCTTCCCTGAAGGATATTAGCTAATCTCATGTTTTTTTTTCGCAATAATCAACAATGGATTCATGGTCTTTAATAGATTCTTAATTCCAAATTTTTATTGAATTCACATTCCACTGTCTGCCGTGACGGGATCCAAACCCTGGGCCCCAGAACGTTTTCTGGGTGTCTGGATTATCCATCTAGTGATAATCTCACTAGGCCATTTGGCAGGGTGAGTGACTGAGGTATCCGTAGGGCAGCACATCAGCACCAAAGATCCCATGGTCTCTGTGGAAGATAGAAAGGGCTGGGGAGGGAGATATATCCCTGGTGGTGGGGTCTGACTGTAGGTAGCGGACATAGCAGAGGTTAATGGTGATTAGTAGGTGGCAGGTGAGGACCGGGGGATTATATTCTTATTGTGGTTGGAGGGGTGGGGGGAAGGCGGAGGTACAGGAAGTGGAGGATATGCGTTGGAGTGCATTGTTGATCAAGTGGGAGGGAAATCCAGTCCTTGAAAGAGGAAACCTTTCTGGGATGTCCTGGAGTGAAATTGCTTCTTCTGGGAGCAGATATGGCAGTGGCGGAGTAATTGGGAGGACAGAATCACGTTTTTACAGGAATATACTCGAGGGTAATCAGGAGAGCAAAACGGGGACTTGAAATATCTCAAGGAAATAGTTTAAGGAGAATCCAAAGAGATTCTACATTACATTAAGGATAAAATAATAACCGGACAGAGAATAGGACCCCTTAAAGATCAACAAGGCCATCTATGGAACAACAGGAGGTGGGAGAAATACTATGCTATTCTATTCTAGAGAGTTTGGAGAAATAAATAGTGATAACTTGAAAAGTGTCCATATTACAGAGGGGGAAGTACTGGATGTCTTAAACAGTAGTAAAGTTGATAAATCCCTGGGACCTGATCAGGTGTATCCCAGAAATTTGTGGAAAGCTAGGAAGGTGATGGCAGTGCCCCTCCCTGAGGTATTTATATCATTGTTTGTGACAGGTGAGGTGCTGGAAGTTGGGTGCCATTATTTAAAAAAGGTGGTTAGGAAATGCCAGGGAACAAGAGAACAGTCCACCTAACGTCAGTGGTAGGTAAGTTGTTGGAAGGGATTCTGAGGGACAGGATTTACATGTATTTGGAAAGACAAGGATTGATTAGGGATAGTTAACATGGCTTTGTGTGTGGGAAATTCTCTCTCTCTAACTTGATTGAGTTTTTTTGAAGATGTGACAAAGATGATTGATGAAGGCAGACTGTGGACGTTGTCTATATGGACACTGAACGATGTTCCACAAAGCAGACTGGTTAGCAAGGTTAGATAACAACATGAAATGGCGGGAGAAACAGCCATTTGGATACAAAACTGGCTTGAAGGGAGGAGGCAGAGGGTGGTGATGGAGGGTTGCTTTACGGACTGGAGGCCTGTGAGCAGCATTGTCCTGCAGAATGGATATTGGGTCCTGAAATAAATGACTTGGATGTGAATATGAGATATGGTCAGTGGGTTTACAGAAGACACCAAAATTGGAGGTGTAGTGGACAATGAAGAAGGTTAGTTCAGAATGCAACAGTATCTTGACCAGATGGGCCATTGGAGCGAGGAATGGCAGACTGGGTTCAATTTAGACAAATGTAAGCTGTTGGATTTTGGAAAGGCAAATCAGGGCAGGACTTGTACACTTAATGGTAAAGTCCTTGGGAATGTTGCTGGACATAGAGACCATGGAGTGCAGGTTCATTGTTCCTTGAAAGTAGAGTCGCAAGTAGGAAGACTAGTGAAGGTGGGGTTTGGTATGCTTATATTTATTGGTCAATGCATTGAGTACAGAAGCTGGGACGTCAAATTGTGGTTGGACAGGACATTGATTAAGCCATTTCAGGAATTATGTTTTAAGTTCGAAATTCCCTGGTCTCGAAAGGATGTTGTGAATCTTGAAAGAGTTCAGACAAGATTAACAAAGACTTTGTTAAGGTTGGAGGATTTGGGCAACAGGCAGAGGCTGAATAGGCCAGGGTTAATTTCCCTGGAGAGTCAAAGACTGAGAGGTGACTTCATGGAGATTTATAAAATCATGAAGGGCATGAATAAGGTGAGCAGCCGGTGTCTTTCTCCCCCAGGTTAGGTGGGTTTAAGATAAGATCACATGGGCTTACGTTGAGAGGGCAAAGATAAAAAAACGGATCTAAGGGGCAAAGTTTTCAAGCTGTGTGTGGTGTATGTGTGGAATGAGCTGCCAGATGAAGTAGTGGAGGCTGATACAATTACAACATTTGAAAAACATCCGATTGGGTACATGAATAGGAAGAGTTTCCAATGATACGGACCTATAGCTGGCAAATGGGGCTCCATTTGTTGAGGATTCCTAGTTGGCATGGACAAATTTTTTGTTCAATGTGTGCAGGAGAGTTTCCTGACACAATATGTAGACAGGCCAACAAGAGGTGAGGCCATACTGGATTTGGTTCTGGGTAACGAACCAGGCCAGGTGTTAGAATTAGAGGTAGGTGAGCACTTTGGGGATAGTGACCATAATTCGGTGATTTTTACTCTCGTGATGGAGAGGGATAAGTGTGTACTACAGGGCAAGAGTTATAGCTGGGGTCAGGGAAATTATGATGCGGTGAGGCATGACTTAGGATGTGTGGCTTGGAAAAGTAGACTCCAAGGCAAGAGTGTAAATGATATGTGGAGCTTGTTCAAGGAGCAACTATTGAGTGTCCTTGATAATTATGTACCTGTCAGGCAGGGAGGAAAGGGTCGTGCGAGGGAGCCGTGGTTTAATAAGGAATTGGAATCCCTTGTTAAATGGAAGAGGGCGGCCTATCTCAAGATGAGACGTGAAGGTTCAATTGGGGCGATTGAGAGTTATAGGGTAGCCAGGAAGGACCTGAAGAGAGAGCTAAGAGCAGCAAGGAGGGGACATGAAAGGTCCTTAGTCGGTAGGATTAGGGAAAACCCTAAGGCTTTCTATAGGTATGTTAGGAATAAAAGAATGACTAGGGTAGGAATAGGTCCAGTCAAGGATAGTAGTGGGAAGTTGCGTGTGGTGGCGGAAGAGATTGGGGAGACACTGAATGAATACTTTTCTTCAGTATTTACTCAGGAACAGGGCATTGTCGTCGATCTGAATACTGAGTCACAAATAAGTAGAATGGATGGCTTTGAGGTATGTAGAGAAGAGGTGTTGGAAATCCTGGAAAAGGTGAAAATAGATAAGTCCCCTGGGCCTGATGGCATTTATCCTAGGATTCTATGGGAGGCAAGGGAGGAGATTGCAGAGCCATTGGCCTTGATTTTTATGTCCTCTTTGTCTACAGGAGTAGTGCCAGAAGACTGGAGGATAGCAAATGTGGTTCCCTTGTTCAAAAAGGGGAGTAGGGATAACCCTAGTAACTATAGGCCGGTGAGTCTCACTTCTGTTGTGGGCAAAGTCTTAGAGAGAATTGTAAGGGATAGGATTTATGCACATCTGGATAGGAATAATGTGATCAAGGATAGTCAGCATGGTTTTGTGAAGGGCAGGTCGTGCCTCACAAACCTTATTGAATTCTTTGAAAAGGTGACGAAGGAGGTTGATGAGGGGAAAGCGGTAGATGTGGTATATATGGATTTTAGTAAGGCGTTTGATAAGGTTCCCCATGGTAGGCTACTGCAGAAAATACGGAGATATGGCATTGAGGGTGAGTTGGAGGTTTGGATTAGGAATTGGCTGGATGGAAGAAGACAGAGGGTAGTAGTTGATGGCTAAGTTTCTTCATGGAGTGCCGTCACTAGCGGTGTTCCGCAAGGATCTGTTTTGGGACCATTGCTGTTTGTCATTTTTATAAATGACCTGGAAGAGGGGTTGGAAGGTTGGGTGAGCAAGTTTGCGGATGATACGAAAGTCGGAGGAGTTGTTGACAGTGAGGAAGGATGTGGCAGGTTACAGCAGGATATAGAGAAGCTGCAGAGCTGGGCAGAAAGGTGGCAAATGGAATTCAATGTAGCTAAGTGTGAGGTGATTCACTTTGGGAAGAATAACAAAAAGATGGGGTACTGGGCTAATGGTCGGATACTTGGTAGTGTGGATGAGCAGAGGGATCTTGGTGTCCATGTACACAGATCTCTGAAAGTTGCCACCCAGGTAAATAGTGCGGTGAGGAAGGCATTTGGCGTACTGGCTTTTATTGGTAGAGGAATTGAGTTCCGGAGTACTGAGGTCATGATGCAGTTGCATAAGACTCTGGTGCGGCCGCATCTGGAATATTGTGTGCAGTTTTGGTCGCCATACTCTAGGAAGGATGTGGAGGCACTGGAACGGGTGCAGAGGAGGTTTACCAGGATGTTGCCTGGTATGGAAGGAAGATCGTATGAGGAAAGACTGAGACACTTGGGGCTGTTTTCATTAGAGAAAAGAAGGTTTAGGGGTGACTTGATTGAGGTGTACAGATGATTAGGGGGTTAGATAGGGTTGACAGTGTGAACCTTTTCCCGCGTATGGAGTCGGGTATTACAAGGGGACATAGCTTTAAATTAAGGGGGGGTAGATATAGGACTGAAGTTAGGGGTAGGTTCTTCACTCAGCGAGTCGTAAGTTCATGGAATGCCCTGCCAGTAGCAGTGGTGGACTCTCCCTCTTTAAGGGCATTTAAGCGGGCATTGGATAGGTATATGGAGGATAGTGGGTTAGTATAGGTTAGGTGGGCTTGGATCGGCGCAACATCGAGGGCCAAAGGGCCTGTACTGCGCTGTGTTCTATGTTCTATGTTCTAAATTGGACCAAAGGTCTATTTCTGTGCTGTACATCTCTATGACACTAATAAATGAAAATAAGATGTGTTCCTCTTTTGTGGAGAGCTAGCAGAAGCACAGATAATTGTCCTTGGAGCCGAGAGGGTTAAGCAGTGATTTTGACCAGGTGCAAATTTGTTTCTAGGATATCTAATCTGCAGAGACAGGGGAATTGTTAACAATGTCACAATTTTAATAACTATTTTCAGGTAATTGGCAAATAATGTGAATATGTGAATGTTATTTTATTCAGTAAGTTCTGAGTATCTGGAACAGTCTGAATTGCAGCTGGACACAGACTCAGCAGTTATTCATAAACAGACTTGGAATTTTACTTTTTAAGGGAAGATTTGGGGGGTTATGGGCAAATGGGAAGGGAATTGGGACAGATTTGTAGAATATCCAGAGGGAGAGAGTACAGCCCCAATGGGCTGAATAGCCCCAGACCCTGTGCTCTGTGATACTGCCCCATTGAGTGTGAATGCTGAAGCTCATCCCAGGGCAGAGAGAGGGAGGATCCCACCACTCGCCTCACAATGGGCCCCGATGATTGATGTCAGCTAGGGCCAATAGGAGGCAGAGGGCAGTACTGGAGGACCAGGCCGTACCAGTTTGTCTTCCAACCAATCGGAGTGAATGAGGGCAACCTCAAGGCTGGAACTAAAGAAAGGCACATATCGCAGAGATTTGAGAAACTGGAGGACATGAGATAGGGAGCGTTCTGTGGCTGGTGAGGAATTATATAAATAAGGAAGAGTTGTGAGGCTGGATGAGGTGACAGTGATCAGGAGAGTTGAGGATGGAGGAATTTAGAGTTAGTGAGGATTAGCGTAATAATGTTATACAGCAAGGAAACAGGCCCTGTGGTCCAACCAGTCCATGCCAACCATAATTCCAAACTGAACTAATTGTACCTGCCTCCGCTTGGTCCACATCCATCCAAATATTTCCTATTTATATACTGATCTGAATGTATTTTAAATATTGTAATTGTATTCACAGCTACCACTTCCTCTGGAAATTCATTCCACACGTATATATATTTTTTAAAACCCTAATGTCTTTTCTCAAACCTTTCTCATTTCTTCTCAAAATGAATGCACCCGAGTTTTGAATCCCCCTCTCCCCCGGCTATTCACCTTATCTACGCTCTTTCTGATTTTCTAAACCTCTAATAAGGTCACCCCTCAACCTCGTGCACTGCAGTGGAAAAAATTCCCAGCCTATCCAGCCTCTCCTTAGAATACAATCCCTCCATTCATGGCAACATGCTGGTAAATCTCTCCTGAACCTGCTCCGATTTAATAATATCCTTCCTATAAAAGCACAACCAGAACTGGACAGAGTATTCCAGAAGAGGCCTCCCCAACGTCCTGTACATCCTCAACATAACGTCCCAACTCCTGTACTCAAAGGTCTGAACAATGAAGGTAAGTGTGCTAAGCACCTTAACCACCCTGTCGACATGTAACACAAACTTCAAAGACGTGAAGCCCTCTGTCTCTTCGTTCCCATATCACTACTCAAGGTCCTACTTTTATTGAGTGTCAGTCCTACCCTGGTTTGTTTTATCAAGATGTAATATTTAGCATTTATTCCAATCCAAAACATTTTCAAGTATAAAGGCAGTAGGAGTATAATTAAGAGGGAAATCAGGAGGCAAAAAGGGGACGTGAGATAGCTTTGGCGAATAGGGTTAAGGATAATCCAAAGGGCTTTTATAAATCCATTTAAGAACAAAAGGCTAACTAGGAGAAAATAGAGATCAGCAAGGCAGTCTTTGTGTGGGGCTTCAGGCAATGGGCGAGATAGGGAAACAAGTACTTTGCATTAGTGTTTACTGTGAAGAAGTACATGGGAGATATAAAATGTGGGGAAATAAATGGTGACATCTTGAAAAATGTCCATATTACAGAGGAGGAGGAGGTGCTCAATGAGTGGCTAAGGACTGGTGCAGTGGAAAAAGGATTCACGTTTTTGCATCATTGTGATCTCCTCTGGAGTAGAGTTGACCTGCATAAGAAGGATGGATTGTACCTGATTTGGAATGTGTCTAATATCGAGGCAGGGAGATTTGTTAATGCTACTCAGGAGGGATTAAACCAGTGAGGGAGTGAGTGTGATTGCAAATAGATAGTGAGAAAAGAGGTATGTCTGAGGCTAGTACAGTTCTGAGGTCAAATAGTCAAGGCAGGCAAGGGCAAAGCAGAGAATGAGGTCAGACTGAGCAGTTACACTGCATTTATTTCAATGCAAGAGGCCTGACAGGGAAGGCAGATGGGCTTAGGGTATGGTTTTGAACATGGCACTGGGATATCATGGGTATTACAGAAACGTGACTCAGGGATGGATAGGACTGGCAGCTTAATGTTTCAGAGTATAGATGCTATAGGAAGAATAGAAACAGGGCCAAGAGAGGAGGGAGAGTAGCATTTTTGATTAGGGATAGCATTATGTTTGTGCTTAGGGAGGATATTCATGGGAGTACGCCCAGTGAAGTTCTTTGGGTGGAACTGGGAAATAAGAAAGGGATGATCACCTTATTGGGGTTGTCTGCGTGGATTTCATCCGGGTTCTCTGGTTTCCTCCCACAGTCCAAAGATGTGCAGGGTAGATTGGATTATCCAGGCTGAATTGCCCGTAGTGTTCAGGGATGTGTCGGTTGGGTGGCCCTGGAAAATGCAACGTTACAGGGGGAGGTTAGGAGGCTCTGAGCGTCAGTATCGATGTGATGGGCCGAATGGTCTCATTCCACACTGTTGGGATTCTGGGATTCTCTGATAATTCTACTAGTTTTAAAATAGTTACAGAAAATAATAGACCAGATTATCCAATTTCGAAACTTAACTTTTCAAAGGTCAATTTTGATGGCACAAGGCAAAAACTTTCATCTGACCCCTCAAACCTGCTCTGCCATTCAATAAGGTCAGGGTTGATCTTTTCATGGCCTCAGCTCCACATTCCTGCTCTCTCACCATAACCCTTAATTCCTTTCCTGTTCCTTAAAGGCAAATAAAGTTGATAGCTCAGCTGCTTCACTCAGCAGGGAATTCCACAGATTCACAACCCTTTAGCTGAAGAAGTTACTCCTGAACTCAGTCCTAAATCTGCTCCACCTTATTTTGATGCTATGTTCTCTAGTTTCACCCACCCCTGGTGAAAATAAACTCCCTGCTTCTATCTTACTTACTCCCTTCATAATTTTGTTTTTTTTACCCCATCCAACCTCCCATTCTTCTAAATTACAATGAGTATAGAACCAGATTTCTCAATCTCTCCACATAGACCAACCCTCTCAACTCCAGGCCCAAACTAGTGACCCTCCTCTGCACCCCCTCCAGTGCTAGTACATCCTTGCTGAAGTAAGGTGATCAAACCTGTACCCAGTACTCCAGGTGTGGCCTGTACAGCTGCAGCATAACCATCCCTCTAGCAATGAAGGACAATATTCCGTTCACTGCCTTAATTACCTGCTGCACCTGCAAACCAACTTCCTGTGATTCATGCACAAGGACACACAGCTCCCTCTGCACAGCAGCATGCTGAAGGTTTTCACTATTTCATCATCCAGTTTGCTGTTAGTTCGACCAAAATGGATGACCCCACATTTCCCAACATTGAACTCCATCTGCCAGATCCTTACCCACTGACTCAACCTATCTGTATCCCTGTGCAGACTTACGGTGGCCTCTGCACACATTGCTCTACCTCATCTTTGTATCAAATCTGAACTCTGACACCGTACACTTGGTCCTCAACTCCAAAACATTTGTGTAAATTGTAAACAGTTGTAGTGCCAACACTAATCCAAACTCACATTTATCCCCATTCTTTACTTTTTGTTGGTTAACCCATCCTGTATCCCTGCTAATACATTACCCATAATGCCGTGCAGCCTTTATCTTATACAGCAGCCTTTCATGTGGCAACTTGTCGATTACTTTCTGGAAATCCAGATACACCACATCCACCGGGTCACCCTTGTCCAACGTATTTGTGATGTCCTCAAATAGTTCAACTAAATGTGTTAAACATGAGCTGCCTTTCATGAATCCATGCTGTGTCTGCTCAATGGGATAGTTTCTGCCCAGATAACTCGCTACTACTTCCTTGACAGGTTCAAGCATTTTCCCCACTACAGAAGTTAAACTAATGGGTGTTTTTTTTTTAAATAGTGGCATCACATTTGCAGCTTTCCAATCTGTCAGATACGTCCCAGAGTCCAGCAAATTTTCGCGAATTATCATGAACACATTTGCTATTTTCCCGGCCATCTCTTTTTGCCCCTGGGATGCATTCCATCACGGCCAGGCACCCCTTTTACCTTTAGGCTGTTACCTTTCCCAACACTTTCTTTACTGAGAATGATTGATTCTCTGTCCACATCTGCCATTGCCTCCATAGACCTGTAAAAATGAGACAATGAGAGTACACAGACAGTATATTCCTGTTAAGGCCAAGGCTGGGAAGCGTAGAGAATGCTGCCTGTCGAGAGAAATTGAGGCTCTGGTCAAGAAAATGAAGGAGGGATATGGCAGGTACAGACAGCTGGGTTTGAGTGGATCCCTGGAGGAGTATAGAGACAGTAGGAGAATACTTGAGGGAAACCAGGAGGGGAAAAAGGGGACAAGCGATGGCTTTGGGAAATAGATTTAAGGAGAATCCAAATAGATTCTAGAAATACACTAAGGACAAAGAGTGACCAGGCAGAGAATAGGGACCCTCAAAGACCAACAAGACTGACTATGGAACCCCAGGAGTTTGGAAAGATTCTATATGAATATTACACATTGGTTTTTACTGAAAAACGATGTGGAAGCTAGAGAATTTGCACAAATAAATAGTGATAACTTGGCAAGTGTCCATGTTACAGAGGAGGATACCCTGAATGTCTTAAAATGGATAAAGGTGGATAAATCCCTGGGACCTGATCAGATGTATCCCAGAAATTTGTGGGAAGCTAGGGAAGTGATTCTTGGGCCCCTCCCTGAGATATTTGTGTCATCAATAACCACAGGTGAGGTGCTGGAAGATGTGTGCCATTATTTGAGAAAGTTGGTAAGGAAAAGCCAGGGAACTATAGACCAGTGAGCCTGTAGTCAGTGGCAGGCAAGTTGTTGGAAGGGATTCTAAGGGACAGGATTTGCATGTAATTGGAAAGGCAAATAATTGGGGAGAATCAGCATGGCTTTGTGCATGGACATCGTTAACTCGGACTTCAGGAAGACACAATGTTCCACATAACAACAGACTGGTTAGCAAGTTCAACATCATAGAATACGGGGAGAACTAGCTATTTGGATAAAATTCATCACAGAGACATACAGCACAGAAACAGACCCTTCGGTCCAACCCATCCATGCCAACCAGATATTCCAGCCCAATCTAGTCCCACCTGCCAGCACCTGGCCCATATCCCCCCAAATCTTTCCTATTCATATACCTATGAATGTTACAATTGTACTCGCCTCCACCACTTCCTCTGGCCACTCATTCCACACACGTACCACCCTCTGTGTGTAAACGTTGCCCCTCAGGTCTCTTTTATATCTTTCCCCTCCACCCTAAACCTATGCCCTCTAGTTCTGGAAGCCCCCACTCCAGGGAGGAGACTTTGTCTATTTATCTTATTTATCCTGTCCATGCCGTTCATGATTTTATGTTTCTCTGTGAGGTCACTCCTCAGCCTCCGACACGCCAGGGAAAACAGCCCCAGCCTATTCAACCTCCCCCTGTCGTGATTTCGACCAGGAGCAGATTTGTCTCCAGGATATTTAGTTGACAGAGAGGGAAAGTAGAAAGTTTGTCACAATTTTTAGTAACTGCATTCATGTAACTGGCAAATAATGCAAGGTAAAAATGAGAAGATTATTTTACTGAGTCAGTTCTGAGCATCTGGAACAGTTTGAACAAGAGCTGAATGCAGATTCAACAGTTAGTGTCAAAACAAATGTGGAATTCAACTTTTTAAGGAAAGATTTGGAAGGCTATGGACAGTTGGGACAGATTTGCAGCATCTGCAGAGGGAGAGAGTACAGCCCCAATAGGCTGACTAGCCCCCAGCCCCTATACCCTGTGATAATGCCCCATTCGCTGTGAATGATGAAGCTCATCCCACCGCAGAGCCATCGAGCCATAGAGATGTACTGCACAGAAACAGACCCTTCTGTCAAACTCGTCCATGCTGACCAGATGTCTTAACCTAATCAAGTCCTATTTGCCAGCACTTGGCATATATCCCTCTATACCCTTTCTATTCATATACCCATTCAGATGGGGTAATTGTACCAGGCTCCACCACGTGTCCTGACCGAAAATTCAATGCATGTAGCAACCTCTGATTGACAGAAGCCCGTTAGGTCCCTTTTAAATATTTTCCCTGTCAACTTAAACCTCTCGTTCTGGACCTGTCTATTTATCCCATTCATGCCCCTCATGATTTTATAAAACTCAATGAGGTCACCCTTCAGCCTCCAACACTTATGGGAGGATCCCACCAACATGACACAATGGGGCCCAGGTGATTGACAGCAGCTGCAGACCAATAGGAGAGTTGGCGTGATCCTCCAGCCAATAGAAGTGAATGAGGGGTGTGGCCAGCAGGCCAGCACGTGACCATGAGCTGTGCAGGCGCAGTGTCACTGTGAGGGGGGACTCAGTGAGTGTGAAGGGAGTGGCATAGACTGGGAGAAAAATGGAGTTTGTGGGTACTGGGGCGGTTTATAAACACACGCTGTAGGCTGCTTGACATGAATTACAAGCTCCCGCTAAATAAAAACCAGAAAAAATTGTGGATGATGGAAATGATAAACAACAACCAGAAAGTGCTGGAAAAGCTCAGCAGGTCTGGCAGCATCTGTGAAGACAAGTCAGAGTTAACATTTCTGAACCTATGAACCTTCCTCAGAACTGATGTGACTGAGGGAAAAATGTTGGTTTATATGCAGAAGGTATAGGTAAAAGAGTAAATGATTGGGAATAGAGTGCAAAGAGAGAGATAGGAGACAGTGGACAAAGGAGTGTATATCGATCTGGCTGGGGGAGAGTGAATAGCTGTTCATGGGGACTGTTGGTGGCTCATCACAGATAGTGTGTAATAGCAGGCTATGTAATAACAAGGCCTGGTGTGTGGGGTGTAGGGGGCTAGGATGCTAGGACGTGGGAGAGTTCAGGATCTAAAATTATTGAATTTGATATTGAGGCCAAAGGGCTGAAGGGTCCCCGAGTGAGTGATGAGGTTTTGTTCTTCCAGCTTCGTTAACATGTGGCACTGGAAACGCACAGCAGGTCAGGCAGCATCCAAGTAGCTGGAGAATTGCCGTTTTAGTATATGCCCTTCATCAGGAATGTGCGGTGTGGGAAAGAGTGCTGAGAGATAAATAGGAGGGGGTGTGTAGGGCTGGGGGGGAAGGGATCTAGGAAGGCAATAGGTAGATGCAGGTGGGAGGTAATGGTGAGACGGTGGAGTGGATAATGGGGAAGGAAGATGGACAGGTGGGTCAGTTCAAGAGGCCAGTGCCGAGTTGGAGGGTTGGAGCTAGGATAAGGTGGGGTGAGGGGAGATGAGGAAACATTGATGCTGTGTGGTTGAAGGGTCCCAAGGCGGACGATGAGGTGTTATTCCTCCAAGCTTCGGGTGGCTTGATTTGGCGATGGAGGCAGCCCAGAACCTGCATGTCCTTGGCGGAGTGGGAGGGTCCGTTGATTGTGTCGGCCACAGGGCAGTGGGGTTGGTTGGTACATGTGTTCCAGAAATGTTCCCTGAAATATTCCGCAAGTTGGCATCCTGTCTCCCCACTGTAGAGGAGACCACATCGAGAGCAAAGGACTCAATAGGTGAGGTGTTTGAATGTAAGAACTATCTCTGCTGAATGTGGAAGGATCCTTTGGTGTCTTGGATGGAGGTGAGGGGAAGGTGTGGGCACAGGTTTTCCACCTCTTGCAATGGCGAGCGAAGGTGCCTGGGAGTGGAGGATGGGTTCGTGGGGAGCGTGGATCGAACAAGGAAGTCACAGAGAGAATGGTCTCTGAGGAATGCTGAAAGGACTGGGGAGGGAAATATATCTCTGATGGGGTCTGATTGTAGGTGGTGGAAATGGTGGAGGATGATGTGTTGTACCTGGGTGGAATGTGAGGACTTGGGGGATTCTATCCTTGTTGCAGTTGAAGTAGTTGGGTTCAAGGGTGGAGGTGTGGGAAGTAGAGGAGATACGGTGGAGGGTATTGTTGACCACATGGGAGGGGAAATTGCTGTAATTGAAATACGGAGCCATTTGGTATGTTCTGGAGTGTTCTGCCAGTTTGTATCAAGCTTCACTGGAACATTGCAGTAAGCATGAGACAGGGATGTTGCCCAGGGAACAGGCTCGTGTGTTGAAGTGGCAGGCAACTGGAAGCTCAGGGTCTTTTTTGCGGCAGAACGTACATCAGCCACCATTTCCATCACATCCACTGAGATGCTGCCAGACACCAGTTCCTGTTCCCTCCATTAACAGCTATGCGCACTCCCAGCCAAATCGCTATCCAGTCCTTTTTCTTTCCAAATGTTCCTTTGGGCTCTGTCCCCACCTATTATTCACTCTTTAACCCCTATCTCCTTTGCCATTGCACTGGGAGCTAAATTGCCCAGAGTTTTCAGAGATGTGTAGGTTAGGTGCAAGATAAATATTTGTCTTTACTATTCATCCTGCACTGACTGTGAGTGTTGTTGTGTGAATTCATTTTATGGGATATTAATTGAGACTGGGATCTCAGAAACAGGTTTTTACAGTCAGCAGAGACATCAGGACCTGAATATAATTGGCATTTAACTGTGAAAACAGAAAGGTTTGTCTGTTCTGTCTGTGAGAAAATATCTTCAATACTTTTGTCAAGCAAAAATCAGAGAGATGGACAAATTTGTGGCTGGATCACCCTTTGGGTGTGTGCTCTGTTCTGGGCCCTGCAGCTGAGGAAGGAGATATTGCCCTGAGAGGGAGCACAGATTTATCCAAATTGCACCTCATCTCTTTGCAGCAACTGTCAGATTTAGTCCCCCAATCACCCACTTCGTAATGTTAACCTGTAAACTCCTTATTTTCAGTTCTCTGCAAACTACCCACTAAAATTCCTTATGGACTCAAATTCCTTATGAACTAAAATTCCAGCATCTTTTCAGGTGGAATGTTCCAGATTCTGACAACTGAAAATGACAGGGCTGCACTGAGAGTGCTGCTTGGCTCAGTGAGTGTGTTTTGGAATTGGGTGAAAACAGTGAGGTGAGACAGGGAGAAGGTGATGCTGAAACTCAGGTTTAGTTCAGGCCGTTCAGAAATTCATATGCTCCCAATGGGAATAGCCAATTTTTATGAGATACCTGCTGAATATTTTGTAACAGGTTTTAAAGTATAACATGTCAGCTTAAGTAAAGGTCGGGGATTTAGATTATAATGGACATGCTTGAAGTGAAGAAAGGTTGCTAGCTCATTTAAGTTCTCGTGATGGGAGAACTAGCTGAATCTAGAGAGACATTGTTACAGGAGACCTCAGATCCGCGGTGTTCTCCTCTTGCACAATGTGGGAAATAAGGGATGCTTCCAGTGTCCCTGGCGACAATATGTGCAGGAAGTGTGCCCATCTGCAGTTACTGGGAAACTGCTTTTCAGATCTGAAGCTGTGAGTGGACTCACTGTGGAGCATCTGCAATACTGAGGATGTTATGGACAGCACGTTCAGTGAGTTAGGAAAGGGAATGGATGACTATCAGATCAAGTAAAAGGCTCAGGAAGGAAATGCAGGAGTTCCCAGTGATCATCCCATTATCAAACAGATACTGTATCCCGCTTCGGATTCTGCACCGAACGGAGGAAAGAGAGTAACGGGGATTCAATAGTCAGAGGTACAGATAGGCACTTCTGTGGCCACAGACATGAATCCAGGATAGTATGTTACCTCCCTGGTGCCAGGATCCGCGATAGCATGGATAGGTTATTGGACATTGTGGAGCTGGAGGGTAAACAGCCAGTGGTGGTGGAATCCTCTCACTATGCAGACCATGTATCATTTACATTCTCCACTGCTTCTCACTCATGTCTGCTTCAAAAAGAGGGAATCACTGAGAAACACGGAATAAAATGGGGTCAGAGTCTCTGGTATAAAACTGTTGAACACAATGCCCCCATCTTCTCCATATTGGTCATCAAGCACACAGACCCACTGCGATCATCTCATACCTTTTTGATATTAGAATAGATGATAGATGATTGGTTAATGTTTTGGGGAGGCAAATGAGCAGAGAGGTTTAGTAGGAAATTCTGGAGCTCAGGGTGCAGGAATCTGAGTTAAAAATGGGCTATCCTCAAGGCTGGAATTACAGAAAGGCACTTAGCAGAGAGATTTGTGGGGATCGAGATTACAGAGATAGGGAGGATTGTGTGATTGGAGGATGTTACAGAGATGCTTATGATAGCAGAGATAAGGAAGAGTTGTGAAGCTTCATGAGGTGACAGTGATAGGGAGAGTTGTGAACACGAAGACACCGAGAGTTAGAGTTTCAAAGTTATATATCATGGAAATGGACCCTGTGGTCTAACCAATCCATGTCGACTATAATTCCACCTAAACTAATCACACCTGCCTCTGCTTGGCCTATATCCCTCCAAATATTTCCTATTTATGTACTTATCCAAATATCTTTTAAGTATTGTAATTGTATTCACAGCTACCACTTCCTCTGGAAGTTCAACCCATAAGTGCAAAAATAGAAAAACTCATGTCTTTTTAAAATCTTTGTCATCTCTTCTCAAACTGTATGCACCGGTGTCTTGAATCCCCCTCCCATGCAGCCATTCATCTTGTCTACACACTCCATGATTTTATAAACCTCTAATAAGGTCACCCCTCAACCTCCTGCTCTCCGGTGACAGACATCCCAGCCTATCCATCCTCTCCTTCTAAAACAATCCCTCCGTTCATGGCAACATCCTGGGAAACATCTTCTGAACCTTTTCCAATTTAATGACATCCTTCCTCTAACAGGGGGACCAGAACTGAACACAGTGAAGAGGCCTCACCAACATCATGTATAACCTCATGATAGTGTCCCAACTCCTATACCTAAAGGTCTGAGCAATGAAGGTAAGCGTGCTAAACACCCACTTAACCACCCTGTCTACATGTGACACAAACTGCAAAGACCTGAACCCCTCGGTTTCTTTGTTCCACATCACTACTCAAGGCCTTACTTTTAATTAGTGTAATTAATTAATGAGGCTAAAGGAGATTTTGTTTTATAAAATATAATATCTTACATTTATTCAAATTAAATTCCATCTGCCACATTTCAGCCCATTCACCCAATTGATCAGGATCCCTCTGTATTCGTGGATAACCTTTTGTTACTGTCTACCTTAACAGTTTTTGATGTCACCCACAAACAAACCATGCTTTGTGTATTCTAATTCAAACCATCTACACACATGACAAACAAAAATGGACCCAGCACCGATTCCTGGAGAACACTGCTGGTCACGGGCCTCCAGTGTGAAAAACAACCCTCCACTATTACTGTCTCCTATTGTTAAGCAAATTTTGTATCCAGTTGGCAAGCTCTTGCTGAATCCCATGGGATCGAACTTTACAACTTCGTCTCCCCTGCACAATCTTTTTAAAGGCTTTACTAAAGTCCAAATAAACAATGTCTGCCACTCTGCCCTCATCGATCTTCTTGGTGACTACCTTAAAAATCTCAATCAAGTCTGTGAGACACCCTGTTAAGTAACCATGTTGAGTGTCCCTATAACTCTCCAAATACATGCAAATCCTATCCTTCTGAATCGCCTCCAACGGCTTACCCACCACTGAGGTCTACAGTTCCTGGGCTGCTCCTTATACCCCTTCATTAACAAAGGTACAACATTAGCCACTCTCCAGTCATCAGGCAGCTCACCTGTAGTTATCGATTATACAACTATTTCTCCATGGTGCCCACAATTTCCTCTCCCCCAAACTGTTCCCGTCCTATCACTTCAGTCACTTGCCCTGTCTGATCAGACAAGAAAAGGTCAGGTGTTGCTTGCTTCCTGATAGGAACATTTAAATATTGATAAAGAACATTTCTTGAACTCATTTAACACATTCCTTGCCAACCAAACCTTTCACACTATCGTAATCACCTACTACTATAACCTTATTGTTGTGACTGTATATCGGAGATCTCTCTGTATATTTGTTCCTTATATTCTCCCTGATTATTGCAGCGTCTATAGTGCCATCCGACCAAGGTGATTTTTTTTTAAAGTTTGAAAACACAATTTTGTTTTTAAAAAAGCTTTCCTCTGCGATTTAAATATAAATTGTTTATTCACTCAGATGTGGATGTTTACCCTGAGGGCAGTTGAGAGTTAACCACATTGCTGTGGGTCTGGAGTCACATGTTGGCCAGACCGGGTGAGGATGACAATTTCCTTCCCTAAAGGGCATTAGTGAACCAGATGGGTTTTTTCCTAACAGTCGATAATAGTTTCATGGTCATCATTAGCCTTTTCATTCGAGATTTTATTGATATCAGATGCCACCATCAGCCATGATGCTACCATCTAACCCTAATCCTCGGAACATTGCTCATATTACTCGTCTAGCAAGAATATCATCTGGCCATTGCCTCCCTTTTTAGCAATGTATTATTTTTAAAAAAGCTCCATCATTCTCCGTGTACAATTTGAGGTAAAATTACACACATGCAATTTCTGAAGCCGGAGGGGGATTACAGAGACAGAGAGGGATGTGGGTCTAGTGGGGGATTGTTGTCCAAACATCACTGTGGTGTACATGGACTGCAGCATTTCAGGGAGGCCGTTCACCACCACTTTCTCCAAGACACATAAAGGTGGCCAATAAATTCTGGTCTGGGCAGCAAAGACAACCTCCAGTGAATAAAACCGAGCAGTGACCTCTCCCAGCTGACTGGTTGTGAAGGTATAAACCTCTCTGGAAATGCAGCTTGGAGAAAAGAGAAACAAACAGTGACATTTCACAGCTGCCCTCCGAGAGACCTCGCTCTCTGAGCTGCTCACAGCCGGGATCAGCTCAGTGGCTTTCAGTCTCTTGAAACATTAATTTTAGACGGTTTTATTATATTAATAGTGAGAAAGGTGAAGGTTTCTTTTTCATGTCTTTCGGTCTGTTGTTTAAATGTTTAAAATATAAAGCGTAAGCATTAAGTTATTCTCGGGCAGTATTTTTCGAGCAGTAAGACTGTGCCTTTGTCTTGGTCTGTAGATTGTTAAGGCGGAGAGATGGCCTGTTGTAGAGTGGTGTGCTGTTTCTGTCGGATGTGGGAGATTAGAGAGAGTTTCAATGATCCTGATGATTGTGTCAGCAGGAAGTGTCTTTGCAAATCCTATCAGATCACATGGATTGGTGAAGGAGTGATTAAAGGCAGTGAGGAATTGACAGGGCCCAAGGGTGTGATAGGTGGCAGTCTCAGGATTGGAGGATACTGCAGATACAGTCAGGTAGGTGGGTTACCTCCAGGAAAGCTAGGAGGGGTAGGCAAGTACTGCAGGAATATCCAGTGGTTATCCCCAGCTCAAACAAGTGTACTGTTTTGGAAAATGTAGGGGGTAATAGACTTTCAGGGGAATATAGCACTGACTGCCAAGTTACTGCAACTGAGACTGGCTCTAACATAATGTAAGGTATATCCAGTTCCACGCAAACGATGGTGATAGGGGACTCTCTAGTCAGGGGCACAGTCTGCCATTTCTGCAGCTGACAGTGAGACATCAGAATGGGGTGGTGCCTCCCTGATGCTAGGGTCAAGAATGCCTTGGAGAGGGTGCAGAATATTCTCAAAGGGGAGAATAGCCAGTGGGAGGACATTGTACATTGGTACCAATGGCATAGGAAGGGGAAAGTATGGGGTCCTGATGAGCAGGGAGATTTGCTCGTTCCACTCGGGAGGCATTAAACCAGTGAGGGAGTTGGGATAAACCTAAAGAGATAGTGAGAAAGAGGTATGTCCGAGGCTGGTACTGTTCAGATTAGACTGTCAAGGCAGGCAAGAGCAAGCCACAGAATAAAGTGGGACGGACCAATTACACTGAATTTATTTCAGTGCAAGAGGCCTGACAGGTCAGGCAGATGGGCTCAGGGTATGGTTTTGAACATGGCACTGGGATATTATAGCAATTACAGAGGCATCACTCAGGGATGGATAGGACGAGCAGTTTAATATTCCAGGGTGTAGATGCGATAGAAAGGGGGCAACAGTACAGGGGGAGTGGCGTCTTTGATTAGGGATAACATTACAGCTGGGCTTCGGGAGGATATTCCTGGGAGTACATCCAGGCAAGTTACTTGGGTGGTACTGAGAAATAAGGAAGGGATAACCATCTTACTGGGATTGTATTATAGACTCTCTCCCAATAGTCAGCGGGGAATTGAGACACAATTTTACCAGGAGACCTCAGTTATCTGTAAGAATAATATGGATGCAATGATAAGTGGTTTTAACTTTACCAACATGGCCTCGGAATGCTGTAGTGTTCAGGGCTTGGATGGAAAGGTATTTGTTCAGTGTGTACGAGAACGTTTCAGATTCAGTTTGTAGGATGTACCTACTAGAGAAGGAACAAGACCTGACCTGTTTTCTTTATTCATTCACAGGATGAGGCTGTCACTGGCTCGGCCAGCATTTATTGCTTCGTTTAACCAGAGGGCAGTTAAGAATCAACCACATTGCTATAGGTCTGGAGTCACATGCAGACCAGACCAGGTAAGGATGGCATTTTCCTTCCCTAAAGGTCATGAGTGAACCAGATGGGATTTCCCAACAATTGACAATGGATTCATTGTCGTCACAAAATTAATTTTTCCAGATATTTAATGAATTCACGTTCCAAAATCTGCCGTGATGGGATTCCCGTGTCCCCAGAACGTTATCTGGTTCTCGGGATTAACAGTCTAGCGATAATTTCACTCCCTCATCACTGCCACTTAGAAAATGAGGCACGGTGAGTGAGTTATCAGTGGGGCAGCACATCAGCACCAAAGATCTTGTGGCTTAGTGGTTAGCGCTGCTTCCTCAGCACCAGGGACCTGGGTTTGATTCCAGCCTCGGGCCACTCTGTGTTGGAGTTGGCACGTTCTCCCCAGTGTCTGTGAGGGTTTCCTTCGTGTGTTCCAGTTTGCTCCCACAGTCCAAAGATGTGTAGGTTAGTTGGATGAACCATGTTAAATTTCCCATAGTGTCCAGATGCAGTAGATGAGGTTTTGGGATGTGCAGAGAAATCACTGCCTGATGTGAAAAGATCCTTTTCAGGTCTTGGACAGAGGTCAGAGGGAGGTGTGGCCGCAAGTTTTACATCTCCCGTGGCGGCAAGGGAGGGTCAAGGGTGTGGAGCATGGGTTGGTGGGAGGGGGTGGGCCTAACAAGGGTGTTGCTGAGGGAATGGTCTCTGTGGAACGCAGATAGGGGTGGAGAGGGAAATATGTCTGTGGTGGTGGGATCCGACTTTAGATAGCATAAATAACAGAGGTTAATGCACTGTATCTGGAGATTAGTGGGGTGGAAGGTGAAGATTGCAGGGTTATAATCTTATTGTGGTTGAAGTGGTGGGATAAAGGTGGAGGTGCAGGAAGTGGAGGGTACGCATTGGAGGGCATTGTTGATCAAGTGAGAGGGAAATTGTGGTCCTTGAAGTAGGAGGCCTTTCTCAGATGTCCTGGGGTGGAATTGCTCCTCCTGGGAGCAGATATGGCAGAGGAATTGGGAGTACAGGATCACCCTTTCATACTTGAGGGAAATCAAGAGAGCAAAAAGAAGACATGAAATAGCTTCAGGCAATGGTTTAAGTAGAATCCAAAGAGATTAAACAAATATATCACAGACAAAAGATTAACTGGACCAGAGAATAGGACCCCTTAAAGATCAACAAGGCTGTCTATGGAACCACAGGGAGTGGGAAAGATATGCAAATATTTCATGTCAGTTTTTACTGGAGAAGGATATAGAAACTCGAGAGTTTGGAGAAATAAACAGAGAGAACTTGAAAAGTGTCCCTGTTACAGAGGAGGTGGTACTGGATATCCTAAATGGCAGCAAGGTTGATAAAGTCCTGGGACCTGATCAGGTGTATCCCAGAACTTTCTGGAAAGCTAGAAGTGATTGTTGGGCCTCTCCTGAGATATTTGTATCGTTGGTAGCGACAGGTGAGGTGCCATTATTTTAAAAAGGTGGTAAGGAGAGGCCATGGAACAAGAGAACAGTGAGCCTGAAGTCAGTGGCAGGCAAGTTGTTGGAAGGGATTCTGAGGGACAGGATATCCATCTATTAGGAAAGGTAAGGAATGATTAGGGAGAGTCAGTGTGGCTTTGTACATGCACGATTGTGTCTCACTAACTTAACTGAATGTTTTGAAGTGACAAAGAAAATTGATGAAGCCAGGCGGTGAATGTTGTTTATGTGGACATTCAACAAGGTTCCACAAAGCAGACTGGTTAGCAGGGTTAGATAACACGGAATGCAGGGAGAGCAAGCCATTTGGATACAAAACTGACTTGAAGGTAGGAGACAGAGGGTGGTGATGGAGGGTTGCTTTGCGGACTGGAGGCCTGTGGGCAGCAGTGTGCTACAAGGATCGATATTGGGTCCTTAAATAATTGACTTGGATGTGAATGTGTAAGGTATGGTCAGTAGGTTTACAGAAGGCACCAAAATTGGAGGTGTAGCGGACAGTGAAGAAGGTTAGTTCAGAATACAACAGGATCTTGATCAGATGGGTCAATGGCGCAAGGAATGGCAGATGGAGTTCAATTTAGACAAATGTGAGCTGTTGGATTTCGGAAAGGCAAGTCAGGGCAGGACCTGTACACTTAATGGTAAAGTCCTGGGGAGTGTTGCTGAATAAAGAGACCTTGGAGTCCAGGTTCATAGTTCCTTGAAAGTCGAGTCACAGGTAGGCGGGGTCGTGAATGCAGTGTTTGGTACACTCCCCGTTATTGGTCAATGCATTGAATGCAGCTGTTGTGACGTCATATTGTGGTTGTACAGGACATTGATTAATGCTCTTCTGGGATTCTGTTTTCAGTTCCAATCTCCCTGTTCTCGGAATGATGTTGTGAAACTTCAAAGGTTTCAGAAAAGGTTTGCAAGGACTTTGCCAGGGTTGGACGGGTTGAGCTATTGGGAAATGCTGAATAGGCTGGGACTATTTTCCCTGGAGATTTAGAGACTGAGAGGTGACCTTATAAATGTTTATAAAATCATGATAGACCTGGATAAGGTGAGCAGTCAGGGAGTTTTTCCTGGGTTCTGTGGGTTCAGAACTAGAGGACACAGACTTAAGATGAGAGGGAAAAGATTTAAAAGGGATCATTTTTCTCAATGAACAGAGTTATCAGAATCTGGAACATTCCACCTGAAAAGGTGCTAGGATTTGAGTCCATAAGGAGTTTACAGGTTAACATTATGAATTGGGTGATTGGGACTAAATCTGACAGTTCCTACAAAGAAATGAAGTGCAATTTGGATCAATCTGTGCTCCCTCTCAGGCCAAAAAAGATCCTGAGCTCCCGGTTGCCTGCCACTTTAACACATGAGCGTGTTCCTTGGCCAACATCTGTCTCATGCTTAGGTGCAGTGATCCAGTGAAGCTTGATGCAAGCTGGCAGAACACTCCAGAACATACCAAATGGACCATATTTCAAGGACTGCAATTTCCCCTTTCATGTGGTCAACCCCAATGCCCTCCAGTGTATATCCTCTACTTCCCACACCACTGCCCTTGAACCCCACCCCTCCAACCCTTAACTCACACACATTGTTATCACATTGCCTGCCATTACACACTACCCACGATTAACCACTAATTGTCTCCATTGACAGCTATTCCCCACCTATATCACTCCGCGATTGGAGCTGCCAAGGACACAAACCTCTAGAATATCCTCCCTAACCCCCTCTGTCCTCCTTTAAGATTGTTGGGCCTCTCCTGAGATATTTGTATCATTGATAGCGACAGGTGAGGTGCCATTATTTTTAAAAGGTGGTAAGGAGAGGCCATGGAACAAGAGAACAGTGAGCCTGAAGTCAGTGGCAGGCAAGGTTGTTGGAAGGGATTCTGAGGGACAGGATAAACGTGTATTTGGAAATGATTAGGGAGAGTTAAAGTGGCTTTGTTTGTGCAAAATCGTGTCTCACTAACTTGAGTATTTTTTTTCTTGAAGAAGTGACAAAGATGATTGATGGCAGCCTGTGAACGTTGTCTCCATGGGAATTGAACAAGGTTCCACAAAGCAGACTGGTTAGCAAGGTTAGATAACATGGAATGCTGGGAGAACAAGCCATTTAGATACAAAACTGGCTTGAAGGTAGGAGACAGAGAGTGGTGATGTAGGGTTGTTTTGTGGACTGGAGGCCTGTGAGCAGCAGTGTGCTGCAGCAATGGATATTGGGGCCTTCAATAAATGACTTGGATGTGAATATATGAGATATGGTCGGAAGGCACCAAAATTGGAGGTGTAGTGGGCAGTGTAGAAAGTTAGTTCAGAATACAACAGGATCTTGATTAGATGGGCCATTGGAACGAAAAATGGCAGACTGAGTTCAATTTAGATAAATGTGAGCTGTTGTATTTTGGAAAGGCAAATCAGGACAGGACTTATGCACTTAATGGTAAAGTCCTGGGGAGTGTTGCTGAACAAAGAGACCTTGGAGTTCAGGTTCATTGTTCCTTGAAAGTAGAGTCGCAGGTAGGCAGACTAGTGAAGGTGGTGTTTGGTATGCTTATATTTATTAGTCAATGCATTGAATACGGAAGCTGGGACGTCATATTGTGGCTTGACAGGACATTGATTAAGCCATTTCAGGAATTCTGCTTTCAGTTCGAATATCCATGTTCTGGGAAGGATGTTATGAAATTTGAAAGGAGTCAGACAAGATTTGCAAAAACATTGCCAGGGTTGAAGGATTTGGGCTACAGGGAGAGACTGGGGCTATTTTCCCTGAAGAGTCAAAGACAGAGGTGAGTTTATGGAGATTTATAAATCATGAGGGGCATGGATACGGTAAACAGCCAGGGTCTTTCCCCCCCAGGTGAGGTGGGTCCAAAACAAGAGCATATGGGCTTAAGTTGAGAGGGCAAAGATTTAAAAGGGATCGAAGGGGCAACGTTTTCAAGCTGAGTGTGGTGTGTGTGTGGAATGAGCTGCCAGATGAAGTAGTGGAGACTGATACAATTACAACATTTGAAAGGCATCCGTGAATGGGATGGGTTTTGAGGGATAGGGCCCAATAGCTGGCAAATGGGACTCCAGTAGTTTAGGATTCCGAGTCGGCATGAACGAATTGGACCGAAGGTCTGTTTCTGTGCTGTCCATCTCTATGACACTAATAAATTAAGATGCGTTCCTCTTTTGTGGAGAGCGAGCAGAAGCACAGATAATTGTCCTTGGAGCTGAGACGGTTAAGCAGTGATTTGGACCAGGTGCAGATTTGTTTCCAAACAATTAATTTGCAGAGAGAGAGGAATTGTTAGCACGATCACAATTTTTCGTAACTACTTTCAGGTAACTGGCAAATAATGCAGAGTGAAAATGGGAACATTATTTCATTCAGTAAGTTCTGCGCACCTGGAATAGGCTGAACGGCAGCTGGACACAGATTCAGCAGGTGTTCTCAAACAGATTTATTTTACTTTTTAAGGAAGGACTTAGTGGGCTTTGGGCAAGTGAGAGGGGAGTTGGGACAGATTTGCAGCATCTCCAGAGGGAGAGAGTACAGTCCCAATGGGCTGAATAGCCCCAGCCCCTGTGCTCTGTGATACTTCCCCATTCACTGTGAATGATGAAGCTCATCACAGGGCAGAGAGAGAGAGGATCCCACCACTTACCTCACAATGGGGCCCGGCTGATTGATCTCAAACAAGTACACTGTTTCGGAAAGCGTCGGAGGTCACCCTCTCAGGGGCATATCGCACTGACAAGCAAGGTACTGGTACAGAGACTGGCTCCAATGTAATGTGAGGTATATGAGGTTCCTGGTGATCGATGGTGATAGGAGATTCTCTGGTATAGGGCACAGACTGCCGTTTCTGCAGCTGACAGTGAGACATCAGAATGGGTGGTACCTCCCTGGTGCCAGGGACAAGGATGTCTCGGAGAGGGAGCAGAGTATTCTCAAAAGGGAGTATGATCAGTGGGAGCTCATTATACATCAGTACCAATGACATCGGAAGAGGAAAGGATGAGGTTCTGACGAGAGAATATAGCAAATTATCCTGGAGGATAAAAAGTAGGTCTTCGTGGATAGTAATATCTGGATTACTCATTGTGCCTCATGCTAGTGAGAGTAGGAACAGCAGGATAGAGCAGATGAATGTGTGGCTAAGGATCTGGTGCAGGGGAGAAGGATTGCCATGTTTGGATCATTGGAATCTCTGCTGGGGTAGAATTGACGTGCATAAGAAGGATGGATTGTACCTGAATTGGAAGGTGTCTAATATCCAGGCAGAGAGATTTGCTAGTGCTACTCAGGAGGCATTAAACCAGTGAGGGAGTGGGGGGTAAACCTAAAGAAATAGTGAGAGAAGAGGTATGTCTGAGGCTGGTACAGTTGAGAAGTTAGACAGTCAAGGCAGGCAAGGGCAAGGCACAGAACGAGGTGGGACAGAGCAGTTTCACTGCATTTATTTCAGTGCAAGAGGCCCGTCAGGGAAGGCAGATGAGCTGAGGATATGGTTTTGAACATGGGACTGGGATATCATGGATATTACAGAAACGTGGCTCAGTGATGGATAGGACTGGCAGCTTAATGTTCTAGGGTGCAATGGGAAGGATAGAAAGGGGGAACGAGAGGAGGCAGAATGGCGTTTTGGATTAGGGATACCTTTATGGTTGTGCTCAGGGAGGATATTGGGAGTATTTCCAGTGAAGTTACTTGGATAGAATTGGGAAATAAGAAAGGGATGATCGCCTTGTTGTGGTTGTCTGCTTGGGTTTCGTCTGGTTGCTCTGGTTTCCTCCCACAGTCCAAAGATGTGTAGGATGGTTGGGTTATCCAGGCTGAATTGTCCATAGTGTTCAGGGATGTGCTGGCCAGGTGGATTGCTCATTGGAATTGCAACGTTATAGGGGTAGGGTAGAAGGCTCTGATGTTCAGTGTGGATGTGATGGGCTGAATGGCCCGCTTCCACGCTGTCTGGATTCTCTGATAGTTCTACTAGCTTTAAAATAGTTACAGAAAATAATAGACCAGATCTAATAGGTAGCCTTCTAAATTGGACAATTTCGATGGCACAAGGTAAGAACTTGCAAAATTTGTTTGCGGGAGGTTATTTCCAGGGAAAGGGATGGCTGGACAAAAGAGTAACCAGGCAGAGAATAGCAACCCTCAAAAATCAGTAAGGCTGTCTATGGAACCGCAGGCGGTGGGAGAGATTCTGTAAGTATTTCACATCAGTTTTTACTGAAAAATGATATGGAAGCTAGAGAGTTTGGAGAAATAAATAGTGATAATTTGGCAATTGTTCATATTACAGTGGAGGAGGTCTTAAAAAACAGAAAGGTGGATAAATCCCAGGAATCTGAGCAGGTGTATCCCAGAACTTTGTGGGAAGCCAGGGAAGTGATTGCTGGGCCCCTCGCTGAGATATTTGTATCATCAATTGCCACAGACAAGGTGCTGGAAGATGGGTGCCATTATTTGAGAAAGTTAAAAATCACACACCAGGTTATAGTCAAACAGGTTTATTTGGAAGTGTGCTTCCAATTAAACCGTTTGGACTATAACCTGGTGTTGTGTGATTTCTAACTTTGTACACCCCAGTCCAGCACTGGCATCTCCAAATCATTATTTGAGAAAGGTAGTAAGGAAAAGCCAGGGAACTATAGACCGGTGAGCCTGAAGTCAGTGGCAGGCAAGTTGTTGGAAGGGATTCTCAGGGACAGAATTTACATGTCATTGGAAAGGCAAGAAAAGATTAGGGAGAGTCAGCATGGCTTTGTGCATGGAAGTCATTAACTTGGACTTGAGAAAGACACAAGGTTCCACATAACAGGCTGGTTAGCAAGTTCAACACCATAGAATACAGGCGGAACTAGCTATTTGGATACAAAATTGTTTGGAAGATCAAAGAGTCATAGATGTACAACACAGAAGCAGAGACCCTTCGGTCCAACCAGTTGACCATGCTGACCAGATATCCCAACGCAATGTAGTCCCACCTGCCTGCACCCGGCTCATATCCTTCCTATTCATATACCCATCAAGATGCCTTATAAATGTTGCATTCGTCCAACCTCCACCACTTCCTCTGGCAACTCATTCCATACACGTACCACCCTTTGTGAAAACGTTGCCCCACAAGTCTCTTTAAAGTCTTTCCCCTCTCACCCTAAACCTATGCCCTCTAGTGCTGGGATCCACCACCCCAGGGAAGAGACTTTGTCTATTTATCCTATCCATGCCCCTCATGATTTTATGTACCTCTATAAGCTCACCTCTCAGCTTCCGACGCTCCAGGGAAAATAGCCCCAGTCTATTCAAAATCTATTCAACCCCCAGTTGAGCTCAAATCCTCCAATCCTGGTAACTTTCTTGTAAATCTTTTCTGAACCCTTTCAAGTTTCACAACATCCTTCCGATAGGAAGGAGACCAGATTTGTACGCAATATTCCAATAGTGGCCTCACCAATGCTCTGTACAGCCACAACATGACCTCCCAACTCCTATACTTAATGTTCTAACCATATGCCGCCTTCACTATCCTATCTACCTGTGGCTACACTTTCAAGGAGCTATGAACCCGCACTCCAAGGTCTCTTTGTTCAGTAACACTCCTCAGGACCTTACCATTAAGTGTATAAGTCCTGCTAAGATTTGATTTCCCCAAATGCCAATCCTCAGCTCATTCACTCATCTGATCAAGATCCCGTTGTACTCTGAGGTAATTGTTTTCACTGTTCACTACACCTCCAACTTTGGTGTCATCTCACTAACTATGCCTGCTATGTTCACATCCAAGTCATTCATATAAATGACGAAAAGTAGTGGATCCAGCACCGACCCTTGTGGCACTCCACTGGTCACAGGCCTCCAGTCTGAAAATCAATCCTCCACCACCACCCTCTGTCTTCTGCCTTTGAGCGAGTTCTGGATCCCAATTGGCTAGTTCTCCCTGTATTCCATGAGCTCTAACCTTGCTGAGCAGTCAGTGTCTTGGTGGAGGGTGCTTTTAGGACTGGAAACCTGTGGTGAGCAAAATGCTGTCAGGCTGGGTGTTGGGTCCACTGCTTTTTGTCATTTATATCAATGATTTCCATGTGAATATAGGAGCTATGGTTAGTAGGTTTACAGTAGACACCAAAATTTGAGGTGCAGTGGACAGTAAAGTTACCTCAGAGTACAATGAGACTCCGATCAAATGGGCTGAGGAGTGGCAGATGAAGTTTAATTTTGATAAATGTGAGGTTCTGCATTTTGGAAAAGCAAATCAGGGCCGGACTTCTACACTTAATGGGAAGGTCCTGGGCAGTGTTGCTGAACTAAGAGATCTTGGAGTACAGGTTCATAGTTCCTTGAAAGTGGAATCATAGGCAGGGTAGTGAAGAAGGTGTTTAGTATTCTTGCCTTTATCGGTCAGTGCATTGAGTACAGGAGTTGTGATGTCATTTTGCGGCTGTACAGGACATTGATTCAGTCACTTCTGGAATTCTGCTTTCAGTCCTGGTCTCCCCACTATCGGAATGATATTGTGAAACTTGAAAGGATTCAGAAAAGATGTGCAAAGATGTTTCCAGGGTTGAGAGATTGAGCTATAGGGAGAGGCTGAATAGGCTGAGGCTGTTTTCACTGGAGAATCGGATGCTGAGGGGTGACCATAGAGGTTGATAAAATCGTGAGGGGCATGGATAGGGTAAACAGCCAGGGTCTTATTCCTGTTTAGGTGAGTCCAAAACTAGAAAGCACAGGCGTGAGGAAAAGATTGAAAAGGGATATTAGGGGCAGAGTTTCAAGCTGAACGTGATACGTGTATGGAATAAGCTGCCAGAGAAAGTGTGGAGGCTGGTATAGTTACAACATTTAAAATGGATCTCATTGGATATGTGATTGGGAAAGGTTTAGAAGGCTATGGGCCAAGTGCTGGCATATGGGACGAGATTAATTTAGGATATCTGGTCGGCATGGACAATTTGGACTGAAGGGTTTGTTTCTGTGTTGTACATCTCTACGACACTAATAAATTAAAATTAAGATGGGTTTCTCTTTTATGGAGAGTTAGCAGAAGGTCAGACAATTCTCCTTGGAGCTGAGAAGGATAAGCAGTGATTTTGACCAGGAGTTGATTTGTTTCCAGGATATTTCATTTATAGAGAGACAGAGTGAGAAATTTTTAACGTCACAATTTTTAGTAACTACTTTCAGGTAACTGGCAAATAATGCAGGTTAAAAATGTGAAGATTATTTTACTCACTAAGTTCTGAGCATCTGGAACAGTTTGAAAGACAGCTGAATGCAGATTCAGTAGCTATTGTCAAAACAAGTTTGAAATTTAACTTTTTAAGGAAGGATTTGGAAGGCTGTGTCCAAGTGGGAGGTGAGTTGGAATTGACTGGCACTATCTCCAGAGGGAGAGAGTACAGCCCCAATGGGCTGAATAGCTCCCAGCCCCTGTGCTCTGTGATGCTGCCTCATTCACTGTGAATGATGAAGCTCATCACAGGGCAGAGCCGTAGAGGTGTACAGCATGAAAATAAACCCTTTGGTTAAACTGGTCCATGCTGACCAGATATCCCAACCTAATCTAAGTCCCATTTGCCAACACTTGGCACATACACCCTTCCTATTCATATACCCATCCAGATGCCAAATGGTATAATTGTACCAACATCCTCCCCTTCCCGACAGAAGATTCCATACAAGCACCAACCTCGGTGGGAAATAAAATTGCCCCTCTGATCCATTTTAAATTCTTCCCCTCTCGTCTTAAACCTATGCCCTCTCATTCTGGACTCCCCGACCCCAGGGAAACGACCTTGTCTATTTATCCTACCCATACCCCTCCTGATTTTATAAACCTCTGTGAGGTCACCCCTCAGCCTCTGATGCACCTGGGAGGATCCCACCACTCAGGTCACAATGGGGCCTGGCTGACTGACACAGCTTCAGACCAATAGGAGAGTTGGCGTGATCCTCCAGCCAATGGGAGTGAATGAGGGGTGGGTCCAGCAGGCCAACACATGACCATCAGCTTTGCAGGCGCAGTGTCACTGTGAGGGGGGACTCGGTGAGTGTGAAGGGAGTGGGAGAGACAGCAGAGACTGGGAGAGAGATGGAGGTGGTGTGGACTGGGAAGGTTGATAAACACTGTTTGAGTCTGCTAGACCTGAATTAGATACTCCGAATTGAAAGAACTGTGGATGCTGTAAATCACAAATAACAACTGAAAGTACTGGAAAAGCTCAGCAGATCTGGCAGCATCTGTGAAGTGAAATCGGTTCGCAATTTGGATTCGGTGACACATCCTCAGGAACTGATGCTACTGAGAAAAAATGTTGTTTTTTATGCAGAAGGTAGGGGTTTAGGAGTAAATGATAGGGGGGGAATAGAGTCCAAAGAGAGAGATAAGAACAATTGGACAAAAAGAGTGGATAATGATCTGAGGGGGAGGGTGAATAGCTGTTTATGGGGACTGTTAGTGGCTAACCATAGGTAGTGTGTAATGCCAGGCTATGTAATAACAAGGCCTGGTGTGTGGGGTAAGGGGCAAAGACACTAGGACGTGGGAGAGTTCAGGACCTAAAATTATTGAATTTGATGTTGAAGCCAGAGGATTGTAGGGTTCCCGACTGGGAGATGAGGTGTTGTTCTTCCAGCTTGTGGTGCTGGAAAAGCACAGAAGGTGAGGCAGCATCCAAGGAGCAGGTGAATTGACATATTGGGCATGTAAGCACTTCATCAGAAATGTGGGAGGTGGGAGAAGAGGGCTGAGAGATAAATGGGGAGGGGTGTTTGGGGTTGGGGGGGAAGGGAGCTACGAAGAGACTAGGTAGATGTAGATGGGGTAGTGGTGAGAGGGTGGAATGGATAATTGGGAAGGAAGATGGAGAGGTGGGACAGTTCAGGAGGCCAGTGCCGAGTTGGAGGGTTGAATCTGTGATAAGGTGGGGGAGAGGAGATGAGGAAACCTTGATGCCGTGTGGTTGAAAGGTTCCAAGGTGGAAGATGAGGTGTTCTTCCTCCAGGCGTCGGGTGGCTTGGATTTGGGGGTGGAGGACACCCAGGACTTGCATGTCCTTGGCAGCGTGGCGGCTGAGGGGATGTAGCTGAAGTGGTCGGCCACAGGGCGGTGGGGTTGGTTGGTGCATGTGCCCCAGAAATATTCCCTGAAATATTCCACAAGTTGGCGTCCTGACTCCCCAGTGTAGAGGAGACCACATTGAGAGCAAAGGACACAATAGTTGAGGTGTTTGGGTGGGCAGGGAATTCTCTGCTGGATGTGGGAGGATCCTTTGGTGCCTTGGATGGAGGTGAGGGGGAGGTGTGGGCACAGGTTTTACTCCACATGCAGTGGCAAGCGAAGGTGCTGGGAGTGGAGGATGGGTTGGTGGGGAGCGTGGATCTAACGAGGAAGTCACAGAGGGAATGGTCTCTGTGGAATGCTGAAAGGGGAGGGGAGGGAAACATATCTCTAGTGGGGTCTGATTGTAGGTGGTGGAAATGGCAGAGGATGATGTGTTGTATCTGGGTGGAAGGTGAGGAGTGGGGGGATCCCATCCTTTTTGGGGTTGGAAGAGTGGGGTTCAAGGGCAGTGGTGTGGGAAGGGGAGGAGATACACTGGAGGGCATTGTTGACCACATGGGAGGGGAAATTGCAGTCCTTGAAATAGGAGACCATTTGGTATGTTCTGGAGTGTTCTGCCAGCTTGTATCAAGCTTCACTGGAACACCGCAGTAAGCATGAGACAGAGATGTTGGACAGGGAACAGTCTTGTGTGTTAAAGTGACAGGCAACTTGAAGCTCCGGGACCTTTTTGCAGCCACAATGTAACTCATCAGTCACCATTTTCACCACCGCTACTGAGATGCTACCAGGTTCCTGTCTCCTCCACTAACAGCTTTCCACCCTCCCACCAGATTGTTATTCACTCCTTTGTCTTTCCAAATGTTCCTATCTCTCTTTGCGCTCTGTCCCCACCTATTATTTACTCTTTAACCCCTATCTCCTGTAGTCCAAAGATGTGCAGGTTCGGTGAATTGGCCCAGCTAAGTTTCCCGTAGTGTTCAGGGATGTGCATTAGTCCGGGGAAATGGAGAGTAATAGGGAGGGGAGTGGGTCTGGGTGGGATGAACTTCGGAGGGTGGGTGTGGAATTGTTGGGCCGAAGAGCCCGTTTCCACGCTGTCGGGATTCTACTTTTCCCAGCTGTCTTCGGTTCTGCTGAAGGGTCACAGAACCCGTGATGACCCTTGGTGTTTGCAGGAGGTGGAAAGGGGAGAGTGGCAGCACAGTGTATCAGTGTAGACTGGGAGGGTTTAGTCATACTCTGTGCAGGTCGTTAATCTGAATTAGAAAACCTTGGTCCCACATTTGCAGCAAAGGGGAAAACAGCTGTGGGCCTCAGGCAATGAGAGATCCTGGGTTATGGCCGCCATCTATATTTGGGGCAGGGTACAGCAAGGCGCATGCACATGTCCTCATTTTGGGGGGGGGGGGGGGGGGGGCGATTTGAAGATGAGCGTTTACACATCAAACACATACCAAGAGAAGTGTTCGCCTTCACTATTCACCTTGCACTGATTGTGAGCTTTGTTTTGCAAATTCATTTTCTAGGATATTAATTGAGAATAATTGAGACTGGGATCTCAAAAACAAGTTTCTACCGTCAGCGGAGTCATCAGGATCTGAATATCATTGGCATTTAACTGTGGAATGAGAAAGGTTTGTCTGTTCAGTCTGGGAAAATATCACCAATAGTTTTGTCAAGCAAAAAGCAGAAAGATATTCAAGTTCATGGTCAGATCACCCTTTGGGTATGTGTTCATTTCTTGGCCCTGCAGCTGTGGAAGGAGGTATTGGCCTGAGAGAGAGCACAGATTTATCCAAATGCCAGATTTAGTCCCAATCACCCACTTCATGATGTTAACCTGTTCACTCCCTACTTCCAATTCCCTGCAAGCTTCTCATTGAAATTCCTTGTGGACTCAAATTCCAGCACTATTTCAGGTGGAACATTCCAGATTCTGACAACTGTCTGTTCATTCAGAAACTGCTGAAGTCCATGTTGACTCAGGGGTTACAAAGGGCTGAATTGAAAGATGAGATGCTGTTCCTGAGCTCCCATTGAGATGCATTGGAACAGTACAGGAGGCTGAGGGCAGTGTAGGTGTGAGCAGACAATGAAAATGACAAGGCTGTACTGAGAGTGCTGTTTGGCTCAATGAGAATGTTTTGGAGTTGGGTGTAAATAGTGAGGTGAGACAGGGAGAAGGTGAAGCTGAAACTCAGTTTTAGTTCAGGCCATTCAGTAATTCACGTGGTCCCAATGGGAACAGCCAATTTGTCAGTGATACCTGCAGAGTATTTAAGGTTTTAAAGTATGACATATCTGCTGAAGTAAAGATTTTTAAAATTATAATGTACATGTTTGAAGTGAAGGAAGGTTGCTCACTCGTTTGAATTTTCTTAATGGGAGTTACGAGATGAATGTAGAGAGATGTTGTGATAGGAGACCTCAGACCCGTGGTGTGGTCCTCTTGTACAATGTGGGAAATAAGGGACGCTTCCAGTGTGTCTGACGGCTATGTGTGCTGCAAGTGTGTCCATCTGCAGTTACTGGGAAACTGCTTTTCAGACCTGGAGCTGTGAGTGGACTCACTGTGGAGCGTCTGAGAATGTTATGGACAGCACATTTAGTGAGTTAGTCACACTGCAGGTGAGGGCTACACAGGCAGAAAGGGAATGGGTGACCATCAGATCAAGTAAAAGGCTCAGGAAGGGGGTGCAGGAGTCCCCAGTGGTCATCCACATCTCATACAGATACTGTATCCCGCTTGGGATTCTGTAAGGGCGGGAATGGGTGGGGTAGCTTCTCGGGAAATCAGCACCAGCCAGGGTCATGCCACCACAGAGAGCTCCGCTGCACAGAGCGGGAGGAAAGAGAGGAAACACGGCTATAGTGACAGGAGATTCAGTGCTCGGTGTTAGGGCGGGCACTGCTGTGACCATAGACGTGAATCCAGGATGGTATGTTACCTCCATAAAGCTAGGATCCGCGATATCATGGAGCGGCTGCAGGACTTTCTGGAGCTGGAGGTTAAACAGCCCGTGGTGGTAGAACACACAGATACCAACGACATCGCTAAACAGAGGGATGAGGGCCTGAAAGCTAGATATAGGGAGAGCAGAGATGCATTAAAATGTAGCTCCTGAAATGTAATAATGTCAGACTTACTCCCAGTGCCATGTGCTAGTGAGAGCAGGAATAAGAGGGTAGATCAGCTGGATGTGTGGCTGGGGAAATGGTGTACCAGAGAAGGGTTTAGATTCTTCAGGCACTGGGACTGTTTCGGATTAGGTGGGACCTATACCAGCCTGACCGGTTACCCCTGGGCAGAGCTGAGACAAATCTGATGGGGGCTTTTGCAGTTCCATTGGTGAGGTTTTAACTAGTCTGGCAGGGGGTTGGGAAATCAAGTGTCGGCTTAGATGGGTCAGATTCGGGTCAGGGAATGGGAGGTAGAATATTAGTGATGTAGTCAGCAGCTCAGAAAGCCAAAGAAAAGGAGGATTAAACGAGGATTGAGTCCCTCTTCAGCCATCAGTCCTGCCATCTCAGAAATGTGAGTCAACAAAATATGGAGCTGTTTACATGTCTATGACTCTATGTGCTTCAGCAAAATGGTGGAAATCTACAATAAGAACATAAATTGCTGGACATCCTCAGCAAGTCTGTCAGCATCTGAAATGGTGACAGATGCAGGAAACATTGCAGCCTTGAAGAAGTGTTTAGATGATCACACCAAGATGTTACACGGAGTGCCAGAACGTGGGACTAGAATAAATAGGCGCTTGATGACCAGCATGGATACGATGGGGATGGAAAGTTGATGTTTCGGGTCAGGACTATTCATCCGGACTGACAAACTGTCCTGACCAAAACATCAACTTTCCTGCCCCTCTGATGCTGCTTGACCTGCTGCACTTCCCCAGATCCACATTGTATAAACTCTGACTTCCAGCATCTGCAGCCCTTAACTATCTACACATCCCAGGACTCAGGCTTGTGACCCTCCTTTACTCTCTCTCAGTAACCAGGAGAGCCTTCCTTGGGAAAGGGGAACAAAGGTACACACAGTACTCCAGGTGTGGTCTCACCAAGGCCCTTCCAGAAAGGGATCCCTGCTCCGGTACTCGAATCCTCTCACTAGGAAGGTTACACATCATTTACATTCTCCACTGCTTCCCACTCCTGCCTGCTTCTGAAAAGAGGGAATCTCAGAGAAACACGCAATAAAATGGGGTCAGAGTCTCTGGTATAAAACTGTTGAACACAATGCCCCCATCTTCTCCATACCGGTCATCAAGCACACATGCCTGGTGTGATCATCGAAACACTTCTTCAAGGCTGCAATGTTTCCTACATCTGTCACCATTTCAGATGCTGCCAGACCTGCTGAGGATCTCCAGCACTTTGTTTTCTCTGTTGTAGAGTACTGAAAGGGGGAATTTGTAGTTGAGAAATACACATTGAACTTCATGTTCAGTTTTGATAGTCACTGGATCTGTGCCGATCTGGATATCATTGGCCTTTTCATCTGGAAGGAAAGGTGTGCATTCTGTCCAGAGACGAATATTTCAAATGTCAGTGTGGCTGGAAAAAGTACTGAGACAGCAAAGTCCGTGTTAGTGTGATGACTGTAGAGAGAGATTTCATTTGGTTTTTGAAAGTCTAAAAAATCATGGCACATTTCCCAGGAGCAGTTAAACCCCAGATTGGTTAATTATCCTCATACAAAACCATGAAACCAGAAAGACAAAAGGATTCCTGCATCATGGAAAAAGCTATGAAAATGGGATTGTTGTAACGGAGTGAATTATCGATCATGGATTGTAATCCATTGGTGTTGTCACGTCGGTTCCAATGCCGTGGGGAAAACGCGTGAAATGTGATGGATGCAGTGTAGGTTTCAGTTATTAAACTGGAAAGGTGCAGAAGAAATTTACAAGAATAATGCCAGGTCTCAGGGGTCTGAGTTATAGGGAGAGGTTGGATAAGCGAGGACCTTTTTGTTTAGAGCAGAGGAAACAGAGGGGGAATATATTAAAGAAGTGTATGAGATCATGAGAGGCCTGGGTAAGGTGAATGCACTCAGTCTTTTTCCCAGGGAACTAAGGACTGGAGGGTATCAGTTTAAGGTTAGAGGAGAAAGAATAAAAGGGAACCTGAGGGGCAACTGTTCTACACAGAGGGTGGTATGTATATGGAATGAGCTGCCAGTGGAAGTGGTTGAGGCGGGTCTGATAACAACATGTAAAAGACATTTGGACAAATACATGGATAGGAAAGTTTCAGAAGCAGATGAGCAAAGTGCAGGGAAATGGGGTTCGCGTGGATGGACATTCTGATCGGCATGGGCCAAAAGGCCTGTCTCTGCTGTAGGATTCTATGACTAGGTGCATTTGCTATTTCTCCCCCTAACTCTGTTGGTATCTTGGGATGTATTCTATCAGTGCAAAGAGACTTGTCTACCTTTAGCTCCATTAGCTTGCCCAGCTCTAACTCTTTCATGATAACGGTTATTTATAGGTCCTCACCTTCCTCAGTCTCCTTATCAATTACCGGCATGTTCTTCGTATCCTCCACTGTGAAGACTGACTGCTGTGTACTCATATTCCTGAACCCTGCTGGGTAGGAATAACTGGGCACAGAACTCTGAGAGGTCTTCTTTAGAGTCTTTATTGATGAGACATGGTAGTTACGTGCAAAATGCCTTCAGACAACATCAGGTAACTCCCCGCCTGTCCGGTGTACGCCTCCCATTTTTCTACCTTTGTGGTTTGTGACTTTGAATAGAGACTATCTCTCAGGATTATCTCCATGGCAACAGCAGTTAAAAAGTCTTGTTCAGTTCAGCACTTTGTGGTTAAACCATACACCCCTCCCCCACACCCCTGTGGCTCAGTCAGGTATCTGACAGGCAGTTCAGTTTCAGTGGGGCTGTCTGTCAGGATTCTGATGTGGAGGAGCCAGGGTTGGGGTGGGATGGACAAAGTTAAAAACCACACAACACCAGGTTATAGTCCAACAGGTTTATTTGGAAATACAAGTTTTTGGAGTGTGCTGTGATTTTTAACTTGATCAGGATTATCTCTATGGTAACAGTTAAGTGCTTCAACAATTACAGAGGCCATATGTTCCCCACACAATAGGTTCCCCTCCAGCAGTGTAAACTGCTATTCTGGCCCTGGAGATAGCTACTCATTACATTTTATCCGTAATCCCATCAAGCTTTCTGTTAATCTTTGAAGTTTTTCTAATCTCCTGGTTTCTCCTTGGTCTTTACCAATTTGTATGCCTTCAATTTCAATTTGACAGACTCCATTATTTCCTTAGACACCCATGGCAGATTACTCCTTTTCCGACAGTCCTTCCTTTTCACTGATACATGTTTTTACTGAGCACTTTGAAAAATTGCTTTGATATTCCTCCACTGTCCGTCAACTGTCCCACCCTAAAGTCTTTGCTTCCAGTCTACATTAGCCAACTCCTGCTTCATCATATTGTAGTCTCCTTTGTTTAAGCACAGGATCTGGATTGGATTTAATCTTCCCGCTTTCCATTTTGTGTTCTAAATTCAACCAGACTTCTCAGGTCTTTTATCAGGTTACGTGGGGAGGCGGTGTTTTGGGTTTCATTGTCAGAGACCTTGGCTTTGTAGTAAAGTATAGGATAGATATTCCCAACAGAGTATTCTGGACGCTGTGAATGTCCTACACAGTCGAACACCATAAATCACTGTGTCCCCTCAGTTTAAAATTGCAAAATCATTATCTCCTACTCGCTTCCTCACTATCTAAGTTTGGAACGCTAATCCACCTGAGTATCCTGCATTTTGTGAAGGTGGTGATTTTTGGATTCAGCTTTCCAGTTATTACCGTAAGAAGATAAGCACTGGGCACAGGAGAGGCAATGCAGCCCTTCGAACCAGCTCCACCATTTAATACAATGATGATTGAGCTCACCTCGCTCTCAGCTGGATTTTCCCGCCTGCGCGCTCTCACCCTTCAAATCATTGCAAATGAAACATCTGTATCTTTTCATTAAGTTTGCTCATTGCCCTGGCATCCACTGCATTTTGAATAGGGAATTCCACAGATTCAGAACACATGGAGACAGGTACATTCTTCTTCATGAGAATAGAATAGAGTCCCTATAGTGCAGAAACAGGGTGTTCATCCATCGAGTCCACACCAACCCTATAGTCAGCATCCCATTTAGACCCATCCATTCCCTGTAACCCTGCATTTCCTGTTGTTAATTGTCTAACTGGCACATGCGTGGACCCTGTGGGCAATTTAGCATGGCCAATCCAGCAAACCTGCACATCTTTGGACTGTGGAAAGACACCGGAGCACCCAGAGGAAACCCACGCAGCCAGAGGGAGAATGTGTAAACTCCACACAGTCGCCGAAGGCTGGAATCAAACCCGGCTCTCTGACGCTGTGAGGCAGCAGTGCTAGCCACTGAGCCACCTCTCTTAAAATTTGCTGCCCCTTATTAACCTCCCCACCCCGCAATTGGCTGAACGTATATTCCTTACGTCAGAACTCGGGTTGTCTAAGCAGATGTCTCAGTAAAACCCAGTGACAGCCCACATGTCCTGTGTGTCTGAATGGGGATCCAACACCCTCCAGCCCACAATTTTCATTCACTTTCCAGAGGCTTCATGGGGACAACAACTCCCACAATCCCTGAGGCAGGGACCACACGTGTGGGGAAACCCGGCATTGTACATGTATGGAATGTGGGCGTGTTTTGGAGCATTTGTTTTGGGTAACTAGCAGAAAGCATTTCACACCGACTGGCTGTAGAAGGGACGCATCTACTTATAGTATTGATCGGTTGGGGGGAGGGGGTCAATGTGCCATCACACCCACGTGGAACCAAGTTCATCCCCAACTCGTTGTAATGCTGGGAATCGACCTATGGGAAACGAGGAAGGATCTGACACCTTCTCCCAGACTGAAGGTTCCTCTTCTGTCCAGGATCTGCCACCTCCCTGTCTGTTTCCTTTTGTTTCATTCTGCTGTTACATTACTGACTTGCAGCAACTGAAGGGAAAGGAAGTGAACCCAGAAAGGGTGCAGAGTCTAACCAGGGACGGGAAGTGGTGGCATGGATCTGTTTATCAGCAACTCCATGAGAATGGGGAGGGTGTACATTAGGGGGTAGCAGAGGCAGAACAGTGGGAGAGAGTAAGTGGGCTGCAGGGTTACAGCTTTGGGGGAAGAAAGGGGAAAAATATTCAGGAGAAATTAGAATTGTCTGTTCTGAATTTCTAACCTGTACATATTCCTTTATACAGGGTGCTAGATGGTGAAGATTTGCAGACTGAAATCTCAAAATCATGTGCAGATCGTGATTACGTTAACCAGCATTTGAAGAACCAAAGACTGAGACTCACTCGGCCAAAATCGTGCAACACTCTCCCTCCCAGCATTGTCGGTCTATCTGCACCAAATGGACTGTGAATGGTTCAAGACAGCAGCTCACTACCATCTTCTCAAGGGTAACTAGAGATGGGGTATAAATGCTGGCTGAGCCAGTGATGCCCATATCCTGGAAATGGGTTCTCTCTCTAGTTGCTGAAGCGCGGTTGATGTTACTGCAGGATGATGAGGGATGCTGAGTGCATCCTCCAGGAGGCAGCACCATCACATTACCCCTGCCTACACCCACACAGTAACACAGCAACGTCACTGAAACAAAAGGTGGTGAAGCCAAAGGAGGACTTCGATGAATTTACCTCGAAGAACTATATCTAAGGGGATTGGGACACAGCAGGAACAGGTGATGGATGGTCAGCTGGTTCCCATTGGTTGGTGGAGCAGGATTGAAAAGCCGAATAGCTGCTTCTTGCTATCTCCCAGGTATGTATATAGCCATGGAGCCCGAGTAGGAAGAAGTAGGCAGGGCAGGGATTCTCCTGGAGATTGCACCTCCACATCAGTTTTCAGTGAGAGAGGGTTTGATAGATTTTATTTAATATTTGTCTTTTACATTTAAAAAAAATAAATTTGCAAACCTTGTGTTCAAGTTTATCCCAGAATAAAAGTAAAAGAATCGAAACGATCTGAATATAAGTTTTTAAAATTTCAAACGCCCTGTAAAACAAAATCCTGTCTATTCCCGGACACCATCACTTCCCAGTTGCTCAAACTCCAAGGAAATATTCCCTCCCTGTCAGAACCTTTGGTTTGATTTAACTGCTTTTCAGTTCTCGTTCTGTGAGCTGTGAAGTGTTCTTTTTCCCCCCCATTTCTCCTACCCAGGAATGTTATCTCTCACAGCTGTGCAACCTTCCCACCATCAACATCATCATTACTCCATTTTGCTTTTTGTTACCAGCAGGAAGCCACCCGTGTAACCAATTGAATATTTCCAAACAAGACCCCTTACAGGCAAAGCAAACCATTACAAGTGACAAAGTGAGAAGGGACTAAATCAAGGCAGAGTTGTAGGGAGGGGGCAGCGACAGAGATAAAGCACATATCCCCTGCGGTGCCCACCTCTATCTAAAGGCATTGAGAGCATTGATACACACCACATGCTCCTTCTCCAGGGACACCCTGCTGTGTAACGTTTATCCTCAATCATAGAACAGAATCCCAACAGTGTGGAAGGAGAGCATTGGCCCATCAAATCCCACCGACCATCTGAAGAACATCCCACGCACTGCACTCCATCCCTGTAACACTGCATTTCGCATGGCTGATCCACCTAGTCTGCACAGTCCTGGACACCATGGGCAATGTAGCACGACTGATCCACATAACCTGCACATCTTTTGACTGTGGGAGGAAACCAGAGGACCCACACTATCGTGGGGAGAATGTGGAAACTCCACACAGGCCGTTGACCAAGGCTGGCCTCTGACCTTGTACCTGGTGCTTTGAAGCAGAGGTGCTTCAATCCCAATATAAATCAAAACAGATGATCCCTGCTCATTGTCACATTGCTGTTTGTGTAGCCTTGTGCTCAGAGAGACATCCTGAGCTTCAGAAAGTGGCAATATAAATTCAGTCAACTCCAGCCCAGTTAATGTGGTTAACACCACAACAACATCAATATTCCAACAGTGTCATCGTGTACAAGGTCCACTCCTGACTCTGATTAACAGTAACTGCAGAATCAGAGTCCTGCAGTGATGTGTGAACTCTACCCCACACGGAGCAGAGGGATGACCACTTCCCTGTGTGCACTCGCTGGTCTCTGTCATGTTGAAGATGCAGCAAATCCCTTGTCACACTGAGAGGTAAACAACTCCTACCCAGTGTGAACCCTCTGGTGTATCAGCAGGAGGGATGAATCACTGAAACCCTTTTCACACACTGAGCATCTGAATGGCCTTTCCCCAGAGTGGGCTCACTGGGGTCTCAGCAGATCAGAAGACTGGGCGAATCCTTTCCCACACATGGAGCAGGTGAATGGCCTCTCCCCGGTGGGAACGCACTGATGTCTCTGCAGGAGAGAGATTTGAATGAATCCTTTCTAACACATGGAGCAGGTGAATGGCCTCTCCCCGGTGGGAACGCACTGATGTCTCTGCAGGAGAGAGATTTGAATGAATCCTTTCTAACACATGGAGCAGGTGAAGAGTCTAAATCCTCTGTGACCTCTCTGGTGCCTCAGCAGATTGCAAGAGTGAGTAAATCCCTTCCCATACATGGGGCAGGTGACCAGCCTCTTCCCAGTGTGACTGTGTCAGTGAGTGTCCCGCTGGGAGGGGTAAGTGAATTCCTTCCCACAATCCCCACATTTACACAACCTTGCCCTGGTCCTATCACATTGGTGTCTTCCCAAATCACATGACCAGTTAAATCCTCAACCACATGCACAACACGAATGGTTTCTCTGGGCTGGGAATGCTGCTTTCCCCTTCCGTATTATGTATAATGTTCAGGACCTGCGGAATTGGGTGTATTAAATGTGATGTTAAAGCTGAGTTTCCCATCTGTGAACTCTCTCTGTAAAACAAATTTATCTCCTTCATTACTACAGCTCCCAACACCAGCTCTCCCTTTAGTTCTCCTGAAATTCTAAATTTGGACTAATGCAATAATGTGGCTTTCTCTCACTTGTTTCTGAAAGTAAATTAGGATGATTTTGAATAACTGGACTTTACTAGCCAAACTCGTTCCTACTCTATCATATACGACCTTTAACCCATGGGAAATGTGTTACCAGCTTCGATGACCGTTATAATGTTCTGACCACTTCTATGGAGTCTGTATAAGTTGATTCTAACAATTATCAATAGATCGTATCTAAACAGGATGCCCACACAACAGTGGGCGCTCTGACACTCAATGCCTGTAAGTTGTTATTTTTCTTAAAGCCCCACATGTGTCTGGCAATCTGGCAATACAATTGAAGATAGTTTACACAGTAACCTTACAGTCTTAGTTGCCAATTCCAATCCATGAAGCAGTCAGTAACATTCCCCAGTGAATTGAATTCTATTAGCAGCTTTGTCCTGTCAGGAGAGATTGAGGATCATGAAGCTGTCTTCTCTGGAGGACTGAAATATGAAACACTTGAAATGAACAAAATTCTTCAAGAGCTCAATAGGATAGATATAGGACGATGTGCACCCTGGCTGATATGTCTTGAATGAAATAAGCACTAACTGCGGTGTCTTTACCCAGCATCCCCTTTAGCTGCATAAATGTTCAAGATTTATTTGCTGCTCTAATTCCACTCTCTTATTGAATCCCATTTGTAACTGCTGTAATGTTGGTTGCCGTGCAAATTGGTAACATTTGATTCAATCTATCCTAAAACCTCTCTGTATCTGTGTCTCGCTTTTGTTCACCAAGACCCTCATTCAATCTGACCTCTTTACAAACCCTGCCCTGATATTTTCTTAGAGGGCTCAGAATTAAATGTCCACAGAATTGTTACTGCACAAAAGGAGGCTGATTGGCTCATCAGCTCTCCAAAGGATCACCTCACCGAATGCTATTCTTCTACCTTTACCCCATAAACCTTCCCATTCGTCCTCTTCCAATAACTGTTCTGTTCAATTCTATTCTCTTCATTATACCTGGCTCCCATTGTACTCTTTGGCAGTGCATTCCTGACCATAAACTGTCTCTGCATGAAAACACTTTGTATCATGTTACATGTGCTTCTTTTGTCAATCCCTTGACATCGGTGCCTCCTCATTATTGATTCTTTCATGAAAGAGAGCAGTTTCTCCTGGTCCACTTTCAATAGATCCCTTTTGGAGGTGTCTTTACCCAGTATCCCTCGGGATGGTGAATATCATCTCTCCTGGTTACAGGAGACCATTCAGTAGCTTTCACTGTGGGTCTGGGTTCAGGACACCATCCAGCCTCACTGTACTCCAGCGAATGCACACTGGGGAGAGACCATTCACCTGCTCTGAGTGTGGGAAGCAGTTCACTCAGATATCCAGCTTGATGAAACACCGGCGAGTTCACAAGTAACCACAGCGATTGGATTTATTTTGTTTGTTCATGGGATCATGGCAACACTTGCTGGGGCAGCATTTGTCAATCATTCTGACTGCCAAGAAGATGGTCCAGGGTCAACCCCATTATTCAGGGTCTGGATTCACATGTAGGCTGGTCAAGGTCAGAATTAACACAGTTTCCGAGACTCAGTGACATGAAGAGGGAAAACACTCAGACACTGACCAACCCATCTGATTGTCAACTCAGACAGAAAGACAGAAAGAAAGATGCACATTTAGATAGCACCTTTGATGACCTGGGGCAATAACGCATGCTTCTATCCCAATGATTTCAACCACAAATCTCTGAAAACACAGGCACAACGCTTCCTACTTGTACCAGGTTGTCTCTCAGCCTCCTCTTGAGAAAAGAGTTTTAAGCTGTTAAGACTTTCCTGGTGATTATAACCTCTATGTTCCTATAAGATTTGTGACTGAACCTTTATTTTCCTGTTCCTTGTGAGTGATGCCAGCAGCAGAAACAGCTCCTGACCTGTGCGGGTTTCGATTGGAGTATTTGTATTTAAAAATGCATTTTCACCCTCATGTACAGTGTGAAATTGCTATAAAACAGAAGGAAAGGATTGAGTGAGAACCCACAGAAACACAAAGGCAGTATGTGTACCTGAACTGAATGAACCGGGCATGAGGAAAACATGACGACAATCACAGCTAGTTAGAGTCACAGAATCCCGTAGGTGCAGAAAGAGGCTATTCAGTCCATCAAGCCTGCAATGAACTGCTCTCCCACCCTCCCTCCATAACCTCTCATTTACCATGGCTAACCCAACCCGCTAAACCTGCACACTACAGGCCATGTTAGCACAGCCAATAGAGCAAACCTGCACATCTGTGGGAGGGTCACAGATTACATCCAAATGCTCAGAATTGTGGATGATGTCTCACGAATATTTGACTCTGATACAAATGCTCTGTTTTTAAAAATAAAATCTGGGAGAAACTGCAACCAGAAAGATTTCCAATTATCTCTGGAGGAAGAGAATTCAAAACTCGTGCCATTGACCCAAGGGGACACAGTGAAGTCACAGAGGTCTGGGAACCATCAGAAATGTAACAGGTTGTGAGCAAGGAGGAGGTGAGACAAGGACAAACAGACAGTCTGTCACACAGGGGAAGGCAGGAGAGATTAAACAGCAGAAATGGTAGTCCCTCAAGGCCACAGGGAATAGTGTTCAGGCTGGGATTGAAACTAGGAAACAAGGTGTGCAGCTGTCAAAGAAATACATTGAAAAACAGATAATAAGAACATAGAGGGCAGAGATCACAGTCTGAAATTGTTGCTGTCAATGGTGAGTATAGAATGCTGTAAAGCCTGGATAGTTCTATTACAACCAACACATACAGGATGGGCCAAGTGGCTGCGATCTGTGCTGTAACTTTCTGATAAATTTATTCCGACATTTGGATATCAAGTCTGATGATGCTAATAAATTCTCAAATTCGACTTGAGTTGAATATGCTGGAGAAATGTCAAATAAATCACATTGATCCCATTCTGCAGACTTTAGTCCGCAGCCCTGCATGTTCCAGCATCTCAGTTACATCCATAACCTTTTGTCCTAATGTGATGCTGGTTACTGCCTCTGCCACCCCATCAGTGACTCAGCATCTCCGAGTGAAATGAAGTCTCCCCTCCCCTTCTTTCTGAGAATTAGTTTCAATCTAAAACCTCCAGTTTCTGACCTCTCTGCTAATGAATAGCTCCTCCCTATCCACTCGATCTGTATTCTTCAGCATTTTATCACTTCAATTAAATCTCAGCTCATCCTCCTCGGAAATCATCCCCAGCCTACCCAACCTTTCCTCAGAGCAGAAATTTTCCAATCGGAGAAACATTCTGATCAATCTCCTCTGTACCCTCTCTGGTGTGATCACATCAACCCTGGAATGTGGGGATCAGAAGTGTGTGCAGTACTTTAGCTGTGGTCAAACGAGTGTTCCTGACCTTTCCCACGTCACCTCCGTGTTCTTGTGGTTGTCGCTCAGACAAGAAGTGTCCTGGTTTTCCCACATGGAACTGGATGTGCACTCCATGAGCCTGGGATTCCCTACCATGTGTTTATTTGTTAACTAATCCTAAATTAACTTCAGATTAAAACAAGATTATCAGCTACACACCAATCAACTACTTCCATTATACTCAAGTCACCTTACTTTTTAAAAATATCTTTAAAATTATTACTATCTAAACACAACAGGCTTTAATTTGCTGATCAAGTATTCAGATGTCTCCACTGTTACAATCACTTGAAGATTATCTTTACCTTCAGCTACATTTGGTGAATTGAACACTGATTGTAAATATATGAATATCAAAAGGACTTGAGTTTTATGATAATTAATCCAGTCTGACATTCTTGTTGGTTAATATCTTGAAGAGAACTGTCCTCAGAACTCCAGCTGTGCTCTGACTTCATTGACAACAGTCCATGGCTGGACTGCAGAGCTTCGATCTGTTCTGTTGTTTCCCGGATTGCTTCACTCTGTCTATCACTTGCTGCTTCTGCTGTTAGGAACACAAGTAGTCCTCTTTGGTAACTTCATCAGGTTAACACCTCATTTTTGGGTATTCATGCTGCTTTTACTGTAAGTTTTGTTGGAGTACAATTTTACTGCTGTTGGTGGAAGGAGAGAGCTAAACTCTTACACTGTCGGCCCCATACACAAGAAGCTACATGCAGTATCATGATCACTGAAAGGCCAAGACATGAAATACAAGCAACTCTGTACAATGATGCAGGATCACAACTGCAGCAAGGGGAGTTTAAGATCCAACCCGACATAGGAGTATGGAAAGAAGCAGCTGATCAGATTGTCTCATTCAGAGTCACAAAGAGACTCTGTGAGATTATTGTGCTGTTGGGGGTGAGGATGGAAGAGGTTGGGGAGATGGAGAGTCCTTCAAAAGAAACTAATCTGCCTGAGAGTTATGGGATTGACTTGATTGCCATGCATTTAACAGAAAGCTAATTGAAACTGTTTTTATCCCCAATAGATAACAAGGCATCAGAAACAAACCCCATGATACATGGTTCTGAGATGGATGTCAATAGCCCATCAACATCCAACTCCTGCAATGAATAAAGGAAAATAAAAGTCTCTACCCAGTGTGAATCTGCATGTTCAACGATGTTGTGAACATTTCCGAAGCTAAGTTCTCTATGTGCAAAACTTTATGAACTGCCAAAACCATTGTTCATTACTTGGTGTGAACAAGAGAAAAAAAATCCTTCAACTTGTGGTTATGAGTAAATTGACTGGTGTCTCAGCAGGATGGATGCCTGAGTGAATCCCTTCCCACCCACCCTCCCCCCCCCCCCCCCCCCCCCCCACCCCCAACCACACACTCACAGAGCAGCAGAGCAGGTGAACAGCTTCTCCCCAGTCTGACTGGTTTGGCCAATTTCCAGGTGGGATGGGTAAAGAATTCCTTTCTGGCATTCCCCACATTTCCAGAGTCGGTCCCTAGTGTGGCTTCACTGGTGTTTTGCCATTTCAGACAAATGCTGGCAGACTGTTATACACACCGTCACACCCCCTCCCCTCCCCCACCCCCGAACCCAGTATAAAACAGTAAACATTATCTCCTGCTGTGGAGGGACAGCCTGTATTAGTCTGTGTAGGAACCCTGAGCAGATTTACCTCAATGACAATTTAATTGGTGACCAGAGCAAGTTAAGCAAGTCCAAATAAAATGCATTATAGCACAGAGAGAGGCCCATCAAATCCAAGCTGGCTCTCTGTAGCAGAATCCCATATTCTCGCTCCCTATACTTCCCCCAAACTCTGCAAGTTTACTTCCCTCAGATCGGATATAATTGTTTTTATCAATTATTCATCTTCTCCTCTGCCTGCACTACCATAATAGGCAGTATGTTCTGCATATTTCCAGCCAATACAGACAGCAGAAACAATGGCTCATCTCCCACTGTCTCAAAGTGGGGGTGGCGTTTTTGCCAGTTTGATGGTGAGTTTGGTGTTGGAGCGGACGGGGGTGGAGGTTTTTGTTGGTTTGATGGTGAGATTGGGGAGGCGCAGTGGTAGTTTGGCGCACTGATCTTTACACCGCTGAGGCTAAACGCCAGCTCACGGACACCTTCTCCTACTGTCCCCTCGACCATGACCCCACCACCTCCCACCACCAAACCATCATCTCCCAGACCATCCATAACCTCATCACCTCAGGGGACCTCCCATCCACCGCCTCCAACCTCATAGTCCCACAACCCCGCACCGCCCGTTTCTACCTCCTGCCCAAAATCCACAAACGTGACTGCCCCGGCTGACCCATTGTCTCAGCCTGCTCCTGCCCCACTGAACCCATTTCTGCCTACCTCGACACGGTCGTGTCCCCCTTAGTCCAAGAACTCCCCACCTACATTTGGGACACCACCCAAGCCCTCCACCTCCTCCATGATTTTCGCTTCTCCGGCCCCCAACGCCTTATCTTCACCATGGACATCCAGTTGTTATACACCTCCATCCCCCATCATGAAGGCCTTCAAGCGCTCCACTTCTTCCTTTCCCGCCGACCCAATCACTACCATTCCACTGATACCCTCCTTCGACTGACTGAACTGGGTCCTCACTCTTAACAACTTCTCCTTCCAAACCTCCCACTTCCTCCAAACCAAAGGAGTAGCCATGGGCACCCGCATGGGCCCCAGCTATACCTGCCTCTTCGTCAGATATATGGAACAGTCCATCTTCCGCAGCTACACTGGCACCACCCCCCACCTTTTCCTCTGCTACATCGATGACTGTATCGGCGCTACCTCGTGCTCCCACGAGGAGGTTGAACAGTTCATCCACTTTACTAACACCTTCCACCCCGACCTCAAATTCACCTGCACTGTCTCAGACTCCTCCCTCCCCTTCCTAGACCTCTCCATTTCTATCTTGGGTGACTGACTCAACACGGACATTTACTATAAACTGACCGACTCCCACAGCTACCTAGATTACACCCCCTCCCACCCTGTCCCCTGTAAAAACGCCATCACATATTTCCAATTCCTTCGTCTCCACTGCATCTGCTCCCAGGAGGACTAATTCGAATACTGAACAACTCAAATTGCCTCCTTCTTCAAAGACCACAATTTCCCCTCCGATGTGGTCGATGATGCTCTCCACTGCATCTCCTCCACTTCCCGCTCCTCTGCCCTTGAACCCCACCCCTCCAATCGTCACCAGGACAGAACCCCACTGGTCCTCACCTTCCATCCCACCAACCTCCAGATACATCGTATCATTCTTCGTAATTTCTGCCACTTCCAGACAGACCCCACCACCAGGGATATATTTCCCTCTCCACTCCTATCAGCATTCAGGAGAGACCACTCCCTCCGCGACTCCCTCGTCAGATCCACAACCCCCACCAACCCAACCTCCACTCCCGGCACCTTCCCCTGCAACCACAAGAAGTGCAAAACTTGCGCCCACACCTCCCCCCTCACCTCCCTCCAAGGCCCCAATGGATCCTTCTATATCCATCGCAAATTCACCTGCACCTCCACACACATCATTTACTGTATCCGCTGCACCCGATGTGGTCTCCTCTACATTGGGGAGACAGGCCGCCTACTTGCAGAACATTTCAGGGAATACCTCTGGGACACCCACACCAACCCACCCAACCGCCCCGTAGCGGAACACTTTAACTCCCCCTCCCACTCCACCAATTACATGCAGGTCCTTGCCCTCCTCCATCGTCACACCCTGGCCACATGACGCCTGGAGGAAGAGCACCTCATCTTCCGCCTAGGCATCCTCCAACCCGAGGGATGAATGTAGATTTCTCCAGCTTCCTCATTTCCCCTCCCCCCACCTTATCTCAGTCCCAAGCCTCGGATTCAGCACCGCCTTCTTGACCTGCAATCTTCTTCCCGACCTCTCCGACCCCACCCCCTCTCCGGCCTATCACCGTCACCCTCACCTCCTTCCACCTATCGTATTCCCAGCACCCCTCCCCAAATTCCCTCACCCCTACCTTTTATCTCAGCCCGCTTGGCGCACTAGTATCATTCCTGCAGAAGGGCTTATGCCCAAAACATTGATTCTCCTGCTCCTCGGATGCTGCCTGGCCTGCTGTGTTTTTCCAGCACCACATTTTTCAACTCCCGCTGTCTCAAAACCTTACATCTGATCTTAATTCTTATGCCATCACCTATCGAATACAGATATTTTTGTCTGCTATATCTAGGTCTGTTGTAATCTTATACGCTCTATCAAAAATATATTCTACATCTTCACTTCAAAGAAAATAGCAATTTCTTCAAATCAATCCAGTGACAGCATTTTCTTCATCAGTGAACTACTCCAGTAAGTCTGTACTCTATACTCTGAAGATCACTCATATCCTTCATTGTTGATGTCTGTTTTGTTCCACAAATCCAGACGACGCAAGTTTTCTGCACAACGGCAGTAGCTTTATTATTGGACAGCCGGCGAGAGTTTCAAAGCATCTCTAAAGTAGCTGAGTGTCTACTTGCAGAGGCTGTTCTTCCTGAATCTCTGCCTTACCCACAGAGACAGTATATTTAATAGGAATTAGACAAAGGCATATCAGTCACATGGGAGATTGTCAATAGATAGTTTAAAGTAGGTAATTATGACCTTACAAAGCTTGATGAATGACGATGTCCTGTGATAATGTGTGATGGATTACAGAAACTGATTATCGTATTGTTCATGTTTATGTGTTGATGGGAAGAGATTAAGGCAGAAGGGTTCTTCCTTCAGTTAATGGGGCATTCACTTACCTATGCTCATATGGAGGGGATGTAAGACAATGGACCGGGAGGCAGTTTAACAGGCTTGTACCCAGGACTCTCAGTCTTGTCTGGCAAGGGCCAATTCGTCTGTCTGGGGATATGGTGGAATCCACATGTCCTGAAAGAGAAGCAAATTATGGAACTGGCCCCTCTGTGGTATTTTAACTTCCTCATTCTGATCAGAAATCTGTTGACCAGAATTGGATGCAATGATTGTCTGTGACCTAACTAGAGCTTTGTCAAGGGTTAGCATCTTTTCCATGTATAAAGTTAAAAATCACACAACACCAGGTTATAGTCCAACAGCTTTAATTGGAAGCACACTAGCTTTCAGTGCGACGCTCCTTCATCAGGTTTATTAGATTAGATTAGATTACAGTGTGGAAACAGGCCCTTCGGCCCAACAAGTCCACACCAACCCGCCGAAGCGCAACCCACCCATACCCCTACATTTACCCCTTACCTAACACTACGAGCAATTTAGCCAATTCACCTGACCTGCACATCTTTGGATTGTGGGAGGAAACCGGAGCACCCGGAGGAAACCCACGCAGACACGGGGAGAATGTGCAAACTCCACACAGTCAGTCGCCTGAGGCGGGAATTGAACCCGGGTCTCCGGCGCTGTGAGGCAACAGTGCTAACCACTGTGCCACCGTGCCGCCCATATATTGGACTATAACCTGGTGTTGTGTGAATTTTAAATTTGTACACCCCAGTCCAACACCGGCATCTCCAAACCACATTTTTTCCGTGAGTTTGTTATCATTCCCCCATTAATGAAGCGGAGCATCCCATATGTTTTCCTCAAAACAATTTATGTTCTCTCTCCCTTAATGATTTGTACACTTTGTTCCCCATTCCTGCTGTCACGCTCTCTGTTTCTGTGCCATTCAAATTATATATTCCCTTTCTACATTGCTTCTCTCAAAATGCATCAACTTACTGTATGTTCTAAAGAAGAGACATATTCCATTCAAAATATTAACTGTCACTCCATACATTCTACCGCCTGGAAAACAGAACAGCACAGCACCGGAATAATCAGCCCACTATGTCTGTGCGGATCATGATGCTATTCCAAACTAATTCAATCTCCCTGTATATGATCCATATCCCTGACAACCCATGCCCGCTTATGTGCCTGTCCAAATGCCTCTTGAACGTTGCGATTGTTTCTGCTTTTACCGACTCCCAGGAGAGTACATTCTAGTCACTCACCACCTTCTGCTCAAGAAACTTGTCTGACACAGCTTCCTTTAAACTTGCAAAGATGTTGTTGGAAATGCTCACCAGGTCATGCAGCATCTGTGAAGAAAACTCAGTTAATGTTTCGGTTCTGGTCACACTTCAACAGAAACGTTAACTCTGATTTCCCTTCACAGGTGCTGATAGAACTGCTGAGTTTTTTTCCAGAAACTTCTGGTTTACAGCATCTGCTGTTCTTTCGGTTTTCATTTCCTTTGAACTTGCCCCCTCTCCCCTAAAATCTATGGCCTCGAGAATTTATCATTTCCACCATGGAAAAAGATTCAGATTATTCACTCTGTCTGTGCCTCTCGGATTATTCCGCAGCCACTGACTTTCCAAAGACAGCAATTCAAGATTTTCCAACCTCTCCCAATCCAGGCAACATCCTGGTAAACCTGTTTCCACTCTCTCCAAAGCCTCCACATCCTCATTATAATGTGGTAATCCAAACAGCACAAAATACTCCAAAGGTGGCCTAATGCCAGTTTTATATTCACTCCCCTGACAGAAGAAAGCTTTATTCCTGATGAAGGGCTTTTGCCCGAAACTTCGATTTTACTGTTCCTCGGATGCTGCCTGAACTGCTGTGCTCTTCCAGCACCACTAATCCAGCAGAAGGCAAGCCTGCCATCCACCTTCTTCACCACATTCAGGGAGCTGTGAACTTGCACCTGAAGATCCCTCTGTATCCCAATGCTGCTCAGGGCCCTTCCGTTTAGTGTACACATTCCTCTTACAATGAGCCTCCCAAAATGTATCACCTCACACTTATCTGAATTAAAATCTGTCTGCAATTTCTCCACATAACCTTCCACCTGCCCTCTTCCTTGCTGTATCCTTTGACAACATTCTTCATGTACCATGTACCATCGACAAACTTGCTAATTAAATCGTTTACATTTTCAAACTAATCATTTATATACATTACAAACAACAGATGTCCCAGTTCTGATCCTTGTGGAACAGCACTAGCCACAGACCTCCAGCCGGCAACTTGCCCCAGCACAACTGTTGTTGGGAGAAATATCAAAGAGGAGCCTTCAGTTCTGTGCTGTGCAGCATGACCAATGTTTATTCAGAGCTTACTAACGCATGATGGGAGAGTTCCCTCTCTGGCTCCCCCAACCAAATCCAGCATTCTGCTGCATTTCCTTCATACGTTCCGGTAATATATCCCCCCTGACCCAATCTCCTGGGTTTGGGATGTCAGCTTGGAGGTTTCTCTGCTCCCTTTTCCAGTTTCTGATTCTCTACCGTTCTGCAACTTCCCCTCTCAGCTCATGCAGTTGCTTATCCAGTTCTTTCACAAATTGTTTAACCCTATCCTTACCATTGCACATCTCGAGCCCTCCCACTGCCACGCCCTCTGGTAGCTGCATAGTCCATTCAGTCACTAATTCAAAGGTAAACAGTCCTGTTTCCTTTGCTGGGGTTGCCCTCAGTTTCATTGGGATGATGGGGAGTACTCTAACCCATCCCTGCCTGTCTCTGTAAAGGCCTTAGTCATACTAGCTGTCTGTGTCTGCTTCATTCCTTCTGCTGTACCTGAGCACTGGGGGTGGTGTGGGAGATGGGATTTCTGTTCAGTATCAAACAGGGAACAGATGTGTTTAACTATGTGTCCCTTGGTCAGAATCTGCAGGGGAATGCTTTCACTCACTGCGTAAACCTATTTATTAAGATCCAGCAGGATTTCCTTCCCTGGGCTTGGGATGGAGGTGTATGTAAAATCCATCTTAATTATTCCCATGTCCTTCTGGGTCTCAGCTGCTCGATCCACTTTACCCTGATTGCTTTCTCTGGCTCACACAGTGTACAGACTACACACCTTCGACAAAACCTCTCCCTGTTCCAGGTCACCCCGGTAGTAGGTCATCTGATATTGCATGTATCCTGCCCAATATGGTTCAGCCTATGATATGTTTTTAATAATGTTTGTCTTATACAGTGTAGTGGCACTGCTGGATCATCCAGACTCTGTCGTGTCCTATTATTGCCCCATCCTTTTCCTGTTCCTGTTTCTCCAGTTCTGTGACTGTTTCTAAGAATGTCTTTAAACTTTCCTTTCTCGCTTCTGTAGCTACTGTCACTGCCACTTCCCCAAATGTCTGCACTGTTTCAGTCAGTATTTTACCTGCCTTACACGCATACTCACTGCTCTGTTGGTGTGGAGTTTCTACTTTTGTGAGCTCTAATCTTCATCATTGTTGCTTCACTGGGAAATTTAGCTGTTTCCACTAAGTCTCTGACCTGTTCCTCATGATTTATGTGGCCCCCAGAGGGTGATGTACCCTCACTGAGCCCAGGCCAACACATGGTCATGAACAATGTCAAAGGCATGCTGTGTACATGTTTCCTCCCTGTCCCCTGGCTCATCCAGTGCTTCTTTCAGGGCTTTAGATGGCTCTACCAATTCTGGATATTACTTACAAAATTCCCACAGTAGTTAAACAATCCTAAGGTTTGCCTTACGCCCTTCACGGTGTGCGGGTGGACAGTTTTAATATCATAGTTTTTGGTTCTGCTGGGACTGTCCCCTCACGCTTCATGATTTGATCTCCCCAGTATGATATCCCTACCTCCCCAGTTGCACTCTCTGTGAGTTAATTTTAAGCCCAGCCTGGATGACCTGACCCAATACTCTGTTTAATATCCAGAGATGTTCTATCTCACCAACTGAGGTGATAAGGTGTTGGTAAGATCAATTTGACTAACTCCATCAGCCATATACCGGTGGGATATACTGGAATATTGTGGGATCCCTGAGGTAACTGGATCAAGGTGCACTGTTTCCTCAGACAGCTATCCGGCTTCTGTCAATTAGTAAGGGATACTGTCAGTCTGATGATTCTCTACTTCTCTCAATCTGTTACTGTCACAATTACTGCCTCCTCAGCCCCAGCTTTAATGGGATTCTGTTTGTGTGGGGAGTGAGAGGGCCCTCAATCTTTACAGGATCTACAGATAATAACCCACATTCCTGTTTGGGTTACCCACACCGCTGAGTGGGTCCTAGCTGTAACTCCCAAGATTCCCTGACTGTCCCACTCTCCCTGCAATTCAGCTACTTTGGTGATGTCGCCTCTTATTTTCTTCCTGTCCCATTACTGGCTGGAGCGTCCCTATGTTATAGTCCAGGTCTCTACATCAATAGTTGCTCCTAATTGTTCTAAAATGGCAACTCCCAGAATGGTCCTTTCCTCAGTTTCACACTCCCATATCTGAATGTATTTTGTTATATTCCTGATCTACATCAGGATAGCTTCCTCCAGCTTCATCCAGCTTCCTCAGTTCCCACTCCGACTGCTCTCATTTTAGTAATTGAAAGGGTGAGGGGTAAATCCATATCAGTAACTGATATAGATGCGCCTGTGTTAACATCATGTGTTGGTCGAGCCCTAACAGCGTGTCAATAAATATTCATGGGCTATGCATGTGCACACGTGGACACAGGCCACACACAATGTGAACACCTATCTCCCTCTCTCTGCCTACGTTCCTTGTCTATATGCGCTTTTCTGCTTCCCTTGCAACATTGCGAGTCTGGTTCCTCTCCCTGTACTGCAGCTATTCCCTTGTGTTTCTGAGTTTGCCTCAGCTCTCATGGCCCAATTCAGAATTTGTTTAGAATTATCTCCCACTGGGAGTCCCATGTTTATAATTACAATTACATGGGGTCCCATGTCATCTTTTAAATACATCAAACACATTTCATCACCACAGGTTGAGGTTTGGTAATCCCCCGTGGTCCTTATACACCTCAAGCTTCCTCTCTGTACGATCGTTGATATTACCCTTGCGGCCCTGAGTCACTAAGGTTATTTTAGCCCATTCAGCCTGTCCCCTCCCCAGTGTGTCCCTGTAATATCTGTAAATGCCTGAAGCCACTGATCGGCTCACACCCCCACCCTCTCATTGCAGGGACAGATTCTGCTGTACACGTCAGGGCATCTTGGCCTGAAAGGTTTTAGCCTGACATCCTCATCAGTGAGATTGTGTACTTCAATTAATTCATCCATATTCTCCCAATAAGACCCATTATTACCATTTCTCTATCAGGCTGGGTGTTCATTCACCAACATCTGTCATTCAGCCAGGTAAACAGTTCAGGTTTAGTTTCTGTCAGTTCCCTTTGTTGCCCCCTCCTGTCTGTCCAAGTTTGAGTTTTGATGCCAGGCGGTGCCATAGACACGGCCTTCTGGACTTTACAGGGCGGTGGGTCATCCCACCCAATGCTGGCCCTCTCTCTATACATACAGTCATAGAGACATAGAGATGTCCAGCATGGAAACAGACCCTTGGGTCCAACTCGTCTGTGCTGACCAGATAACCCAACCCAATCGAGTCCCACCAAACCTTTCCTATTCATATACCCATCCAAATGCATTTAAGTGTTGCAATTGTACCAGCTTCTAACACTTCCTCTGGCAGCTCATTCCATGCACATACCACCCTCTGCATAAAAAAGTTGCCCCTTAGGTCTCTTTTATATCTTTCCCCTCTCACCCTAAACCTATGCCCTCTAGTTCTGGACTCCCCAACCCCAGGGAAAAGACTTTGTCTATTTATCCTATCCATGCCCCTCATAATTTTGTAAACACCTGGAAGGTCAACCCTCAGCCTCCGACAATCCATGGAATACAGACCCAGCCTGTTCAGCCTCTCCCTATAGCTAAAATCCTCCAACCCTGGCAACATCCTTGTAAATCTTTTCTGAACCCTTTCAAGTTTCACAACATCTTTCCGATAGGAAGGCAACCAGAATTACACACAATATTCTAACAGTGGTCTAACCAATGTCCTGTACAGCCACAATATGACCTCCTAACTCCTGTACTCAATACTCTGACCAAGAAAGGAAAGCATACCAAAAGTCTTCTTCACTATCCTATCTACCTGCGACTCCACTTTCAAGGAGCTATTAACCTGCACTCCAAGGTCTCTTTGTTCAGCAACACTCCCTAGGACCTTATCATTAAGTGAATAAGTCCTGCTCAGAATTGCTTTCCCAAAATGCAGCACCTCGCATTTATCTGACTCCATCACTACTTCTCAGCCCATTGGCCCATCTGGTCCATATCCTGCTGTAATCTGAGGTAACCCTCTTCGCTCTCCACTACACCTCCAATGTTGCTCTTATCTGCAAACTTACTAATTGTACCTCTTATGCTCGCACCCAAATCATTTATGTAAATAACAAAAAGTAGAGGAATCAACACCGATTCCTGTGGCACTCCACTGGTCAGAGGCCTCCAGTCTGAAAATCAACCCTCCACCACCACCCTCTGTCTTCTACCTTTGAGCCAGTTCTATATCCAAATGGTTAGTTCTCCCTGTATTCCATGAAATCTAACCTTGCTAATTAGTCTCCCATGGGCAACCTTATCGAATGCCTTACTGAAGTCCATATAGATCACATCTATTGCTCTGCTCTCATCAATCCTCTTTGTTACTTCTTCAAAAAACTCAATCCAGTTTGTGAGACAAGATTTCCAATGCACAACGCCATGTTGACTATCCCAAATCAGTCCTTGCCTGTGATGGCTGTAATAGAACTACCCAGGCTTTACAGTATTCTGTACTCACCAATGAGCAATAATTTCAGACTCTGAATTCGGCCTTTTTTTTCTGTTTTTGTTTTCATTGACAGCTGCATACCTTGTTTCCTTATTTGTTTCCCAGCCCTAACTCCATTCCCCGTGGCCTTGAGGCAATACCATTTCTGCTGTTTAATCTCTCCTGCCTTCTCCCGTGTGACAGACTGTCTTTTTGTCTTTGTCTCACCTCCACCTTCCTCACAACCTGTTACATTTCTGATGGTTCCCAAGTCTCTGTGACTTCACTGTGTCCCCTGGGTCAATGGCACGAGTTTTGAATTCTCTTCCTCCAGAGATAATCAGAAATCTTTCTGGCTGCAGTTTCCCCCAGATTTTATTTTCGAAAACACAGTATTTGCATCAGTCAAGTATTTGTGAGAATTCATCCACAATTCCAAGCATTTTGATGTAATTTGTGACTCTCCCAAGATGTGCAGTTTTGCTCTATTGGCTGTGCTAACATGGTCTGGAGTGTGCAGGTTAGGTGGGTTGGGTTAGCCATGGTAAATGTGGGGTAATAGGGATAGGGTGGGAGAGCAGGTCATTGCTGACTCGATGAGCTGAGTAGCCTCTTTCTGCACCTCAGGGATTCGAACGAGTTGTGATTGTCATCACATTTTCCTGATGCCCGGTTCATTCAGCTCAGGTACACATGCTGCCTTTGTGTTCCTGTGGGTGCTCACTCACTCCTTTCCTTCTGTTTACATCAATTTCTCACTGTAGGTGAGGCTGAGAATGAATTTGTAAATACAAATATTCCAACCAAAACCACTCACAGGTCAGGACCTGTTTCTGCTGCTGCCGTCACTCACAGGAACAGGAAAATAAAAGTTCAGTCACGAAACTTACAGGAGCATAGAGATTATAAACACCAGGAAATGCTGAACAGCTCAAAACTCTTTTCTCAAGAAAAGAGGAGGCTGAGAGACAGCCTTTTACAAGTAGGAAGCTTTGTGTTTTTGTGTTCAGAGATTTGATGTGGAGATCATTGGGTCTGGAGCATGGTTCAATGCCCCAGGTCATCAAAGTTGCTACCTAAATGTGCATCTTTCTTTCTGTCTATCTATCTGAGTTAACAATCAGGTGGACAGGTCAGTATCTGAGTGTTTTCCCAAATCCCTGATTGAATCTTCCTCCCCCACAATCTCAGGTGCCTCACCACTCACTGGGTCATGGAGAAACTCTGCCGTTACAATGAGAACTGTCTTTGCTGTCGCCTCTTCTCGTGCTTCTGCCTAATCCCCATTTCCCATCATTAAATCCCAGCTGCCTATAGCCCACCCACATGGGCATGTTGAAGAGCATGACAGGAGATTGGATTGAAACCGAGAGTTCAATAGCCAGAATGAAATAGGAAGAAGGAAATAAACCGGGTTTGTGGATCCCAGGGGATACAGACTCCAGGTTGGGTCCTTTGTGGGCATTCCCGCAGTAATACGAGACAACATTCCATGATGAGAGTTAAACCCGGATGGCAGGAGAGGGAGCCACTGAACATTAGCAGGTTTAGCTCAAACACAGGTTTGTTCAGTCAGTAACAGTGTGTTAGACATGGAAGTGAAGTGAGCAGTGAGGGGAAATGTTGCCGAAAGCTGCAGATGGGCAAATTTCATTGGAACAGGAGGAGGCTATTCAACCCCTCAACCCTGCTCTGCCATTCAATAGATCATGGCTGATTTCTGGCCTAACTTGCAATGTTCAAAACTCTCCAAACTCATCAATAAACTCCTCTGCAACAGACAAGATCAACATTGAAAAACTAACGATCTGCAAATGCTGGTAAATCAGACACAAAAACAGAAATTGCTGGAGAAATTCAGCAGATTTGGTAGCATCTGTGGAGAGTGAACCTTTGGGGTCAGGTGACCAGCTGCAGCTGACCATTCTTCCTTTTCTGTAACACTATCTGGAACAGGTTGTCTGTGAGAGGGGGATGAGATTGTCAATAACAACTGAGCAAACAGGAGGGCATGCTCAATTAGAATAAAACCCATTTTGGAAAAAGTGAGGACTGCAAATGCTGGAGATCAGAGCTGAAAATGTGTTGCTGGAAAAGCACAGCAGGTCAGGCAGCATCCAAGGAGCAGGAGAATCGACGTTTCGGGCATGAGCCCTTCTTCAGGAATGAAGAAGGGCTCATGCCCGAAACGTCGATTCTCCTGTTCCTTGGATGCTGCCTGACCTGCTGCGCTTTTCCAGCAACACATTTTCAGCGCTAAAACCCATTTTGGTCTTGCACTTTTAATTCAACTGCAAACATTATTCATTACCATTTCCAAAATAGGATAATAGATCATAAATCAACTCTTAATGTCACTGAGTCTAGGAAACTGTTACTTCTGACCTGGTCCAGCCGGCATGTGAATCCAGACCCTGAATAATGGGGTTGCCTCTGAACCATCTTCTGTGCAGTTAGAATGGATGACAAATGCTGCCCCAGGAAGTGATGCCATGATCCCATGAACAAACAAAATAAATCCGATCACTGTGGTTACCTGTGAACTCGCCGGTGTTTCATCAAGCTGGATATCTGAGTGAATTTCTTCCCACACTGAGAGCAGGTGAATGGCCTCTCCCTGTTGTGTATTCACTGGAGTACAGTGAGGCTGAATAATGTCCTGAACCCAATCCCAGAATGAGAGCACCTGAATGGTCTCGCACTGCTCTCCTGTGACCGGGAGAGATGTAGACACTATCCCAGGGTATGGTGGGTAAAGATATCTCCAAAAGGGATCTAGTGAGAGTGGATCAAGACAAACTGTTCACATGCATGAAAGAATCAATAATGAGGAGGCACCGCTGTAAAGGGATTGACAAAAGAAGCACATGGGACATGAGACAAAATGTTTTCATGCAGAGAACGTTTATGGTCAGGAATGCACTACCAAAGAGTGTGGTGGAGTCAGGTACAATGAAGAGGATAGAATTGAACAGTCATTGGAAGAGGATGAATGGGAAGGTTTATGGGGTAAAGGCAGAAGAATAGCATTCAGTGAGGTGATCCTTTGGAGAACTGATAAGCCAATCAGCCTCCTTTTGCACAGTAATAATTCTGTGAACAATTAATTCTGAGCCCTCTAAGGAAATATCAGGGCAGGGTTTGCAAAGAGGTCAGATTGAATGAGGGTCTTGGTGAACAAAAGTGAGACACAGATACAGAAAGGTTTTGGGATGGATTGAATCAAATGTTATCAATTTGCACAGCCACCAACATTACAGCAGTTACAAACAGGGGTGATCAAGAGCATGGAATAAGAGCAGCAACTAAATCCTAAACATTTATGCAGCTGAAGGGGGTGCTGGGTAAAGATAACACCGTTAGCGCTTATTTCATTCCAGACACACCAGCCAGGGAGCACATCCTTGCTGTATTTATTCCATCGAGCTCCTGAAGAATTTTGTTCATTTCAAGTGTTTCATTTTAGATACTCCAGAGAAGACAGTTTCATGCTCTGCAATCTCTCCTGCCAGGGCAATGCTGCTGTTAGAATTCAATTCACTGCGGCATGTTACTGGCTGCTTCATGGACTGGAACTGGCAATTGAGACTGTAAGGTTACTGTATAAAATATCTTCAATTGTATTGCCAGATTGCCGGACACATGAGCGGCTTTAAGAAAAATGACAACTTACGGGCATTGAGTGTCCATTGTGGGGGCATCCTGTTTAGATAAAATCTATTGATAATTGTTAGAATTAACTTGCACTGGCTCCGGTGAAGTGGTCGGAGCATTATGACTGTCATCGGAGCTGGCAACAAACTTCCCATGGATTAGAACTCGTACATGATAGAATAGGTGTGGGTCCTTCTTGTAAAGTTATTCAAAATGGTCCTAATTTACTTTCAGAAACAAGTGAGAGAAAGGCACATTACTGAGGTCATTGCATTAGTCCAAAATTAGAAATTCAGGAGAACTGAAGGGAGAGCTGGTGTTGGGAGTTGTATTAATGATATGGAGAAACTTTTTTTTTACAGAGAGAAAGTTCCACATGGGAAACTCAGCTTTAACATCACATCAACTGCAGAGTCGTCCAATTCCGCAGGTCCTGATCCTTATCGGTAATATGGAAAGGGAAAGCAGCATGCCTAGCCCAGAGAAATAATTCCTCTGCTCTGCATGCAGTTGAATATTTAACCGGTCATGTGATTTGCGAAGACACCAATGGGACGGGACCAGGGCTAGGGTATGTAAATGTGGGGACTGTGGGAAGGAATTCGCTTACCCCTCCCAGCAGGACACACACTGACACAGTCACACTGGGGAGAGGCCATTCACCTGCCCCACGTATGGGAAGGGATTTACTCAATCTTACAATCTGCTGAGGCACCAGAGAGGGCACAGAGGATATCGACCCTTCACCTGCTCCATGTGTGAGAAATAATTCATTCAAATCTCTCACCTGCAGAGACATCGGTGCATTCCCACTGGGGAGAGGCCATTCACCTGCTCAGTGTGTGGGAAAGGATACACTAGGTCCTCTGAAATGCTGAAACACCGAGCTCACTCTGGGGAAAGGCCATTCACTTTCTCACAGTGTGGGGAGACATTCACTCAAATGCACTACCTGCAGTGACCCCAGAGAGCTCACTCTGGGGAAAGGCCATTCACTTGCTCCCAGCGTGTGGGGAGAGATTCACTCAAATGCATCACCCCCCGAGACACCACTGAGCCCACACGGGACAGGCCATTCAGATGATCAGTGTGTGAGAGGGGATTCAGTGATTCATCCCACCCCCTGAGACCCCAGCGAGCCCACACAGGGGAGAGGCCATTCAGATGCTCAGTGTGGAAGAGAGGATTCAATTATTCATCCTGTCCCCTGAGACCCCAGCGCGTTCACACTGGGTAGGATCGTCACTGCGTGACAAGGGATTTGCTGAGTCTTCAACACGACTGAGAGCCCAGTGAGTGGACACAGGGAAGTGGTCATCCACCTGCTCCGTGTGGGGTAGAGTTCACACATCACTGCAGGACTCTGATTCTGATGTTACTGTCCATCAGAGTCAGGACTGGACTGTGTTCATGATGACACTGTTGGAGTATTGATGTTGTGGTTGTTAATCACATTAACTGGGCTGGAGTTGACTGAATTTATATTGCCACTTTCTGAACTTTGAGATGTCTATCTGGGCAGTGAGTCTCCACAAACAGCAATGTGACAATGAGAAGGGGCCATCTATTTTGATTTAAATTGTGATTGTAGCACTGCTGCTTCACAACATCAGGTATAAGGTCGGAGTCCAGGGTTGGCCAACGGCCTGTGTGGAGTTCCCACATTCTCCCCATGATAGTGTGGGTCCCCTCCCGGTGCCCTGGTTTCCTCCCACAGACTAAAGATGTGCAGGTTAGGTGGATCGGTCGTGCTAAATTGCCCATAGTGTCGAGGATTGTGTAGACTAGTGGATCAGCCATGGGAAATGCAGTGTTACTCTGGATTGCTCTGGGTGGGATGCTCTTCGGATGGTTGGTGGGATTTGATGGGCCAATGCTCTCCTTCCACACTGTAGGGATTCTACTCTATGATTGAGGATAAAGGCTACACAGCAGGGTGTCCTTGGAGAAGGAGCATGTGGTGTGTATCAGTGCTCTTGATGCCTTTAGATAGAGGTGGGCACCCCTTTATCTCCAGCGCTGCCCCCTCACCTCCAACTCTACTTTGATTACGTCCTTTCCCACTCTGCCACTTGTAGTGGTTTGCTTTGCCCATAATGGGCTTTGTTTATAAATATTCAATTGGTTATTCAGGTGGTTTACTGCTTTTATGGCGAAATGATGATTTTGATGGTGGGAAGGTTGCTGTGATAACACTTCTGGGTCGGAGAAATGGGGAAAAAAGAAAACTCCACAGCTCACACAACGAGAACTGAAAAGCAGTTAAATCAAACCAAAGGTTCCGACGGGGGGGGAATATCTCCTGGAGTTTGAGAAACTGGAAAGTGATGGTGTCCGGGAGTCGTCGGGATTTTGTTTTATACGGCGTTGAAATTTTAAAACTGTTATATTCAGATCGTTTTGTTTCTTTTCTTTTTGTTTCATTTATCGTGGAATAAACTCGTACATGTTTTAAAACCAAATTTACAAACTTTGCATTAAAGACAAATGTTAAACAAAGTCCATCAAACCATCCCTCACTGAAAACTGATGTGGAAGTGCAATCTCCTGGAGAGTCCCTGTCCTGCCCACTCCTTCCTACCCGGGTTCCATGGTTACATACAGACCTGGGAGATAGGGGCAGGAGGGGGGCTTTCGGCTTTTCAATCCTGCGCCACCATTCAATGGGAAACAGCTGACCATCCAGCTCAGTCTCCTGTTCCTGCTGTGCTCCAATCCCCTTTGATGCCTTTACCTTTAAGAACTATATCTAAGTCCTCCTTTAGCTTCATTGCCTTTTGTTCCAGTGCCGTTGCGGTGTTACTGTGTGGGTGTAGGCAGGGGTAATGTGATGCATGCACTCATCATCCATCATCATCCTGCAGTAACAATCAGGTTTCAGTAAATAGAGATAGAAACCATTTCCAGGATATGGGCATCACTGGCTCAGCCAGCATTTATTCCCCATCTCTAGTTACCCTTGACAAGATGGTAGTGAACTGCTGTCTCGAACCATTTGCAGTTCATTTGGCGCAGATAGACCGACAATGCTGTGAGGGAGAGTGTTGCAGGATTTTGGCCGATTGACTCTCAGTCTTTGGTTCGTCAAATGCTGATTAACTTAATCACGGTCTGCACATGATTTTGAGATTTCAGTCTGTGAATCTTCACAATCTAGCACCCTATATAAAGGAATATGTACAGGTTAGAAATTCAGAACAGGCAATTTTAGTTTCTCTGGAATATCTTTTTCCCAGTCTTTCCCTAAAGCTGTAACCCTGCAGCCCACTTACTCTCTCCCTCCATTCTGACTCTGCTACCCCCTAATGTACACCCTCCCCATTCTCATGGAGTAACTGATAAACAGATCCATGCCACCACTTCCCGTCCCTGGTTAGACTCTGCACCCTTTCTGGGTTCACTTCCTTTCCCTTCAGTTGCTGCAAGTCAATAATGTAACAGCAGAATGAAACAAAAGGAAACAGACAGGGAGGTGGCAGATCCTGGACAGAAGAGGAACCTTCAGTCTGGGAGAATGGGTTAGATCCTCCTTGGTTTCCCATTGGTCGATTCCCAGCATTATGAGGCATTGGGGATGGAACTTGGTCCCACGTGGGTGTGGTGACACCTTAACTCCCCGGCAGATCAATACTAAAAGCTGATATGTTACTCCTCCAGCCAATCACAGTGTGAAGTACTTTCCGCTAGGTACCCCAAAGCACATGCTCCAAAGCCCACCCACATTCTGTACATGGACAGTGCCGGGTTTCCCCACTCACGTGTGGTCCCTGCCTCAGGGATTGTGGGAGTTGTAGTCCCCAGGAAGCTACTTGAGCCCTGTCTCTGGAAAGTGAATGAAAAGTGTGGGCTGGAGGGTGTTGTCTATCAAATCCCCATTCACACACACAGGACATATGGGCTGTCATTGGGTTTCACTGAGACATTCGTTTCCACGACCTGATTTCTGACGTGAGGAATATAGATTCAGCAAATTGGGTGATAGAGAGGTTAATAAGGAGGAGCAGAGTTTAAGCAGAGGTAGCTGAGTGGTTAGCACTGCTGCCTCACAGCGTTAGCGATCTGGGTTTGATTCCAGCCTTAGGCGACTGTGTGGAGTTTACACATTCCCCCCCATGTCTGTACGAGTTTCCAACCGTGCTCCAGTTTCCTCCCATAGACCAAATATGTGCAGATTAGGTGGATTGCCCATGTTAAATTGCCCAGTTTCCATGCATGTGCTGTTTAGGCAATTAGCCACGGGAAATGCAGGGTTACAGGGAATGGGTGGGTCTGAATGGGAGGCTCATCATAGGGTTGGTGTGGACTCTGCACTATAAGAACTCTATTGTATTCTCATGAAGGAGAATGTACCTAACTCAATGTGTTGTGAATCTGTGGAATTCCCTATTCAAAATGCGGTGGATGCCAGAACAATGAGCAAATTTAATGAAGAGATACAGATTTTTAATTTTCAATGAGTTGAAGGGTGAGATAGAGCAGGCGGGAAAATCCAGCTGAGACCGAGGTGAGCTCAGTCATCATGGTATTAAATGGTGGAGCTGGTTCAAAGGGCTGCATTCCCTCTCCTGTGCCCAGTGCTTATCTTCTTACGTTAATAACTGGAAAGCTGAATCCAAAAATCACCACCTTCGCCAAAGGAGATTTTCGGGAAAAGTAGGATAGTCAGGGGGATTAGCATTTCAAACTTAGAAGATGAGGAAGCGTGTAGGAGATAATGATTTTGCAATTTTAAACTGAGGGGAGACAGTGATTTATGGTTTTTGATTGTGTAGTAAATTCACACCGTCCAGAATACTCTGTTGTGAATATCTATCCTGTACTTTATTACAAAGCCAAGGTCTTTGACAATGAAAACCAAAACACCCAGGTAACATCATCTCACCTCGTAATCTGATAAAAGACTTGTGATAAATATGGTCAAATTTAGAATACAGTTGGAAAGCGGGAAGATTAAATCCAATACAGATTCTGTGCTTAAACAAAGGAGACTACAATAAGATGAGACAGGAGTTGGCTAATGTAGACTGGTAGCAAAGACTTTACGGTGGGACAGTTGACGGACAGTGGAGAAATATCAAAGAATTTTTTCAAACTGCTCAGCAAAAGTATATATTAGTGAAAAGGAAGGACTGTAGGAAAAGGAGTAATCTGCCATTGATGGCTAAGGAAATAAGGGAGTCTATGAAATTGAAATAGAAAGCATACAAATTGGCAAAGACCAAGGAGAAACTAGGAGATGAGAAAAACTTTAAAGATCAACAGAAAGCTAGATGGGATTGGGGGAGAAAAGTGATGAGTAGCTATCCCCAGGGACAGAATAGCAGTTTACACTGCGAGAGGGGAACCTATTGTGTGGGGAACATATGGCCTCTGTAATTGTTGAAGCACTTAACCGTTACCATAGAGATAATCCTGATCAAGTTAAAAATCACAGCACACTCCAAAAGCTTGTACTTCTAAATAAACCTGTTGGACTATAACCTGGTGATGTGTGGTTTTTAACTTTGTCCACCCCGTTCCAACACCGGCTCTTTCACATCAGAATCCTGACAGACAGCCCCACTGAAACTGAAGCGCCTGTCAGATACCTGACTGAGCCACAGGGGCGTGGGGGAGGGGTTTTGTGGTTTAACCAATCAGTGCTGGGCTGAACTCAACTTTTAAACTGCCATTGCCGTGGAGATAATACTGAGAGACAGCGTCCATTCAAAACCACAAACCACAAAGGTATAAGAATGGGAGCGGCACATCGGACAGGCGATGTATTACCTGATGCTGCCTGGAGGTGTTCTGCATGTACACTATCCAGGTAACTGCCATGTCTCATTAATAAAGACTCAAAGAAGACCTCTCAGAGTTCTGTGCCCAGTTATTCCTATCCAGCAGGGTTCAGGAAGTCTTCACAGCAGTCAGTCTTCACAGTGGAGAACACGAAGAACATGCCAGTAAATGATAAGGAAACTGAGGAAGGTGAGGAACAAGAAACAACCTTTATCACGAAAGTGTTAGAGCTGGGCAAGTTAATGGAGCTAAAGGTAGATAAGACTCGTCGCTCAGATGGAATACATCCCAGGTTGCTACCAGAGATAGCGGGAGAAATAGTAAATATACTTAGAGTCAGAGTCCTACAGCAGAGACAGGCCTTTGGCCCAAACTGGCCAATACTGACTAGAATGTCCATCCACACTAACCCCATTTCCCTGCACTTGACCCATCTGCTTCTGACCCTTTCCTATCCATGTATGTGTCCAAATGTCTTTTACATGTTGTTAATGTACCCACCTCAAGCACTTCCACTGGCAGCTCAGTCCATATACATAGCACCCTCTGTGTAAAACATGTGCCCCTCAGGTTCCCTTTCATAATTTCTCCTCTAACCTTAAACTGATGCCCTCCACTCCTTGATTCCCTGGGAAAAAGACTGAATGCATTCACCTTACCCAGGCCTCTCATGGTCTTATACACTTCCAGAAAACATTCCCCCTCTGTTTCCTCTGCTCTAAACAAAAAAAAAAATCCTCGCTTGTCCAACCTCTCCCTTTAACTCAGACCCCTGAGCCCTGGCAAAAATTCTTGTAAATTTCTTCTGCACTTTTTCCAGTTTAATAACTGAAACCTACACTGCACTCATCACATTTCCAGTGTTTCCCCACGGCGCTGGAACTGACGTGACAACGCCAATGGATTACAAGCCACGATCGATAATCAACTCCTTTACAACAATCCCGTTTTCATAGCATTTTCCATACTGCAGGCATCCTTGTGTGTTTCTGGTTGCATGATTAATTAAAACTTTGTCCTCATACAAAACAAATCTGTAGCTTAATCGTTCCTGGGAAATGTGCCATGTTTTTTCAGACTTTTAACAACAAATGAACTCTTTCTCCACAGTCACCACGCTAACATGGACTTGGCTGTGTCTCAGTACTTTTTCCAGACACACTGACATTTGAAATATTCGCCCATGGACAGAATACACACCTTTCCTTCCACATGAAAAGGCCAAATGATATTCAGATCGGCACGGATCAAGTAACTATCAAAACTGAACAGGAAGTTCAATTTGAATTTCTCATCCACAAATCCGCCTTTTCAGAACCCTACAACTGAGAAGACAAGTCACCACCGTTAACACAGGATGGAAATTCATAAGACAGTGATAGTATTAAATTGTAGTTTCTTTGCTCCCCCAAAGCTTTAAATCTCAGTCTCACAATTGCTCTCTTCTGTGAACTGAAATCCAAACCAATCTCCTCACCATTTTTCCTCCACACCCAGTTCTCAGACACTCTCTCTTCTCTTTGAAATCAGCTTCCTAGCTCCTGCCTGCAGACTAAGAACCAAAAAAAGGTTTCCTCCCACAATCCAAAGATGTGCAGGTCAGATGAATTGGCCATGCTAAATTGCCCATAGTGTTAGGTACATTAGTCAGAGGGAAATGGGTCTGGGTGGGTTACTCTTCCGACGGTCGGTGTGGACTAGTTGGGCTGAAGGGCCTGTTTCCACACTGTAGGAAATCTAATCTAATCAAATCAATGAGTCTGACTCGGAGCCTCCTGGATGTTGGTGAATCCTCCCCCCATCTCCCAGGCTTCCTTCCTGGTCAGAACCAAACTGATTTTTTTCCCCCAATCTGGAACATTTTATTTATTTCCCCCACACGGACCCTCTGATGAGAACCATCCTGCAAACACTGACCAAATCATATTTGATTGAACTAAGATGAACCAAATTAGAACTTTAATTGCAGGCCCATCTGTGTTGTTTTCCATAACATTCCTGAATATTCACACGAGTTCTGATAACTTTCTGCAAAATGCTCCCCCCACTGATAGCCGACTACTTGTCACGATATCAGGGCAGGGGCCATTTCCCTGAGTTCTGTTCCCATAGGGAGGAAACTGCCAATGACAGATTAACCCCACACACGCACAGCCTCCCTCCTGGCCCTGACCAGCCCTGCACATACACCAACAATTGCCCAGCACTGCGCCCGTGCACTGGTCTCCCCTCCTACAGCACATGCTCCAGATCACACAGAAGCTGGGTGATTGACAGCAGCCGCTGCCCAATAGGGTGGAGGGGGCAGGGCTGGAGATTGTAAACAATGAATGAATGTGGAGGACACTGGGGGATGGACAGGTCAGTGACGGACAGGAGCAGTGCAGCAGTAGGAGGGAACCCTGGACAAAGTGAGCAATGGGAGAGTCTGACAGGAGTGAAACTACAGGAAAGTTCTGTTGAGGCTCAGGCGGGGACAGCTGGGAGACAGTATGGCCTGGCGGCTTGGTCATGTTTTCCAATCACCCTTTTCAAAGATGCTGTTACTCAACTCTGAGCCCGATCCTCCTGGTTCAGAGGAAAGGACACTACCATCATTTTCTGGTGAGCTAGTGGAAAGAAGGGAAGATTTTCTCAATCTCTCTTACATGAAAACTCCATGAGCTCCTCCCACTTACTGTCTATGGTGGGGATGGAGACAGAGCAGATGGGAGCGGGGTTCTGGATATAGGGACTGCCTTTCAAATGGAACTTACCTGTGTGGGTGATATCAACAAGACTCAATACACAGTCACTAACACAAACCTGATGTACTTGAACTTTATCCAGAATATTAACAGTCATAACTGGGTGACACAGATCCCAATGTACAGAGTTAAGTCCTGGATATTAATAATGGCTTTGTGTATGAGAAATCACGTCACATGTACTTGAGTCAATTTTTTTTGAAGTAACAAAGAGGATTCATGGGGCAAAGCAGTGGAAACGATCTACATGGACTTCAGTAAGGCGTTCAACAAGGTTCCCCATGGGAGACAGATTAGCAAGTTTAGATCTCATGGAATAGAGAGAGCACTAGCCATTTGGATACAAAACTGGCTCAAAGGTAGAAGACAGAGGATGGTGGTGGAAGGTTGCTTTTCAGATTGGAGACCTGTGACTAGTGGGGTGTCACAAAGTATCAGTGCTGGATCCACTAATTTTCATAATTTATATCAATGATATGGATGTGAATATAGGAAGTATTGTTAGTAAGACGACACCAAAATTGGAGGTGTAGTGGACAGTGAAGAGGATTACCTCAGATTATAACAGGATCTTGATCAGATGGTTGAATGTGCTGAGGACTGGCAGATGGAGTTTAATTTAGATAAATGTGAGGTGCTGCATTTTGGGAAAGCAAATATTAGCAGGATGTATACACTTAATGGTGAGGACCTTGGGAGTGCTGCTGAACAAAGAGACCTTGGAGTGCAGATTCATAGCTCCTTGAAAGTAGAGTCGCAGGTAGATAGGATAGCGAAGAAGGGGTTTAGTATGCTTTCCTTCATTGGTCAGAGTACTGAGTATCGGAGTTGGGAGGTCATATTGCGGCTGTACAGGACATTGGTTAGGTAACTCTTGGAATATTGCGTGCAATTCTGGTCTCCTTCCTATCAAAATAATATTGTGAAAGTTGAAAGTGGCCAGAATAGTATTAGAAGCACATTGCCAGGGTTGGAGGATTTGAGCTACAGGTAGAGGCTGAATACACTGTTTTCCCAGGAGCGTCAGATGCTGATAGGTGACCTTATAGAGGTTTATAAAATCAGGATGGGCATGGATAGGGGAAATACACAAGGTCTTTTCCCTGCGGTGGGGAGGAGCCAGAAGGGGGAGACCGAGAGCGGAGGGTGACGGTTATTTTGTAGAGCTACAACACAACCCTGTTCCTGTTTTCTCCCCATTCCCTTCAATCCCTCTGAAGGGCTCAGAACAAGTGCACAGGCCCTGAAAGGTAGAGCTTCAGGGTGATTAAGTGCTGAAGGTTGCATTTGGGACACTGACCTTTATTGGTCTGTGCACTTATCAATAAATGGACCTAGGTTCAATTCCACTATCCTGGATTCATGTCTGTGGCCACAGACGCGCCTGTCTCTGACATTGACTACTGCATCCCCTGTCACTACAGCTCTGCCATTCTCCTTCCTCCAGTTCTGTGCAGCGGAGCTATCTGTGGTGTCATGAACCTGGCTATTGCTGACTTCCCCTGAGAGGCCACCCCACCTGATCCCCGCTTGTAGAATCCCAAGCGGTGCACAATATCTGTTTGAGAAGGGGAATGATCACTGGGGAGTCCTGCACTTCCTTCCTGAGCCTTTTACTTGATCTGATGGCCACTCATTCCCTTTCTGCCTGTGTAACCCTAACCTGCAGTGTGACTAACTCACTAAACGTGCTGTCCATAACATTCTCATTATCGCAGATTCTCAACAGTGATTCCACTCTCAGCTCCAGGTCAGAAAAGCAGTTTCCCAGTAGTTTCAGATGGGCACTCTTCCTGCACACATAGCCATCACGGACACTGGAAGCGTCCCTTATTTCCCACATTGTATAAGAGGAGCACACCACGGGTCGGAGGGCTCCTGTCACAACGTCTCTCTAGTTTCAGCCAGATACTCCCATTCAGATAATTGAAATGAGCTAGTAACCTTCCTTCACTTCAAACATTTCCATTATAACCAAAAGCCCCGATCTTTACTTAAGCTGACATTTTACACTTTAAAAACTGTTAATAAAAACTCAGCAGGTATCGCTTACAACCTGGCAGTTCCCTTTGGGAACATGTGAATTTCTGAACGGCCTGAACTAAAACTGAAGCTGAGGTTCACCTTCTCCCTGTCTCCCCTCGCTCTGTTTATACCCAACTCCAAAACACTCATTGAGCCAAGCAGCCCTCACAGTGCAGCCCAGTCATTTTCATTGTCTGCTCATACCGACACTGCCCTCAGCCTTCTGTACTGTTCCAATGCATCTCAATGGGAACAGCATCTCATCTTTTAATTCAGCCCTTTGTAACCCCAGAGTCAACATGGACTTCAGCAGTTTCTGAATGAACAGACAGTTGTCGGAACCTGGAACATTTCACCTGAAATGGTGCTGGAATTTGACTCCACAAGGAATTTTCATGAGAAGTTTGCAGGGAATTGAAAATAAGGGGTTTACAGGTTAACATCATGAAGTGGGTGATTGGGTCTAAATCTGACAGTTCCTATAAAGAGATGAGGTGTAATTTGGATAAATCTGTGCTCCCTCTCAGGCCAATACCTCCTTCCACAGCTGCAGGGCCCAGAATTGAGCACAAACCGCAAGGGTGATCCAACATCTTTGAACATCTTTCCGCTTTTTGCTTGAAAAAAACGATACTTTCCCACAGAGAGAACAGACACACCTTTCTCCTTCCACAGTTAAATGTCAATGGTATTCAGATCCTGATGACACTGCTGACGATAGAAAATTGGTTTTGAGATCCCTGTCTCAATTATTCTCAATTAATATCCTATAAAATGAATTCACAAAACAAAACTCACAGTCAGGGCAGGCTGAACCGTAAAGACAAATATTTCTCTTGGTATGTGTTTGATGTGTAAATGCTCCTCTTCAAAACGCCCGCCCCCACCCAGGAAGAGGACATGTCCATGCCCCAAATAAAGATGGCGGCCATAACCCAGGACCTAGCACCGCCTGAGGGCCACAGCCATTTTCCCATTTGCTGTAACCGTGGAACCAAGAGTTTCTAATTCAGGCCTAACTACCTGTACAGGGTGTAATTAAACCCTCCCAGTCTAAACTGGATCCAACTCCCCTTTCCAGTTTCCTCCTCCTGCACACACCAAGGGACATTCTAGGTCCAGTGACCCTTCCTCAGAACCGACAACAGCTGGGAAAATTAGAATCCCCACAGTGTGGTAACAGGACATTCGGCCCAACAAGTCCACACCCACCCTCTGAAGCGTTTCTCAACCAAACCCATTCCCCGACCCTATTATTCTACATTTCCCCTGACTAATGCACCTAACCTATACATCCCTGAGCACTACGGGAAATTTCGTTGGGCCAATTCACCGAACCTGCATATCTTTGGATTGCAGGAGATAGGGGTTAAAGAGTCAATAATAGGTGGGGATGGAGCCCAAAAGAGACAGTAACATTTGGAAAGACAAAGGAGTGGATAACAATCTGGCTGGGAGGGTGCAGAGCTGTTAATGGAGGGGACAGGAACCTGTGTCGGGCAGCATCTCAGTGGAGGTGCTGGAAATGGCAGCTGATGATCTACGTTCTGCTGCAAAACCGACCCCGAGCTTCCAGTTGTCTGTCACTTTAACACACGAGCCTGTTGCCTGGCCAACATCTCTGTCTCATGCTTACTGCAGTGTTCCAGTGAAGCTTGGTGCAAGCTGGCAGAACACTCCAGAACATACCAAAATGCCCTGTATTTCAAGGACTGCAATTTCCCCTCCCATGGGGTCAGCAATATTCTCCAGCGTATCTCCACCACTTGCCTCACCTCTGCCAGTGAACCACACCTCTCCAACTGCAGCAAGTATAGAATCCCCCAGTTCTCATCTTCCACCCAGATACAATGCGTCATCCTCTGCCATTTCCATATATTAACATAGAAATCATTGATATAAATGATGAAAAGCAGTGGACCCAGCATCAATCCTTACACCATATTGCTCATCACAGGCCTCCAATCCGAAAAGCACTACCTTCCGTCTCCAACCTTCCAGCCAATTTGTTTCCAAATAGCTGGTTCTCTCTGCATCCCATGGTGTCTAACTTGCTAAATGTGGAACCTTTTTGAATGTCTTTTTGAAGTCCAAGTTAGTGATTTATGTACAAAGCCATGCTGACTATCCCTAATCACTTCATGCCTTTCCAATTACATATAAACCTATCCTTCAGAATTCCTTCCAACAAATTGTCTGCCACAAACTTCAGACTCACCAGTGTATTGTTCCCTGGTATTTCCTCATCACCTTTCTCAAATAATGGCGCCTGTCTTGCAACACCTCAACTGTGGCTATCGGTGATAGAAATATCTCAGCGAGGGGCCCGGCAATCACTTCTCTAATTTCCCACAAAGATTTGGGGTATACCTGATCAGGTCCCACAGATTTAATCAGCATTATGTATAAGACATCCAGTACAACCTCCTCTGTAATATGGACAGTTGTCAAGTTATCACTATTTATTTCTCCAAAGTCTCTAGCTTCCATATCCTCTTTCAGTAAAAGCTGACATGAAATCCTCGAGACCCATGATGGAATGCATCCCAGGGGACTAAACGAGATGGTGAAGGGTCTATTGTACTTCCTTGCTAGAGGGATGGTTATGCTGCAGCTGTACAGGGTGCTGGTGAGGCCACACCTGGAGTACTGTGTACAGGTTTGATCGCCTTACTTCAGCAAGAATGTACTGACACTGGAGGGGGTGCAGAGGAGGGTCACTAGTTTGAGTCGGGAGTGGAGAATGTTGGTGTATGTGGAGAGATTGAATAGACTGGGATTATACTTGTTGGAATTTAGAAGAATGGGAGGTTGTATTGGAAAAACTAAAATTAAGAAGGGAATAGATAAGATAGAAGCAGGGAGGTTATTTCCACTTTGGGGGGGGGGGGGTCAACCTCGAGAGTATAGCGTCAAAGTAAGGGGGTATCTGATTTAGGACAGAGTTCAGGAGCAACTTCTTCAGCAAAAGGGTTATGAATCTGTGGAATTCCCTGCTGAGTGTAGCAGTTGATGTTATCAATTTGAATGTCTTTAAGGCAAAAGGTAGATTTGTGAACAGGAAAGGAATTAAGGGTTATGGTGAGAGAGCAGGAAAGTGGTGCTGAGGCCATGAAAAGCTCAGCCCTGACCTTATTGAATGGCAGTGCAGGCTTGAGGGGCCAGATGGCCTACTCCTGCTCCTATTCCTTCTGTTCTTATGTTCCCACTTTCCAGCCGTCCCTTTACCTGGGGGTTGCAAAGAAATATTGAAAGTTCTTGCCTTGTACCGTGAAAATTAACCTTTGTCCAATTTTGAACAACAACTTTTAGATCTGGTCTATTATTTTCTGAAACTATTTTAAAACTAGTAGAATTATCGTCAGAGAATTACCAAGTGTGGAAGCAGGCCATTCGGCCCATCACATCCACACTAACCCTCAGAGTCTCCTGTCTTAGCCCTGTAACGGTGCATTTCCCATGACCAATCCCCCTAGCCTGCTCATCCCTGAACACTGTAGGCAATTTCGCATGGCCAATCCACCCAACCTTCACATCCCTGAACAATATGGGCAATTCAGCCTGGATTATCCCACCCAACCTGCACATCTCTGGACTGTAGGAGGAAACCAGAGCACCCGGATGAAACCCACACAGACAACCTCAATAAGGTGATCATCCTGTTCCTATTTCCCAGTTCCACCCAAGTAAGTTCACCGGGCGAACTCCCATGAATATCCTCCCTAAACACAACAATAATGTTATCCCGAATCAAAAACACCATTCCACCTTCTCTCTTAATCCCCCTTTCTATCCTTCCTCTTACATCTATTCCCTGGAACATTAAGCTACCTGTCCTTTCCAACCTAAAACACGTTTCTGTGATACCCACTATATTCCAGTCCCATGTTCAAAACCATATCTTAAGCTCATCTGCTTTCCCTGTAAAACCACTTGCATTGAAATAATTGCAGTGGAGTGCTATCAAAAGGACAGTCTGATGGGCAGAGGGGATGGGATGGCCCTGTTGGTGAGGGATGACGTTCAGCCCTTTGCGAAGGGGGAGACACAGAGTCAGGAGATGTAGAGTCAGACTGGAGGGTGGCTAATGTTGTCCCACTTTTCAAGAAAGTTGGGAGAGAGAAAGCAAGGAATTATAGACCAGTTAGCCTGAGGTCAGTGGTGAGAAAGATGCTGGAGTCAATTATAAAAAATGAAATTATGGCTCATTTGGAAGCGGTAATAGGATTCGTCAGAGTCAGCATGGATTTACAAAGGGGAATATACTGACTTGGATTGAAAATTGGCTGGCTGACAGGAAGCAAAGAGTAGTGATAAACGCTTCCTTTCGGAATGGCAGGCAGTGACTAGTGGGGTACGACAAGGTTCGGTGCTGGGACCGCAGCTGTTTACAGTAAACATTAATAATATAGATGAACTTATTAAAAGTAATATTAGCAAATTTGCTGATGACACAAAGCTGGGTGGCAGGGTGAAATGTGAGGAGGATGTTATGAGAATACAGGTTAACTTGGATAGGCTAGGTGAGTGGACGGATGCATAGCAGATGCAGCTTAATGTGGATAAGTGTATGGTTATCCACTTTGGAAGCAAGAACAGGAAGGCAGATTACTATCTAAAAGGAGTCAAGTTTGGTTAAAGGGAAGTACAACGAGATCTAGGTGTTCTTGTACATCAGTCAATGAAAGCAATCATGCAGGTACAGCAGGTAGTGAAGAAATCTCGCTGCATGCTGGCCTTCATAACAAGAGGAATTGAGTATAGGAGCAAAGAGGTCCTTCTGCAGCTGTACAGGGCCCTGGTAAGACCATACCTGGAGTATTGTGTGCAGTCTTTGTCTCCACATTTGAGGAAGAACATTGTGGCTATTGAGGGAGTGTAGGGTAGGTTCATGAGGTCAATTCCCGGAATGGCGGAATGATCATATGTTGAAAGATTGGAGCGACTGAGCTTGTATACACAAGAGTTTAAAAGAATGAGAGAGGATCTGATAGAGACCGACAAGATTATTAAAGGGTTGGACACTCTGGAGGCAGGAAGCATGTTTCCACGGATGGGTGAGGCCAGAACCAGAGGACACAGTTTAAAAATAAGGGAGAGGCCATTTAGAACAGAGTTGAGGAGAAACGTCTTCACCCAGAGAGTAGTGGACACAGGGAGTGCACTGCCCCAGAAGGCAGTGGAGGCCAAGTCTCTGGATACTTTCAAGGAAGAGATGGATAGAGCTGTTAAAGATAATGGAATCAAGTGTTACGGAGATAAGGCAGGAACAGGGTAGTGATTGTGGACGATCAGCCATGATCATAATGAATGGTGGTGCTGACTCAAAGGGCAGAATGGCCTATTCCTGCACCTATTGTCTATTGTACTTTGTCAGTCCGACCTCATTCTGTGCCTTGCCCTTGCCTGTCTAACTTCTAAACTATACCAGTCTCAGACTTGCCTCCTTTCTCACTATCTCTTTAGGTTTACCCCACGCCCTCACTGGTTTAATGTCTCCCGAGTAGCACTAGCAAATCTCCCTGCTTGGATATTAGACACCTTCCAATTCAGATGTAATCCATCCTTCTTATGCACGTCAATTCTACCCCAGCAGAGATTCCAATGATCCAAAAACGTGAATCCTTCTCTCCTGTATCAGATCCTTGGCCACGCATTCATCTGCTCTACCCTGCTATTCCTACTCTCTCTAGCATGTGGCACCGGGAGTAATCCAGATATTACTACCCACAAGAACCTGCTTATTATACTCCAGGCTAATTTGCTATATTGTCTCATCAGGACTTCATCCTTTTCTCTTATGTCATTGGTACCAATGTACAGCGACCTCCCACTCATCATTCTCCCCTTTCAGAATATTCTGCACCCTCGGAGCCATCCTTCACCCAGGCAGTAGGGAGGCACTACCCCATTCTGATGTCTCACTGTTAGCTACAGAAACTGCAGTCTGTGCTGCAGACTAGAGAGCCCCCATCACCATCGATCGCGTGGAACCTGATATACCTCACATTACACTAGGAACTTGGCTGTCAGTGCGATATTCCCCTGAGAGTCTGTGACCCCCGATGCTTTCCAAAACATTATACTTGTTTGAGATGGAAATAACCACAGGAGACTCCTGCACTACCTGCCTTCCACTCCTCCCTTTCCGAGAGGAAACCCATCTACCTGACTGGATCGGCAGTTTTCCTAACTTTCTGAAACTGCCACCTATTACACCCCCCGGCTCCTGTAAATTCTTCATTACCTTTAGCCATCGCTCCATCTGATCCATGAAATCCTACAGGATTTGCATCCTCACTTCCTGCAGACAATCAGGATCATTGAAACTTTCCTTAATCTCCTAAATCCAACAGGAAGAGCACATCACTGTACGAATGGCCATCTCTGCACCTTAACCGTCCACAGACCCAGAAAAAGGCACATAGTCTTACAGCTTTACAAAACACTACCCTAGAATAAATTAGTACCAATATTTTATATTAAAACACTTAATCAAAGTATCATAAGATGTGTACTTAAAGAAATAAACCGCCACCCTACTGAATGTTGTAGCTTTACTAAAATAAAACAGACTAAGATTTATCTTTGAAGAGACCGAAACCCACTGAGCTGTGAGGCACAGATAAACAGCACTAAACAGAATCTTCGGTCAAATTTGTCCATGCCGACCAGATATCCAAACCTAATCTTATCCCTCTTGCCAGCGCCTGGGCCATATCCCTCTAAATCTTTTCTATTCATGTCAATGTCCAAATGCCTTTAAAATGCAATAATTGTCAGCCTCCACCACTTCTGGCAGCTTATTCCATACACGCACCACTCTCTGCGTGAAAAAGTTGCTCCTTAGTTCCCTTTTATATCTTTCCCCTCTCACCCTCAACCTCTGCTCTCGATTTCTGGACTCTCCTACTCAGAGAAACGACCTTGTCTGTTTACTCTATCCATGCTACCAATGACTTTATAAACCTCTACGGAGGTCACTCCTCAGTCTCTGATGCTCCAGGGAAAGAAAGCCCAAGCCTTTTTGCTCTCTTCCTGCAGCTCAAACCCTGGCAATATCCTTGTAAATTTGTGTTGAACCCTTTCAAGTTTAACAACATCCTTCCGATTGATGGAGAACAGAATTGCACACAATATTCCAAAAGAGGCCTGACCAATGTCCTGTACATGACCTTCCAACTTCTATACTCAATGCTCTGATCAATAAAGGAATGTATTCCAAACACTTTCTTCAATATTCTATCTACCTACAACTCTACGTTCAAGGAAATATGAACCTGCACTGCAAGATATCTTTGTTCATCAACACTATCTAGGAATTTGCCACTAGGTGTATCAGTCCTGTTAAGATTTGCTTTTCCAAAATGCAGCACGTCACATTTATCTGAATTAAACTCCATCTGCCACTTCTCACCCATCTGAACAAAATCCTGTTGTAATCTGAGGTAACCCTTTTCGCTGTCCACTATATCTCCAATTTTGGTGTCATCTGCAAACTTACTAACTATACCTGCAATGCTCATAACTAAATCATTATATATATATATATATATATATATATATATAAAACCACCACCCTGCCTTCTACATTTGAGCCAGTTCTGTATCCAAACGGCTAGTTCTCCCTGTATTCCATGAGATCTAACATTGCTAACCTGTCTTCCATGGGGAACCTTGTCGAGCGCCTTACTGAATTCCATAGATCATGTCCACCTCTCTGCCCTCATCAATCCTCTTTGATACGTCTTCAAATAACTCAATCAATTTTGTGAGACATGATTTCCCACGCACATAGTCATGCTGACTACCACTAATCAGTCCTTACTTTTCAGAATACACACGCATCTTGTTCCTCAGGATTCCCTCCAACAACTTGCCTAGCATCAATGTCAGGCTCACCGGTCGATAGTTCCCTGGCTTGTCCTTACCACCTTTCTTAAATAGCGGCACAACGTTAACTAACCTCTAGTCTTTCGGCATCTCACCTGTGATAATCAATGATACAAATATCTCAGCAAGAGGCCCAGCAACCACATTCCCAGCTTCCCAGAGTTCTAGGGTTCACCTGATCAGGTGCTGGGGATTAATTAAGCTTTAAGGGTTACAAGACTCCCAGCACGTCCTCCTCTGTAAGATGGACATATTCAACATGTCGACATCTATTTCCCCACATTCTATATTGCCCATGCCCTTCGCCACAGTACACACTGATGCAAAATATTCAGTTAGTATCTCTCCCATCTCCTGCGGCTCCACGCAGAGGCTATCTTACTGATCTTTGAGGAGCCCTATTCTCTCTCGAGTTACCCTTTTGTTCTTAATGTATTTATAAACACCCTTTGGATTATTCATAACCCTATTTGCCAAAGCTATCTCATGTCCCCTTTTTGCCCTCCTGATTTCCCTCTTAAGTATACTCCTACTGTCTTTAATGCTCAGGGTTTTTTGGATTGGAATAAATGCAAATATTACATCTTGATAAAACAAACGAGGGCAGACTTACACTAATTAAAAACAGAGCCTCGAGTAGTGATATGGAACAAAGAGGCCGAGGGGTTCGGGTCTTTCAAGTCTGTGTCACATGTAGACAGGGTGGTTAAGAAGGCGCTTAGCACACTTGCCTTCATTGCTCAGACTTTTGAGTACAAGAGTTGGGACGTTATTTTGGATGTTGGGGAGGCTTTATCTGGAATTCTGTGTCCAGTTCTGGTCATGCTGATATCGGGAGGACATTATGTAGTTGGAGCGGATTCAGAAGAGATTTACCAGGATGTTAATGGGAATGGATAGTTTGAATTATAACCAGAGACTGGATAGGCTGCGACTTCTTTCACTGGTGCGCAGGAGGCTGAAGAGTGACCTTATTAGATGTTTCTCAAATCATGGAGGTGTGGTATCAGTAATGTGAACAGCAGGTGTCCTTTCCAGGAAGGGACGCGATTCAAGACTGGGTACATACATAGAACATAGAACATAGAACATAGAAGAATACAGCGCAGTACAGGCCCTTGGGCCCTCGATGTTGCGCCGATCCAAGCCCACCTAAACTACACTAACCCACTATCCTCCATGTACCTATCCAATGCCCTCTTAAATGCCCATAAAGAGGGAGAGTCCACCACTGTTACTGGCAGGGCATTCCATGAACTAACGACTCGCTGAGTGAAGAACCTACCCCTAACATCAGTCCTATATCTACCCCCCCTTAATTTAAAGCTATGCCCCCTTGTAATACCCGACTCAATACGCGGGAAAAGGTTCATACTGTCGACCCTATCTAACCCCCTAATCATCTTGTACACCTCAATCAAGTCACCCCTAAACCTTCTTTTCTCTAGTGAAAACAGCCCCAAGTGCCTCAGTCTTTCCTCATACGATTTTCCTTTCATACCAGGCAACATCCTGGTAAACCTCCTCTGCACCCGTTCCAATGCCTCCACATCCTTCCTATAGTATGGCGACCAAAACTGCACACAATATTCCAGATGCGGCCGTACCAGAGTCTTATACAACTGCATCATGACCTCAGGACTCCGGAACTCAATTCCTCTACCAATAAAAGCCAGTACGCCATATGCCTTCCTCACCGCACTATTTACCTGGGTGGCAACTTTCAGAGATCTGTGTACATGGACACCAAGATCCCTCTGCTCATCCACACTACCAAGTATCCGACCATTAGCCCAGTACCCCATCTTTTTGTTATTCTTCCCAAAGTGAATCACCTCGCACTTAGCTACATTGAATTCCATCTGCCACCTTTCTGCCCAGCTCTGCAGCTTCTCTATATCCTGCTGTAACCTGCCACATGCTTCCTCACTGTCAACAACTCCTCCGACTTTCGTGTCATCCGCAAACTTGCTCACCCAACCTTCTAACCCCTCTTCCAGGTCATTTATAAAAATGACAAACAGCAATGGTCCCAAAACAGATCCTTGCGGAACACCGCTAGTGACGGCACTCCATGAAGAAACTTTGCCATCAACTACTACCCTCTGTCTTCTTCCATCCAGCCAATTCCTAATCCAAACCTCCAACTCACCCTCAATGCCATATCTCCGTATTTTCTGCAGTAGCCTACCATGGGGAACCTTATCGAACGCCTTACTAAAATCCATATATACCACATCTACCGCTTTCCCCTCATCAACCTCCTTCGTCACCTTTTCAAAGAATTCAATAAGGTTTGTGAGGCACGACTTGCCCTTCACAAAACCATGCTGACTATCCTTGATCACATTATTCCTATCTAGATGTGCATAAATCCTATCCCTTACAATTCTCTCTAAGACTTTGCCCACAACAGAAGTGAGACTCACCGGCCTATAGTTACTAGGGCTATCCCTACTCCCCTTTTTGAACAAGGGAACCACATTTGCTATCCTCCAGTCTTCTGGGACTACTCCTGTAGACAAAGAGGACATAAAAATCAAGGCCAATGGCTCTGCAATCTCCTCCCTTGCTTCCCAGAGAATCCTAGGATAAATGCCATCAGGCCCAGGGGACTTATCTATTTTCACATTTTCCAGGATTTCCAACACCTCTTCTCTACATACCTCAAAGCCATCCATTCTACTTATTTGTGCCTCAGTATTCTCATCGACAACAATGCCCTGTTCCTGAGTGAATACTGAAGAAAAGTATTCATTCAGTGTCTCCCCAATCTCTTCCGCCTCCACACGCAACTTCCCACTACTATCCTTGACTGGACCTATTCCTACCCTAGTCATCCTTTTATTCCTAACATACCTATAGAAAGCCTTAGGGTTTTCCCTAATCCTATCTACTAAGGACCTTTCGTGTCCCCTCCTTGCTGCTTTTAGCTCTCTCTTCAGGTCCTTCCTGGCTACCCTATAACTCTCAATCGCCCCAATTGAACCTTCACGTCTCATCTTGAGATAGGCCGCCCTCTTCCATTTAACAAGGGATTCCAATTCCTTATTAAACCACGGCTCCCTCGCACGACCCTTTCCTACCTGCCTGACAGGTACATAATTATCAAGGACACTCAATAGTTGCCCCTTGAACAAGTTCCACATATCATTTACACTCTTGCCTTGGAGTCTACTTTTCCAAGCCACACATCCTAAGTCATGCCTCACCGCATCATAATTTCCCTTACCCCAGCTATAATTCTTGCCCTGTAGTACACACTTATCCCTCTCCATCACGAGTGTAAAAATCACCGAATTATGGTCACTATCCCCAAAGTGCTCACCTACCTCTAATTCTAACACCTGGCCTGGTTCGTTACCCAGAACCAAATCCAGTATGGCCTCACCTCTTGTTGGCCTGTCTACATATTGTGTCAGGAAACTCTCCTGCACACATTGAACAAACACTGACCCATCTAACGAACTTGAGCTATAGCTTTCCCAATCAATATCAGGAAAGTTAAAGTCCCCCATAACAACCACCCTATTACTGTCACTCATCTCCTGAATCACCTTCCCAATCCTTTCTTCAATGATTCTAGGACTATTAGGAGGCCTGTAAAAGACTCCCAACAGGGTGACCTCACCTTTCCTATTCCTAACCTCAGCCCAAACTACCTCAGATGGCAAGTCCTCATCCATCGTCCTTTCCACCGCTGTAATACTGTCTTTGACAAGCAATGCCACACCTCCCCCTCTTTTACCCCCACCTCTAAACCTACTAAAACATTTAAATCCCGGAACCTGCAACAGCCAATCCTGTCCCTGTTCTAGCCATGTCTCCGTAATAGCCACAACATCGAAGTCCCAGGTACCAACCCACGCTGCAAGTTCACCTACCTTATTTCGTATACTTCTTGCATTGAAGTATACACACTTCAAACAACTTCCCTGTTTACAGGCACCCTCCTTGGAAATTGATGCCATGTTCCTCACCTCCCTACATTCCAGGCCCTGCACCCTGAAGCTACAATCTGGGTTCCCATGCCCCTGCCGAGTTAGTTTAAGGTGACAGCAGAACGGCTTTAAAAAGGCGTTTGGGATTTTTTTTTTATTTTTGTTCAGATAATGGTTTATGTGTGGAATGAACTATCAGAGGAAGTGGTAGTTGTGAATCAAATTACAACTTTAGGGTGGCTCTGTGATTAGCTGTGCTGCCAGGGCCCCAGGTTCCTGCTGCTCAGGAACAGGGAGAAACAGGAGGTAATCACTCAACTGCTCGATTCTGGGACATAGGGACAGGAGATAGTCTTTCAACTGTTTGAAATTGGGACACAGGAACAGGAGGTAGTCACTTAACTGCTCAATACTGGGACACAGGAACAGGAGGCAGTCACTCAACTGCTCGTGACAGGGATACAGCTAAACATGGAGGCTAGTGAGGCCCCAGATTTCTGTTCCCCAGGAACAGGAGGCGGTGACTCACTACCCATCAGTCTGGGACACTGGGAGAAAAGGGAAATCGGCGTGTTACTAACAGAAAAATCTGAATAATTTGCATGAACGAGCCATTTAATCCTGCTCCAACATTCTTCAAAACCATGACTGATCTGATTGCAATTCCATCATTCCATTTTACAGAGATTCCCCTCTCTGAAACCTCTGCTCCATTTGTTGGTCATGTTGCAGATCCAGATGCTGCAACTACAGTCACCATGTTTCATCCATATTTGGATCATCAAAGCCTCTGGTCTTCCTGAATTGCCAGAGCAGTTTAAAAATAGCCTCCCGGAAACCATCCACAGCACTTCCACGAATGTACAAAAACTAGAGTTAAGTCAATTGCCAGTGAAATGCAAGTGAGAAGACTGGTCTGAATCACTAACAGTTGTGGGGATTCCTCATGTTACTGACCACCTGAGCAGCAGAGAATGATTAAAACAGGCGTTCAATGTTAGACACAGAGCAAGTTACAAAGATGTGCCTCAAAACTGCTAAAACCCCACTCTCCAACATGGAGCACAGGGCAGGACACTGGGACAAACACAGAGACAACACATGCACACAGACCCACACGGACACACAGACACATTAGCATCTTGAGGATATAACTAGATAAGTTATGCTTAATCATGGGATCAAGGCTTGTTGTGAGAAGGCAGGAGAATTGGCTTGAAAAGCATGTCAGCCATGATCAGTAGCTCCGTAGACTGGATGGGTCAAATGGCCTTTTATTCTGCTCTAATTATTTACAGTCTACGGTACATGCATTTGTCTGTGCTTGTGCGCATACTTGTATGTGCATGTGTCTGTGTGTGTGACCGTGTTTTTGTGTGTTTGAGTGTGCCTGTGTGTGCATGTCTGTGTGTGTGTTTGAGTGTGTGTGTGTGTGTGTGTGTGTGTGTGTGTGTTTGAGTGTGCTTGTCTGTGTGTGTGTGTGTGTGTGTGTGTCTGTGTGTGTGTGTGTGTGTGTGTGTCTGTGTGTGTGTTTGAGTGTGCTTGTCTGTGTGTGTGTGTGTGTGTATGTGTGTGTGTGTGTGTGTGTGTCTGTGTGTGTGTTTGAGTGTGCTTGTCTGTGTGTGTGTGTGTGTTTGTCTGTGTGTGTGTGTGTGTGTGTGTGTCTGTGTGTGTGTTTGAGTGTGCTTGTCTGTGTGTGTGTGTGTGTGTGTGTGTGTGTCTGTGTGTGTGTTTGAGTGTGCTTGTCTGTGTGTGTGTGTGTGTGTGTGTGTGTGTGTGTCTGTGTGTGTGTTTGAGTGTGCTTGTCTGTGTGTGTGTGTGTGTGTGTGTGTGTCTGTGTGTGTGTTTGAGTGTGCTTGTCTGTGTGTGTGTGTGTGTGTGTGTGTGTATGTTTGTGCTCCTCAGTATTTTCAGAAACGGAAATTTCAATGTACATTTTTTAAAAATGTCTATTCTGTTTGATATTCACTTTTCCATCATAGCTTGAGGAACTTTGTTTTCGTCATGCATTTGTTATTTTAATAAATGAAGGAAATCAACCTGACCTCTTCCGAGGATGACCCTGACCGAATGTGAGACCTACAACATTGGCCATATCATCAACCTGGTTACAGCGTGAATTTGTTGTGACCAATGGAAGAGTGGCAGTAGAAAATAAAACAGTTACCCAACAACCCAATAAACTCTGGACCAGTGAGCCTGACATTAGTGATGGGTGAGCAGTTGGAGGGGATTCTGAGGGATAGCCAATTGCATGCATTTTCAAAGGCAAGAATTGATTGGGGATAGTGACCATGGCTTTTTGCATGAGAAATCGCGTTGTACGAATTTGACTGAGTTTGTTAAAAAAGTGACAAAGCAGATTGATGAAGGCAGTGTTGTAGATGGTTTCCATACAAACTGGAACAAGTTGTTTGACAAGATTCTGCATATTAGGCAAGTTAGTAAGGTTAAGTCACATGGGAACCAGCGCATCCAAGCCAATTGAATACAAAATAAGATTGAAGGAAGGAACAGAGGTTTGTAAAGAATTGCTTTTCAGACTGGAGGCCTGTTTTAAGGTACGAGGGGAAATATTTTAGAGGGAGGTGTCCATATGGAATTATCTCCCAGAGGAAGTGGTGGAGTCTGGCATCTTTGGTATTTGAATAAGGAGGTTTAGAGGAATATGAGACAAATGCTCTCAAATAAGACTCGATCATAATGGGATGTCTGGGCAGCACTTACACATTTGCATGCTTTATGACTCTATAAGAGGGATGAGCAGAAATTCTAAACAGGTATTTCAAGTGGGAATTCTCATCCCCACAAGTTTGAGATGTCTTTTTGTTTATATTTATTCAACGCTGAGTTAGTTAAATATTGGACAGAGAAGTGATTCTTGGTTAATAGCACACAGACAGAAATGTGGAGTTGAGACCACAACTTGATCAGCCACAATCTTAATCCCTAGTAGAGAAGGATCAAAGTGTCCAATGACCCACTCCTGCTCCTCAGTCCCATGTTTCTGTGTTCCATTTAGCCCATCAAACCGACTAGACGGAGCAATTAGAGGCTACTTACTCCTTTCACAGAAAAGGAGGAGACCATTCAGCCCCTCAAAACTGTCAAACCCAGTTTGGACTAGTTAGGAAAGTGTAATAGGAAATCCCAGGCACTGGTATGAAAGAGGGTCCTCATCACTCCTCACTGACCTTCCCCTTTCTGCAACTTGTGCTTCGTTTGTTGGTCAAGTTGTGGACCCAGTTTCACTGTGACTACAGCCCCCATTCCTCACCCTGCGGTGGTCCAGACAATCTGGTAATATTCAACAACAGAGCTTCTAGGAAAATAACAGCCTCTACTTTCAAATAATAGAACGTGAGAAGGCCACAAACAGGGATATGTCATTCATCCACACGCCACCCACCCCCGTCCATCCCCCCCCCTCCCCCCCACCCACAAGCAGGTCTTCTCCCACAATAAGATCATAAGGTCTAATGCCCTCTTTCGTGTCCAATTCGTGTCAGAGCCCTCAACTCTGACTGGTCAAAAAGCACTCCCTGCCCCACACTGTGGCCTATTGATATGAGCAAAATACGTGAACACAAGGGCTCAGGGAAGAGTGACCGGCCCTGTCATCAAGGCATCATTTAACTAAGGACGGTCTCAAGGAGTCTGAGCAGGATTGCACTTAATGGGAATGAGTTGTAAACTTCCCCGGTTAGAGTGATTTAAAGCATAAAGCACAATGATTGTGGTTTGTGGACAAAACTCCATGCAGTCCTGGACATGTCTGCAAAAGATCCTCAAGGTAGCTTCCTGAGCACAAACATCTTCAGGTGCTTCATAAATGTCTTGCCCACACCATAAGATTAGAAGTGGGGGTGTTCACTGAAGATCATACAATATTCAGGAAAAAAAATGTCCCCCTTCAGCTCCTGAACTAGTCTGTGTACATGTGCAGCAAGCCCTGCACAACATTCAGGCTTGTGATGTTGGAAGTATCGGTAACATTCATGCAACAGTGCTGCTGGACACTGCATATTTCCACAGTTAAAAGGAGGGAATTATTCCGCTCCTCACAGTAGCTTCACAGGAATATGAGTAAGTCATTCAGCTCAATGATATTATTGGGGAAGTGTAGAGATAGCCCATTTAATGCCTCCAACCAATTACACAGGGAGAGAAGGAGTCACGTGTAATGGACGACAGCAGAGCTCCTCAAAAATATTTGAAGGCGTTGGCCTAGACTCTATTAATAATTAAGTGTTCTGATACATGTAATTGGACAAAAGGAAAGATCAGACACAGATTTTCAGATGCAGTTCTCCAATCGAGGAGGGAAAACAAATCAAGTGAAAATTTAGAGAGAGATGCAGCCAGGATACTTCCACTGAAGCTCCCAACTCTGTAAAGACGCCAATACTTTCTGATGTTACTGAGAAACCAAAACACTTCTTGTAACGTGGCTGCCAGAACTGCACACAGTATTCTATCTATGGCCTAACCAATGGCATGGTTACCTCATATTATGTCGCCTTGATGAATAAACACTATGCCTACAGTCCCGTATGATTTTTACACTGTCTGGTCACATTCAGGGATGTGTGGAGAAACACCCTCTGATGTCCCTATTGTTCTGCTATTCATTGCATTCTACCCTGTCTGGTTACTTCTTACAAAGTGCATCACCTCATATTTATCAATTTTCCATTCCATCTGCCATTGATCTGACCATCTGACCACTCCACCTGTGTCTTCCTGTAACATAAGGCCTTCCTCCTCACTGCCAACCACCTGACCAATCTTTGTGTCAAACACAAAATTACTTATTATGCTCAGCCCTCAACCCCCACCACCCCCTCCACATTTACATTTACATCATTTATGAATACCACAAATAATTTGATACACTGCACTGCTTGCTGTGGTACACAACGAGACACTGGTCTATCTCTACCACCCTTCCAGTAACTTGGGACCACATAGCTGTTCTCCAGTCCTCTAGCACCTCCCTTGTGTGGTCAGATTCGACTAAAACATTTAGGTCAGGACATTTCCTCTCTTGTCTCCAACAGCATCCTGCGATACAACTCATCTGGACTTTACATTATCCAAAACCATCAATTCCAACTTGCATCTTATATCAATCTGTTCGAGAGCTTCCCAGTCCATCTTCTTGAATTATGTACCTGCATCTCCCTTATCCCAACTAAAACAGATGTAAGCTCTCGTGTTACAGTCTATTAAATGTTCCCCAGTTTCACATACTGATTACCCGCTTGGTTTCGAAATGGATTCTAATTTTTCCCTGGTTATTCAGCAATGGAGGAGAGCTGAACCATGCTGGAACTGATCTCAGCCAAGCTGCAGAAGCATGACCAGGAGATCCAGCGTCTCGGGCCACATGTCGTGGAGGTGGAAGAGTGGACTGCGGCTTTGGAAATCATGACAGAATCCTCAGCAGGTCTGGTCCAAGACCTAGAATGGTAGGTACAGACCTTAGTAGAGCAGATCGAGGACCTCGAAATTAGAGCCGTCAGAAGAACATCAGCTTGGTCGGGCTGCCAGAACGGGAACAAGAAAGCCATCTCGTCAGCTTCTTGGTACAATGGCTCACACAATTTTTGAAACTGGAAGTCAGGGCAGACTGGGTGCGGGTCGAGCGGGCCCACCGGGTCGCAGTGTGCAGGCCCGGATCGGACTAGCATCCCTGTCCGGTGCTTGTGCAACTCCAGCACGATAGAGAAAAACAGATGCTGGAATCTTCTTGGGTCGTACAATTAAGGGGAGACTTTAAGTGACGTGTGCACCCGGAGGTGATAGGATGTCGAGGGTATCGGAGGTATTTCCCCGCCACCCAGGCAGCTGGTGGACCTGAACAGGTAGCTGGGTTGGCGGATGTGTGAGATGTCTTCATCCTGAAGATATGGACTTCACCTTTATTTCGAACCCGCATAAATGCTATACTAGGATTGACATGTTGTTTGCCCCATTGGTCTTTCTAAATTAGATGCTGTCTTTTAGAAATGGGAACCATTTATGATCATGTGGCAGTGTACATGGAGGTCAAGGATGGTGGCGATGGGACAGGCTCACGGCACTGGCACGTGGATCATTGCCTCCTGAAGGATAGCAAATGTTTCGGGGGAATTTATATTTTTTTGGAACATGAACTTGTGTACGGCCAGTAATCCGATGGTGCTATGGGAGACTGCCAAAGCCTATACAAGGGATTTGATTATTTCTTATTCAGTGACTCAGAAGCGGCAGAAGGGAGAACAGCAGAATATGCTTGAGGCTCGGCTGAATAGAACTGATACACCATATTTTGTCAGACCGTCTATAACTTAATTGCAGCAGATTGCAGCCCTCCGGATTGCTCTGAATGCTGCACTCGCCCAGAGAGCAAAGAGAGAGAGTTCCTTTGCGAAACAGAAGGTATTCGAGCATGGTGATAGCCAGAGCTGATAATGTGTTGCTGGAAAAAGCGCAGCAGGTCAGGCAGCATCAAAGGAGAATGAGAATCGGTGTTTCGGGCATGAGCCCTTTTTCAGGAATGAGGAGGGTGTGCCAAGCAGGCTTAGATAAAAGGTAGGGAGGAGGAACTTGGGGAAGGGGCGTTGGGAATGCGATAGATGGAAGGAGGTTAAGGTGAGGGTGATAGGCCGGAGAGGGGGTGGGGTCCGAGAGGTCGGGAAGAAGATTGCAGGTAAAGAAGACGGTGCTGAGTCTGAGGGTTGGGACTGAGAAAAGGTGGGGGGGGGGAGGAGAAATGAGGAAGCTGGAGAAATCTGCATTCATCCCTTGTGATTGGAGGGTTCCTAGATGGAAGATGAGCCGCTCTTCCTCCAGGCGTCGTGTTGCCATGGTCTGGCGATGGAGGAGGCCATGCCTTATAAGTATTATTGAATTTTTTGAGCATGAGGAAAAAACAGATTTATGAAGGTACAGCAGTGGATGTGGTGTATTTGGATTTTTGCAAGTCATTTGATAAAGTTACCAGTGGTATGTTCATTCAGAAAGTAAGGATGCATAGGATACAGGGAAATCTGGCTATCTGGATACAGAATTGGCTGGCCCATAAAAGACACAGGGTAGTGGTAAATAGAAAGTACTCAGCCTGGAGCTCGGTGACCAGGGGTGTTCTGCAGGGATCGGTTCTGGGTACTCTGCTCTTTGTGATTTTTATAAGAGAGTTGAATGGAGAATTGAAAGAGTGGCTTTCCAATGACAAGGAAGTTGGTGGAGTTGTGGATAGTGTGGAAGATTGTTGTATGTTGCAAAGAGACATTGACAGAACTGAGCTGATGAGTGGCAGATCGAGTTAAATCTGAAAAAGTGTGAAGCCATTCACTTTGGAAGGTAACATTTTCATGCAGAGAACAGGGTTAAAGGCCGTATTCTTGACAGTGTTAAGGAACAGTGGGATCTTGGGTTCCATGTCCACAGATCCACAAAGTTGCCACCCAGGTAGATGTGGTTGTTGAGAAGGCACAAGGTGTGTTGCTTTCACAAGCCGGGGAACTGGGTTTCAGTGCTGTGAGGTTATGCTGCAGCTCTAGTGCTTTTCTGCATTGAGAGCTTGCAAGCACCTGTCATATGACTAGCTAGCAGTTTCAGAGTGTACTGGAAAATTGAAAATGTGTAACATTTGGCTGTGAAACAGATACCTTGAGTTTTGGTTGTTCTTTTGACAACTTTCCATATTTAACGAATCTGTTCTAATCATGCTTCAGGGTAACAAACGCAACAGATTTTGAATTTACTGTTTTGCCAACATTGAACCAATGGCATGATTTGATTTTGAGCGGATAAAGAGACAAGCATTATGAAAGTTAGACAGAGAGTAAACTGCCATCGACAGAGAGTGCCATGGAAAACACTTCCTATTAAAGTTATGTTTTTGCATGATACCTCCTTGCGGTAAAAGGCAGAAGACGACCCAGAGACATCTACAGATGAAAGAAGGAGGACACTGGAGATGACAGCCGCTTCCTGGTTTTGAAATTAAATTGATGTAATTTTAATTTAGTTTCTTTTTAATGGGAACAGTATATTTTTGGAGAGGTGGAAGCAGATAACAAACAGTTCAGAGAAAGGGAGCTTAGAGCCGTGAATAGTTGTTGTTCAATGTTCACTTTAACAGTTAAGGAATAAACTGATATTATTTTTCTTTAAATAGTGGAATTTTCGAGCTCTCTGTCACTCGTGCTTTAACAAATTATAAGGCAAGGTGAGCTTCTCTGGGTGTTTGGTTTAATTAACAAACGGGTTCATTGCTGTGACGCAACAGTACACTTGGAACATTGTGTTCAGTGCTGGCCACCTTGTTATAGGAAAGATGTAGAAGCTATAGTGAGGGTGCAGAGGAATCCCAACGGATCAACAAAAATATTAGCACACACCACACGATCGAGTGAAATATTGAGGAAGTCACCACGCGAAAAATAAATACTGGCAGATTCTGCATGTCTGTATAAACGTCAGTGTGTCAGTGTTTGTGGTGCGTCTGTACTGATGCCTGTATATCTATGTGTGCACGTGCATCAGTGCATTGGCATTTGTCTCTGTGTGCTTTCGTATATGTGTGACTGCACCAGTCTCTACATGTGCCTGTGTATCTATATTCATATCTGTGTGTATCTGCGTGTCTCTGTGCGTATCCGTGTGCACAGCGGATCTGCCAGCCTCTGTGGTGTTTAAAGTGATGCAATGTCCGCCTCTGCTGGCCTTCACACTCTACTGCATTGATGGCAGTAGAGGGAGAAGACCATAAGGGATTCAGTCTAGGAGGTGGGGCGAGGGAGGTAGATCATAGCACCAACCAAACTGACAGCACCATCTGGACAAGCACACACACACACAGTTGGGCATAGAGTGGATCATAATTAGACTGAGGACACTCAGAGTGGCGAATGCTCCTGAGGAGTAATATCTGTGCTTGATCTGCAATGTGGAAGCGATTTGTCTTTGGAGATTATTCGTCACACAGAGTGCACACCTTGAAGAGTATTTCCACTGCAACCGCATCCAAGTAACTCTGACCAAAACACTTGTAAGGTGATGCGATGAATTTATTGCACGTTCGTTAAATTGAAATATTTTATATTTCACCCCTACAAGGTGTAAGTGAGAAAGGATTGAAATGTCCTGAAATTGACCCAGTGAGGATGGTAATATATCTAGGTATCAGACAAAACTGTTCTGTGCATCCAAAGATATTTGCAAAACCAAACAGCCGTGCAATGTGAGAGATTCGCAGTATTTGATGTCCTCTGATAGAAAAAAAAACTGACACTTGTGCAGTGGCATGGGGAGACCAGCAGAGGGTGTCATCGTATGACTATAAACTTAACAGGGACAGACGTAGAGGTGGAGGAAGGGAGTCAGGGTTTATCTCAATTTCAATGGATTTACCCCCAAAATCACAGAGCCATCATTTCACAGAGATGCACACAAACATACATAGACACATTAAACTCACAACACACATACATACAGATATGGACACTTACACACAAACACATGCACACTCCCGCACACAGGCACCTTGTTTTCTTTAAGATAGAGATAAATATGTTTTTCATGAATAAGGGAATCAATGGTCAGTTTGTGAAGGCAGGAGAATGTGGCTGAGAAACATTTTAACTGTGATCATTCGGCACAGCAGATGCAAGGGGCTAAATGGCCTAATTCTGTTCCAATTTCCTATTTTGTGAAGGGATTCATTTTGAAAGTCGAATTTGAATGCCGATTACTGGGTCAAATGTAGGTTTCCTAGCAGTGTGGAGGAACAAACGGATCTTGGGGTCCATGCTTATAGGTGTCTCAGTTGCCACCTAAGTTGATTAGGTTGTTAAGAAGGCGTATGGTGTGTTGGTTTTCATTAGCAGGGGGGCTGAGTTGAAGAGCCGCAAGATTATGCCGCAGGTCTATAAAGCTCTGGTGAGACCACATTTGACATGTTCTGGTCGCCTTAGTAAAGAAAGGATATGGAAGCTTTAGAACGGGTGCAGAGGAGATTTACCAGAATGCTGCCTGGACGAGAGGGCTTGTCTTATGAAGAAAGGTTGAGGGAGCTATGGCTTTTCTCATTGGAGTAAAGAAGGATGAGAGGCAACTTGATAGAGCTGAACAAGATGGTGAGAGTTACAGACAGAGTAAATAGCCAGAGACTTCTTCCCACGAATGATTGTCACGAGGTGAGCATAATTTTAAGGTGTTTGGAGAAAGGTTTTGGAAGATGTCAAAGGCAGTCCGACACCAGCCCCCCCTCTGCCTCCCCACAAACCGGGTCCCAGGTACAGTGAGACAGACGTGCTAACCACTGAGACAGCATGCACCCCCCCCCCTCCCCATCCTCCCGAAATCCGTACCCTGGTACTGTGGGACAGCCGTACTAACCACTGAGACACCATGCCCCTCTCCCCCTCTCCCCTAAACTGGGTCTCTGGTACTGTGAGACAGCCGTACTAAGCACTGAGACACCATGCAACCCCTCCCTCTCCCCCCAAACCCCGGGTCCCTGGTACTGTGGGACAGCCGTACTAACCACTGAGACACCATGCCCCCCTCCCCCTCTACCCCAAACTGGGTCTCTGGTACTGTGAGACAGCCGTACTAACCGCTGAGACACCATGCACCCCCTCCCCCTCCCTCCCAAACCGGGTCCCTGGTACTGTGAGACAGCCGTGCTAACCACTGAGACACCAGCCCCCCTCCCGCTCTCACCCAAACCGGGTCCCTGGAACTGTGGGACAGCCGTGCTAACCACTGAGACACCATGGCCCCCTCCCCGCTCAACCGGGTCTCTAATACTGTGGGACAGCCGTGTTAACCACTGAGACATCATGACCCCCTCCCCCTCTCCCCCACACCGGGTCCCAAGTACTGTGAGACAGCCGTGTTAACCACTGAGACACAATGCCCCCTCCCCATCGCCCCAAACCTGGTCCCTAGTACTGTTAGACAGCCGTGCTAAGCACTGAGACACCAGGTCCCCCCTCCCCCAAAACCAGTTCCCTGTACTGTGAGACAGCCTTGCTCACCACTGAGACACCATACCCCCTCCCCTCCCCTCAAACCGGGTCCCTGGTACTGTGAGACAGCTGTGTTAACCACTGAGACACCATGCACCCCTCCCCTTCCTCCAAACCGATTCCCTGGTACTTTGAGACAGCTGTGTTAACCACTGAGACACCATGTCCCAATTCCCCACCCCCATCCCTCCAACCGGATTCCTGGTACTGTGAGACAGCCGTGCTAATCACTGAGACACCATGCCCCCTCCCCCTCCCCCCAAACCAGGTACATGGTACTGTGAGACAGCTGTGCTAACCACTGAGACACCATGCACCCTCCCCGCCCCCTCCCCCAAAACGGAGTCACTGTGCTCGGTAATACTTGGGAAATGTAAATAAAAGTGATCCGATTAGAGCTATGATGTTGTGGCCATTACAGAGGCATGAGTTTCTCAGGGGCAGGAATGGTTGCTGGATGTTCCAGGGTTTAGAACATTTAAAAAGAATAGGGAGGAGGTAAAAAGAGGAGGGAGTGTAGCACTGCAAATTAGAGAGGGTATCACAGCTACAGAAGTAAATATTATCGAGGAAGGTCTGCCTACTGAGTCAGTATGGGTGGAAATTAGGAACAGTAAGGCAGCAATCACCTCATTAGGGGTTAAATACAGGCGCCCCCAATAGAAGCAGGGAGATTGAAGAAAGCATAGGTCGGCAGTTTTTGGAAAAGTGTGAATGGAATAGGGTAGTTGTAATGGGTGACTAACTTTCCCAATATTGATTGGAACCTCCTTCCAGCAGACGGTTTGGAAGGAGCTGTTTATGTAAAGTGTGTTCAGGAGGGTTTCCTAACTCAGTACGTTCACAGGCCGATGAGGGGAGAGCCCATTTTGGATTTGGTGCTTGGCACTGAGCTGGGGCAGGTGTCAGATCTTGCGGTAGCAGAGCATTTTGGTGATAGTGACCACAACTGCCTCATATTCTTCATAGCCATGGAGAAGGAGAGAAGCAGGAACAATGGAAGGATATTTAGTTGGGGGAAAGGAAACTATGATACTATCATACTGCTTTGCGAAGCATGGACTGGGAGCAATTGTTCCATGGAAAGGGCACTATAGACATGTTTAAGGAACAGTTGTTGCGAGTGATGCACAAATGTGTTCCTTTGACACAGGCAAGAAAGCGTAAGGTAAAGGAACCTTGGATAACGAGAGCGGAGGAGCTTCTCGTCAAAAGAAAGAAGGCAACTTACGTAAGGTGAAGGAAGCACGGGTCTTGCTCAGCTCCGGAGGATTACAGGCAGGCGAGGAAGGAGCTGAAAAATGGTCTGAGGAGAGCCAGGAGGGGGCAGGAAAAAGGCTTGGCAGGAATGATTAAGGAGAAACTAAAGGCATTTTGCACATATGTGAGGAATAAGAAAATGATCAAAGAAAGAGTAGGGCCTATCAGGGATAGCATATGGAACTAAGGAGGTAGGGGAAGCCCTAAATGAGTTTTTTGCTTCTGTCTTTACGAACGAAAAGGACTTTGTAGTGAATGAAACCATTGAGGAGCAAGTAATCATGCTGCAACAGATAGATAGAGGAAACTGTTGTGTTGAAAATTTTGACAAACATTACTGTTGACAAGTCACCAGGGCCAGACCATATTTGTCCTCGGCTGCTATGGGAAGCGAGAAATGTGATTGCTTCGCCACTTGCGAAGATCTTTGCATCCTCGCTCTCCACCGGATTCGTACTTGAGGACTGGAGGGAGGCAAATGTAATTCCTCTCTTCAAGAAAAGAAATAGGGAAATCCCCGGAAATTACAAATCAGTTAGTCTCACGTCTGTCATCTGCAAGATATTAGAAAGGATTCTACGGGATAGGATTTATGACCATCTGGAAGAGCATGGCTTGATTAAATGCAGTCAGCACGGCTTTGTGAGGGGCAGGTCATGCCTCACAAATCTTATTGAGTTCTTTGAGGATGTTACTAGAAAAGTTGATGACGGTCGAGCGATGGATGTTGTATATCTGGACTTCAGCAAGGCATTTGATAAGATTCCCCATGGTAGGCTTGTTCAGAAGGTCAGGAGGAATGAGATGCAGGGAAATTTAGCTGTCTGGATATAGAATTGGCTGGTCGACAGAAGACCGCGAGTGGTAGTGGAAGGAAAATATTCTGCCTGGAAGTCAGTGGTGAATGGTGTTCCAAGGGCTCTGTTCTTGGGCCTCTACTCTTTGTAATTTTTATTAATGACTTGGATGAGGAGATTGAAGGATTGTTTAGCAAGTTTGCAGAGGACACAAAGGTTGGAGGTATCATTGACAGTACACAGGACTGTTGCAGGCTGCAGTATGACATTGCCAGAATGGAATTCAAACTGGATAAATGCGAGGTGATGAATCTTGGAAGATCTAACTTGAAAGTTGAGTACAGGATTAAAGGCAGCATTCTTGGCAGTGTGGAGGAACAGCGGGATCTTGGTGTGCAGGTACATAGATCCCTTAAGATTTCCACTCGTTGCAGCTCCATTTACTCATACCCCTATACTTATTCTCCCATTTTCTCATACTCCGACACTAAATTCTCTTGCTTTTTCATATAACGATACTAATTCTGCCATTTCCTCATATCCCAGTATGATTCTCTCATTTCCTGATGCCCGAGTTCAAATCTCGCATTTTGGAGTGCCCTACTCTAATTCTACATTTTAATGGTGACTTGCACCAAATATCTAATTTAGGTCCACTCCACACCATTTCTTCCATTAACTATGTAGCTGCAATGATTCTCCCATGTCGTGGTCCACTGCTGTAATTCTCCAATGTTGGCGTTTACTGCATCAAATTCTAAAATTGCCAATTCTGCACTAATCCACCCTTTCGTCATGAACTGAAGAAACTGTCCCACTGAGTATTGCCTTGCCCCAACTCTCCTGTTTTGCTGTTTCCTGACATACATCTTCCACATAATGGTTTACTACTCAAAGTTTTTTCATTAATGTCGCCCTGCATCGAATGGCCACTTTCCTGCACTTTACAACATTTCTCCGACTTACTGATTCCTGCCCGTGTTCTCCCATTTAAATATGCTCTGTTCCAATTCTGCATGCTTTAAACACCCCACACCAATTTTCGAATTCAATATTGCCCTGAAACAATTCTCATGTTCATTGATACCCAAACCAACTTCTCCCAGTGTGGGGAACGCCACTCTGACTCTCTGAGATAGTGGTGTCATACCCCAATTTGCTGTTAAAGTTCCAATGTGCAATATTTCCATTTTGTGGTTCGTGCAACAATTGTCCCAAATACAGCTTCACATCCGTGCACCATTCTACCATTTTCGAATACTGCACGAATCTTCTTTACGTCAATAACTGCACCTCCACCACATTTAATATTATTCAGAACCAGTTCTCCCACGTCTTCCACCAAATCTCTACTTTCGTGACATCGGCACCAACTCTCCCATTATTGATGCCCTGCGTGAATTGTCCCATTGCGTTGTTTCCTGATACACTTCCTGATACACGTATGGCTTCCCTGCTCCAAAGTTTTTTTTTTTCATTTCTTGATGGGCGGACTCGTATCTCGACTTTACTGCTGCTTGCAAAATCTTTCCTTCTCAATGGTTCCCTGCCCCTATTCTTCCAATTAGAGGTCTTCTGCTCAAATTCTTTAATGAATAGGCAATTTGTACAAATTTTCCAATGTAATAGCACTGTGCAACAATTCTCCCATTTACTGATACCCAACAATTCTCCCACTGCCTGGCACCCTGACACCTGTCGTGGAAATTTAATCGACTCGAATCAACTGCTTGCAAGAGCAAAATAAAGGCTTTATTTTTCAACCTCTGCATGCAGCGCGGCCAATATCCTTGGCAAAAGTGCCTTATGTAAGGGCTGTGAACAAAATTCACATATTCGTGTTATACTATTCTTATCACATGCTCAAGGACAACTGTTGGGAAACATTCGAGCTCATATTTTCTCATTCCCATGCCTTGGACATAATTGTCTTTATGTTTTCCGAAGCTTTTTTATGAACTCGGCTGCTCGCAAGGCCAGGTGAAATGTTTGCAAAGTTCCACAAAGACAAGCTGACTCCTCGACACAGAATTCAGCAAAGTATTTGCATATTTCAGCGAAGTATTAAATTTTGCAAAACATTCTCTGACAGATTTTACATTAAATGTTAATTTTGTTAATTTTCCAATACATTTTCCAAATTTTTGTCATTTTACAACAAGGACAACAACCAAAAAAAAAGCCAGATAGCTATTCATCAAAAATAATTTTTGAACACCAGGCATTTCCTCAGACACCACCTAACTCTAACAAAGCTTTGTGGTGGTTTTCCCACTTCCCTGGTTTGCGCGATACACAGCCCATCTTCACACGTCACATTCGTCAACGTCGCTGTAGGGTGCGGACAAGCAATCGGATCTTCCTTCTTTGAGGCCACGGATAGTTTAACATTTCGTATCCTACTGCATTCATAAACAAGTGGTGTAGGCAGGTACACAACTAGGGTCTTATTCAAAGCAGTATGAGTAAGACCAGTCCTACAACTAGTAGAACGATATGGGTCCATTACCCCCAGCCCGCATAAGAAGGGACGTGAGCCATCGGGAGCAGGAGTCATCTGCTCGTGGAGGCGGTCATATAGCTGCCTTCATACCATTTATTAAACAAGCAATATTTTGGGACTCATCAGGAACATTAATACAGCATGAGTACCTAACGTTTTGCAGACGCCCCCTCTCTCAGCCGTCAGGATGTCTCGTACTCATCGATTTTGTGTCTCTGCTTCCTCACCGCCATTAACTCAGTGTTAATGAGTGCTAGGCCTTCCTCCGTCTCATTTGCGAATACACCATATGCGAGGATGTTCTGCGAGTGTGTACCCATTCCAATGCAGAGGGATGCCCCTTCGAGTTCGGCAATTGCTGCCTTTTAGGGCGAACACTGTTGTGTAGGTGGACAGTATCGCGGTGTAGCAGAACCCCTTTCACCCCGGGGGAGTGGTGGTACCCTTTCTCGCCACCTGCCCATATTATACCTGCCATCCTGATTAGATTAGATTACTTACAGTGTGGAAACAGGCTTTTCGGCCCAACAAGTCCACACACATCAGCCGAAGCGCATCCCACCCATACATTTACCTAACACCTAACACTACGGGCAATTTAGCATGGCCCATTCACCCGACCGGCACATCTTGGTGACTGTGGGAAGAAACTCATGCAGACACAGGGAGAATGTGCAAACTGCACACTGTCAGTCGCCTGAGGCGGGAATTAAACCGGGCTCTCTGTTAGGCAGCAATGCTAACGACTGTGCCACTGTGCCGCTCATGGTCTGACCATTGATAAAGGAACAAGCAATGTTTATGGTCGTATCATTTGCGTATGTTGCTGTACAAGAGTCATTGTTCAAGTACAGCATCAACCTTCACTGGGAGATACCCAAAAGGATTCTCCCCCGATTGGTGCAAATACACGTTTCTCCCCTGCAATCCACTATCTGGAATGCTTTGGTCGGTAGCGTGTCAGGCTTGGGGCTGTAGTTAGCTTGGAGTTCGGGTGGTGACACGAGATTTGCCCAAATTGCCACCCACTAACAGGGTCAGGCTAGTCGCCTCCCGCGGAAGCAGACAACTGGCATTTCTCGCCAGGCTCTCAGTAGTTTACTGGACAGTCTACCTTTGGGCTGTGTGCAAACATATCCAACAAGTGTAGCCAACGTCTAGTCTCTCGTTTTGTCTTATGACCAAAGCACATGCTCTGTTCCCTTCCCATCTAGCAATTGCCCTTCGCAGCTCCCAACCTACTGGCGTCTCATTTCCGCCATTTATCTCCAGCAGGCATATTCCCCTCCTGCTTTAAATTCGCTCTCTCGCCACGGCCGTCTCCCTTCGGGTTCCGGTGTGTCATTAATGACCTTTGCCCGGCTTGGGGTTAGGTCCATGATCTGGTTTGATTGGTTGCCATGCCCCACTGCTCATATCGTCTGTAATACATTCTGCACTGCATCTCGGAGGGCGAGGGTGGGGCGACTGGACCACTATATTCACCTGTCTACAGATGTTTGAGACGGATCAATCTATTCCACACCACAAGACTCCCTCATTGCTCTTCTGAAACTTACTTTGATCACAGAATATCTATTTCCCATGTCAGGTGCCCCTTTTGCCGTGGTGGCTACTATTAAGTGCCAGTCTCCGGCACGCATGGATCCATGCATAAATCTTAATTATCGAGTTTATAGTCGTCCTTGTTTCTGAACAGCTATGGGTCGCATGTAAAGATCTACTTCGTCCTATCAGTTAAGATTACCGTCAGCTGCTGCATCCCCGACGCCCCTGCCCTTCTGAATAGTCCTACCAGGGCGCTTGCCAACAGTGTGAACTGGGGCAGCCCCACATTTGCTTAAGTCTTCAAATAAATACTTGTTCTAAATTGGTTTTGGTGTTGTGCGATGTCTCCTCAGTCCCAGCTGCAAGTTTGTAATGGCTGGCGTGTATCCACGTGGCTGTTCCAGCGATCTTAACAGCTATCTGTGCTCTAAGGCGTACTTGAAACGGTCCCAGCCACCTCCTCGCCTTCCTGTTTTCCCTCCTGAAGTCTTTCGCCACTATTCAAGCTCCAGGTAATACATCGTACATCTTCCCTTCTGCTGATTGGGGTAGTGCTGTCTTCACTTGATTCTGTATTTGGGACAGAAGTGTCGAGAGTTTCATGCAGTAACACAACATCTCATCTTCACAGTGGCCTGTTATCTGGCTTCCCTGACGTCTCGGGGAATTTTTTTTTTTGTTTGGCGGCCTACTAAACAAAATCTCAAACGGGCTAAGATTAGCTCTCTCTTCCAAGTTTGAGCGAAGATTTGTAGCTCGGGTGCTCGTTGTTGTGGTTCTGTTCGCCGAGCTGGATGTTTTTGTTGCAAACGTTTCGTCCCCTGGCTAGGCGACATCATCAGTGCTTGGGAGCCTCCTGCGAAGCGCTTCTTTGATGTTTCCTCCGGTGTTTATAGTGGCCTGTCCCTGCCGCTTCCGGTTGTCAGTATCAGATGTCCGCTGTAGTGGTTGGTATATTGGGTCCAGGTCGATGTGTTTATTGATGGAGTTTGTGGATCAATGCCATGCCTCTAGGAATTCCCTGGCTGTTCTCTGTCTGGCTTGCCCTATGATAGTAGTGTTGTCCCAATCGAATTCATGTTGCTTGTTGTCTGCGTGTGTGGCTACTAAGGATAGCTGGTCGTGTCGTTTCGTGGTTAGTTGATGTTCATGTATGCGGATTGTTAGCTGTCTTCCTGTTTGTCCTATATAGTGTTTAGTGCAGTCCTTGCATGGTAATTTGTACACTACATTCGTCTTGCTCATGTTGGGTATCGGGTCCTTCATTCTGGTGAGATGTTGTCTGAGCGTGGCTGTTGGTTTGTGTGCCGTTATGAGTCCTAGGGGTCGCAGTAGTCTGGCAGTCAGTTCCGAGATGCACCTGATGTATGGTAGTGTGGCTAGTCCTTTTGGTTGTGGTGTGTCCTCGTTCCGTGGTCTTTCTCTTAGGCATCTGCTGATGAAGTTGCGCGGGTATCCGTTTTTGGTGAATACCTTGTATAGGTGTTCCTCTTCTTCTTTTTGCAGTCCTGGTGTACTGCAGTGTGTTGTGGCCCTTTTGAATAGTGTCCTGATGCAGCTTCGTTTGTGTGTGTTGGGGTGGTTACTTGCATAGTTTAGGACTTGGTCTGTGTGTGTGGATTTCCTGTATACTCTTGTAGTGAATTCTCCGTCTGGTGTTCTCTGTACCATCACGTCTAGGAATGGGAGTTGGCTATCCTTTTCTTCTTCTCTCGTGAATCGGATTCCTGTGAGTGTGGCGTTGATGATCCGGTGTGTTTTTTCTATTTCCGTGTTTTTAATGATTACAAACGTGTCATCGACATATCTGACCCAGAGTTTGCGTTGAATTTGTGGTAGGACTGTTTGTTCTAACCTTTGCATAACTGCCTCTGCTATGAGTCCCGAGATTGGTGATCCCATGGGTGTTCCGTCGATTTGTTCGTAAATCTGGTTGTTGAATGTGAAGTGTGTTGTGAGGCACAAGTCCTAGACGTGATGGAACAGAGAACACCTGACGGAGAATTCACTACAAGAGTATACAGGCAATCCACACACACAGACCAAGTCCTAAACTATGAAAGTAACCACCCCAACACACACAAACGAAGCTGCATCAGGACACTATTCAAAAGGGCCACAACACACTGCAGTACACCAGGACTGCAAAAAGAAGAAGAGGAACACCTATACAAGGTATTCGCCAAAAACGGATACCCGCACAACTTCATCAGCAGATGCCTAAGAGAAAGACCACGGAACGAGGACATACCACAACCAAAAGGACTAGCCACACTACCATACATCAGGAGCATCTCGGAACTGACTGCCAGACTACTGCGACGCCTAGGACTCATAACGGCACACAAACCAACAGCCACGCTCAGACAACAACTCACCAGAACGAAGGACCCGATACCCAACATGAGCAAGACGAATGTAGTGTACAAATTACCATGCAAGGACTGCACTAAACACTATATAGGACAAACAGGAAGACAGCTAACAATCCGCATACATGAACATCAACTAACCACGAAACGACACGACCAGCTATCCTTAGTAGCCACACACGCAGACAACAAGCAACATGAATTCGATTGGGACAACACTACTATCATAGGGCAAGCCAGACAGAGAACAGCCAGGGAATTCCTAGAGGCATGGCATTGATCCACAAACTCCATCAATAAACACATCGACCTGGACCCAATATACCAACCACTACAGCGGACATCTGATACTGACAACCGGAAGCGGCAGGGACAGGCCACTATAAACACCGGAGGAAACATCAAAGAAGCGCTTCGCAGGAGGCTCCCAAGCACTGATGATGTCGCCTAGCCAGGGGACGAAACGTTTGCAACAAAAACTTCCAGCTCAGCGAACAGAACCACAACAATTAGCTCTCTCTCTCCTCCTAGATCTCATGCACATTAGCACAATTGGAAGTGCCTTTGTCCATGCCATTCCTAGTTCCTCAAAGCATTTTGTCAATTTATTTTTTAAGGTAGAATTTTCTCTTTCCGCTGCCGTACCGCTCGTTTGGTTGTAGGCACAGTGTTATCTCATGTTTATTCCCAAATACTCACTAATCTGCTGTAGGGCATTATGGACAAATGGTGTCCCACTGTCACTACTAAGCCTAGAGTGTAGGTTTGCTCGCTAAGCTGTAGGTTTGATATCCAGACGTTTCATTACCTGGCATATGGAGGTTAGTGGGCTAGTGTATGTTAGGTGGGCTTGGCTCAGCACAACATCGAGAGCCAAAAGGTCTGTACTGCGCTGTATTTTTCTATGTTCTTTGTTGCAGGTAACTTCATCAGTGACGAACTCCAAGTGAAGAGAAGCTGTTATCTCCTGCTTTCTAGTTATATGTTTGGGGTTTGTGGTGATGCCATTTCCTGTTCGTTTTCTGAGGGGTTGATAGATGCTATCTCGATATATGTCTTTCTTTATGGCGTTGTGGTTGGAGTGCTAGACCTCAAGGTATTCTCTGGCATGTCTTTGCTTAGCCTGTCCCAGGGTAGATATGTTGTCCCAGTCGAAATGGTGTTTAAATTTCATCCGTGTGAAGGGCGACGAGGGAGAGAGGGTCGTGTCTTTTTGTGGCTAGCTGGTGTTCTGTATCCTGGTGGCTAACTTTCTTCCTGTTTGTCCTACGTATTGTTTGTGCCAGTCCTTGCATGGAATTTTGTATATGACGTTGGTTTTGTCCATGGGTTGCACTGGGTCTTTTAAATTTGTTAGTTTTGTTTGAGACTGTTGGTGGGATTCCGAGGGGTCTTAGTAGTCTGGCTGCCACTTCTGAGACTTCATTGATGTATGGAAAGGTCGATAAGGTTTCTGGCTGTGTTAGGTCTCCTTGTCGTGGTTTGTTCCTGAGGAATCTGTGGACTGTAGTTTTGAAGTATCCGTTCTCCTTGAATACGTTTTATAGGTGGTTCTCCTCTGTTTTTCGAAGTTCGTGTGTGCTGAAATGTGTGATGTTTCGTTGTAATAGTGTTCTAATACTGCTTCCTTTTTGCGTGTTGGGATGGTTGCTGGTGTAATTAAGTACTTGGTCAGTGTTTGTCGGTTTGCTGTATATGCAGACACACCAGCGAATTCCGAGATGCCTCGCACTCCAATCACAACGCCATAAACAAACACATAGATCGATTTAGCATCTGTCAACCCCTCAGAAAACGAATAGGAAATGACATCACCACAAACCCCAGGAACCACATCCAGGACAAACATATCAATAGAAAGCAGGAGACAACATCTTTGCTTCTCTTGGAGATCGCCACTGATGATGTTACCTAGCCAGGTAATGAAACATCTGGATAACAAACGTACAGCTCAGCGAGCAAACCTACACCCTAAACCTCAACCGGAGTTATAAACCTTCACAAATCTTGGGACTACTAAGCCTCTCAGGGATGCTCCAACTCGGAATTATTTCAGTTAGGAAAGCTTTGGTTACGGCACTGGCATTCTGTTTTGCCGTGGGGAACGCTTGCACCCATTTGGAAAACATATCAACTATTACCAGACAATACCTTTTTCTTTCGCAGGTTGTTAGTTCGGTAAAATCCAGTTGTAAATGTTCAAATTGCTTTTGGGGTTTCGGAAGTGCTACATGACTCATCTGTATTCCCCTCCCCACATTATTGTGGCACAGATAATGCATCGTTCACAATATTTCTGGAAGTCATGAGTAAATCCCTCAGTGTACCACTGTGCTGAAATGCTGTCATATCTCCCCTCTTTTGACACATGTTCCTTACCGTGTGTCAGTTTGGCATAGAATGGAAATAATGATCGTGGTAGAAAAGGTTTAACATTGGGGCCACACCATACCCCTTACCTCAAACTGCACTCTGCTTTTTCCCACTCAAACCTTCTTCAAGCCTGGACTTCGACTGTGACTCCCGTACGTCTGCTGTTGGGGTAAGGATTTTTGTCATTCCCATGTCAAACTGATCATTTACCGGCTGCTGGGCTGCCGTCCTTGCCGCTGAGTCTGCCCTTGCATTTCCTTGAGAAACGGAATCGTTATTTTTCGTGTGGGCATCATATTTACACACAGAGATTAATTTAGGCAATAGGACAGCTTCCAACAGGTCAGAAATCTGATCACGGTGTGTGATGGGCTTTCCGGTGAAGGTCAAGAAGTCCCTGTATTTCCACAGGGTTCCAACATCTTGTGCAACTCCGAATGCGTATCTGCTATCGGTTAAATATTCGCTGTGTTTCCCTAGCCAATTTGCATGTCTCAGTCAAGGCAATCATCTCCGCTGCTTGCGCTGACAGTTGAGAAGCGAGTGATCCCGCTTTGAATACCTCGTTGGTAGTTACTACAGTCTGCCCAATAAAATTCTGGCCTATCTCCTGGCCTATCTCCTGAATGCTGACACATCCACAAAAAAACCCGCCATATTTGGATTCTGAAGTGGTGAATTCTGCAAGTCTTATCTCGGCAGCACATTTCATTCATTACAGCGATACAATCATGTGGGTCTCCGTCTCCTTCTCTAGTGAGAGGATTAGCAGGATTAAGGACCTTACATCGTTTTATTGCAATGTTAGGCTTCTCCAATAACACAGTTTTGTATCTGAGTCAACGCGCTGCCGACATACGTGCTGTCTTTTGCTCGGAAAGCAGTAAGGACACTGCATGTGCGATAAGTTTGGTTTAGTCGCCATAGCCGATTATATCCCCGGACACTGCAACAGCCTTTTCAGCTGCAACCACAGCTCGCAGGCATTTACGCAATCCTGCCGCTACGAGGTCTAGCTTAGCCGAAAAATAGGCTGCCAGCCTGAATTTTCCCCCATGATCCTGTAACAGCACAGATGCCATGCAGCCATGTTTTTCATCTACTGTTTGACAGAAGGCTTGTTGTGCTTCGGAATCCCCAGTCCAGGTATACTTTGAAACATCTTTTTCAATTCAACTCGCCCGCTGGGATCCATTGCAACGGACCTTGGTTCTGCTCCCCTTTTCCATGGGCCGTGCCACTTCAGGGCGCCTCAAGATTTGTGTAATGTGGGATAAACGTTCTTCAGTAGGAGCACATGCCCCAATAGGACAGCAATTGTTTCTTCATGTGAGGCCTTGGAATTTGCTGAATTACTTGCACTCTGTCTTCACCAATGGCCCTCCCTTGTTCAGATATTAAGTGACTGAAGAACGTCACCTGTTGTTGCATAAATCGAAGCTTTGCGAGACTGGCTTTGTGCCCTTCCCTCGTGCAATGCAAGGGAATCCATCTCACATTGTTCCTCTGTCGGTGCTACTATTAAGCAGTCGTCTACAGATTGCAGAAGCGCAGATCCAGGAGTTAAAACAAGAGTCTCCAGACTCCTACGTAGAGCCTCATTATATATGGTGGGTGACTCACGTAACATTGACAAAGTCGTGTGAACTCAGAAGATTTCCATTTGAATGAAAAAGCGAACGAGTGTGTGATAGTGACGCAGTAATTGGAAGGAGATCAGGCTGATTGTGATGCAGTAAGTGTTACTGTGTCAGGCTGATTCCGATGCATAAAGTGGGAGGGGACAGGATGATAGTAACGCAGTAAGTGTGATGGGGTCAGGCAGAGACTGACGCAGTGAATGTGAGACAGTCACGGTGATAGTGAGGGAGTAGGGGTGTGCGTTCAGGCTGGTAGTGACACAGTAAGTTGAGAGCGTCAGGCTGATAGTGGCCAATAAAAGTGAGGTGTTAGGGGAATAGTGACGCAGTAAGTGTGAGGTGTCAGGCTGTTAGGGATGTGGTCAGTGTGAGGGGTCAGTCTGATAGTGAAGCAGTAGATGTGAGGGGGTCAGGCTGATAGAGACGTAGCAAGTGTGGTGGGGTCAGGCTGATAGTGTCACAGTATGTGTGAGGGGTCAGGCTGATCGTGATTCAGTATGTGTCTGTGAGTAAGAGTGATCCTAATGCAGGACGTGAGAGGGGACAGGGTGATAGTGACGCAGTGAGTGTGAAGGGGTCAGCGTGATGGTGACGGAGTAAGTGTGAGTGTTCAGGCTGCTATTGATGCAGTAAGTTGAGGGCGTCAGGCTGATAGTGATGCGGGAAGTGTGCGAGTGTCAGGCTGATAGTGACGCAGTAAGTGTGTTGGGAGCAGAGTGATAGGAACGCAATAAGTGTGAGCGGCTCTGGATGATAATGACAGGTCAGTATGAGGGGGAGGATGGTAGTGACCCAGTGAGTGTGAGGTGTCAGGATGACAGTGAAGCAGACTGTGTGAATGTGTCATTGTGATGGTGACCTGGCAAGTGTGGTGTCAGGGTGACAGTGACGCAGATGCTTTCAGGGGGTCAGGTTGTAGTGATGCAGTAATTGTGAGGGGTCAGGGTGATAGTGACGCAGTGAGTGTGAGATGTCAGTGTGATAGTGACGCAGAACATTTGAGGGGCCAGGCTTATAGTGACGCAGTATGGGCAAGGGGTCTGAGTGAAAGTGATGTAGATGCACTCACAGGGCCAGGTTGTCGTAAAGCTGTAAGTGTGAGTGTCTCAGGCTGATAGTGATGAAGTAAATGCGAGGGGCTAAGGCGGATAGGGATGTAGTAAGTGTGCAGGGGTAGTGCTAGAAGTGACGCAGTAAATTTGAGTGTTTAAGCTGATAGTGACGCATTAAGTTTGAGGGGATCATGCTGATCTTGACGCAGTAAGTGTGACGTTGTCAGGATGATAGTTACGCGGTAAATGTATGGGAGCACAATGATCTTGACGCAGCAAGAGAGGGAGTCAGGGTGATAGTGACGCAGTACGCATGAGTGGGTAAGTGACGCAGTATATGTGAGGGAGTCAGCCGGGTAGTGGCGCATTATGTTTGAGATGGCCAGGCTGATATTGATGCAGTTAGTGTGTTGGGGTCAAAGTGATAGTGACGCAATAGGTGTAAGCGGTTCAGGATGATAGTGACACAGTGGGTGTGAGATACCAGTGTGATACTGACGCAGTAAGTGTAAGGGGTCAGGATGACAGTGACACTAAGTGTAAGGCCCTCAGTGTGATAGTGCCGCAGGAAGTGTGGGGTGTCAGGGTGTAAATGACGTCGTAAGTGAGAGAGAAGCATTGCGATAGTGAAGCAGTAAGTGTGAGGCTGATAGTGACACAGTCAATGTGACGGGGCATTGTTTTAGTGACAAGATAAGTGTGAGGCGTCAGTCTGATACTGACACAATAAATGTGATGGAGTCAGGCTGATAACGACACAGTAAGTGTGAGAGGTCAGACTGATAGTGACACAATAAGTGTAAGGATTCAGGGTGATAGTAACATGGGAAGTGTGAGGGCGTGACTGAAAGTGACGCAATAAGTGTGTGGCGGTTGTGCTGATGGTGACGCAGTAAAATTAAGGCCGGCAAGGTGAAAATAGCAAAGTCTGTGTGAGTGGGTCAGGGTGATAGCGATGCAGTAAATGTGAGGAGGTCAGGGTGAGAGTGACGCAATAAATGAGAGAGGATCAGAGTGAGAGTGACGCAGTAAGTCTGAGGGGTCATACTGATATTGACGCAGTAAGAATGAAGGGGTCAGGCTAAGAGTGACACAGTCAGTGTGACGAGGGAGAGTTTTAGTTACACAGTAAGTGCGAGGCGTCAGACTGAAACTGATACAAAAATTGTGAGTGGGTCAGGGTGATAGTGACGCAGTACGTCTGAGGGGTCAGGTTGATAGTGACGCAGTCATTGTGATGGAGCAGAGATTTAGTTGCATGGTAAGCGTGAGGCGTCAGTCTGATACTGATACAAAAAGTGTGATGGAGTCAGGCTGATAGTGACGCAGTAGGTTTTAGGAGTGATATTAACATAGGAAGTGGGAGGGCATCACTGATAGTGACGCAATATGTGTGTGGCTGTCAGGCTGATGGTGACGCAGTAAAAATGAGGATGTCAAGGTGAAACAGGTGCAGTAAGTATGAGGAGGCAGACGGACAGTGATGCAGTAAGTGTGAGGGGTTCACGCTGATATTGAGGCATGCAAGTGTGAGGGGCCAGGTTGATAGTGACGCTGTGTGCCGGCGGGTCCGGCTGATAACGACGCAGAAAATGTGAGTGTCTCAGTGTAACAGTGACGCATTACGTGTGAGAGAGTCAGGGTGATAATGACAGAGAAAGTGTGAGGGGGTCAGGTTGATAGTGATGTCGTAATTGTGAGCTTGGTCAGCGTGATAGTGAGGGGCTCAGGCTGATAGCGACATCGCAATTGTGAGGGGGTCAGGGCAGGAGTGACGCAAAACGTGTGAGCGGGTCAGGGTAATAGTGATGCAGTACATGTGAGGTGTCAGGCCGATAATGACCCAGTAAAGGTGAGAGTGTTGGTGTGCTAGTGACGCAGTAAGTGTGAGCCGCTCAGGATGATAGTGACACAATAAGTGTGAGGTTTCAGGTAGACCCCCATGCGGTAAGTGTGACGTGTTCAGGGTGACAGTGACGCAGACACTTTGAGGGTGTCAGATTGAGAGTGACACAGGAAATGTGAGGGGACAGGTTGATAGTGACGCAGTAAGTGTAAGGGGTCAGGCTGATAATGATATATTAATTGTGATGGAGTCAGGATAATAGTGGTGCAGTGAGTATGCGTTGTCAGGGTGATAGTGACACACACGGTGTGAGTGGGATAGAGTTATAGTGATGCAGCAAGTATGAGGAGATCAGAGTGATAGTGTGCAGGGTCTGGGTGAAGGTGACGCAAGAAGAGTGAAAGGTTCAGGGTGATCTGGACGCACTAAGTTTGGGGGTCAAGGTGATAGTGATGCTGTAAGTATGAGTGGGTAAGTCTGATAGTGACACAGTACATTTGAAGCGATCAGGCTGATAGTGATGCAGTAAGCGTGAGGGGGTCAGGCTGATATTGATGCACGAAGTGAGAGAGTGTCAAGGTGTGAGCTTGTTAGAGAGAGAGTGACGCCGTTAGTGAGTGGGGTTTGGCTGATAGGGATGCATGAGGTGCGCATGTGTCAGGGAGTGAGTGATGCAGAAAGTATGAAGGTGCCAGAGGGATAGTGACGCATTAAGTATTAGGGCATCAGAGTGGTTGTGATGCAGTAATTCTGAGGGGATCAGAGAGATACCAACGCAGTAAGCATGAAGGGGTCAGTTTGTTAGTGACTCTGTCAGTGTGAGTGCCTCAGCCTAATAATGATGAAATAAATTTGAGAGAGTAATGCTGATTGTCAAGTGTTAATTGTGAGTGAGTCAGGCTGGTCGTGACGCTGTAAGTGTGAGTGTTGAAGTTCATAGTGAAGCAGTAGGTGTGAGGTGGTCAGTGTGATTGTGGCACAGTAAATGTGAGAGGGTCAAGGAGATAGTGACATAGTAAGTTTGAGGAGGCAGTGTTGTAGTGACATGGTAAGTGTGAGGCGTCAGTCTGATACTTACATAATAAGTGTGATGGAGTCAGGCTGATAGTGACACAGTAAGTGTAAGGAGTCAGGGTGATAGTAACATAGGAAGTGTAAGGGCTTGACTGATAGTGACAAAGTAAGTGTTTGGCAATCAGGCTGATAGTGACGCAGTCAAAATGAGGGTCTCGAAGTGAAAGTGGCGCAGTAAATGTGAGGGCACCAGATGGATAGTGATGCAGTAAGTTTGAGGGGTTCACGCTGATATTAAGGCGGTAAGTGTGAGGGGTCAGGTCTATAGTGATGCAGTAAGTGTCAGCGGGTCAGGCTGATAGTGATGCATTCAAAGACCAAATATCCAAGGCTCACTGAACAGCGAGACTTGTCAAGGCGAAGACAAAAATTCAATAGTTCTCATCCTGGTCATAAATCACAATGCTTCATTTTAAAATTGTCCTCCCTGCTTCTAGATTCACCAATGAGGGAACAAAATTTAATTGCACCACCCTGTTTATCTCTTCAAATATTTTGCAACTCTCAATGAGATTACCTCTCTTGTTTTGAAACTGTTAAAAAAGGCGGGATTTCAATTCAGAGGACTAATCACCATGATATCAAGGCTAATCACCATTCGTGGTATTCCTCATATGGAATTAGTATCTTTCCTAAATTGAGGATTATAATTCCTCATACTGTAGTCCAAGTGCGGTCGAACTGAGCCACCATACATTGGAAATAATGCTTCGTTCTCGTACCCTGAAATCCTTCTACAGCTTTCACAACAGACTTCTACAACTGCTACTAGACTTCAATGACTTATTAAAAACTTCTCCAAGATGCATTTCTAAAAATCTGTACATCAGACGTCCTACTTCAAACCTTCGACAAATAATCTCCACACATTTCCCTCCTGACAAGTATGATAAAGTCAAATCGTTGATATTTATTAAATCATGAGGGACATGGATAGGTTGACTCGTCACGGTGTTTTCCGGCTGGTGGGGAAGTCAAAATTTAGAAAACATCGGTTTAAAATTAGTGGGTAAGGATTTAAAAGGGACGTCAGGGGCAACTTTTTCAGACGTGTCCAGAATGCGCTGCCAGAGAAATTGGTGGAGACTGGTACAACTGTAACATTGACTGGCATCTGGATGGATATATGAGTAACAGGGTTTAGAGGGATGTGGGCCAAATGTTGGCAAATGGGACCTATTAATTTAGGATATCTGTCCACCATGGTCAAGTTGGAAAAAAGGGCCACTTTCCGTGTTGTATTGTTCAACGACTTGATGACTCGAGAACAACCGCAAAAACTTTGCAAATAATTCCGTCAAGACGATTTCAAGTTCCAAATCTTCGGTTAATCTTCCTCTCTTGTGCTCACAAGTTCATTACCTGATGTCAGAACAAACGATTAGTTGCTGGATCCATTCCTGTAAATTGGTTCTGCATTCTTTCTAATTCTGATATTTTTTTACGAATGTAGCTAGTGTTTATGGACTTAGCATCAATTTTTCTAATACCATATTTCGATGAATATTAAAACACAACAGCATATTTAATTTGGCACCAGATGATGAACAATTGAGTCAAAATCGATCGGATGCAGTGAGACAATGATCCTCTCTTCGTGTGGTGTACATCCGTGACTCTATAATTCGACGAAGAATCATTCCCACAACTTCAGCTGTGTCAGAATCTAGTTTGCGATGAAAGCCTGTCAATCTGCAAAGGTAACGTTCTCTGGGTCACTGCAAAGGATTTGGCGAAATCTTTGGGTCTTGAAAATTTGTTCTTCCAACAAATGAATTCAGTTGTTTTACTGTGAATATTGACAATTTTGCCGCAGTTGTGATGGCCGAGAGGTTAAGGCGTTGGATTTGAAATCCAGTGGGGTCTCCCTGCGCAGGTTCGATTCCTGTTCACAGCATCGAATCTTTTAAAAGTCATTAATTCCTTTGCAGGATTTGGATTTCGTGGAGCTTGAGCTTTGCATTCAATCGAAAGTAAATTTTCAACTCTGAAGAATCCGAAGTAATTTCAAGACTGACCCAGTCATCTAATTGAATAAATTATATGTCGAGACACAAAAAGCCACCAACTTCCAACACGAATCAGTTTCAACACATTTGTCGAACTATCGTGAAATTTGGATGTTCGGGGGATGGAATTCAGCAAAACAAGAAGCAATGCAATACATTTACCTGCAAGTGATGAATTTTTTTTTAGGATCAGTTGAAAATCAAGCTGAGAAAGTTCAACCTAATTTGCAGCTGACTCTCACGGCCAATAATCTATTATATCAGCAGTCAATGAATTAGAAAAAAGCAACTCCATGTGTGGAAAGGAACTCGAATGATCCAGGTTCCTGGCTTGCGATGTGAAAAGGCAAGGCGATATCAGCGGAATAGAATTTTCTGGAAATATTAGAAATGGAATGTTTACGGTCTTCTGCTGTCCACATTCGTAAGAAACTGTGCATTAAGAACTGAAATTGAAAATTAACGATTTAGCCCTCTGCTTGTGGTGTAGCATTGTTCAGAACAATAGGTTGTTGTTGAGGCTAAAATTGACCAAAATAATCGATGTGGATCTTATCCACGGCCTTCGTTGGAGCAGTTGGTGCGGAGAGCTGAGCTTGAAGAACCAAATGCCAATTATTCATCCTGGCTGTCTGAATTGCTTAGTTAAACATACTCCCAGTTTAATGAGAAAACCTTTGCTATCAGAGTTAGATATTTTCATGTCAGCATGTTCCGATATGAGAAGACACTTATGAGTAGATGGACTTAAATTTTGACTCTAACGTCAGAGATGTTGACACATTTCTGCACCAAAACAGCACTACCATTGGTATCAAATCAAACTGAACAAAGGACTAGTCACTTAGACATTTCCTGTCTGCAGACTCTGCCAATGGACCGTTCAGGTCCGATGGAGGAATAGGGCGTGGTGACATCTGTTCGCAAATGGATCACTTCATTCTTGCTCACGATCCATAAACCGTAATTCATTTTGAACTTCTTTGCCATCTGCATGATAAGTGGTACATAATGCACAGGTTTCCTTCTCGAAAGAAAAGCGAAATCTTATTCAATGCAGACGCAAATTCAAGTTGTCCCTGGTCGACCAGAAGACAGATGTCGCGAAACAAAGTGAATATAGAAAACAATCAATGTTTTCTGGGAGTCAAAAAGATGTACTGGAAGAACGGAAACATATATTTGGAACTAAAGTCACATACCACTTCTATAGACTAAATGTTCTTGAACCGTTATCTTAATTTGACCTTCATGTCCACCATTGCTGCAAAAATTATCTTAACAACTCAGAACTTTGTGTTCTTTGATATTCTCTCCTTCATGTATCTCTTGATTTTGAAACTAAAACCGAGCAATAATAATGCACCCTATTTCACTTGCAAAGATCGGAAGAAGATCAATTTATAAGAGAACAGAAATAAAGCTACGTCTGTCTTTCGAGAGAAAACAGTTACCATTTAGACTCCAAAAAGTCTTCTTCAGAAGTCTGCGGAATGAACTCGAAATAGTAGACCGAAAATGAAAAAAAGAAGCCAAAATGCCGCGAATACACCACCCGCAAGTGCATCAAGTCCTACTCGAATATGCCGGTTTACTACCATCAACATCAGTGGAGAACGGAACAAAGCTCATTCTGCAGTTGTCAACCTGTTGTGACGTAGTTTGTAAAGTCAGAAATATGATGAGGTAAAAAGCGGGATGAAAGCGGGATATAGGAATTCTGAAAAAAGCAAGTGCGTGCTTTGCTTTGAAGAAGGTTGGCAGTGATGATAATGGAAATTAATACTCAGCATCGTTGCAACACACAGGGACGCAATTCGTTTTGCTAGGTTTCTGTTCTGCCATTTTATAATCACGACTGCTGTCGGGTTTGGTTTCCATTCCAGGCTTAGGTGACAGCCTGATGGAAGTTTGCACATTCGCCCAATTTCTTTGTGGTTGCTCTGGTTTGCTGCCACATTCTAAACATTTGCAGGTTATTTGGAATCGCCATTAAACGCACACGGTGACAGAGGCAGTGATGTCTCTGTAATAGGAGTGTCTGGATAGGACGCACTTCAGAGGATTTTTGTGAACTTAAATAGACAGTGTAGGGTTAATCTGCTGTTTCCTGGGTGAGCTACATGGCCAGAGATGGGTCAGCGTCTTCTTCCCTGAGGGAGATACGTTGACAGAGTTGGGTTAGTTGCTCTTACCTGTGTCAGTCACGCAGATACAGTAGGGTCAGTCTGCCCTTCCCTGGGCGAATTTCTTTCACAGAGTGGTAACAGTCTGCTCTTCCCTGCTGAGTGAAATAGAAAGAGCGGGGTCAGTATTCGCCTCCCTCGATAATTTATGTTGACAGTCTGGCTTCCGTCTGGTCCTCCCTGGCGAGTTACATTGGTAGAGTGGGTTTAGTGTTCGTTCATTGGGTGAGTGCCATAGACAGAATGGGATCAGTCTGCTCTTCCCTGAGGGAATTATATTTATAGAGTGGGGTCAGACTGCTCTTCAGAGAATGACTTATATTGACAGTGTGGGATCAGTCTGCTGAGTTACACTGAGAGTGTGGGGTCAGTCTGCCCTTCCCTGGATGAGTAACACTGACTGAGTGGCGTCAGTTTGCTCTTCCCTCAGTGAGTTACATTGACAAGGTGGCGTCAGGAGTGGCGTCTTTGAGGAGTTGACAAAAGTAACTCGTCCCCTACATCTTTGAGATAATTAGGGATGGGCAGTGAATCTTATCTCATTGTCCCAGAAATGCATTTCTAATAATTGCATTTACTAATTCGACTGCAAGCGGTCGGGAGTAATTTGAGGACAGGTGCAGGATAGAATAATTAAAGTCAAATGCACTGATGCCGAGGAGACATGACACAAGATGTGAGTGTGGAGCTGATGGTGCAAAGCTCAGTGTCAGTGCTATTGGTTCAGCATTTGTTGCTCACTGTTCGCAATGACTCACACACCACTGCTGTCAATCACAACAATGAGCCTGTTCATCTTGGTTTGAAAATCCCTGCGTGTGTATTAACGTGGTTAATGAGACGCGAGAGGAGATGAGCACATCCTCTTTATTCTGTCAGTTTAAACAGATGAAAATATCTGTTGGATGCCAATGCAAGAGGATACTGTCTTTTTCTGTGCCTTTTCAGTGGGGCATGCTCAGCATTGAAATGTCTGTTTTTGCACAAGCAGAGTTTGATTGCCATTCATACTGAGCAACGCTAATACAGAAAACGCGTTTTCGAATTCCTGTGGTCAAGTGGTTCAGACATTGCACATATGGACGACAAATCTGGCTTTTAACGTGGCGCTGTGGCTTAGCTGGTGAAAGCACCTCCCATCACACTGGTGCCTGCTCATTGTATTGAAAGCTCGTTATTTCTCACAAGTATTGTGTTGCTGATCGAGAAACTCAGTGTCCTGTTTGAATTGCTGTATATTCTGATTTCGAGTTCCGTCTTCATTCTCCAGATTTAAGTCCAGTAGTGTATGTTGCTCTTTTTACTACTATTTTAACTTGGAGATTCTTCCCGCAGTTCCACAAGCACTTCTGCTTCTCATCCTCTTATTCTCATTCTTTCATTCCCAGATTTGTGGAAATTAAGTGGTGAGGCAGGAGACACTGCAGCATTCCCGGGGAATGTTGTGGTAATGGCACTGACACCACGACATGATCACCCTCATTCTCTGCTGTCACCATTCATTGGTTGGACACTAACAGTAAATGCATCCTTCAGCTATCAATGTAATTATTTTCTTTTTCTGTTGGATAAGGAATTCAACTTTAACTTCGAAAGAGTCTTTAGATTTTGAGGAAGAAATGTCTCCTTGCCTCAGGTCGAAGTGACAGACGCATTATCCAGAGAATGTGAGACTACTTCGACCGACTCCAACCAGGAGTCAGAAAGCCTCTCAGCAGTTCGAATCTCAAACTGTCTCTGAATGTCAGGCTTTTCAAGAGCAGAAATGGGAAATGAGGGATATGGACAGCCAGAGACTCGGAGAATGTGAAAAAGACCCAGGAGGATACAGAGACAAATATAGAAAGAACAAAGACACATTTTGAGGCAGACACTAAAAGAAACAATTCTCCATTCGGCGTGACTGCTAAATAACGAAAGCAAAAGGAAATGTTGCCATTAAAACATAGCCTTCCACCAGCTCAGGAAAATGAAAGTAGCATGACAGCTGATTAAGTCCTTTTAAATTGCAAATTCGACGTTTGTAAGCTCAAGAGTGATTTTGATAAATATCCTGATTCGACAGGTAAGATTATCATTTTCCCAACAGTATAATCTAGAAATCTATAACTAACCTGTTTCATGTCCATCTAAAAAAAACTCTGTTTCACTCCACAGACGTTGCCAGGTGTAGTGGGTTTCTCTATCAATTCTCGTTTTTAGTTCAGCTTTCCAAAACCTGCATTTTTTTGATTTTTGATAAACTGGCACAAAACCAAGCATTACCAGATTCGGACCAGTGGTCAGAAATACTGCTACCACGATATATTTGGAAATAAAACGTTCATTCCCTGTCCGAAAATAGAACTAATGCCATGGCAGTTCTAGTTCCAAATCCTACCTATGTCATTACACTGAATGAAGACAGACGCTCTTGCACTTATTCTCAATGGCTTTTCCCTTTCATTTCTGATCAGTTTCACTGCAGATTGTTTTCTACTCGTCTTCAAGTTTTGCAGAATGGGAAAGCCCATTTGGCCCATGGTGCAGTCTGGTTTAAAGACATTCGTCTATTCCATTCCCAGTTTCTAGCTTTGGTCCATAACCTTCTGTGCTCTGATGTTTCCAGTGCAAATGGCAGTGAGGTTCTCACTTTGATCTTAGATGACACAACAATGAGATTGAAGTTTGACATAGTCACACTGTGTTATTACCCACGTCGTGTCTCCCACAGAAAGAGACACACAGACACATTCCCCGAGAGTGGCAGAGTTCTCAGAATTTGACCAGCTCCTTGTGCTTCACTTCAGCTGTCCGCTCCAACATGCAAGCTCAACCGCCAAAAGGCAGCTTTTGGTTAAACCAAAGCCAGTTTTACAGACAATGAGAGACGTTGATCTGAGCTAGAATTTGAAGTGGGCTAAAGAAACTGTAAATTCGAAAACCCAAACCCTTCCGTTCCTAACAGACAACAGGAATGGACTAGCACGCTGCATCCTCATGATTTTAAATGCGAACCGATAATCCCCTAACTCGATGTCAGGCGTGTTACCAATTCTGTCACTGACCCAAAGACCATGTTTGGCTGTGACAGTTTGTCTCTAGGTAATGTAAACGTCCACATCAGGGAAACAGCATTCACAAGGTGAAAAATCAGCAAACATAATCACCGTAACTGTTTCACTTGGAATTCCCCACTCTGTGAACCATTTCATTTCACTGTACTTTCATATTTGAAGTTTTTTACATTCCAGAGCCTGAACTAATTCAGCGAGAAACCACTGGTCATTTCGAGCCCGTCATCTGAAATGAGGCGAGTTGAACGATGCCTTTCTTGCTGCCAAAACATCAGCACAGCTCAAAACGAGCTCGTATTTGCATCAGTCTTTACTTAACTTGCTGCAGTATATCTGCTGAACAACATCAGATTATCACAGCGTTGACTTCTTCACATTGAAACCAAGGGTGATAATATGAACCGACTTGGAAACTTGGAGAGAGAAACACTGCTGACGAAGACGATTATGACGTGAAGAGCAGGCACGAGAGTTTGTACAGGTCCCAGAGGCTACTGCAGTATCAATGGACATCCCTGCATACGAGTCTGATTTTGCATTGCCCAGAACAGGCTTTCATTCCCAGTCAGGAGATGTAGATTTAATTCTCTTCTTGTGAATTATCCGAATGAAAACTAAATCCTGGCTGCACCCAGAACACACACACGGATCCTGCCAGAACAATTCAGAGATCGATCAGCATCTGTCTAGAAGGACAATGGCAGCAAATGCAAGCGAAAGCTATCACAGCAATTACCGCTCCAAGGTTCTCGCGTTTCTCAGTTGAAAATATTTCGCTGTTCCTTCAATGTCACGACGTCTAAACCCTTGCCTCATGGCATCATGCCTGTACCCCGCTACTGAGGACATCCAGGGTTATGCGGAGAAACTCAAAATCTCAATCTCTCGAGTAATTAGGGATTGACGGTGCATCCCATCACATTGAGCAATGACTTTATCCCAGTAATACTTTTCCTAAAGCTGCAGTTTCTAAGGGAAAACTTGCAAGCTGTCGGGAATAAGTTGAGAAGTGGAACGGACGAGAGGAAAATGTGAAAGGCAATGATGACTGGGAGGCATGAGACAGCAAGTGAGTGAGGAGCTGGTGTTGCAACGTTCAATGTCAGTGTCAGTATTTACTGACCACTATTCACTCAGACTCACACACCACTCCTTAACAATTCACCACAATGAGCCCATTCCTCTTAGTGTGAGTTTACCTTTGCGGATATTAATGCAGTTAAAGGTGCCCAAGAGGATGGATGGATCCGCGTTATCCTGTCAGTTTAAACAGTCTAAGTTATCAGTTTACAACAAAAGCAATAAGAGATTGCCTCTTCCTGTGCATTTTCAGTGGTGAATATCCAGCTTTGAACTCTTCTGCATAACCAGAGGCTGTTTTAAATTTACACCGAGTAACTGTGAAACACACAAAAAATGAGTCCAAGTTCCTGTGTTCGAATAGTCAAGTAAATGCACGCATAGTTTTGAATCGTTGAGCTTGGGCAGTCCCTCAGCCTTAGTTAATGAAAGTTCCTGTGAAAAAACAGCCGAATATGGGATCAAATCCTGACATCTCACTGTTTATAGGTCTTTCATGAAAAACGGAGTTCCCGACTTCACCTGTGGGAATTCAAATCAATGACTGGATCGAGGTTATAGTTTAAAGCCAGTTCCTTCGACACCTCTGCCACACTGCCACACAAAGCCCCGCAACCACGTTTTTCATGATTTGTGTTTCAGCATCGCCTCACTTCAGGCACTTACGCACATGCACTTTCAATGGCGAACTTGGCGTAAGTTTGATAATATTTATGAGGATGTTGCAAGGCATACAGTGTTTGGACTGTTGCGTAAAGCTGAATAGGATGTGAAAATTTTCCCTGGAGCTTGAGGGCTGAGAGATGGGCTTACAGAGGTTTATATCAATATGAAGGAGACGGTAGACTAAATGGTCAATGACTATTTCTTCCCAAGGCAGGCAAGTTCAAAACAAGGGAACAATGTTTTAAGGGGAGAGTAGTAAAATTTAAAAGGGATCTGAAGGACATTGTTTTTTTCACTCAGAAAGGTTTGCGTGTTTGGAATGAATTGTCAGATTTAGTGGTGGATTCTGGTATACTCTCAACATTTCAAAGGCATATGGATCTGTATACAGACAGGAAAGTTGAAAAAGAATAAACTTGAAAATTTGGCAAATAGAGCGTTTGTTTACGGGCTCAGCCCCTCTGAGATGCTGCAGTGGCGAACACCAGTTTGAATAGGCACTCATCACTTGGTCTGTGCATTGGGCTAGTTTTCCAGAAGATGGTTAGATTAGCTTCCCTACAGTATGGAAACAGGCCCTTCAGCGCAACGAGTCCACACCGACCCTCCAAAGATTAACCCACCCAGACCAATTTCCCTCGAACTAATGCACCGATCATTATGGGCAAATTAGCATGTCAAATTCACCTGCCCTGCACATCTTTGGAGTGTGGGAAGAAACCCACGCAGACGCAGAGAGAATGTGCAAACTACGCACAGGAATCAAACGTGGAACACTTGTGCTGTGAGGCAGCAGTGCTAACCACTGAGCCGCGGTGCCGCCCTAAAAGGGGATGGAGAACGCAGCTAGCAACCCCGCAATCTCTCGCATGCAAAGCGAGTACTCTCCCATTTGAGATAGTTCCCACAGGCTGCTTCGGTTAAAACCAGCAACGAATCAATTTTTTCTGGTATTAGGCTGCCAATGACCATTTTTCTTGACACATTCCCAACTTTTCAGTGGGAGATTTTGGCTGCGGAAAATACCTCACAAATCATGTTGCCCGCGCAACTCTCCAGCGAAACCAAAAACTGACAACTTATGAACAGAAGCAGAACTGACAAAGAGAACCTATTTTCAGACACACGGACTCATGAATGCTGTCTGTTAGGCAGAGCGAGTCGTCTGAGTCATGAGCTGCTCACACAAATTAAGCGAGACAATTCCAAATGGTGCTTTCAACGTACTGGCGCCTTAGTGCACCAATACTTCCAGGAAAGTGCTCAAGTTACATGAATCAGAACTGACTAACAATGAACCATGAAACGTGAAGATTACCAATTACAGTCACGATTAGATGAGGTTAACAATTGAGCTGATGTCTCCACCAGGTCGAGAGGACCAATCACCAGCCTCTCTCATCAGGACAGAAATTATGGAAATTAGGGAAAAGTAACCAAGTTTCATATCGCAATTTCCCTCCTTTTCGCAACAACAACAGAAAACTGCGAGCAGATTCAATGTAGAACCTAATTTCACATCAACAGGGAAATAAATATCTCCATTCACTTTCGGAGAAACGATGAAAACTGCAAATTGTCTGGAATATGAAAGATTGGCGCAGCCTGTTTTTGAGTTGCATATTATGCTGGTGGCCTTTCGAGCTGGAGAGGAACGTGACAACTACAGGAGAAGGGGAAAACATGGGCACTGACATGTTGGTTGTTTTCTGCTGTGCCACATCAGAGCCGGGTTAGAAGAAATGACTGTTTTTTTTTCTGTTCAATTTTAACAAAACTCATCCCTGCAATACGTTGCCAGCTTAATCCTTTAGCACACGTGGCCGAGCAGGGATGCAAACACAAGCCTTCTTAAGAACTGGAATCTGAACTCAGAGTCTCAGGTTGCTCAGCCACGTGGCACACAGGCCAAAACCGGAAACCCAAGAGCATGTAGCTGATGATACCCTGCAGCACACTCACAGCAACTGCACCAGTCCTGCAGAATAAGCGGTGGGAAGGAATTGCTCTATCTGAGCGGTAGTGCTTGTTGTTCTCATCAGCAAATCTGGCTTTGAATTTGCGAGCCCATACCTGCTACCATGCTGAAACGGAATGCAATTCCGATTAGTCGCTGTGTGAAACTTTGCTCATTTTCTCTCTTCAGATAAAGTGATCACTGGAGATGATGAATTCTGCTCCTGCCAGAAACGCTGACTCTCCTGCATCTCGGATGAACTGAAAAACTGATTTAGTACAGGAATCCGAGAATGGCAGAACACGTAGCAAGATTATTCGAAACCCAGAGCCAATAAGAGTTCCAACTTTCCTTTTCTTTCTCTATAATAGTGCATTAACCAGCAGAGCCATGAGCAACTGCCACCTGGCTGCAAGCTGAGTTGGAAACCTATGTGGCAATCAAGGAAATGCGACTCACTTATTGTCGGTATATCAAACACTTCTCACTTTGAGGTGTACAAAAATTAGTTTCTATACATATTCAGGGAAGGTCAAAGACGATCTGAAATGTCAAAGAGGTGGTCACTGTTCGTGATTGCTCTTTGTTCGAGTTGTGAAAAGGTTTCCCGCTTTAGTCGCATTCACGTTTCTTGTTGATGACTAAATCAGACAGAAGGTGTTTCACCAGAGCTGCACTTGACTTGCATTCCTCTCCCTCGCTGTCATACTTTCCTGGAACTCTGTGAGAACAAGAAAACAAAATACATAATGCCTCATTCGGCAGCCTGTCTGTGATTTCCAAATTTTCAGTTACAATATGGCTTAGACTTCAGGCCACACGGTAATATTAGTAACAGTATGAGAACAAGAGTCGATAGTTCATCTGTGCCTGTAAATCTTTTCATTTCTGTGGTTGACTGAATGAACTGTATCCGTGCCTGCTGCTTCGAAACTCGAATATGTGAACTGCTCCAAACTATGATTGAGGATTTCTGGTTTTGGTTGACACACGTTGAGAAACGCCAGACAGCGTTCAAATGAAGCTTTCAGAGCACATTTTCGGATGCATTTGACAGAGACTAACATCATGAATGCAGTGTTCGCTGTGACAGAAGGAAATGAATGCTCTCCTTGTTACTGATCCAGGCCACCTTCGCATGTCAAGCAAATGCGGTACTGTTGTTACAGAAAGGATCAGTGCCCGGTAACTGTATCCTTAAAGAGGACATGATTGAAAAAATAAAATATACCATGTTGAAATATCCAGGAAATATTGGCTAAAAAGGCGCAGACAATTTTCCCTGCAGCGCCAAGACAGAGGAACATATGTAACGGCACTCTTAAACAGGATGGCCAGCAGTGATATAGACATCGCCACATATGAAGGACCACTGCGAATAGAAATTTGAAAATGAATTTCACGCATCAGGTATTCGGAATTATATTCTTTTCACCGCTACAGTAGTATTTGGCGAGTAAATTCAAAACAAGGTTTGCTGATGAGAATGCAATAAAACCCCATCGATCATGATATGAAACTGAGATTGATGACACGTAGACACGGTGTAACAGCTGCCAACACATGTGGAGGGTTTTGGGACAGATGAGGACCCACTCTGGGAAAAAGACTGGATCCTAAGACTAGGGATTAAGTGTTCAGGTAGAGGACTGGAGAATGGGGTTAAGAACGATATTAGCCAAGATCGAATGATGAAGCAGATTAGATATTCTGAAAGCGCTAACCGCTCCTATGTCTTCCAATCTCTGGCCATCTGGTATCTAAGGAAATAGAAACAGAGTTATTTGTTCAGTTGGAATTCCTGGGCAAAGTGAGAGATAGAACAAGCATGATACAATTTTAGAGACTGGGAAAATGTTTGGAGAGGAAGCAATAAAAGTGAAGCTGAATATAAAGTTTGAAGTCAGGATATATTCAATAAAAAGGAAGTTTGTAGAAAGGCAGAGGGACATGAAGATTGAAAAAGATGTGTCACCAGTCCCGAAATCTCATTCGGTTTTCATTTTCAAGATGCGACCGGACCTGTTGATTCTGAAACAGAAGATGGGAATGATCCTGGACCAATCCGCTCTCTCATGTTCTGGGAATATTTGACTTACCCGTTCGATCAGATCAGGTCTGTCCCACACTGAAACCTCAGAATCCTTCCCCACCCCCACCCTCGTTACTGGCAATAAACTGTTCATTACATAAACTTACATGAGCACACAACAAGGACAATTGCAAAATGTACAGGGAGACCTCCGTTCCGTTCCATCAGCACATTCTAAATCAGTTAATTTTTGTTCACGACCCATGAGATATTAATCCGTCTCTGTCAGATCACTAACAAATGGCCATTCGCGTTCTGTGTCTTTGAACACTTTGGTTGGTGCACGGATGAAGTGGAATCTCACGTTTTGAATTGGACGTAATTCATAGCATTTTCAGCTCCACTGATAAAGTTGTATCTGGCGCTTCCAGTAAAGTGCAGACCGCTTTCACACATGTGATCAAAGCAGGAGGACATTTGTGTCAGCGAAAACAACAAGAATGCTCCACCAGCGTTGGCTTGCAATTCTGCATGTGGAACGAAGCGCTGGAACTCTGTTAAACAGTGAAAACGACTATTATGGGGCTTGGACGCACGACTCTCTGATTAAACAACTCACATTGCACCGAACTGAGATATCCAGGCTTGGGACACGATGCATTAGTTTGCTATTTCATTCTGAGCATGATTCACCTGGCACAGCAATTTGCAAAGATTCCTCCCAATCACAAATAACATAATTCATATCTTTCACTTTTGTTATTTCTTCAAAACATTACAATCTATTTAACACTTGTCACGGCATTTATGATTCAACCCGAATATTTTCATATGAAGTGATTTCCAGTCACTCTGGCAGACAGTAAATCAGTCGGAAAATTACCGAAAGAAACCCAACCATTTCTGTATACGGTGTTGGGAATTTCCCATCTGCTGACAAGACAGAGTCCTCACAGCAACATTTTCTTTGTTCTTCCTGCCTAAAACGTTTACCACTTCTTATTTTCAAGACAGGAGTTTTGTTTATAACACGTTCCAAGAATAGGAACAACCTTCCAATCTCCTGAAGCCGTTTCCAATTTAAAATGGAAGTTTTGCTCCTTTCCCACGGGAAGAGCAGTTAATGAGGAAGGAGTTTCCACGAGCTGTGTCCCAGGGTTTGTCAGGAAGCCCTGATTGAAGCTGCAGTGGCCGCTTTCAGTTGGCATCGGGGGGTTGTAGAAGGTGGTGTCGTATTCTGCTGCGTGTAAACGTCTTGCTCCCTGTGGACTCGGGGTGAATCATGGATGAGTTTTCGGAACAACATTGCCTTCCAGCCTCTGGCCATCTGCAATCTAAGGAAAGAGAAACAGAGTTATTTGTTCAGTTCGAAGTTCTGGGCAATGTGAAAGATGGAACAGTTCTGATACAAAATTGGAGACTGGGAAAATGGTTGGAGAGGAAGTAATAAAAGAGAAACTGAATATAAAGTTGGAAGTCAGGAGACATTCAATAAAAAAAGGAAGAGTGTGCGAAAACAGGTGGAGACAGACATGGAAAAGAAGTGTCACTAGTCCAGAAGTCTTAAATCGATTTTTATTTCCAAGATGCCACCAGACCTGCTGAGATTTTCCAGTAATTTCATTTGTTGGTTTAGAAACAGAAGGTGGCAGTGATCCTGGACCAAACATCTCTCCCGAGTTCTGGGGATATTTGACTTACTGTGTTTATGTCCCACACTGAAACCTCACGATCCTGCCGCACCTCCACCCTCGTTGCTCACAATATATTGTACATTACGTTAAACACAAGAAGAACAATTGCAAAATGTTGAGGGAGAGTTCCCTTCTGTTTCCATCAGAACAATCTGAATCACTGAAAATTGGTTCAGGACATGTGACATTGGTCCGTCTCTGTCAGACCCCTAGCAAGTGGCCATTCGCTTTCCGTGCCTTTGAACACTTTGGGTGGTGCACGGTTGGTTTGGAACCTCACATTTTGAAACGGACATCATTCATTGTATTTTCGGCTGCACTGATAAAGTTGTCTCTGGCGCCTCCAGTAAAATGGAAACAGTGTTCACTCAGAAACCGACGTGTGATCAAAAGCAGGCGGACAGATGTGTCAATGAAAGCAGCAAGAACATTCCCCTGCGAAGTGTTGCAATACTACGCGTGGAACGAAAAGCCGGAATTGTATTAAGCAGTGAAAGCGCCCATTGTGAGGCTTGCACCCACTACCCTCAGATTAAGCATCTCACACTGCACCGACTGAGCTAACCAAGCACGGTGCACTGTGGATTAGTTTGCTATTATATTGCGAGCATAATTCATCAGCAATTTGTTAGGATCCAGTTCATTCCTCCTAATCACAAAAATATCATTCACACCTTTCACTTCAGTTATTCCTTCAAAGCATTACAATCGATTCAGCACTTGTCCCGGGATTTAAGGTTCAACCTTAATAATTTACCCGTAATATTTTTACCCTCACCTTTATATCGCTGATGTGATTTCCAATCACTCTGACAGACAGTCAATCAGTCGGGAAATTACCTAAGGAAACCCAATCATTCCCGTTTACGTGTTGGGCATTTCCCATCTGCTGACGAGACAGAGTCGTCTCAATCAACACTTTCTTTGTTCTTTCTACCTAAAACCTTTACCACTTATTATTGTCAAGTCAGGAGTTTTATTTATAACACGTTCGAAGAACTGGATCAACATTCCAATGCCCTGAAGCCCTTTCCAATTTAAAGTGAAAGTTTTGCTCCTTTCACACGGAAAGAGCTGTTACTAAGGAAGGAGTTTCCACGAGTTTCCCATGGCTTGGCAGAAAGTCGCTGATTGAAGCTGCAGTGGCCGCTTTCTCTTGGCATCGGGAGCTTGGAGAACGTGATGTCGTATTCTGCTGCGTGTAAACATCTCACTCCCTGTGGACTTGGGGTGAATCATGGATGCGTTTTACTGGTTACAATGTCAATATATGGTCGGGGTAAATAGTTGTGCTGAAATATTTGAGGCATATTCCCTGGGTGGGCTCGAATCACCAACATTTCATCCAACTGCGCTGACCATTTGAGATACAGAAACTGGCAACGCAGATATCCTAAAGCAAAGTTATCGACGGGATATGAGGATACGTCGGACAGCAGGAACTTGCGTTGTTTTTAGAGACGGCCGCTGATTTTATCACCGAGAGGGTAAGCAGACTGAGGAGCTGCAAACACTCAAATTAAAAGGCATCCACACATGCGCAGTTCTCTGACATACATCTCCACATAGTAGCGCACTTCTGATGCTGGTATTTGAAGCCACGATTCGATAGAAACTGAAGCTTAAAAATCCAGCATATTCGACCGCTCGACCACGCTACCACACAAAATCCAAAACTCAGATTTGTTATGACTAGTGTTTCAGCATCGATTCACTTCAGACACTTACAACTCGCAAATTTTGTAACGAAATTGGCCTAATTTAAGAAGGAAGACTAATAAAAATGTACAGACAAAGAACAGGCCCTTCATCCAATCAAGCCTGAGCCGATCCAAATCTACTGTTTAAACCTGTCACCCAATTCCTAAGCATCTGTATCCCTCTGCTCCCCACCTACTCATGCATCTATCCAGACGGATCTTAAATGTATCTACCATGATTACCTCTCCAGTCTCTGCTGGGAACGCATTCCAGACACCCACCACCCGCTGTGCCAAGTAGTTGCCGCGTGTATCCCTCTTCAACATTTCACCTCTCACCTTGAAAGCGTGACCTCTCGGTAGTTAATCCTTCAACCTGGGAAATAAAACTTTTCTCTATCGACGCTGTTTGTACCCTTCATGATTTTGTAAACCTCAAAACGGTCCCCCTCAAACTCCTTTTTTCGAATGAAAACAAACCTAATGTACGCAACCTCTCTTCCTAGATTGCAACTTCCATACGAGGCAACATCCGCTTAAACCTTTTACACGCCCTCTCCAAAGCGTCCACATCCTTTTGGTAATGTGGCGACTAGAAATTTACACAGTATTCTAAGTGTGGCCAGACCAATGTATTGTTCGATTTTAACATGACTTGCCAGCCATTCTATTCAATACCCCATCCAATGAAGCCAAGCATACTAAATGCCTGCTTGACGACTCTATCCACCTGTGCAGCAACCTTAAGTGTATAATGGGCCTGTACTCACAGATCTCTCTGTCCATCAACTTTTTTTTCCCAAAGCTCTTCCGTTCATTGTATAACCCCATCTAGAATTAGACTAACCGAAATGTCTCACCTCACATTTGTCTGTTTTGAACTCCAGCTGCCACTTTTACGCCCAATTTCCAGTATATCAATATCCTCCTGTATTCTTTAACGGTCACTTATACTTTCTGCTAGTCCAGAAATCTTCGTGTCATCTGCAAACTTTCTGATCATTCCAACAGTGCTCTCTTCCAGATCATTTATGTATATCACAAACAAAAGTGGCCACAACACTGACCCCTGTGGAGCACTACTGCTCATCTTTCTCCATTTCCCGAAACTCATTCAACTGCCACTCTATGTCTCCTATTGCTCAACTAATTCTTTATCCACTTGTCTAGAACACCCTGCACACCATGTTACTTTACGTTCTGTATTTGGTTACCTTATCTAACTCCTTACTATAGTGCATGTATGTGACATCAACAGCCTTTCCTTCATCTATCAACTTGGGCACTTCCCCGAAAAAATCTATGCCTCTCACTGATATGCACATTATTTTGTAAATATGAATAATCCTATCCCTCAGTACCTTCTCCAGCAACTTTCCCAACACTGATGTTAGGCCCATTGTTCTGTAGTTATCCGGAATATCCCTATATACTTCTTGTACAGGGGACAATATGAGCAACTTTCCAGTCAGCCAGAACCTCACCTGTGCTGAAGGATGCCACGAAGATATCTGCCAGGGCCCCAACTATTTCCTCTCTCACCTCACTCAGGAACCAGGGATAGATCCCATCCGTTCCTGGGGATTTGTCCACATTAATTACCACTAGCCTGCCCAACACAGCTTCCCTACTTCTGTCAACATGATCTAGACTAATCAAATGTCTTACTCTAGACTCAGCATTCACCATGTTACTCTCCTCTGTGACCACTGATGCAAAATAATCATTCAGAATCATACCCAATCTCTCAGATTCGACATACAGCCTTCGTTCATTTTCCTTTAGTGGACCAATCCTTTCTCTGGTTACCCGTTTACTTCTTATATATGAATAATAGGCTTTAAGATTCTCCTCAATTGTGCTCGCGTGAAGTTGTTTCATGACCCCTTTTAACCCCCTTCATTCCTCGTTTAAGACTTGTCCTACTCTTCTCATGTTCCTCCAGGGACCATTATGTTCTTAGCTGCCGAGGCGTTATGTATGCTTGCCTTTTCCTCTTGGTGAGTCGTACAATTGTCCTGTCATCAACAGTTCACGAATATTGCCTTTCGAATCCTTTGCCTTCAACGGGACATGCCTATCCTGCACTATATTTAACCTATCTTTGAAAGCCTGCCACATATGAAATGTGGACCTTCCTACAAATAGCTGTTTCCAATCCACATTTCCGACCTCCTGCATAATTTTGATGTAATTAGCTTTGGCACAGTTTAGTACTCTTTCCTCAGGACCACTCTCATCTTTGTCAATGAGTATTCTAAAACTTACAGAATATTGGACACTTCTCAAAGAAATCACCCACAGCAACTGCTAGCACCAGCCCTGGCTTATTCCCCAATATCAGTTCCAATGTAGCCTATTGCCTCGTCGGACTATTGATATACCACTCCAGAAAACTCACCTGGAGGCTTCTTACAAATTGTATCCCATCCAGACCTCTGACGCTAAGAGTATCCCGGTCAATGTTGGGAAAACGGAAATCTCCAATAAACACTAAATTATTGCCTCTACGTCTTTCCATGATCTGTTTAACTATTTTGTTCTTACACCTCACGCTCACTGCAATACAGCCCCAAAAATCTAATCTCAGCCTTCTTATTTCATTGCTCCATCCATAGTGTCTCACGACCCAAGCCCAACATGGTGTCCTCCTTTCGCACAGCCATGATATCATCCCGGACCAGCAATGCAACTCCTTCCCCTTTTTTTCCCTCCCTTTCCCGTCTGAAGCGTCTATATCCTAGAACATTTGGTTGCCATACATGCCCTTCCTTCAACTAAATCTCTGTGATCGCAAAAACGTCATATTCCCAGGCACCAACCTAAGCCCTAAGTTCATCTGTCTATTCTCCATGCATTAAAGTAGATGCATTTCAGGCCACCAGTTCTTTTGCATTCATCTGCTCTCTGCCTACTCTTCCCATTATTAATGCTATCTTCCTGATTCTTAGCATTTCCAGTTTCCACCTCACTGCCGACTTGCTTAATGGTGTGGTTCGCAGCCCTCTTCCACATTAGTATAAAACCTCCCCAACAGCAGTAGCAAAAACTCCCGAAAGGACATTCGTTCCTGTCTGGTTCAGATGTAGATCGTTAATTTTCTTATCGTCCCACATTCCCCAAAACTGGTCGCAAAATCCAACAAATCTGAAACCCGCCCTGCAGCACCATTCCTCAAGTCACGTGTTCATCTTGCCTTTTTTTATTCAATTCTATGCTGGCAGTCACATGGCACCGGCAGTAATCCCGAGATTACTACCTTTGAGGTCCTCCTCTTTAATTTCTCTCCTAGCTCCCTGAATTATCCCTACAGGTCCTCATAAATTGGATCGCGGGATTTGTTTCCATGCTCGACAACTCTGAGATTCTCCAGCCACCGGAAACGGTTTGAATACACCACTTGCAAAATACGCATGATGTTCGTTACTCAGTCAGCGAGTTTGGCTATTTTGTTTGGAGGGTGGATGGGCCCAACCGATACAGCGATGAAGGTTTTCCGGATATTTGCTGCCAATGACCATTCTTCTTGACACTTTCCCAAGTTCGCCGTCAAAGATTTTGGCTGAAGAAAAATACCTCACATTTCACATTACCCACTTTGCTCTCCAGCGAATCCAAAAACTGACAGCTCTTAACGTGGAACAGAATCAAAACTGAAAAGGCGGTACCATGATCAGACACACCGAAGCTTAAGTGCTGTTTGTGAGGCACTGTGAGTCGTCTCTGACATGAACCGCCTGCACAAGTAACAGCGAGGCAATTCGAAAACTACTTGAGATTTAGTTTATTGCCAAGTCCCAGAAAGTGCTCAAGTATCATATAAAAAAAAGAACAACATCGAACCATTAAAAGTGAACATTTCCAATTATATCCGTGATTAAATTAGGCCATCAATGCGCCGGTGCCCCCTTCTGATCGACAGAGCCAATCACCTTTCTCCCTCACCAGGACAATAATGAAGGAAATGAAGGTATAGCAACGTTTCACATCGTGATTGCCCACCTTTTCGCCACAGCATCAAAAAACGGCGAACAGATTCAATGCAGGATCTTCTTTCGAAATAACCGTGAAGTGACTATGTCCATTCATTTTAAGAGTAAACGGGGAACAACACAAGTTGTCTGGAATATGAATAACCAACATAGACTACTTGGGTTACAGATTCTACTGATGCACAGACTTTAATATGAAAAGGTACCTTGGGTGATTGCCCTACACCCAGAAATCTGGCTGCCTTCTGTTTGCCCTGTCACATTAAACTTGTGCTGCTCTAATCGAATTTGTCGTTCTTGCCATTGGTCCGTATTGCAACTAGGGATAGCTGGTCATGACAACTCGTGACTGCCACACAAATTCTTTGCCAAAATTGGATTGTCCCGCAACGTGATTCGCAGTGCACGAACTTCGCAGCGAGGATATGCCACACGGCGAGTTAAAAAGCACACTTCCATTTTTTGAAGTAAGTTCCTGGGAACTTACAACTAGATTCCTCCTTACACTCGGAATTATGACAACACATAAACCAACAGCCTCTCTCAGAGACAAGTGACCAATGCCCATCTTGTGCCGGTCAAACATAGTTGACAAGATTGCACGCAGGGACTGCACAGAAAACTATAGAGGAGAAGCAGACAGACGACCATCGAGCTGCATTCATGCAGTTCTGTTACCCTGTAAACCCCATGTACAGCTGTTCCTTGTAGGTACACACAGGGCACTGAGTGTCTCCGACTCCGGGACTTGGAACTCGGATTATATGACCGTCTGCAGCACTGGTTACTTCCTTGTGTGAGGTAACTCCTGATGGAACATGTGTAAAACATGATAGCTCATTGAGAAATACATCCAAAATAGTACCCAAGAGACATATTCTGTTGTGTTTCAGGTCCAAGAATACTCAGATCAACAGCTCCCTTGCTTACCTCTGCTGGTCATGTTTGCAAAGAGATCTAGCAAATTGCCAAGTGTGATTTTCCTTTCAATCAACATTTTTGACTCTGTTTGGCTGCAAATATCATTTCCTAACTTTGTGCTTTTCTTCTTTTACATTGGTGTCTCGCACCTTACAATTGACAGCAAAGGTATGAAAGGAGATGGACGCATTTAGCCCATCAAGTCAGCGACAGCTTTCAATGAGATCATGGCTGATTTGGTTCATGCTCAACTCTGCTTTTTAGTCAGTACTCATGACCGAGTGGTTAAGGTGATAGGTTAAAAATCCATTCAGGTTTCCCCGCGTAGGTCCGAATCCAGCTGACTCCGCTATGAATGACTTGCTGCTGGGCGACTTTTCGCTCAAAGTTCAAAAAACCTATTTTGCAAACCAGGCCGGTAATTTAATTAGACTTTGGAACTCGAGTTCTTCATCAGAAATGTTCCATATTTAAAACATTATCTCTGTTTCTCTTTCCAGATACACTGCTCGACACATCGGGTTTCTGCAGTTTTTATTGAACGTCCTAAGCAGAAGTGCTGCTTTTCATTCGATTCCTTCAATCCCTGTCCACTGTTCTCTGACTCGGGTCAGTGGCAACACTTCCTCCTGCTCGTCAAAGTGCTCATTCCCCACCGCTCCCTCTCCCATCATTAAAAACAACCGCAGGAAATTGCCACTTAACCATCTTTGATCTAAAGTGACACTCACCAGCCTCGGGAATCTCTCCACCAAACGGGACTTCTCATCACTGGACATGGTGCAGACCCGAGGTTTCCGAAGCTTTACTGTGTAAATATTTTCAATTGGCAGTTGGAAATTGTTAAGGAGCCAAACCAATCCAGGCACCAGCTTTGCAAATCTTGAGAAACTCTTTGGGAAGTGGAATCAGAATGCAGAAGGGTGAACTGTCAAACCGAGCAGAGGCCAGAATATTGACTCTGACGTTGTCGGGACAGGAACTGGTCTGAGACATTGAAATAATTCTCACCCTTGTACATGGGGAATAGAGACTTCATCTGGACTCTGCGACAATGAAAATCTCTGGAACACACAAGGCACTGAGAGGCAAAAAAGGAGATTATTCCTGATGGAGGTGAGCTGGTTCCCAGTGACATGGGTGTGTCTGACTTGGGGGTATCAGACTGTTAAAATGTCTCCATAATGAATGGTTCAGTCTTTCATTTGGAAAAGTAAAACTGATAGAGGACAATAGTCGTTCAGGGAATGGCACATTGAATTTGGAATTCAGTCACGGACTGCTTTAGGGGATCTTCGAATTTATTAGGTTGGAAGTTTCAGCGCATTCGACTGTTAACTGAAACGTCCTTGTGGAACAAAGTAAAGAATCTTTCCGTTGAATTAGCAGGATCTATATTGACTAATGGGGCCACAGCAGGCGGCAGGACGTGGTAACACGAAATAAAAATGCGCTGAGCTCAAACACAAGAAGCATGCTCTTTCGGTATGGTGGATCAACAATACAGCATTTTAAAGAAGTCTAAGCAACGATCCTTCAATGTACAAGACATGCAACGCCAGGATGTGACACCATACTAGTCTCGTTATTACCAGGAGCTTTAACTAATTCATCAACGGTGTCAGCGCAGAAGATGCTGTTCAAATCCATATGTGTATTTAATTAGCTGTTCAATCACAGTAACTTGGACATTTGTTACTTTATTAAAGTTGCTCCATAAGAATTTAAACTAACCTCTGCTGATACAGAAAAGAAACGTTCACACCTGGACATTCTCCAGTGCAAATGCACAGAAAGAGCCAATCTCGTATTGCGTTCATTTCAAACTGATATATTCATCTGTTTTAGCCGACAGGATAAAGAAGATACGTCCATCCTCTCGGGGCCCATTAACCACGTTAATATGCACAGAGGGAATACAACGCCAAGAGAACAGTATCATTGTGGTGAATTGATCAGCAATGTTGTGTAGGTCAGTGTAAACAGTGGCCAGTATTGGCTGACCCATTAACACCAACAGTGAGCCTTGCATCATCATTTCCTCTCTCACTTACAGCCTCACGCCCTCCAGTCATCATTGCCTTTCACTTTACGCAAACGCCCTGCTCCACTACTCCCTTCTCCCGATCGCTTGTGGGCGAACACGTAGAACCTGCAGATGTTCGAAACTCATTAGTGGCATACAGACGTCACTCAATGGCATTGGATTCACTGCCCATCCCTAATTACTCCAGTGATTGAGATGATGAGCTCCTGTACAGAAACTTGAGCGAACTTAACATAGAGGTACAGCCAAAATGCTGTTAGCGAGGGAGTTCCAGGATTTAGGAATAGCTAGATACTTCCACCTCAGAAAGGCGAGATCCCTGATAGGTGATTTGAGGTCACAGTTTTTTCTTGTTTCTGCTGCTATTGTCCTTAGAGATAGATGTAAACAATCACAGGGTTGATTCTGGCAAACAAAATAAAAACCCTGCATCTACTGTCGTTTGTAAAAGTGAGTTCCAAACCTCTCCCAAATATTGTGTGTAGAAGTGCTCACTAACATCTGTCCTCAATACTCTGAACCTCATTTTCAGACTCATTGCAGAATCCACAGCGAACTGAAACAGTTTATCGCTTCATTTTAGTATCTTGCATTACTTCTCTCAGGTCACCACTTAACATTCAAAGTTGTCCCAAAAACAGGCTTCATTTGTATATCAGAAACAGAAATGGCTCAGCATGTCTTACATCATCTGTGGGATAGCAAGAGTTAATGTTTCACTTCCGTTGACCTATTTTTGCAACTGGCTTGCCTGATTTCTTACCATACCTACAAACGGTATGAAACCGGAACGGGTGGCAGAACACAGAGATTAGGAAGTTCTGCATTTGCAGTGACATCGGGAGTCTCTATCACTGGAGAATTGTAAGGAGACTACTGCTCAGTGAACTGATATCGCACTTCCTGTGTCTAAATAAGGAAACCTGTCAGTGAATTGGAGACTTTATTGTTCAAAAGTTAAAACCAAAGAGCAGATCAGCAGCAGACTAAAACAAGTGAAATTGTCATAATGCCTTATAAGGAAAGCCAATGAAGACCAGGATAGTGAGGATCACCTTCTCCACATGTTTGAATTGTTTGATGCAGTTTTCTGTGCGACGTTATCTCTCCCTTCAGGCAACTGACAAGCTCCTTGTTTGAAAATCTGAGTTGATGCATCACCAAAGGTGTTGCATTGTACTGTGTGTAAGCAGCTTGTGGAGACTGAGACTGCAGCATTGCTTACATTTTTTTGTTTGTTTTTTATTCAAGTTTCTGAGAAATGAAGAAGCTTAATAACAAGCTTAATCCCAGTTTTGGAGAAGAATTGCTCGTCAGTAAATGATAATCAGCTCACATGAAGATATTCCAGAATTCAAACCCTGCAACGATAGATGCCATGAATTCTAAGTTGAAATTCTATGTCTAATGCCTTTAACCCATTACAACCTACCATGGAATATCCCTTCCGATTTGCCTCTACCCCTTAGGGAAGTAAAGCTGCTATTCTTATTTGCTCCAAGATACATGTGACTCCAGACGCACAGAAACTGGATTGGTTGTTGCAGGTCAGTTATCTAAACTCCAGGACCTCACGTCAGGAATTATTCAAGGTTCTGTTCGTTAATAAATGTCCAGAGTTCAGCCGCATTCTTAACTCCTCAACTCCTGAAGCATTCCATTTCACAATGCAGCAGACTTCTGGCAATGTGAAGGCCTGGGCAGACAAGTGAAATGAATTTCACACATCCTGATTAAGATAATCTAATCAACACCTCTGGAAATTCAATGGTGTTGCCATTACCTAGTCTTCAACGATCAACAATCTGGGAGTTACTATTAACCCCAAAATGAACTGTCCTCCCTACAAGAGCAGGCCAGATGGCAAGAAAACTTCCATCAGTCATGGGCTTTCTGACCTAATCGCTTCTCTAATACCGAGAAGGCTCACGTCAAGTGTGTGATGGAATACTCCCCGATTGACTGAACAAATATATCGACAACATACCTCAATATGTTGGACAGCGCCATTATGAAGCATTCGTACAAAAGGATAATGCTGCCGACATTTAATAACTGAAATGAAAGCAGAAAGTGCTGGAGAAGTTCAGCAACCCTAACAGCATACTTGGAGAGAAAGACAGTTAACGTTTTGAGGCCAAAATGACTCTTCTTCAGAACAGTACTGAAGAGAGGACATGTAGGACAAGAAACATTACTTCTCTGACACTTTTCACAGTTGCTACCACGCCGGCTGAGTTCCATTCCATGGCAATTGAGTCAGTTCGATTGGCACTTTATGTATAATTTCAATCCATTCACCACTGCCGCAGCTTTTTGATTCATCAACAATTTCCATTTGACAGCACACTCGAACTCTAGTACTACTATCGTCCTAAAGACAAATGAAGTAAACGAATGGGAAAATAATTATCTGTATGTTCCCTTGCAAGCTACTAAACATCACAATTGGATAGGTATTCCTTCAGTCAGTCCTTCACTGTCCCAGTGGATCAGAGGGTTGCTCTCCTCCCCCACTTCAAAACATTCAAATAGTTTAATGAATTGTTCAAATAAACTTTGTCAAACGCAATTGTTAGAAGGCCAACACTTACTGGGAGGTAGAAAACCTTCACAAAAATGTAACGCTTAAGCTACAGAGTTGAGAGGAGCAGTTTGGAAATATGTATCCCTGTGTTCTTACAGCAGATTCATGTAATCAGACATTTGAGATCGGCTGAGTCAGCAACTTGCCATGAATAGAAATGTTGAATTTGGTGATGCATTTTCACTGGAAGTATTTTCCAGCCATGATTCTGTTTCAATTAAATTTGCATAGTCGTCAATTCGAATTGAAATGAACACTTGCCAGTTAACTTTGACACAGATAATTAGCGTGAATCCACCATTCACTATTTTACTAGCAAGCTGCTGAGTTGTACTATGCCTTACACTGTTCAAGTACTGACGTTATGAAATAGAATCATACCATCCCTACAGTGCGGAAACAGGTTATTAGGCCCAACAGGTTCACACGCAACCTCTAAGGAGTATTCCACCCACAGCAATTTCCCTTCCCTACTACTTTGCACTGCTCCTGTCCAACACATTCTGGAGAACGAGGTACAATTTAGCATATTCAATTTATCTAACCTGCATATCTTTGGACTGGACTAGGAAACTGGAGTAACTCGAAGAAACCCACGCAGACACAGGGAGAATATGCAAACTCTAAACGGTCGCCTGAGGCTGGAATCGAATCCAGGTCCTTCATGCTGTAAGGCAGCAGTGCTCACCAACGAATCACGAAAGCTAACTTCAAACCTTAGTGGAGCCATTCTTCCGAATAAGCCTGATATCAAAGACAAACACGTCTCCATAGCCATTTTGCAGCAAAAGGTAGACATAAGTAGATTCGACATACTCCAGCACGTGGCTGAAGGTGATCAGTTAAAGGATAGATGTTTTATCATCATTTATGAGCAGCTGACTAAGCTGCGCTACTTACAGGCTTCAGCCGGAAGTCCTCAATCAAATATGTTCTTCTTACCATTCGTCCTGCTAAGATTGCAGTATTTATCTTCATTTAGGCTATGTTATATATTTTCGGTTCCACCATTCTCCTGTTAGAAGGCATCCCCCGAGATTTTATTCAATGACTTTGCCTGTTTGAAGTTTGGAAAGTCTCTCAGATACTGCCAAAACCTCTTCAAGAGGCTTCCCCTCCCAGAATCAGCTCTTGCCTTCGAACCTCCCCTCATTGTCAGTCCTACGCCATAGAAACTAACTGGAGACAAATACATGTATGATGTCACCGAACAGGCCATCACCGTGCTTCACTCTCTCCCAGGGAGCAGCACGGCTCAGCGTTGGTGATCGATGCCTTGCAAATCACTTGGGATGATGGGAAGAGTGGTTGTCATCTACCTATCCACGATCAAAATGAACCTGAATCTGAGAGGTTACCATTCCAAGCAGTTTGAAGTACATGCATTAAATGTAGATAAATGAGACTAATTCGACTGTCTATGATATAAATTAAGAAACACAAGATTTGATCTTAATGGTAAAAAGCTGTGATTTCCGAAGCGTGAACACTGAATGCACAATTTTAAATTGCATAAGTGCAGACTTCGAGGTGTAGCTCCTGTGTGAGAATTGGAATATCGTTTGCAGACATTCAAAACGACACCTGGAAACATTATTTATCTTTCGGACTGTCTGGAAAATCGCACGATCGCAATAATTTTCATAAAATCCCAATTGTGTGGAAGTAGGCCGTTCGGTCTATCAAGCCCACACCAAAGCAGTGAAGATTATCCCAACAAAAACCACTTCCTAATCGATCCACTTCCAGTTTCTCACAGGGAAATAACCTGAAGTCCACATACCTGGACAAGTTGGGTATTTTTCCATTTGGCAATCCTACCGAAACTACACAGCTTTCATAATGTGGGAGGAAAACTCACGCACACATGGGAGGAGTACAAGCACCATACAGACATTCGACTCAGGCTGGAATTGAACTGGGTCCCTGGCACCGTGTGGTAGAATTGCAAAGCATGTTTATTCTTCCGTCAGCTCACTGGGTTCAAGATAAATGACATTTAAACAACTCAGGCAAAGCTTTGAAGCATATATCGTCCCTTGAAGTATGTTTTTCTTTGAAATTGAACCACATTCCAAAGTACATACATTGCAAAAGAACCGCTTGAACCTTAAGATTTCATCACGAACAACAACAAGTTCAGAATTACATGCGGCAACAGGAGTAAATGAGCTTGAACATAATGTGGAGGGGAAAGTGCGTGTGGTGGTGTTTCCGTGTACCTGCTGTGGAGGTTGCGGTTTTGGACTGCGATGGACCAATTCAGAAATCACACCAGGTTATAGATGCACATGTTTATTTGAAATAACAAGATTTCGGACCAGAGCCCTTTCTTTAGGTGAAGTGGGAGGGAATAACACAGAACACTCAATTTAAGGGAATAGAGATCAAGGGCAGACAGATCAAAATATCAGGCAAATTGTGGGAGCGGAGTGTCAAAGACTTAGTCTCTGCAAGTGAACAAGAGTATCAGACAGTGTGAGCAATGTGTCAATAACTGAGTGCCAACAGAATGGTTGACCTATGATCCAACAAAGTGAGGCAGAGGGATAATTACAAACCGTTAAAATAAAGTCGTACTGGAGACATATCAAGGCACTGGGATGACATGGAACAGAAACAGAAGCAACTGGAAAACCGCTCCACAACAAAAACACCAGAGGAAGGGACACCAGCTCCGAAACATTAACTCTCATGTTCCTCCACAGATGTCCCCAGACCAGCGAAGCACCTTCCCCCTTCGCCACGATGCCCCAGTCCCGTTCCCCCACCCCATCCAGTAACCCTTGCCCTTGCTCCTGGTTTACAGCATCCCCAGTTCTTCTGATTTTTCTTTGGCTCGAGTTGCATGCTGCGAGTCTGACCCAAATTATCAGTTAGCCAATATTGAACAAAGTGATTAAGGTAGAGAGACAATAACAACATGTCACGGGGATGGTGTGAAAACAGAACAACAAGGAAGATTTCACAGATACAGAACAGTGTGGTGGGTCACATGTGGTGTGACATTAACCGAATATCATGGTTGATGCCATCACCACAACGAAGGCAGTTGGCGATCCAATTCTGTTTGGCGATTTTGCGTTGTTGTGTATCTCGAAAGCCGCCTTGGCCGACATTTAGTCGAAGATTGAAAACCAAATGTCCTTGATTGCTGAACTCTTCCCCGACTGGGTGTGAATAATCCTGTCTGGCAAATGTTATGCCGTTACCTTTCATCCATTGGCACACCATCTGCATGGTCTCGCCAATATACCATTACTGGGTATCTTGTGGTATCTTGTGGTATCATTGCCTGCTGCATATGTGACAAACAACATTGCCTGAGTCACATGAGTACCTGTCGTGTACGTGGTGGGTGGTGTACTAACGAGTGATGGTAGTGTCCATGTCTTGTAAAGGTTGTGAAGGCATGGTGCTGTGGTGTCGTGGTTAATGCTATGTGAACGTTGAGTAGTTTACTGTAAACGGTCGTATGTTATAATTTTGCTGGGTGTTTGAAGGTGAGAATTGAAGCCATGGGGATGTTCTTAGTGAGATGTTCATCATCATCGGTGACATGCTGAATCCTGTGAAGAACGTGCTGAACTCCAGGAAAGTACTGACGATGAAAGATACTCTATTAGTCGCATCCTCTGTCTGTCTTCTGACGAGTTCGCAGCAGATTTTCACTGTGGCACACCGGAATTGGTGTTCAATCAGTTCAACATGTACCCCATCATCATGAGGATATCCTTCAAAACCTTTAGGTGTCTGTCGCATTATTCCTCATCTGAGCGGTTCCTGTGCGGTGAAGCGCCTGTCCTTACTGTATGGCTTCTTTAATATATTTAGGGTGGAAGCTGGAGAAGTGCAGTATCGTGTAGTTATCCTTGGGCTTGCGGTGGAGTGAGATGCTGAGGTGTTAGTTCTTAATTTTGGTTTGTGATGGTTTTGGTTGTATCATCCTTATAAATGGAATAGGCATTCAGTTAAAACCACGAACAGAAATACCAGAGAATATCAGCAACTCTTACAGCGTCTATTCAGAGAGAATCAGAGACAAATATTTCAAAACTTCATCAGAACTCGGTAATCTCCAACAGGCACTGCCAAACTGGTTAGTTTCGACAGCAGTTTCTGTCTTTGCTTCAGATTCCCAGAATCCACAGTTCTTTACATTAACCATTAAAGCAATGCAGAAACTTTTTTTATCGTTCGTCATACCAATGGTTTCTGTTTGGAAAACATTTTCCTGGCCCCATTAGAAAAACGAAACGATGCTGCACAGAAAACAGTTTCGCTTTGGAGCAAAGATGGTTTGTCAGCAATTTCCTGCGGCAATTTATAATGATGGGAAAATTAGTGGTGGGGATTGGCTCTTCGACGAGCGAGGGGAAGTGTTGCCACTGACCAGAGTTAGTGAACGGAGGACTGCGGTAAAAGGAATCTATTCAAAAGCAGCACTTCTGCACAGTACATTCAAAGAATACTGCAAAATCTCAATGGGTCTGGCAGTAAGTGTGAAAAGAGAAACGGAGATAATGTTTTAAGTGTGTTTTATTTTTGATTGATAAGTTGATTTTTTGAAGTCTAATCGACTGACAGGTCTTGTTTGTTGAGACGAGATTTCTGAGCTGTGAGTGAAAACTCGTCCTGCATGACATCACTGAAAACGGAGCCAGCAGAATTCGAACCTGCGGAGGGAAGCCCCAATGGATTTCTAATCCATCACCTGTATCACGCGGCCATGACTACACGCGTGCAATGCTGTCTTAGTATGTCTTATGTAACGGGAAGTTCCAACCTGAAACACCAGGATTTGGCTTTTCCTGGTACCCCAGTATTCGCTGTCAGACTCTCTTGCTTTCGAAAGGAGGAGGATGCTGGGGTGCCAAGGAAAGCCAAATCCTGGTGTTTCAGGTTGGAACTTTCCATTACATAAGACATACGAAGACAGCATTGCGCGCGTGTCGTCATGGCCGCATCAATTTGAATTGCACACATATTGATGAGGGATAAAGTGGATAGGTAGGATCCATTTTCATGTGCAGAGAGTTGAATAAACACAGCACTGGATCGCGAAAGAAAAATGTCCTTGCATTAGGTCGGCACGGTGGCACAGTGGTTAACACTGCTGGCTGACAGCGCCAGAAACCCGCGTTCAATTGCCGCCTCAGGCGACTGACTGTGTGGAGTTTGCACGCTTTCCCCGTGTCTGCGTGTGTTTCCTCCGGGTGCTCCGGTTTCCTCCCACAGTCCAAAGATGTGCAGGTCAGGTCAGGCGAATTGGCCACGCTAAATTGCTCGTAGTGTTAAGTAAGGGGTAAATGTAGGGGGATGGGTGGGTTGTGCTTTAGCACGGCGGTGTGGACTTGTTGGCCCGAAGGGCCTGTTTCCCCACTGTCAGTAATCTAATTTGTCTAGCCCTATTCACTGCCAGTAGAATTACGCTCATTGAAGTCTTCTTGAAAAGATCCACCACTGGCAAATCTGATGTGCAAATTAGGTCTACTATGTTTAATCAGAGGTCAAAATATGAAAATGTTTCAAATACACGGAATGGCACTGGAGAGTGCAGACCTACCTTCAGGGGCTTATTCTGCTCTGATGTAACCCGCGAGAAATTGGGACGAGAGTGCGTTCTCACAGATTAAGGGATCAAACATTTAAGAAAATAATAAGGAGGATATTCACTCTTTCAGAGGGTAGCAAATCTATGGGTTTCCTAAGAACAGAGGGCTGTGAAGGCGAGGTGTATTCAAGGCTGTGATAGACAGACATGGAGCATCACGGAGATGAGGATAAAAACGGGGGTTGAGAATTAACCAAATCAGCCATGATCTCATTGAATGTTGTCGCAGACTTGATCGGCTAAATTGCTTCCATCTGCTCTCATATCTTTGCCGTCATTTGGAAGATACCGGACACCATTTTAAAAGAAGAAAAGCACAACTTTAGGGTGAGGTGGTTTCAATCAAACTGAATCAAAATTATTTATTGAGCGAAAAATCACACTTGGCATGTTTCCAGATTTCTTTGCTAGCATGACTAGCAGAGTTGATCAAGGTCGTCTGATTGTACTTGGGCATGAAACAAACAAAGATTAGTGACATAATCTTCATTTTCTTTATGTCAAAAGTAATATCTTTCCTGATGGTCACAACAAAGGAGATGGTTTCCAAGAAAAGACAGAGACTAAGTCAGCTGTAAACTAATCGATGACCAAAATATGGCTCGCGTTGTTCTCTGGGACAGATATGAATTATTGATTATTGTCATCCAAACTTTTTTTTTACCATTGAACCGTGAGTGGGAGATTGGAAACTAAGATCACCCGTAACTATTGCCATCTTTTATCACTCACATGTAGTATTTGTTTCTTGTACGGAGTGGTTACTGCGAGTGCACTTGTAAACTACACCTGCGGATGACTTCTTTCCTCACTGGTCCTCATTTCTACACAAACACGTTTTACATCCTTATCTCCTGAATCAAAGTAATATGCAACCAATTAATAAATGTCACTAATACCTTGGCATTTCACACGCCTCCGTTTGTCACCTTCCAATGTAAATTAATAATTTGCCGTGTTGCAACTGCACACAATAAGAGATAACAAAATACAGGGAGGTGTACCAGGTTTGCAAACGCACGCTATCGAAGCTAAAACGCAGGTTTCTGCCCAGAATACGATCACGGAAGCATGCACCGAACCGTCAGGAAGCACACAATAAGTCCAGTTCCAGACGGCATGACAGGAACAGCACCAGAAAAACCACCAAATTCCTTCTCTCGGCTAATATTTTGGATGTACATCTCAATGAGCAATCGAGTTTTACATATGTTCTAACAGTAGTTACAACACAAGGAATTAACCAGTGCTACAGACGGTACAAGCCCCTGAATCAGAAACACTCAATGCCCTACATACAACTACAAGAACATCTGCCCATGGCGTATACTGGCTGGCTGAAGTTCATGATTGAAGCTCGCTAGTTGTCCGACTGTTTCTCCGATATAGTGTTTCGTGCAGTCCCTGCGTGGAATCTTGACAACCACATTTGTCCTGCACAAGATGGGCATTGGATATTGTTTTCTGGTGAGCTTTCCCTCAGCGAGGCTGTTGGTTTATGTGCTGTCCTAAATCCGTGTGTTCAGAGGAGTCTGGCTATCAATTTCCAGAAATTTATTTTATTAAAGGGAAGCATGGTGTTTCAATTGCTTTATGGCATATCCTAGTTGACAATTTAGTGTGCCACACATCTGGGAATGCAGTTGTGGGATACATATTCTTGGCAAAGAGTTTGTGTGTCCGTCACTAATTGGCACGGCCAGCTGTCCCGAGTAGCTATACGTCCAGACTGAAAGCATCCTCGAGAGCAGCACAACTGTAATAGAATATGGCAATCAGAAGGCAGCCAGAGAATTTCTAGAAGCAGGGCACCCATCCATGGATTCCATCAATAGACACATTGATCAGGATCCAATCTGCAACACCAACAACTGGACCCAGCGGCACTGAAACTAAATCAATTCCAACCGCCACAGGACAGCAGGCTTCACAACAGGCTCTGCAACCCTGAGGATGTTACCCAGAACTGTGAGGATCCCACTTCCCAGCACCGCAAAACATTCCAACAACATCTCCATGAAGCAGACGAGCTTCGCATCTTTCTGCTCCAAAGTACTCCGATTTTTCACAGCAGAGAATTGTACACTGAACTCCCGCGTGCACGGTGAGGATGCCAAACCCAACACGATCAATAATGGCAGTGAGAACGAGGGCAACAATTTCCATTGTCATATGGACAGCCACAAACACTCTCCTTGAAAGGTACCTTTAAATATGAAAGTCTGTACAGCAGTATAATCGGGGAACCAAGCAGCCTGCGCTGGGTATTTATATTTCAGACAATTTCCTTTGTTCACCGTTTTCACTGAAAGTGAATGGATATTACTATTTCATTGCTGATACGAAACCAGATTCTGCATTGTATCTGCTCGCCGTTTTTGTTGTTGCAGTGGCGAAAAGGTTGGCAATCGCGATGAGAAATGTTTTTGTATTTCTCGCATTTCATTTATTACGGTCCTGGTGAAGGGGGCTGGCGATTGGTCCTCTCGATCAGATGGAGTCATCAGCGCATTGTTGACCTAATTTCATCACGAGTGCAATTGGTAAACTTCATTTTTCATGGATTATTGCTGTTCTGTTTTGTTTTATGTTTGTTGAGCACTTCCTGTGACTTGGCAATGCACTAAATCTCCAGTATGTCCTGAATTGTCTCGCTGCCGTTTCTCTGAGCAGTTCAAGACGTAATCGGCTTGCACTGCAACAAAGGCAGCATGCATGCTTCGGTGTGTCTGGCAATGGTCCACCCTTTCTGTTTTGCTTCTGTTCCACATGAAGAGTTGTCAGTTTCTGGATTCGTTGGAGAGCTGAGGGGGGTAACATTATACGTGCGGTATTATTCTTCAGCCAAACTCTTTGATGGCAAAGTTGGGAAGGTGCCAAACGAATGGTCATTGGCAGCAAAAGTCCGGAAAGACCCTCATCGCTTGGTCAACTCGTCCCATCCACCCTCCAGAAAGAAAGGCAAACGCGCTTACTGCCTAACAAACAGAGTGCATTTTTTTGCAAATGGTCCATTAAAACTGGTGTCAGCTGCGGGAGCACATCAACAAAGCCGAGCACGGAAAAATACCCTACTATCGAACATGTCCCTGCTGAACAGATAACCGAAATTAATTGAACCATATTTGCCAAAATGTGTTCCTAATCTCTCCGAACGCTTCCTGTCTATGTACCCATTCGGGATGCCATTGCATTTGCCTTAAATGTGGCAAATCCTTCTGCACACACAAAAATGTCTGAGTGAACTCGCTGAGTTTCTGCATGACACCATGACCAAACTTTGGGCCAAAATTGGAAACTGCGACTAGAATAGACGGCTCTCTGATTAGCCGCAATGCACAAAGGGCGGAATGGCCTTTCCCCACTTTGTAAATCTTCGAAGACAAGTTGAAAATAATCTGCACGAAAATGTTTGTGTGAAGATTTACTTGTGAGGATTCGGTACTCTCAGCACCGTGGCCCGGATCGTATTCCCGCTCATGGAATGGTTGCATTGTTCAGCAAACGTATCGGTGCACCAGTACTTCTGCCGATTTTCCGATGCTGGAAGGTCCTTGGTTTTGTCCAAAACATTATGAAGGTTAACATAAAACGAATAGCTGCAGTAGCTGGAAATCTGAGCCAAAAACGAAACTTGTTTGCGGAACGCAGCAAGACTGGCAACAGAAACGTCGACTTTCCTGCTCCTCGGATGCTGCCTGACCTGCTGTGCTTTTCCAGCATCACTCTGATCTAAAATTAGGTTTCCAGCATCTGTAGTCCTCACTTTTACATCGTTCCTTCAGTGTCACTGGTTCCCAATGCAAGAACTCCATCTCCAGCGGTTTCATGTTTGTACCTCCACGCTGAGGAGTTGAAGCGTGAAGAAAAGTAACTCACCCCGTCCATCTCTGGGGTAATTAGGGACTGAAAATGAATCGTGTCACATTGAAATATATCGAGATGCGACTTAATGTTTGTCTTTTATTGGGAACCATCTCTTTCATTGTAACCATCAGGAAAGAACATTTCGTTCGCCAGAAAAAGAAATGAATATGTCACTATTTGTTTGCTTCAGGTCCAAGAATACTCAGATCAATAGCTCCCTTGCTTACCTCTGCTGGTCATGTTCGCAAAGATATCTAGCAAATTGCCAAGTGTGATTTTCCTTTCAATAAATAATTTTGACTCAGTTTGGCTGCAAATATCTTTTCCTACCTTTGTGCTTTTCTTCTTTTACATTGGTGTCTCGCACCTTACAAATGACAGCAAAGGTCTGAAAGGAGATTGAAGCATTTAGCTCATCAAGTCAACGAGAGCTTTCAATGAGATCACGGCTGATTTAGTCAATTCTCAACCCTCCTGCGCCGTCTGTAGTCATGGCCGAGTGGTTAAGGCGATGGATTAGAAATCCATTGGGGTTTTCCCACGTAGGTTCGAATCCTGCTGACTACGTAAGAATACTTTCCTGCTGGAATAATTTTCGCTCAAAGTTCCGAAAACCTATTTTGCAAACCAGGCCAGTAATTTGATTAGACTTGGGAAACTCGAGTTCTTCATCAGAAACGTTCCATATTTAAATCATTATCTCTGTTTCTCTTTCCAGATACATTGCTCGACACATCTGGTTTCTGCAGTTTTTATTGAACGTCCTAAGCAGAAGTGCTGCTTTTCATTAGATTCCTTTAATCCCTGTCCTCTGTTCTCTGACTCGGGTCAGTGGCAACACTTCCTCCTGCTCGTCAAAGTGCTCATTCCCCACCGCTCCCTCTCCGGTCATTACAAACAACCGCAGGAAATTGCCACTAAACCAACTTTGTTCCAAAGTGAAACTCACCAGCCTCGGGAATCTCTCCACCAAACGGGACTTCTCATCCCTGGACATGGTGCAAGCCAGAGGATTGTGAAGAGATACTGTGAAAATATTTTCAGTTGGCAGTTGGAAAAATGTTTAAGACGCAAACCATATAATTTAGGCTCCAGCTTTGGAAAACTTGAGAAACTCTTTGGGAAATGGAATCAGAGGAGGATGAAGAAGTGTGAACTTTCCGACCGAGTCGAGGACGGGACATTGACTCTGATGTTATTGGGACAGGAACTGATCTGAGACATTGAAAGAATTCTCGCTCACGTTCGTGAGGAATGCAAACTTCATCTGGACTTTGGGACAATGAAAAACTCTGGAACACTCAAGAAAAAATACAAATATTGACTGGGATCACGACAGTACGAGTACTATAGATGGGTCAGTTTTTGCCCAGTGTGTGCAGGAGGGCCTCCTGACACAGTATGTAGACATGCCTTCAAGGGACGAAGCCACTTTCGATTTAGTACTGGGTAACGAGCCTGGCTAGGTTTTAGATTCGGAAGTAGGTGAGCACTTTGGAGACAGCGATCACAATTCTCTCAGGTTTATTTTCGTGATTGAAAGGGATAGGTGTACTCCACGGAGCAAGAGGTTCAGCTGGTGGAAGGGAAATTACGATGTATCGAGGTAAGATTTAGGAAGCGTAGAATGTGGTAGGAAACTGCAGGGGGTGAGCACATTAAAATGTGGAGCTTATTCAAGGAAAAGCTCCTGTGTGTCCTAGATAAGTATGTACCTGTCAGGCAGGGAGGAAGATATAGAACGCGTGAGCCGTGGTTTACTAAGAAAGTGGAATCCCTGGTCAAGAAGACCAAGAAGTCTTATGTTAGGATAAAATGTGAAAACTCAGTTAGAGCGCTCGAGGGTTCCAACGATATCAGGAAAGACCTATAAAGAGAGCTGAGAAGAGCCAGGAGGAGACATGTGAAGTTGTTGGCAGATAGGTTCAGGGTTAACCCTAAGGCTTTCCATAGGTATGTTTGGAATGAAAGAATGACGAGAGTTAAATTTGGGACAATGAAGGATAATAGTGGGAAGTTGTGTGTGGAGTCAGAGGAGATCGGGGAAGCACTGAATAAATATTTTTCGACAGTATTCGCTATTGAAAATGAAAATGTTGGCGAGGAAGGTATAGAGATACTTGCGTCTAGACTAGAAGAGATTGAGGTTCACAAGGAAGAGATATTCGAAATACTGCAGAGTTCAAAGTTTGTGCGAAGATTTGTAGCTCGGGTGCTCGTTGTTGTGGTTCTGTTCGCCGAGCTGGAAATTATTGTTGCAAACGTTTCGTCCCCTGGCTAGGCGACATCATCAGTGCTAGGGAGCCTCCTGCGAAGCGCTTCTTTGATGTTTCCTCCGGTGTTTATAGTGGTCTGTCCCTGCCGCTTCCGGTTGTCAGTTTCAGCTGTCCGCTGTAGTGGTTGGTATATTGGGTCCAGGTCGATGTGTTTGTTGATGGAGTTTGTGGATGAATGCCATGCCTCTAGGAATTCCCTGGCAGTTCTCTGTCTGGCTTGCCCTATGATAGTAGTGTTGTCCCAGTCAAATTCATGTTGCTGGTTGCCTGCGTGTGTGGCTACTAAGGATAGCTGGTTGTGTCGTTTCGTGGCTCGTCGATGTTCATGTATGCGGATTGTTAGCTGTCTTCCTGTTTGTCCTATATAGTGTTTTGTGCAGTCCTTGCATGGTATTTTGTACACTACATTAGTTTTGCTCATGTTGGGTATCGGGTCCTTCGTTCTGGTGAGTTGTTGTCTGTGCGTGGTTGTTGGTTTGTGTGCCGTTATGAGTCCTAGGGGTCTCAGTCGTCTGGCTGTCAGTTCTGAGATGTTCCTGATGTATGGTAGTGTGGCTAGTCCTTTTGGTTGTGCTATGTCCTCGTTCCGTGGTCATTCTCTTAGGCATCTGTTGATGAAGTTGAGCGGGTCTCCGTTTTTGGCGAATACCTTGTATAGGTGTTCCTCTTCTTCTTTTTGCAGTTCTGGTGTACTGCAGTGTGTTGTGGCCCTTTTGAATAGTGTCCTGATGCAGCTTCGTTTGTGTGTGTTGGGGTGGTTACTTTCATAGTTTAGGACTTCGTCTGTGTGTGTGGCTTTTCAGTATACCCTTGTAGTGAATTCTCCGTTCGGTGTTCTCTGTACCATCACGTCTCGGAATGGGAGTTGGCTATCCTTTTCTTCTTCTCTCGTGAATCGGATTCCTGTGAGTGTGGCGTTGATGATCCGGTGTGTTTTTTTCTATTTCCGTGTTTTTAATGATTACGAACGTGTCATCGACATATCTGACACAGAGTTTGGGTTGAATTTGTGGTAGGACTGTTTGTTCTCACCTTTGCATAACTGCCTCTGCTATGAGTCCCGAGATTGGTGATCCCATGGGTGTTCCGTTGATTTGTTCGTAATTCTGGTTGTTGAATGTGAAGTGTGTTGTGAGGCACAAGTTCAGTAGTTTAAGACCCGATACCCAACATGAGCAAAACTAATGTAGTGTACAAAATACCATGCAAGGACTGCACAAAACACTATATAGGACAAACAGGAAGACAGCTAACAATCCGCATACATGAACATCAACTAGCCACGAAACGACACGACCAGCTATCCTTAGTAGCCACACACGCAGACAACAAGCAACATGAATTCGACTGGGACAACACTACTATCATAGGGCAAGCCAGATATAGAACAGCCAGGGAATTCCTAGAGGCATGGCATTCATCCACAAACTCCATCAACAAACACATCGACCTGGACCCAATATACCAACCACTACAGCGGACAGCTGAAACTGACAAACGGAAGCGGCAGGGACAGACCACTATAAACACTGGACGAAACATCAAAGAAGCGCTTCGCAGGAGGCTCCCAAGCACTGATGATGTCCCCTAGCCAGGGGACGAAACGTTTGCAACAAAAACTTCCAGCTCGGCGAACAGAACCACAACATACTGCAGAGTGTGAAAATAGATAAGTCAGCTGGGCCGGATGGGATCTATCTGATGTTGTTTAGCAGAAGCACGACAGGAAGGTACAAATCAAGTTGATGCAACAACGGCTAGTTTTGAGCCGCTAATTTGCAGTGAAGTGGCGGCGCCAATAAAAGGTGTCACGCATCTCGTCTAATTCCACATCCTGAGCTCGAAATGACCGGAGGTCTCTCGCTGAGTATCTGCAGGGTCTTGTTTGGACGACACCATGACACTTTTTCACTGGAGTGGCTCATGACATCGCGTCGTGACTGTGAATAAAACGATGGAAACTTCCAGCAGAGAAGGAGGCGACCCTGAAGCAGGCAGCTGAGGACAAATGTTTCTCCTTTGCCAGTGAAAGGCACTGCTTCAAAAATTGGAAACTTCGAAGTGAAGCAATGTTGGTGATTATCTTCGGTGCTTGTTCACCTTTTTAATTCTGATTCCGTGAAAGTCCATGGCATTACATATCGACATTCTGCCAAGTGCAGGCTTGTCTCTTGGGCCAGTGGCGTAATGGATAACGCGTCTGACTTCGGATCAGAAGATTGTAGGTTCGAGTCCTACCTGGCTCGAGGGGGACTGTTTTGCTTTAACCGTGGTATACGTTGACGCTCCCCTGTAAAGTTCTCTCGGGACATCGCCTCTGTGCTTCCGCATGTAAAGCTTGCATTTGTCCTATTGTCCATTTCAAATTCCAGCTCTCCACAACGGACACCTCCGTCAGTTTGGCGGTATCTTCTGGTGTGTCTCCCTCTGTGGGTGAAAATGAGCATGAGTTTCTCAAAAGAGTTACAATTCGTTATACTTCTGTCCCATTATTGTGCCATGTAAGAACATAGGATAACCTCATTGACATTTGACCTGGAAACATTAGAACACACGAGACTTTGGGCCAAAGTTCGAAACTGCGACTAGAATAGATGGCTCTCTGATTAGCCGCAATGCACACGGGCGGAATGGCCTTTTCCCACTTTGTAAATCTTCGAAGACAATTTGAAAAAAATCTGCAACGAAAATGTTCAGACAGGGTGTTTTATTTACACCAAGTACGATAGAATCAATCGCCTTGTCTTGTTATTTACTTGTGAGGATTCGGTGTTCTCAGCACCGTGGCCCGGATCGTATTCCCGCTCATGGAATGGTTGTATTGTTCAGCAAACATATCGGTGTACCAGTACTTCTGCCGATTTTCCGTGCTGGCAGGTCATTGGTTTTGTCCAAAACATTATTAAGGTTAACATAAAACAAATAGCTGCAGGTGCTGGAAATCTGAGCCAAAAACGAAAATTGTTTGTGCAGCGGAGCATGACTGGCAACAGAAACGTCGACTCTCCTGCTCCTCGGATGCAGCCTGACCTGCTGTGCTTTTCCAGCATCACTCTGATCTAAAGTCAGGTTTCCAGCATCTGCAGTCCTCACTTTTGCCTAGTTTCTTCAGTGTCTCTGGTTCCCAATTCAAGAACTCCATCTCTAGCGGTTTCATGTTTGTACCTCCGTGCTGAGGAGTTGAAGAGTGAAGAAAAGTAACTCACCTCCTCCATCTCTGGGGTAATTAGGGACTGAAAATGAATCGTGTCACATTGAAATATATCTACATGCGAATTAATCTCTGTCTTTTATTGGGAACCATCTCTTTCATTGTAACCATCAGGAAAGATCATTTCGTTCGCCAGAAAAAGAAATGAATATTTCACTAAACTTTGTTTGCTTCAGGTCCGAGAATACTCAGATCAATAGCTCCTTTGTTTACTTCTGCTGGTCATGTTCGCAAAGAGATATGGCAAATTGCCAAGTGTGATTTTCCTTTCAATAAATAATTTTGACTCAGTTTGCCTGCAAATATCATTTCCTACCTTTGTGCTTTTCTTCTTTTACATTGGTGTCTCGCACCTTACAAATGACAGCAAAGGTGTGAAAGGAGATAGAAGCATTTCGCTCAAGTCAACGGTAGCTTTCAATGAGATCACGGCTGATTTGGTCAATGCTCAACCCACCTGGGCTGTCGGTAGTCATGGCCGAGTGGTTAAGGCGATGGATTAGAAATCCATTGGGGTTTCCCCACGTAGGTCCGAATCCTGCTGACTACGTTGTGAATGCTTTCCTGCTGGTACAATTTTCGCTCAAAGTTCAGAAAAACTATTTTGTGAACCAGGCCGGTAATTTGATTAGACTTGGGAAACTCGAGTTCTTCATCAGAAATGTTCCATAGTTAAAACATTATCTCTGTTTCTCTTTCCAGATACACTGCTCGACACGTCCTGAGCAGAAGTGCTACTTTTCATTAGATTCCTTTAATCCCTGTCCACTGTTCTGTGAGTCGGGTCACTGGCAACACTTCCTCCTGCTCGTCAAAGTGCTCATTCCCCACCGCTCCCTCTCCATCATTAGAAACAACCGCAGGAAATCGCCACTTAACCATTTTTGTTCCAAAGTGAAACTTATCAGCCTCGGGAATCTCTCCACCAAGCGGGACTTCTCATCCCTGGACATGGTACAAGCCAGAGGATTGTGAAGAGATACTGTGAAAATATTGTCAGTTGGCAGTTGAAAAAATGTTTAGGAAGCAAACCATATAATTTAGGCTCCAGCTTTGGAAATCTTGAGAAACTCTTTGGGAAATGGAATCAGAGGAGAATGAAGAAGTGTGAACTTTCCGACCGAGTCGAGGACGGGACATTGACTCTGATGTTCTCGGGACAGGAACTGATCTGAGACATTGAAATCATTCTCGCTCACGTACGTGAGGAATGCAAACTTCATCTGGACACTGGGACAATGAAAAACTCTGGAACACTCAAGACAATGATGTGTTTCTGTTCGCCGAGCTGGACGTTTTTGTTGGAAACGTTTCGTCCCCTGTCGAGGTGGCATCCTCCGTGCTTGGGATCCTCCTGTGAAGCGCTTCTGTGGTGTTTCGTGTGGCATTTATAGTGGCCTGTCCTTGCCGCTTGCTGTTGTCAGTTTCAGCTCTCCGCTGCAGTGGCTGGTATATTGGGTCCAAGTCGATGTGTTTGTTGATGGAGTTTGTGGATGAGTGCCATGCTTCTGGGAATTCACTGGCTGTTCTTTGTTTGGCTTGCCCTATAATAGTAGTGTTGTCCCACTCGAATTCATGTTGCTTGTCGTCTGTGTGTGTGGCGACTACGCATAGTTGGTCGCTTCGTTTCGTGGCTAGTTGATGTTCCTGGATGCGGATCGTTAGCTGTCTTCCTGTTTGTCCTATATAGTGTTTTGTGCAGTCCTTGCATGGGATTTTGTATACTACATTAGTTTTGCTCATGTTGGGTATCGGGTCCTTAGTTCTGGTAAGCTGTTGTCTGAGTGTGGCTGTTGGTTTGTGTGCTGTTAAGAGTCCTAGTGGTCGCAGTAGTCTGGCTGTCAGTTCGGAGATGTTCTTGATGTGTGGTAGTGTGTCTAGTCCTTTGGGTTGTGGCATGTCCTCTTTCCGTGGTCTATCCCTTAGGCATCTGTTGATAAAATTGCGAGGATATCCGTTTTCGGCGAATACCTTGTATAGGTGTTCCTCTTCCTCTTTTTGCAGTTCTGGTGTGCTGCATTGTGTTGTGCCCCTTTTGAATAGTGTCTTGATGCAACTTCGTTTGTGTATGTTGGGGTGGTTGCTCTCATAATTCAGGACTTGGTCTGTGTGTGTGGCTTTCCTGTGTACCTTTGTGGTGAATTCTCCGTTCGGTGTTCTCTGTACCATCACGTCTAGGAATGGGAGTTGGTTGCCCTTTTCTTCCTCTCTCGTGAATCGGATTCCTGTGAGTGTGGAGTTGATGATCCTGTGTGTTTTCTCAATTTCCGTGTTTTTAATGATTACAAAGGTGTCATCCACGTATCTGAACCAGTGTTTGGGTTGAATTTGCGGTAAGACTGCTCTAACCTTTGCATTACTGCTTCTGCTATGAGTTCCGACATCGGTGAGCCCAAGGGTGTTCCGTTGATTTGTTCGTATATCTGGTTGTTGAATGTGAAGTGTGTTGTGAGGCACAAGTCCCACGATTTAGGAAGATTAGGTAAGATTTAGGAAGCGTAGAATGGGGTAGGAAACTGCAGAGGGTGAGCACATTAAAATGTGGAGCTTATTCAAGGAAAAGCTCCTGTGTGTCCTAGATAAGTATGTACCTGTCAGGCAGGGAGGAAGATATAGAACGCGTGAGCCGTGGTTTACTAAGGAAGTGGAATCCCTGGTCAAGAAGAACAAGAAGTCTTATTATGTTAGGACAAAATGTGAAAACTCAGTTAGAGCGCTCGAGGGTTCCAACGATATCAGGAAAGACCTATAAAGAGAGCTGAGAAGAGCCAGGAGGAGACATGTGAAGTTGTTGGCAGATAGGATCAGGGTTAACCCTAAGGTTTTCCATAGGTATGTCAGGATTAAAAGAATGACGAGAGTTAAATTTGGGACAATCAAGGATAATAATGGGAAGTTGTGTGTGGAGTCAGAGGAGATTGGGGAAGCGCTAAATAAATATTTTTCGACAGTGTTCGCTATAGAAAATGAAAATGTTGGCGAGGATGATACTGAGATACTTGCGTCCAGAGTACTAGAGATTGAGGTTCACAAGGATTAGGTGATAGAAATACTGCAGAGTGTGATAACAGACAAGTCCCCTGGGCTGGATGGGATCTGTCCTAGTATCCTCTGGGAAGCAAGGGAAGAGATTGATGAGCCTTTGGCATCGATCGTCAAATCATCGTTATCTACAGGAATAGTGCCTGTGGAATGGAGCATAGCATACGTTGTTCCCGTGTTCAAAAAGTGTCGTAGAGACAACCCTGGTAATTACAGACCAGTGAGTATCACTGCACTTGTTAGTAACGTGTTGGAAAAGGTAATTATAGATAGGCTTTATGACCATCTGGAAAAGAATAATCTGATCAGGGACAGTCAGCACGGTTTTGTGATGGGTCGGCCTTGCCTAACGAGTCTTATTGACTTTTTTGACAAAGTGACCAAACAGGGAGATTACAGTAAACCGATTGATGTGGTGTATATGGGTTTCAGAACGTTGTTCGATAAGGTTCCCCACAATAGGCTATTATACAAAATGCGGTGGAATGGAATTGTGGGAGAGATTGCAGCTTTGATCAGGAATTGGCTTGCCAATAGAAAACAGTGTTGTAGTTAATGGAACATGTTCTTCTTGGTGTCCATGTACTGGCGGCGTACCACAAGGGTCGGTGTTAGGTCCACTGCTGTTACATGAGATCTAACCTTGCCAATCAGTCTCCCATGAGGAACATTGTTGAACGCCTTACTGAAGTCCATATAGACCACATTTACTGCTCTGCACTCATCAATCTTCTTTGTTACTTCTTCAAAAAAACTCAATCAAATTTGTGAGACATGATTTCCCACGCACAAAACCATGTTAACTGTCCCGAATCAGTCCATGCCTTTCCAAATACATGTACATTCTGTTCCTCAGGATTCGCTCCAACAATTGGAGTATTCTTGGCAGATGCAGTTTCATGTCGGGATTGAGTTTTTTGAAGAAGTAACAAAGAAGATTGATGAGGGCAGAGCAGTAAATGTGGTCTATATGGACTTCAGTAAGGCGTTCAACAATGTTCCCCATGGGAGACTGATTGGGAAGAATCAAAAGACACGCTACTATTAAAATCGATAGAAACACAAAAGATGTGCAGTGCAGAGGAGTCTCAGTGTTCTTATATATGAAACGAACAAAGGTTTTCACATATTTATTTCTTGCTGGCAAAAGAAAGCCTTTTCTGATGCTCACAATTAAAGAGATGGTTTCCAAGAAAATAGGAAAATTAAGTCACCAGTAGAGTAATCAATTTCCAAGATATCCCTCGTGATTTTTTATGGGACATGTGGGATTATTTGATTGTTGTTCTGCAAACGTTTTTACAATGGAACCGAGAGTTTTAGATGGGAAGTTAAGATCACGCATGACTATTGCCATTTTTGTCACTCATACACAATATTTTTTCCTTGTACGATTTATTTCGCTTTGTGGTTACTGCGAGTGGGCTTGTAAACTACATATGCTTGTGAGTTCATGCCTCACTGTTCCTCAAATCCAGCCAAACAGACTTTACATCCTTACTTCCTGAATCAAGGTAATCTCTAACCATTGCATAAATGTCATTAAAACTTCGGTATTTCACACGCCTCTGTATATCATCTTACAATATTAATTGATCCTTTACTGTATTGCAGTTGCGCATAAGAAGAGAAAAATTGAAGAGAGAATTGTGGACCTCCGCTTCACACACCCGTTATTGAAGCGAAAATGCAGATTACTGCCCATAATACGATCGTGGAAGCATGTGCCAAACCCTCAGGAATCACAGAATAAGTGTAGTGCCACAGGGCATGTCAGGGACAGCACCAGAAAGACAACGGAAATGCTGCTCTGAGCTCCTATTTTGGATATATTTCTTAATGAGCAATAGAGTGTCACATGTGTTCCATCAGGAGTTATCTCACACAAGGAAGTAACCAGTGCTGCAGACGGTCATATCATCCGAGTTCCAAGCCCTGGAATCAGAGACATTCAATATTCTGTGCATAACTGCAAGGAACAGCTGTCGGAGGCGTTTATAGTCCATGTGAAATTATGAATGCAGCTCTCTAGTTGTCAGCCTCTTTCTCCTTTGTCGTGTTTAGTCAACAAAATTATTTGATTGTATCAAGGAATGTATCAAGGAGAATGGTCATTGTCTGTAAATGTCTGGAAAACATTCCTCTCTATGTCATTTCAAAACATTACGCCTCAAGAAAAAATAAAATTCAAACGCGCTGACTTAGTAACAAACAGCATGCGTTTTTGCAATTGGTCTATTGAAACTGTTGTCAGGTACTGGAGTATCACAGAATTTCCGAGCACGGAAGCAAACCTTCCTATCCAACTTGCACCTGCTGAACAGATGACCGTAACTAATCTAAACATATTTGCCAATATTTGTCCCTTATCTATCCGAACACTTCCTGTCTGCATACCCATTTAGATGCCTTTGAAGTGTTGTGAGCGCACCAAACTCTGCCACTCAATGTGGCAACTTATTCCACACGCACAAAAATATCTGTATTAAAAACAAGTGTCGCTCACATCCCTTTCAAATTGTACTGCTCTCACATTAAACCTATGCTATCTCGCTTTAAACTCACGTGACTTCTGAAAAAGTGTAGATTGACTATGTCCTCTGCTCGTCTACCTCATGATTTTGTAAACTTTTCCAAGGACATCCCTCAGGCCTGCAGCTCCGGGGAAAACTGTCGAAGAATATTCAGCTTCTCACTAATGTCCACACCGTGCAAACCTTTCAAATCATTGTAAATATTTTTTTTTAATTATGTGAAGATATTCGTAGAAAGCGCCAGGGGAAATTGCCTGAAGTGAAGCGATGCTGAAACATTAGTCTTGACAGGTTTGGCGCTTAGTTATCGTCAGGGAGCGTCGCCGAGTGGTTTAATGTAGGTAAAAACAATGAATGCAGATGCTGGAGACCAGATTGAGGATTAGTAGCGCTGAAGAGCGCAGCAGTTCAGGCAGCATCCGAGGAGCAGTAAATCGACGTTTCGGGTGAAACCCTGTATTCCTGATGAAGGGCCTTTGCCTGAAACGTCGATTTTACTGCTCTTCGGATGCTGCCTGAACTGCTGTGCTCTTCCAGCACCACTAATCCAGAGAGGTTTAATGTGCTGGGTTTAGGGTCCAGTCTCTATTGCGTCGTGGGTTTGAAACCCAACTTTGCAATAGAACAGCAGCAGGCAGCTTTTTATGACAGAACTACACAGGTCCTGATATTGTTTTATGGGTGTGTTTGTTACTCCTCGGGTCTCTCACTCTCTCTGCGATAAACACGGGTACATGAGCAACTGATTCTTAAAATAATGAGAACTACTGCTGTCCACATTCTCTCGAGCACTGTGTGTTTGGATGTGCACACGCACAATTTTGCTGCCAGTTGCTGTGTCTCAAATGGTCAGTGCATTTGGCTGAAATGTTGGTTCTCCTAGCCCAAAAAGAGCACAGAGCTGTACATCTCTATGACTCTAAGTATTGAGACCGACCATGTACTGACAATACAACCACGAGAACTCATCCATGATTGACCCTGAGTCCGCAGTGAGTGAAACGGTCACGTGCAGCAGAATGTGACCCCACTCTCGACAAGCCCCTGCTGCCACCAGAAAGGAGCCACTGCTGTTTCAATCAGCGGCTTCCTGCCCAGACCTGGGACGCAGCTCAATGAAACTCCTTCCTCAGGAACGGCTGTTACCGTGTGAAAGGGTAAAAAATTCGAATTCAAATTGGAAATGGCTTCAGAAGATTGTTCCTGTTTTTAAAACATTTTATAATCAGAATTCCTGTCTCGAATTTAGAAGTGGTAAACTTTGTAGGCAGGTAGATCAAAGAAAGTGTTGATGGTGAGGACTCTGTCTCTTCAGCAGACGGGATTCCCTACACTCTAATCAGAAATGATTTGGTTTCCTGAGGTATTTTCCCGATTGATTTGCAGTCTGCCAGATTGTCTGGGAATCACTTCGGCGACCTAAGGATCATGGTCGAAATATGAAAATATCAACAGAGAATCGTAAATCCCGGGGCAAGGCCTAAATGGATTGCAATGGTCTGAAGGAATAAATCTGAGAATTGAAAAGACTTGAATAATGTTAGTTGCAATGGGGAGGAATGAACGAGATTTTTGAAAATTGCCGTGTCAGCTGAATTAAACTCAGTATGAAATGATAAATTAACCAATACCAATCCTGTCCTGGCTCGCTCAGTCGGTAGAGCTAGAGGCCTTTAATCTCAATGGCGTGGGGTCGAGACCCACGCAGGGCGCTGTTGTTTGTTAATATGTTTGCCGCTCTCCATTAATGTTACAACAGCGAATTCGCTCACTGAGGCAGGTTTTGTTGACACATTTTTCCTCCGTTTTTGATCATCTCTTGGTTTCTGAGTGAAAACTGTCTCCACTGTTCTGCAGGTGCAAGAGACAAGGTTATCAGTTCAGCCGAATATACTATAAACGATGTCCCTTCCAAAACGCGAGGTACCATTCCAAACGTGCCCCAACCAATATATCCAGAGACGTCGAATGCGAATGGCCACATGAGAGTGACAGCTGCGTGTCAAATGGTGCTGCAATAGAATTAACTGAATGTGAATGCTCTGATGGAAACCGAATGGAACTCTTCCTGAAATTTTCCTAATTCACTCGGTAAATGATGCTGTTGTGTACCGATATGGGTTTACATCATGAACAGCTTATTGTCAGTAACACGGGTGGGGGTGATGCAGGATCGTGAGGGTTCTGTGTGAGTCAGAAGTGATTTGTTCGAACAGGGAATTCAAACGTCCACAGAGCAGACATAGCTGAATGGTCCAAGTTCACACTACTCCCTTCTGTTTCAGTACCAACAAAAGAAATTGCGGGAAAATCTCAGCAAGTCTGGTAGAATCTTGGAATGGAAAACCGAGTTAAGTCTTCAAGACCAGTGACATTTATTTCTCCATGTCCATCTCCGTCTACCTTTTTATTGAATATGTCCTGACTCCCAACTTTATACTCAGTTTCTCTTTTATTACTCCGTCTCCAAACATTCTCCCAGTCTCCAAATTTAATAGCAGAACTGTTTCATCTCTCACCTCGCCGAGTTATGAGAGGAGGACTTCGAAATGCACGATTAACTCTGTTTCTATTCTATGAAGATTTGTTTCTCTTCTTGTGGCTAATCTGAATGAAAACCATTTTCTGCTTCCACAGAGAGCACAGACCAGGTTCTGCCAGAAGGAATCCAGTGATTGATTGTATCCAACTGGAATCATAGAGTCATAGAGATGGACTGCAGGGAAACAGACCCTTCGTTCAAACCTGTCCATGCTGACCGGAAATCCCAATCCAATTTGGTCCGTCTTTCCAGCACATGGCTCATATCCCTCCAAACCCTTCCTACTCATATACCATTTAAAATGCCTCTTAAATGTTGCAATTGTACGAGCGTCCATCACATCCTCTGGCAGCCATGGCAACACATACACGAATAAATTGTCACTGCAAATCCACTCTAAGTATCTCGCCTTTCTGAGCTGAACCTATCTCGCTGTTCATTCAATGTCGCTATGTCTAATTCTTGGAACTCCCTCCCTATCGACATCATGGCTGTATCACTGTGTTGAGCACTTCGAGGACGATGTAAAGTAACTTACCATCTCAATCTCTTGAGTAATTATGGTTGGGCAGTGAAGCCTATCCCAAAGAGTGACGTGCATTCTTCAGAATTTCGTTTGAAAAAGCTGCAGTTTCCAACTGGAAACCCAAAAGTGATCCGGAACAAATGTAAAGTTTCGAAGGGAAAGTAGGATAACCTGAAAGTCAATTATGACTGGGATGAATGAGGCAGAAAGTGAGTGAGGAGCTGTTGGTACAAGGATGAATGTCAGTGCTAATGGTTTAGCCCTTACTGCCCACTGTTAACACCGACTCACACACCACTCCTGGTAAATTCACCACAATTACCCTGGTCTCTTGGTATGAGTTTCCCTCTGTGCATATTCACGCGGTAAATCGGCCCAGGGATGATGAACGCATTCTGTTTATCCTGTCAGGTTAAAGAGGTGAAGGCATCAGTTTGAAATCAAAGCAAGAAGAGATTGCCTCTTCCTGTACATTTTCATTGGAGAGTCACCAACTGTGAACTTCTTTCCTGCACAAGCGGACGTTGATATAAATTCTCATCGAGCAGCTTTATTACAGAAAGGTGGTCCGATTAACTGTGATCAAATACTTCATTAAATGCCATTATTGATTTGAAGAACAGTGTCTGTGGTTTCGTCAGTTAAAGCATTTGGTAATAACTAGGCGTTAATGGTGTCAAATGCTGTCAAATGTTCTGTACATTGAAAGTTCATTGTTTAAACTTCTTGTAAAAGCCGTATTGTTTATCCAACATCGCGAAAGTGACGGCTCAGCATGCTTCTTGTGTTTGAGCTCAGACCGTTGTTATTTCGTGCTACCAAGACCTACCGTCTGATGTGGACCCATTAATCTATGTTCTATCCTGCTAATTCAACGCAGAGTTCTTTTTACTCTGTTCGACAAGGATTTGTCTATCTCTTCTACTATTATTCTCCGTCCGTCTTTTCAAGTTTTTTGGGAATAATAAAGAGACGCAGGAGACACTGCAGACTTGCAGGACAATGCTGTAGTAATAACGCATCCAATGAGATAATGGCTCTCATTGTCTGCTGTCACCATTCATTGATTTTAGGCAAACAGCAATGGCATCATAGAAATCCTACAATTGTAGTGAAACTGCTTTTTTTCTGGTCTATTATGAATACTATTTAGAATTGTAAAAGCTCATAACGTTTTGAGTGAACAAATGTTACCTGATCTCAGACCCAAGTAACACAGACATTACTTGGAGACTGTGAGCCCAGTTCTACACATTCTGGCCGAGGGGGCGGAGAAAGCCACGGAACAGCCTGCGATCTTAACACTTTTCCAAGAGTAGAAATGAAAAATGAGGGATATTGACAGACAGAGAGTGGGAGAATGTAGAAGAGAGTGAGGTGGTACAGAGAGACAAAGTGAGACAAACAGAAATTCTCCATTCACCATGGTGGCTCATCGACATAAAGGAGAAGAACAAGATAATGAAGGCCAGCCTTTCACCAACTCAGGGCAACAGCAACAGCATTACAGCCGATAAAGGAATTTTGCATTTTACAGATGACGTCTGTCAGCTAATGAGAGATTCTGGTAAGTATGCTGTATCACGAAGTGAAATTGACAATTACCCCGGCAATAAAACAATAAAAAGCATAAGTAGCCTGAATCTGTGATATGATACATTAAATCTCTTTGTCTCCACAGATGCTGTCAGGCCTGCAGAGGTTCTCTGTCAATTCCTGTTGTTGATTCAGATTTCCTGGATTCGCACTTCTTTGTTTTATGCTAGTCTGAATCCTGTTTGTGACAATACTCGATTAATTGCCAGCTCCACACAACATTCTCTGCTTTGGGAAGGTTGTCAACAACATAAACGGTCAGAGGAAATCCTCCATTGCTCCAGCAGTGAGAGCACTGAGTCCTTAACAGTAGACTTCCACGGAAAGTGAAATATGGCGCTGTAAGTTTTCTCAATGAATCCACTTTTACTTTTTTTCATTTGTGATCATTTTAGCTGCACATCAGTTTCTTTTTTTCTTCCATTTCTGTCAGCTTGTAAAAGGTCTTTCCGCACATCTGCAGTGCGGGTCATTGGACATTCATCTTTTATATTCAAGGGGCCACTATTTCTTGGAGGACCTTCTGCACTGCATCTCGAGTGGGGTGGGTGCGAGGCTGTAGCACTATATTCATCTGTCTATAGATATCGGAGAAGGGTCTATCTATTCCACACCACGAGGCTTCCTCATCACTCTTCTGAATCTTGGTTATTATTACCCTTGCCCATGGCACCTCCTTCTTTGATAACAGGAATCCGATATCCCGTGTCAGGTGTACCTGCAGCCATGGTGGATACTACTCAGTGCCAGTAACTGGGTACACAAGGATCTCTGCGTAAACATTTATTGCCTTATTTATAGTCGTCCTGGGAACCAAACGGGCATGGGTGGCATGTAAAGGTCAACTTAACGTCCTTGGTTAAGATTACGTCTGCGGTTGTATCCCAGACACCCCTGCCTTCACGACTCGTCCTGCCATGCAGGCCCATATTTCTATGAGTCTTCTAATCACTACTTACAATTATTTGGTGTTGTCCAATGTCTCCTCAAGGTCATCTACACGTTTGCAATGGCTGGCGCGTATCAACGTGGCTCTTTCGGCGATCTTAACAGCTGTCTGTGTTGTCGGGAGCATTTGGAACGGTCCCAGTCAGCTCTTCGCCTTCCTGCTTTTGCTCCTGAAGTCTTTCACCACTATCCAGTCTTCAGGTTCTAGATTGTGCATCTTCCCTTCTGCTGGTTGGGGTAGTGCTGCCCTTCTTTTGATTCTGTATTTGAGACAGAAGTGTGGAGAGTTTTATACCGTAACATAACATCTCGTCCTCACAGTGGTCTGTTATCTGTCTTACAATCGGTCTTGGCCAATTGCTGTATTGGGCCACCTTCCAAACAAAATCTCAAACGTCCTAAGATTTACTCTTCCTCTCCTTCATATACATTAGCACAATTGGAAATGCCTTTCTCCATGTCACCTCTAGTTCCTCACAATATTTTTGCAATTTATTTTTAAGGGTAGAGTTCTCTCTTTCCACTGCCCCACCGCTCGCTGGGTGATAGGCACAATGTTGCCTCACCTTTATTTCCAAGTAATCACTGATCTGATGTAGGGCAATGTTTATAAATGGCTTTCCATTGTCGCTGCTTAGCCTTTCAGGGATGCACCATCTCGGAATTATTTCAGTTTGCAAAGCCTTGGCTACTGCATTGGCATCCTGTTTAGACGTGGGAGCACTTCTACCCCTTGGGAAAACATCAACTATTACCAGACAATGCCTTTTCCCCTCGCTGGGTGTTAGTTCAATAAAATCCATCTGTAAATGTTCAAAGGGTCATTGGGATTGGGGGTGTTCTGCCTGATTCATTTGTATTCCCCTCCCCACATTATTAGTGGCACAGAAAACACATTATTCACTTTTTTTTAAATGAGTAATGAGTAAATCCCTTTCTGTACCAGCGTGCTGAAATATTGTCGAACATCCCCACTTTTGACACATGGTCCTTACCGTGTGTTACTTTGGCATAGAAAGGGAATAAAGATCGTGGCAGACAGGGATTACCATTGGGGCCACACTACACCCATTCCCTCATTCTGCACCCTGCCCTTGTCCATTCACGCTTCTCCTTCGTTGTGGCCTGCGACTGTAACTCCCATCAGTCTGCTTTGGATTACAAATATTTGACATACACATGCCAAACTGATCACTTGGCGGCTGATTGGCTGCCGTCCTTGCCGCTGAGTCTACATTTTCATTGCCTTGAGAAATTGAATCATAATTCTTCCTGTGGGCTTCACATGGACACACAGTGATTGATTTAGGCAATCGGACTGCTTTCAGGAGGTCAGAGATCTGGCCATGTTATGTGATTGACTTTCCAGTGGAGGTCAAGAAGCCCTTGTATTTCCACAAGGATCCAAAATTATGTACAACCCCGAATGCATATCTGCTGTCGATGTAAATATTCACTGTTCTGCCTTCGGTCAATTTACATGCCTCAATCAAGGCAATCAGCTCTGCTGCTTGCGCTGATAGATGAGAAGGAAGTGATCCCGCTTTGACAACCTCGTGGGTAGTTGCTACAACATACCAGACATTGGCCAATCTCTTTGCTTCTGAATGCTGACCGATCCACAATAAAACGTCGTATCCAGATTCTAAATTGGTGAATCCTACACGTCTGGTCTCGGGCTTCCAACCTAAGAACTTCAAATGTTGTTCCACAAGTTGTAGTTTTGCGAGACTAGATGGCAGAGCATCGCAAGCCTACCTTTCTCACATTGTTTCTCTGTTGATGCTGCGATTAAGCATTCGCTTACATACTGCCGAAGCGCTGACCCCCCCCCACACCCCCCCCCCCCCGGTTAAAACAAGAGTCTCCAGACTCCTGTGTCGAGCCTCTTGAATTATGGTGGGGACTCACAGTAATCTTGAAAATGTCACGTGAAAGTATACTATTTGCCTTTGAATGGAAAAGTTAAGCAGAATTGACTGTCGGTGTGTAACAGTACACAAAACAATGCATTTGCTAAATCCACAATAGAGAGCCATTTACATCCGGTGGAATTTGAGCCAATATAATATAGGGGTTGGGAACATTTGGAGTGTGTGGATCAACAGCGTTCTTTATAACCTGCAGGTCATGAACAAACCTCCATTCCCCTGATTCACCTGGAATGTTTGCCTTTTTGAACGAAAAAAATGGGTGTTCTCACCAGTGATTATTCATCGGGGATTATCATTCCAGCCAATAAGAGAGATTCAAAGACTGGGGTAATTCCTTGCACAGCCTCGGGTTTTAACGGCTCTTTTGCTTTGCAAGGACGATACTCAGACTTCGGGGTTATTCTTAAGGGTTCGTATGAGCCCCACATCGTGTTTGCCTTTTGCCCTGAAAACAGTTGGGACCCTGCTTAATCTTGGGTACGAGACATCTACCATAGGTAAACGCCAGACCACACTCCTGGCGGGGATTACCTGGACAGCCCTGTCTGCCTGAGTTAGCCGATTTAGTATCTTCCTATACGTCCTTATAACTGCATTGAAGCAGATAACCACACCGACCCTGAAGTTACAATCTTTCGTTTTTTGTGCCTGTCATACCCATGGTCCCAAATTCTGACACCTGTCGCTGGATGCCTTCGCCAATGATCCGTGAGGAAAAGAGCCTTCCACAGCAAAAAAACAGGGTCTACTTACCGTCACAGATACTTAAAAAAGTTTAAAGTGACAGCACATCTGTGATCATTCCAATAAAATTCGCACAATAATAACTGATCTGGTTTAACCAATCTCCTGAACCAATCCTTCTCTTATGATTTGTCAGGACCATCGCGGTTTATGTGTTCTGTGCAGTGCAGCATATCTCCAGCAAGAAAATCGGTGTTAATGGGATTAACATGGCTGCTTGCTTTCTAGGTGAGTGAATCGCTCACGGAACCTATCGCTCTCTGACATGCATCAGGGGTCGTGATTCCTATTTTCCAGCCTGCACTGTTAAATCTTCTTTTTCTATTACCTGCAAGCCCGCCAGGGTACTGCGCAAATCCGGCCCCAGTCTCACTATAAGATCCCGAGACATCAGATTTACAGAACAGGATTCCGATAACAGAAATGAGAATTGGAATATTTCCCCATTACTCGTTTCGCACAATAGGGGTGCGGTAAATCTCTTTATTGCTGGAACAGCACAGCAGGTCAGGCAGCATCTAGGAACAGAAGATTCGACGTTTCGGGCACATGCCCTTCTTCAGGAATGAGCAGAGAGTGTTCAGCAGGAGAAGATAAAAGGTAGGGAGGAGGGACTTGGAGGAGGGGCGTTGGAAATGTGATAGGTGGAAAGAGGTCAAGGTGAAGGTGATAGGTCTGAGTAGGGTGGAGGCGGAGAGGTCAAGAAGAAGACTGCAGGTCAGGAAGGCGGTGCCGGGCTGGAGGGATTCGGCTGAGACAAGGTGGGGGGAGGGGGGATGAAGAGTCCATGGGGGATCAGTCGGTTTCTTAGGCAGGTGCTGAGAAAGGAGATATGGCTGTGGTAACGAGTCTGCTTCAGAATGTGGCTGAAGAGCTTCTGTGCAGAGGAGATGACCTGGGGTGTGCAGTGAGAGAGGGACTCACTGAAATCTTTATAGAGAGAGGCAGAGAGCTTCTTCAAGGAAGGCATCCTTGTAAGAGGATTCGCAGTAGGTTGAAATCTTCGAGGAGAAAGTGAGGTCTGCAGACGCTGGAGATCAAAGCTGAAACTTTATTGCTGGAACAGCACAGCAGGTCAGGCAGCATCTAGGGAACAGAAGATTCGACGTTTCGGGCACATGCCCTTCTTCAGGAATGAGCAGAGAGTGTTCAGCAGGAGAAGATAAAAGGTAGGGAGGAGGGACTTGGAGGATGGGCGTTGGAAATGTGATAGGTGGAAAGAGGTCAAGGTGAAGGTGATAGGTCGGAGTAGGGTGGAGGCGGAGAGGTCAAGAAGAAGACTGCAGGTCAAGAAGGCGGTGCCGGGCTGGAGGGATTCGGCTGAGACAAGGTGGGGGAGGGGGGATGAAGAGTCCATGGGGGATCAGTCGGTTCCGTAGGCAGGTGCTGAGAAAGGAGATATGGCTGTGGTAACGAGTCTGCTTCAGAATGTGGCTGAAGAGCTTCTGTGCAGAGGAGATGACCTGGGGTGTGCAGTGAGAGAGGGACTCACTGAAATCTTTATAGAGAGAGGCAGAGAGCTTCTTCAAGGAAGGCATCCTTGTAAGAGGATTCGCAGTAGGTTGAAATCTTCGAGGAGAAAGTGAGGTCTGCAGACGCTGGAGATCAAAGCTGAAACTTTATTGCTGGAACAGCACAGCAGGTCAGGCAGCATCTAGGGAACAGAAGATTCGACGTTTCGGGCACATGCCCTTCTTCAGGAATGAGCAGAGAGTGTTCAGCAGGAGAAGATAAAAGGTAGGGAGGAGGGACTTGGAGGAGGGGCGTTGGAAATGTGATAGGTGGAAAGAGGTCAAGGTGAAGGTGATAGGTCGGAGTAGGGTGGAGGCGGAGAGGTCAAGAAGAAGACTTCAGGTCAGGAAGGCGGTGCCGGGCTGGAGGGATTCGGCTGAGACAAGGTGGGGGGAGGGGGGATGAAGAGTCCATGGGGGATCAGTCGGTTCCGTAGGCAGGTGCTGAGAAAGGAGATATGGCTGTGGTAACGAGTCTGCTTCAGAATGTGGCTGAAGAGCTTCTGTGCAGAGGAGATGACCTGGGGTGTGCAGTGAGAGAGAGACTCACTGAAATCTTTATAGAGAGAGGCAGAGAGCTTCTTCAAGGAAGGCATCCTTGTAAGAGGATTCGCAGTAGGTTGAAATCTTCGAGGAGAAAGTGAGGTCTGCAGACGCTGGAGATCAAAGCTGAAACTTTATTGCTGGAACAGCACAAAAGGTCAGGCAGCATCTAGGGAACAGAAGATTCGACGTTTCGGGCACATGCCCTTCTTCAGGAATGAGCAGAGAGTGTTCAGCAGGATAAGATAAAAGGTAGGGAGGAGAAAGCAGACTCGTTACCACAGCCATATCTCCTTTCTCAGCACCTGCCTACGGAACCGACTGATCCCCCATGGACTCTTCATCCCCCCTCCCCCCACCTTGTCTCAGCCGAATCCCTCCAGCCCGGCACCGCCTTCCTGACCTGCAGTCTTCTTCTTGACCTCTCCGCCTCCACCCTACTCCGACCTATCACCTTCACCTTGACCTCTTTCCACCTATCACATTTCCAACGCCCCTCCTCCAAGTCCCTCCTCCCTACCTTTTATCTTCTCCTGCTGAACACTCTCTGCTCATTCCTGAAGAAGGGCATGTGCCCGAAACGTCGAATCTTCTGTTCCCTAGATGCTGCCTGACCTGCTGTGCTGTTCCAGCAATAAAGTTTCAGCTTTGATCTCCAGCGTCTGCAGACCTCACTTTCTCCTCGTGCGGTAAATCTCTCTCGTGTCACGACTCCTGATGCACCCATTAAGTTCAGGAAGCTTCCGTTCATCTTTATTTGCGTCGACTCTTTGAACTGCCTTGATTTATGAACTGAATATGTTGCCCTTGTATCTTCCAAAAAAGTAAGAGGTGCACCTTCCACATATAAGATAGATTTAAACATTGAATTATATGCATCATCGTTGTACTGAAATTATAGTTCACGCTTCGCAAACTTAGTGCTCAGTATAGAGGTGGGACATGTTTCAGTGCCCATAAGGTTAGTAGTAGAGATGAGCATAAGCGAGTATTTGTTGCCAAGCATAAAGCAAAGAGGTTTACCTGTAGCTTTGGGGCTGCCCACCTCCACCTCAGCCTTCCTCCATTAGTCACCCTGCTGCCCAGCCTCCAGGGCCGATTGAGGCTGTCTGGGCGTGCACTGCCTCACTCACTGGTCCATTGCTCTGCAAACAAATTTATCTCTGCCAGCCCCTCTTTTCACGCACCACCTCCTTTCAACGGCTGGGCGACCATTTGCATCATAGTAAGCTGAGCTTTATGTGTTTGCTGTTCCATCTTTAATTTCCGTTTTTCCTTCTCTTGGGCCAGAAGGTTTTCAGCATGTAGCGCGTGGAATTCCATCAAATTCAGGTTTCCCGTGTCCCAGGGAATACATTGGCAAGACGTCTCATGTAATGGGTGCCTGACAGCTTTCACATATTCCCTTTAAAGAACAATTCGCTTCTTCTTAACACCACTTCAAGGTCAGTGGCCTGAAACATTCGAGTTCCTTTCCAGATATGGAGTTGTTTTTTTCTAATTCCTTCGCTGTTGATATGGTAGTTTGCTGGCCTTGTAAGTCTGCTATTAGTTCGGTTTAAATATACATAGATTCTCTTTCTGTCTGCATCATTTGCCCTCTGCAAAGCCAGGCCCTTACTTTTTTTGTTTCCCTGTGCTTTTATTGGTTTCAAAAGAAATGTTAATTTTCCATTGTAATGGACATCACATTATTTTCACAGGTCGGTGAAACATCGAGGGCCGAAGTGCCTGTACTGCACTGTAACGTTCTATGTTGTAAGATACATTTCCTGCTGATTTCCGCTGTCTCTCCTCACTGTGGAAACTTCTAGACACATCTTGCAGTGATTTTTCTGCACTTCATTCAATCCAGAAAACTGTCGTTCCTGCTGAGAATGTGATCTCTCTACAATGGAGAGAGGAAAACAGAGTCGATGACACTTACGTTCTGTCCAGAATCAACAAAAATTACCCCGGTCTTCCAGTGTCCTGTCACTTTAACATTGCATTGTGTACCCAATCCATCATACCAGTCTCTGGTCTGCTGTAGGTCTTCTTCAAGGCACAGCGCAAGCTGGAAGATCGGCAACTCATTTTCTACTGAAAGACCATGCAGATTTCAGAACCCAACATCGAGTTTCAATCATTTTGGATCCTGTCCGCCCTCTTCCACATTTTTCACCCACCCACACATCCCATCAGTTCCGAACACGAATCATTGGACTCGAAGCGTTCACTGTCCTTTCTCATCATAGAGGGACAAGAGCTGCTGATTTTGTTTAGACATTTTGGCATTTCTTCAAAGAACATTTCTTTTTCCGTTGTAATCGCAAGACTGCAGGAACCGTCTGACTGCAGGAGGAGAAGTTCACAGGAGATGAAAATAATGCCAAGGGCTGGACCATTCCCATTGTGAAGGTAGATGAGCTAAGCTGGGGCTGTGTAACTAAGCACAGAGAAGGCTGAGTGAGAAACTGATTAACATGCACATATTATGAAGAGGATAGATATGTATGACAAGGATGAGGCTTTTCGGGAAGGAATAATAACCAGTGACATGGATGAAAAGCAGGAGAAAAGCGGTTGAGAGGAGATTTAGGACGAACACTTTCACCCATGGAGTGTTGTTAATCTGGAATTTCTTAGCTGAACATGTGGTAATACTAAGTGTTATGTGGACATTTCAGCAATATGTAGCCGAACACTTGAAGATCCAGAGCACACGTGGATAAGGACCAGATTCTGGAAAGTGTGACGAGGTCAGACAGACGTGAGATGGGTGTCCTGAACGAAATCATTCTAAGGCAAACTTTTGTGCTGAAAACTGGGTGAGGCCGCGACTCTGTGGTGCAATGGAAAACGCGTTGAATTTCTACGCCTTTCTTAAGACTGCCATTCAAAAGTTGTGGATGCAAATCTCATCAGAGTCGAGTTTTAGTTTATGGTTTGAAAGGTGTTCAGACCAGACTCGGCTGCTCATCTGCAAAACCAATAACATTCATGCAAAAATCCAACTGTCTTGAAATGCAACATTTTCCTCTCAGCGATGAATAACTTCGATGTCTATTTATGGTAGAGATTGATAAATACGTGTTAGAGACTTAGCAACACGATGATATGGATACGCTGGAAAAAAGACATAAAAGTGCTGTGTGAGCTATGATGGTCCAGAATGGCGTGGCGGGGCAGGAGTGGTGTTAAGAATGGCCTACTTCTGTTCCTTTCTGCTTGGGTCTTTCCTGGCCCAGGTTTTTAAACAATCACAATGAGAACAATGTGAATCTAAACCAATTAATATGTTCTGTCTCACCTCCACTTCGCTGCCCTCCAAGCTGGAATAGATAGCTCCTGTTTCAGCTTTCGGTCAGACAGTGGAGGATTCTCACAAGTTCTCTATCAGGCTGAACATCCTTTCACATAGGTTTCAAAGTGGACACCTGGAGCAAGCGATTACATGGATGCTGGGGATTCAAGGACAGATTTCCCTTTTGCTGCGCTAGAATTCTGGTCAAGGTAATGAACGTGAATTTCTGATATTTTGAAACTTACTCTGGATTCTTGCGACTTTACTAATTAAACTAAAATTCAATTTGCCCTTGCATAACATGATTAATGTTTCACTATTTATAAAAAAAAAACATGCGACGTGTCTTTGGATGTAGTAATGCAGAGGATTGTTGACGTTGTGTACAGTGTGGGTCATTGTGCCGTATGAACATTCCAAAGGATGCTGGTGAAGTACCAGTGAATCGAATTCTCTGACGAATTGATACCGATAGAAGGAAAATCCCAGTACAGTGGCGACATGACTTTGCCTGTGATCAACGCAGGAAGCCACGGTAAACGAATTCAATTATGCCTATTTTCACCACATTTTACTATGTCATTTTCCTGAACCTGATGCTCCATAATCGATGATCCATCATCAGTATAACTTTCTCTGCGCTGTGTTTCATTTCAGATCTTCAGCAAAAAAGGAGTAATTGGTTTGAGGGGCCCAGTGGTAAGATCAGTAGCCATTGGTCATCAGTACACGGCAGCTCCAGTGGTGCAACTCGTCAGTTTGATGTAATTGCACGACAGACTGGAAGTGAGTCAGGTGCCAAAGTTGCACATTCGGTTCTCGCCAGGTGTTGGTTTTACTGATAGTGACCAGAGATGATTGCAACTTCAAGCTGAAGAACAGTTCAAACACCGAATATTACACCGCAATAAAGTTCATTTTGGCCCTAACGTTGCACCGACCTGTGATACCAATCTGACTAGTATTTTACCATCATAATCCGCAAGTTTATACATTGACCATTCATTGACCTGAAAGTTGTTGAGTCTACGAGTGTTGAAGGCAAGGCGTTCAGCACCCTTACTCCTCACTGTTAAAGGAACCTACCTCGGTATCTATCACCCTCAATTTACATCGATGTGCCCTTGTGTCAAAATTATTATTTGAAGAAAAATGCCTTCACTGTCCACCTTATGGCAACTTCTGATCATCTTCTATGTCTCTCTAAATTCACCCCTCAAACTTCTTGTCGCTATCAAAAACCGCCTCAAGTCCCTCAACCTTTCCTCGGAAGACCATCTCTCCATAGAAGGCAACATCCTAGAAAATGTCCTCTGCACCCTTTCCAATGCTTTCACATCCATCGTATAATTTGGCGACCAGAAATGCACGCAACTCTACTAGTGCGGCCACACCAGTTTATTTCTGGAGCTGCAAAGTGATCATTTCGATCTGAAACTGAACCACTCTCCCAGGAAAACCTAACACACCGTACTCCTTGCAAACAAACCTGTCAACGTGGGTGGTAACTTTCCGAGTTTTATATACAAGGGGAACGAGATCGCTCTGCACATCTACACTTCCAAGAATATTACAATTAGCCAAGAACTCTTTATTCTTGTGTTCCTCAGAAGTAAATTATCGCACACTTTTCCACATTAAAATCCATTTGCCACTTCTGAGGTCAGCTCTGCAGATTATCCATGCCCCTCTGTAACCGTCAGCAGATATTGGCACTATTGACAACATCGTCGATCTTAATGTCATCTGCAAATTTACGGATCCATCATTCCATGCCCTAATCCCGGTCATTTATAAAAATGACAAACCAACAGCGGACACAAAAAGGAACCTTGTCGTACACTATCAGTTACTGAACTCCAGGATTGTCATTTCCCATGAACTGCCACACTCTGTCTTCTTTCAGCGAGCCAATTTCTGATCCAAACCGCTAAACCATCCTCGATCCCATGACTCTGTATTTCATGCAACAGCCGACAGTGCCTTACTGAAAACCATATCCACCACATCAACCACTTTACTCTCATCCACCTGTTTGCTCACCTTCTCAAAGACCTCAATGAGGTTTGTGAGGCACAACCTGATATTCATAAAATCGTACTCACTATCCTGAATCAACTTCTTCCTTTTTCGATGATCATAATTCCTATCTCTCATAATCTGTTCCAAAACGTTAGCTGCATGAAAGCTAAGGATCACTGTTCTATAATTACTAGCATTGTCTCTACTCCCCTTCGTGAAGAAGGGGACAATATTTGCTAAACTCGGGTCTTCTAGCACTAATGACATAAACACTGACGAAATAAAGCTTATATTCAAAACGTTCTGCAATCTCCTCCCACGATTCGCAGTGAATCCTCGGATACATCCCATCAAGTCCAGGGGACAAACCTATTTTTAGACTTCCATGAATTGCTAACAATTCCTCTTTATGAATGTCAATTTCGTTTATTCTAATAGGTTGCATCTCAATATTCACTTCGGCAACATTGTCTTTTTCATTTTTGATATGATAAAAAAATACATTCAGCGTCTCTGATATCCTTGGACCCCGCTGACAACTTCGTAATTCTGTTCTTGACAGGCCATAATCATATGCCAGACATTCTTTTATTCTTGAACTATCAATTGAAAGCTTCAGGATTCTTCCTGCCAGACCAAGACTTCTCATGCCTTCTCTTCGCTCGAAGTAGCTCTCTCTTTTGGCCCTTCCTGGTTAGCTTTTAATTCACAAGCGTCCTACCTCAGCCTTCATATCTCATGTTTACATACGTCTCCTTCTCCTTCTTCTCAAGAGATTCAACTTTTTCAGTAAACCCAGCTCCTTGTGTCGACCTCATCTTCCCTGCATGACGCATACATACTTACCAAGGACATGCAGTAGCTTTTCCCTGAACAAGCTCCATATTTCAGGTGTGCACAACCCTTGAAGTTACTTTCCACACGCGGTGCATCTTAACTCTTGCCTAATCGCATCATAATGGCCTTTTTCCCCCCGATACTCATGCTCTGCAATAAATACCTATTCCTATCCATCACTAAATAAACATAACCGAATTGTGGTCACTATCAACAAAGTGCTCACTTACCTCCAAAGAGAACAGCTGGCTGAGTTCATTACCCATAAGCAAATCCAATGTGGCTTTGCGTCTTGTTGGCCAGTCTACATGCTGCGTCAGGAAACCCTCCTGCACACATTGGACAAAAACTGACCGATCTGTGGTGCTGAACCGATAACATTTACAATCAATATTTGGAAAGTTAAAGCTCCCCATAACAACTACCCTGTCACTTTTGTTCCTATCCAGAATCATCTTTGCAATCTTTTCCTCCAGAAATCTAGAGCATTTTTGTGGTGAGCTCTCCATTCCTGATTCTATTCTCAGTCCATTCTACTTCAGCAAATTCAGTCGCGTCCTCACCAATATCCTTTTTGCTACCATAATACTGTCCTTGACGAATAGTGCCACATCTTCCCCTCTGAAACGACTCTCCTATTCTGACTGAAAAATCGAAGCTGAGGTACCAGGAACAACCATTCTCTTCAGTCCTCCGTTCATGTTTCTGAAATGGCCACAACATCGAAGTCCCAGGTAACAACCCATGGCACCTACCTTATCCCAGATGTTTCTGGCGTTGAAGCAAACACACTTCAAGACACCTTCATCCTTGCCAGTACACTCTTGTAAACCTGAAACGCTATTTATGACAAAACCACTCACAACCACTTGCAAACTGGAGCTACAACTCAGCTTCCCACTCCGCGGCTAAATTCATTCAAACCCTCATGAAGAGCTTTGGCAAATTATCCCCTCAGGGTATTGGAACTCTTCTAGTTCAGATGAAGACCATCCTGTTTGTAAAGGTTCATCGACTCCAGTATGAGCCCCAACTATCCAGATATCGGAATCTCTCCCTCCTGCACCATCCTTGCAACAACATTTTTCAAATGCTCTCTCCCTACACTTCACCTCACTATGACGTAGAATGGGCAACAAATCAGAGAGAACAACTCTGTTTGTTCTAGATTTAAGATGTCACCCTCGATACCTGAAATTCTGCCATATGTCCACATCGCTTTTATTACCGATGTTGGTGCATATGTGGTCAATGACTTGGGGTTGCCCACCCTCTCTGTTAAGGATCCTGAAAACACGATGCGAGATATCACAAACCCTGGTAGCTGGGAGACAACACACCAATAGTCTGCCCTATATCCACTGAATCGCAATCTGTTCCAATCAATATGGAGTCCCCAATAACAAATGCTCTCCTCCTCCTCCCCCGCATCCTTAAAAAAAAAGTTGCAAACTCTGTGCCAAAGAACTATACCCTATGGCTTTCCCCTCGGAAGTCATCCCACCCAAAAATAACAAATATGGTATACATGTTACTGAGGGGCACGGCCACAGCAGATGCCTGCACTGTCTGCCTGTTAGCGTTTCGGCTTCCGACTGTATACCATCTATCTATTTCTTGTACCTGAAGTGTTACTGCCTCCCTATAACTTCGCTCAATTCCACTCAGACTCCAAATGATCTGACATCAAGCTACGGTTCCCGAACGCAGTTGCCGAGGAGCTGGAGTTGGGTGCACTTCCCGCAGATTTGGAAATCTGGGACATTATTGAAGACCCTTACCACACATGTTCTACAGGAAGAAATTTCAAATTTCCTAATATTGTCCACATACACACACACACACATACATATATATATATATATATATATATATATATATATATGTGCGTGTGTGTGTGTATATATATATATGCGAACATATATACATGTATATAAATATGTGTGCATACTTGCATGTATGCGTGTGCGCATATATATTTAAAAATTGCAAAGGAAAGTTGATTGAAACGGCATTTATTTTTAAAAAAATGATTTTGTGGAGTGTTCTGTCCTTGGAAAATACCTCAGTTACTTACAACCAGCAGAAATACTCCCTGAGTGAATATCCATCTCTCAATAGAGATACAGAGGTGACGTTTGAAGATGTTGACGTTTCTCTTATCGCTGATCCTGTGCTTTGTTCAATTCTGGAAAGGATGTTTAGTTCGTTTCATGTTACTTATTTTGTTGCAACCTCGCACAGGCCATTAAAACAATCCAAAATTATTAGATTTATCTCATTGGACAATGTTGTCGGCAAAACTGGAACCAAAATGATAAAGATGTTGAAGTTCTGCTTTAAAGATTATAGGATTCAAACAGGAACATTTTTCGAGTCTTGTCACTGGATATTTTGGGGGGAGATGTGTGAGAAGCAAATGGTCTCACTCCCTTCTCTGTGAGTGCAGCCAAATGTCCAAGGCAATAGATGAAAAAAATGGTGCATTCCATCGACAGGTCAGTTCCCACTCACTATAGTAAAATTTCGCTTTGATTGTCGCCATCGTATAAAGGGTTAGGTGAGTGAGGAGATCGGGATTCTGGTGGAAAGCTGAGACATTGCGATAATTAATCCCACACTGTTGGCATCACTTTATATCATAAACCAATTATGCAGTGGACTGAGCTTACCGACTTCACTTTAATGCTGAGCTAACAGAAACAGCTCAGTTCTTTTACAATTTATGGAAGTTCACGTAGAACAAGCTGCCAAACCTTTCTTCACAACCAGCACGTTCTACACTTAGTCGTACTCAGTTGGAGGTGATATGTGGTGTATTTCCAAGTAACGTTAACCAATTAGAAATTGTGCACGTAACGCTTACCCGACCAGGCCGACCAGACTCCCTGTCTTGGTGAAATTCACTCATTATGTTTCTGCACGAATTTTTACAAATACTTTAGAATCAGCTTCTGACACATTTTTCCTGAAAAATAATCATTTTCGATTTCAATTACTGTAGAATGAAATAAAAAGTGCTCCAGACTTTTCCTTATCATTCATCGCTGGTTTTGAAGTTCGAAAGTCTAGTTATAGATCCATCTGAATGAAAGATTTTCCCTCCTGTTTACTCTCAGCAAATTCACATCATCAGGGAAACTTCCATATGGACGCAACTCAGTTTTACCTGGTGTCACGCCACATGATCTATTCATCTGTTCCACCATCCCATGAAACCCCGCCTTGTCTTTCTAATGGCGTTATGCCGCTGTACTTCGTTGGCTTCCTTTCCATTCATTTTTGTTTCCCAGTAGACGCTGTCCATTCTTCCTGACGTCTTTTGATTCCAGTCATCGGCATCCATGTCTTTTATCATCTCTTTTATATTCCAGGGAAGTCCATCTTGAGAAAGAATGCTGTTCCAATGCAACAAATGAAAACCCGCTCGAATGGTGTATACTGTCATTACCAGTATAGGGAAGATGGGAGTTAGTTCAGTTACAGGTGAATCGGTTGGTTGTCACACAATGGATCAACCATTGACTGGGAAATGTTTGTTTTTCTTCACTTTTCTCCCCTCTCTGAACATGTGCTAAAACAACACAGAAAGGTGTCATAGAATGCCGACAGTTAAGAAACTGGCCATTTGATGCAAAAAATTCACACCGATCCTCCAGGGATTAACCGTCACAGAACAATTCCTTACCCTATTACTCTTCATTTGTTCCTGAATAAGGCACCTTACTGACAGTCGACCCATTTGGATTCATGCCATGTCTCAGGTCTGTGAGGCAGCAGTGCTAACCAGTGAGCCACCATGCGGCCCTGCAGCAATATTTCAAGGCACACGCGAACGCGTGTACAATGCGTTTCCTCTCAAAGATGCTCCGCTTTTATTGTTGTCCTTATCAGGAACAATAATCCTGCTTCCCTGACCAGGAATTGAAACCAAACCACAGCGGTGATAGTACTGAATTGTAACCACTAGCTGACATTTAGCTCGACAATTGCATCTTCTCTTAACAGCATAGTGTTTTCTTTCCAGCGATGAGACGTTTCTTCCAAAATACTATTCGTGACACCGAGTTTTTACAGCACAGAATAATGCATTATGTCAATGCCATTCCATCAAACATCCAGCCATTCTCATTTCCAGCTTTCAGTAGCCCGCAGCCTGACTTACGAAGTGTTCATCTCAAAGAGACGTTCCCTCCAAAGGTTTAATCTCAAATGAAGAAGCGAATGAGACTGAAGTCAGATACCATTAAATTTGATCATGAGCTGCGGGAGAACTGAACCGCATTTTCAACCAAAGAGGGAAATATACACACACATCTTTTGAGAATGACAAAGGCATTAGGAGAGGCCAACATTCAGAAAATGAGGAATTGAACTGTTTGCCTCTTCTTTCTTCACTTCGGGCTTGAAAACCCGATTCTGTTTACATAAGCAAAGGGGTAAACAGGCAGGTGACTGTCCTTCGAGGACTGGCACAGTCGTGAATAATTGGTACATGCTAATCGTTGAATTCTCCACCTATTGAGGTAGCCTGGCTAGCTGTGCTCTTCCAGCCTCCGACCTGTTTCATTTGGATTCCAGCAGATTCCTGCCTCTACATAAGGAATGGAAGCATTCAGCCGCTTCGCTGTCTGTTTTCCTCCCCCACTATTTCACCTTTACTTTACTGCTTCGACTGTATCACGTTGTTCTTCCGGCTAAACTAGAGCATTCTTGGCATCAGATGCTTGTCGTCCTTATGTTCCTCGAAGTAGAAACACAGATGGGGATTTCGAAAGTCAAGCAGATGAGGCCTGGTCCGTGAGGAAAATCACTTCACGATGTTCTCTCAGAAATAATTCCAAGCAACACGGAAAATGCTTCTGTGAATGTCTGTTGCAACATTTGTAAACTAATCGCGCCTCGAACACACGACCAATGGTTGATAAGACCAATGGCCTAGTCTCTGAGCTATGGAGCCACGGGCGAAAAAAAGCTTTTTTTCTGACTAACAGAAAATGATGAACTCTAGCACAGCAAATTCCGTCGTCCGAGGTTCGTGATGCAAGCCTCGTTTTTTGTTTTAAAATACGACTTGAAACCCATTTCATTGATCACTTGTTTGATATAACACTTTGCCAGCTTCCCAAAATCTCATAATGTGACTGGGATCAAAAATTGTTTAAACTCCCTCCAGAGGAACAGCTTTGAAGTTTCCATTATGTGAAAGGCACGATGTAGTATTGATAGCAATTAATTGCCCTTCATTTCAACAAGTTTACAGCTTTTCTTCTTCCGTTGTTGACTAATTCGTTTCCTATAGCATTGTGCAATTTACGTAGTGAAGATATTTCACAATTTATGAACTTGGTAGATGAACATTAGGCACCAAACGTGGAACAGTTCAAATCGAACATACTCCGGAGACATATGCAGGTATCTGAGAGTGCGTTTTAAAACAAAATCTTGGGTGTCGTGTTCACTGACTGGATTGGCATTTATTGAACAACATTAATTGCTCTTGAGTGGGCTGGAGGACATGACAGTGATAGACAGAGCGAAGACAGTCAAGAGATTTGCAGAAATGATAAAAACGTTGGAATTTCGCTGCCCGGTAATGGGTGAACAACCCTTGATGTTAATACTCCCACGTGCAGCAGATTTGTTGAAAGATCACAGGACTACATCTTTGGGTGAATAACGCACAATCCCTGCCCTTCCAGCATGTGGGAGCCCGTGTGGAAAGATAAAGCTGCGAAGGCCGCAGTGCACGTTTGGGAAAATGTGCAATGGTAAAAATATCATTCAGGTAAGGAGCAATGAAACACTGAACAGATCGCAAGTACACCTTTGAATAGAGGCAGAGGGAGTTAGGCCAGAGCAGAGGGGGAATTTGAGAGGACGGATGGAAGTGTGTTACCACCGTTTAATCCAAACGAATGGATGAGAGTTTGAACTGCAGTAGAGCGGAGACGTGGAAGAGTTAATGATGTTAATGAGGCGCAAGTAGGCTGACATGGTGACGATCGCGAAATGTGGTTGAAAGCACAAAAGGCGGTGAAGGATGTCACTATGGCAACCTCCGCAGACATCATGTCATTCTCCGACATTTCCACTACCCGAAAATGAACCGCACCAGCTAAGATGTGTTTCCCTCCCCACCCCATCCTCTTTGTATAAAGATCATTCCCTCTATGACACCCTTGTCAAGTGCACGCCCCTCACCAAACTACCCTCCACTCCCGCCCCATTCTCATTCCATCACGGGATTTGCAAAACCTCCACCCACACCTCCACTCTGTCGCAGGCCCCAAAGGAGCCTTCCACATCCATTAGAGTTTTACCTGCACTTCCACACATGTCAATGAATGTATCCGTTGCTCCTGATGCAGTCTACCTATACTGTGGAAACAGGAGACCTAATTACAGTTCGCTTCAGAAAACACCCCCGGACACCCGTAACAAACAACATCACTGACCCGTGGCCGAACACTTCAACTGTCCCTCCCAATCAGCCAAGTTTATGCAGGTCCTGGGCTTCCATCGCTCTCATGAACTGACCTATGTATCAATCTTCCTTCCCACCTATCCGCTCCGCACTGCTCTGCGACCAAACACCACTGCACACACCTCCATCCAACTATCACACTCTCAGCTACCTTGGCCCAGCCCCATCCACTCCAATTTGTCTCTCTACCCCCTCGGTTTACAAGCTTATTTCCTGATGATGGCTCTTGCCCGAAACGTCGATTCTCCTACTCCTTGAATGCTGCCTGCCCTGCTGTGCTTTTCCAGCAGCACAGTTTCGACTCAGGAGCGAGGCAGTGGATTTTGATTTCGGGACTGAAGACAGAGGCTTCAGCTTTGCCATGATGTAATTGTAAGAAATGTCTGCTCCAACAGAACTGCATGTCAGACAAGGCAGGACAGCGTTTGACCTGGAAGGAACAGGGGGGTGATCGTGATTATATCCAGCTGCAGATCTATTTGTTCTCTGTGGTGGATGCTGTGTGCATGAAAGATTCTGACGAAATTCTGGTCACATTCTAAGTGTCGAAAATCCCTCACCCTCAGACCATATCTTTGAAAGTATCCAGAGTCTTGTGAAAGTTGCTTTCCCACTCTCATTTTTAGATAACATCAATTTTGCAGGATATTAGAAGGGGAAGATTTACAAACCAATCTCTCGGCCATGATCTGATAAAATCACATATTTTATCACAGGTAGAACTTGATCAAATAGAGAACATGAAAGGAAAACAACCCTCTGGTTTTAGTGAGAGAGAAATCGTTCTCTTATTGTGTGTGTGGACAATGGTTCTACCCATCATTAGAGCTCACAAAACACAAATGCAGTCATACTAAGGAAAGTCTATGGAAATGTGCGTATTCATTTCCTTGTCTGAGCTGAATTTCCATGGAGGCAAAGATTCCAGGAAAAAGCGATTCACCTGCTCAGAGTGTGGAAAGGGATTCACTCTGTCTCTGACCTGCTGCAGCACCTGCTCGTTCAAAATGAGGAGAAACAATTTCAAAGTCTGGACTGCCGAAAATGCTTTAAAACGTCCAGCCCAACGCTCATTCTAATTAGAAACCTTTCATCTCGCCAGACTTTGGAAAATGTTATCAAACCTCTGTGTGCCTCATCTCTGAGAAATATGCTCACATGAATGAGAGACCTTTAAGAATTCTGGAGACGTGACGTCTGATCTACGTGCTCACCCGGGAGGAGAGACATCTTTGTGTCCAAATCGATGGGACCTGCTTTAAAAGTCCGAGTGACCGCATGGCTCATCACATTTCGCACAATATTAACGTTGTCTTTCTAAATGCCCTGATTGCAGGAAGTGCTGCACAAGTTCCTGGAGACGAACGTGTCATCAACGTGTTCACACTGTGGTAAGACATTATTCACTCTAAAAGTTCCGGGGGGCAGTTTATCATTGACGTCTTCACATTGAAGAGAGACCTATTAAATGTATAGTTCGTGGGATGTGCTTAACAGTCTCTGTAGAACTGATGTCCCTTCGACATTTTCACAATGTGCAAGACGTTTCAAGTGTATTTATTCTCGTAATAGGTTCAAGCGTTCATCTCAACTCTCAATACACCAGCCAGTTTACAGTGGGCAGAAAGCATTTACTTGCTCCATGTGAGAAACACAGTTAGCTCACTCATCGACCCCGCTGAGACAAAAGAGGGATCCCAGTCAGGGAAAGAATTCACTCACTCATCAACCCCGCTGAGACAGTGCAGAGATTACATATCTCAACAGCGATTTAACCTTGTTATTCATCATATTCAGAACTGAAAGCAAAGTTTTGATATTCTGGATAAAAATCAAATAAATCAGCTTTGTATTAAATTCCTTGTCAAAAATTCATTGGAAGGATGGGTTTACTGAGTACTTGAAGCATCAGCACAGGTTCCCAAAGGGAAATAATGTCTGACAAATATATTAGACATCTGTGAGGAGGTAATGAGCAAGTAAGACGAAGTCTACCCTGTAGAGGTGACCAGCTGGAATTTCCAAAAGGCTTTTGGCGAGGTGCAGTATGACAAACTGCTCAATAATGGGCAACTTCTATTTTAGACGGCGGTGTATTTGGAGTTTCCGCATCCTCTCCGAATCTGTCTGGATTTCCTCCGCAGACGAAAGATGCGTCGGTGACTTTCTTTAGCCATGGGGAAAGCAGAGTTACTGGAATTGGGTAGAAGTGTGAATTTGGGTGTGATGTCCTTTGCAGGATTAAAGGAATCTTCCTGGGCAGAATGGCCTCTTTCCACATTGTAGGTATTATTTTAGGATAAGGTTGATCGCAGGGATAAAGGCTTTGGTCATATGAATTTCTTTTTTTAAAAAAGGTCACAGTTTCCATATAAACATATGATTTCAATTGAATCTGTTGAACGATATAAGGAGGGGAGGGGCATTCTTAAAGAGGACATCATAAAGGTCGAGCGAGAATGTCAGATCGCCTTAGCACGTAAAGTTAAGGATATAATCTAAAGAGATTCCACAAGTACATTAAGAACTAGAGACGAAATAGGACCACTTCAAGATGAAAGAGCTTACTTTTGTTTTTACCCTCAGCAGATGGAGAGATAAATAATGTTCACTTCGTGGAGAACGAAATGGACCCTACAACTAAATATTGATGTTTATAAAGTCGTTTCCATTGTAAAGGGCAAGTGCTGGAGGACTTGAAAAATATGAAGATGGATATTTCTCTGGGATTTGATCTCATGTATCTCGGAACGTTTTGGCAAGTTAGGGAATGAAACTGTTGGGCCTTTCGTAGAAATAATTGTGTAAGCTATTACTATGAATGAGGCACCGAAAAAATGGGGAGTGGCTAATTTTGTGCTTTTGTTAAGAAAGGGTTACATGGAGAATCCTGGGAACGATAGACCTGTGTTTCTGACGGTGGTCTTAAGTAAGTTGTTGGATGCAATTATAAACGATAGGATTTAAATGCATTTGGAGATACAAGGAATAAATAGGAATAACCAGAATGTTTTTGCGCGAGGGAAGTTGTATCTCACAAACATGACTGAGTTTTCGAGGGCATAACTAATATGATTGATCCGGAGAAAGTGGTAGATATTGCTCACTTGAACTTTAATAAAACCTTTTTCAAGGTTCCACATGTTTGCCTGATTCAAAAAGTGAGATCACAGAGAGTTCAAGGTGAGATTTCCAATTCGATATAAAATTATATTAACAGCAGGAGGCTGGGAATAGCCGTGGAAAGTACACTGGAGGACGATTACCGATGGTGTCCCACAAGGATCGATGCTGAGCCCACATTCATTTTTTCATTTAAATAAATGATTTAGGTGAGAAGATAAAAAGCATGGTAAGTAATTTGCAAAGTTTGTCGGAAAGGGGGCAATAAAAAGGTGATGGAAGATTGTGAAGAGATTTTCTCGTCAGGATCAATTCCTCTCTCTGTCCTCGAGTTTTTAAAGCGTGGGGGAGTGGGGTTGGGGCGGGACAGTGAAGGGCCATCCGTCCGTCGTACAGAGCAGGTTATCAGACGTCCATCTATTCTCGTCCCAGTTTGCAGCATTTGCCCCATAACTTTGAGTGTTCTGAATTTCCAGGGAAAATGTCAATGAGATTCGCTCTGTGAGCTTAATGACACAACAATGGTACTGACGATTGACTGGGTTGCAACACCTTTGAGGAACGTATTCTCATGTTCACACACAGAGGCAGACACGCAGGCACATTCCCCGACAGTGACAGAGTCCTCATCATTATACGCACTCCATGCGCTTTACGTCCGCAAGTTTCTCTGGTGAAAGGCGGCTTTAAGTGGAATACAAGCCACTTCTCCAACAAATGTGAACCGTTGCTGTGAGCTGCGATATGAAGTGGATACTGAGCTGAAATAGTCCCACACGCTTCGCATGTGTAACTTTCAGTAACACAAATCCCACCAAATCAAGGCATCTTCCTCCTGGGATCTGACAGGATAGCGCCCAGCAAACATTCCTCACTAAAACTACTGACACACGGCAAACTCTAGACACTTTCACGTCTCGTTTCGTCTCGTTCTGTTTCTGTCCCTCTCACACCTCCAGATTCCTCTTCATGTGTAGTCCCGAGAACATTGAGCTGTTTGATACAAATACAGACACATCGAGAAAGTGATCTTTATTTCAAAAGCAGAATCAGGGAATGTAAGCTGAGAGGGCTTGCTCACGGCAGAGCAACAAGGCACCACGGTTTCATGTCCTGATTATCGTATAGACTGATTCCACCAATGGGCACCGTGCCAGTTATTACCAATTAAAATCTTCCAAGGAATACCGTGACTGACAGAAAGTAGCTTCGACCCCTTCCTCGCCGAGGGGCATTTTGCAAACAATGTCCTGTTCCTTCACAAACTGAATTTTTCTCAGCTGGCCATGGATGCGTCGAGCACAGAAAATGCCCTTTGGCCCACTAAGTCTGCACATTCCAATACAATCCCCTGAACTGTTCTTACCTCATTTGGCAGGACTTTGCTCAAAGGCTTAAACGAATTCAGCACTGTAAGTGTTCGACGATATGGGTCTTTCATGCTTTGGAGGTTTCTGACTTTTCAATCATGACAGGTGGTTGGTTGCAGTTTCCCAAGCTTCCTTATCTGGGTTATATGCACTTTACTTCATCCTGCGATTTGAATTTCAAACAAAAAAGCAGAGAACAAACACACTTCTAGTTCACTCTCGACTCTCAATCACAGTTAGCAAAATGCTAAACTGCATGGGGAACTCACAGTGGATTTAACGTCCATCGCCTCAATCACTTGGCCACACCTGCAGAAGTACGCTACTACACTAGTTTCAAGTTCTCCCTCCCTGTGGAGCTGAGGGACAGGCAATCATTGTTAGGTTTGTTTGAATTGAATCACCACAGCTTCGACAGGGTAAAATGACAGGATATGTTTGGTCCGTGTGGTCAATCTCAATATTTCAAATTATCATTCATTTCAAAGCAAAGACAGAGATTGCAGGAGAAACTAAGCATGTCTGGCAGCATCCGGGGAGAGAGAAACAGAGACAACGATTCAGAGTTTCTTCAGGAGTTTCTCAGAACTCTGTTTTTGTCACAGGGTCTTCCATTCCTGCCGAGGTCCTTGAGCAGTTTTTGTTTTTGTCAGAGATTCCCAGCATCCGCAACACTTTACTCGCCATTAAACAATAAAAAAATCACATTTGTCGTTCCTCACTGGATAGGTTTTCCGATTGGGAGCATATTCCCGAACCTACTAAAAACACGAAACTGCACAGCAAAGGAGTCGGATGGATAAGAACAGCGGCCGCTCCATGCGTGGGAACACCCTACCGGTTAACAGCCAAACGAGAGAATTAATTGCTCCACAGAAACTGGGGAGTTCCTTGTAGCAAGCCACTTGCAGGATCTCATAAAGAAGACTGTTAGCGAATTCAAGAATTCGCCTGCCCTTTTTGAATGACAATTGCACTCGATTGGTTTGACGTTTCCAAAATGAATCCTGGGGCATTCGTTGTGGAAAATGGGAACAGTCTGATCCAACGCCTTGCCGACACAGTCATGTCACCGGGAACCAGCTCTCCTAAAACCGGGAACTACTCCGTTCGTGCCTCATGACGAACATATTCCTGACCACGGTAAAACCTCGGAACTGTGCAGCTGAAGAAAAAAGGATGGTGTGATTGTCACTCCCTTCCTGGGTCGTGGGAGAACAGCACCTGTTAGTGAAGAGCCGAACACACTGACTAACATTGCCACAGAGAGTGATGAGCCAACGGCGTCAATGATCTCCGAATGCAAGCTTTAGCCTGCTCCTCCCCCATGGAAAATACTCCTTAATTTGCTTTACCTTTCGAAAATAAATCCTTGGAAATTCATTCTGAAGACATGGGAATACTCTGCTCCCACCCTCTAAAGACACAACCATGACACCAGGAACCAGTTCTCCTCCAACCGGGACCGTGTTTCTTCCAGCCTTTCAGTGTCTTGTCTGTGACCGTGTTTTCTCCTTGTCCCGGAGCTGAAATGAGATTTGACGTCCTGACGTGCAGGAACGAGAATCTTTTCAATGTCACAGATAAGTTCATGTCCGGAGAACATGAGACTCAAAGCACTGGCCTCCACAAGCACGGAAAGATTTCTAACCTGTCTCTGCTCAGTCGAACAGTTCATCGTCCATTCTCCTCTGGATCCGCTTTCCAAGGAATATATAAAGATTCAAAAAACTCGAGACGAGGATTTCTGCTTTGCTTCTTAACAGTTTCCTCAAATGCCAATTGGCATTTTTTTCCAAGAATCTCTTCACAACCCTTTGCTTTGCATTATGTCCAGAGATAAATAAATCTCACTTTGTGGAGAGATTCCAGACTCTGGGAATGTTTTGTTTGGAGCAAAGAAGTTTAATGGGAGATTTCTTGGGAATGTTTACAATGATGTGGGCGAAAGCGGTGTGGATGGGCGCGTTGATGGTCAGGAGGAACTGCTGTCCCTAACCAGGGAAATTGAAAACACTACTTGTATCAAATAAACTCAGTGAAACCTACATATACACCATATGTTTGTTATTATCTGTGAATAGAGGAACAGAGCTAACGTTTTGAGTCAGATCCGTTTCTCGTTCTGAACACAAGTTTCCTGCGTGTCAACAATTCAGCAGACCTGAGAAAATATCGAGTTGTTGAGACGGGTTTTCTGGAGTTGCAGGGATAACTCATCCAACAGGAAATCATTTAAAATCAACAGTGAGGGGAACATGTTCTGTATTGATGAGAGATAGAGTGGATGGGAAGGATCCAATTCCATGAGCAGAGAGATTAACAATACGGCAATGGTCGAGTAATAAAAATGTTCTTGTATTTTTACAACGCCTTTCAGCACTAATTCAGTCACAGGCACTGAAGTAACTTTGAAGCAGATGTATCATTGTCAAATCTAAAGTGCTAATCTGGGCAGTTTGTTCAACCAGAGGTCAAAAAAGAGCACTGAGAACTGGCCCTGGAGAGGCCAGTGAGATTATGCTTTACCTTAAGCGTTTGTTCCTCTCTGGTCTATATCCAGAATAGTGCAGGACCGGTGGTTCTAATCTCAGGAGAAGGTGTTACACACTAAGACACAGATGAGCTGAATGTTCTCACGTTCAGAGGGTAGCAAGTATGTAAAAGTATTTACAGCAGAAGTCTGGCAAGACTCAGTATATTTAAGCCTTCAATTATCTCTCTATTAATGGCATGGAGCAAGTGGCAGAGTGAAATGTACACAAATGTGCTGACAATTCACACTCGTGGGAGCACATATTATGTTGAGAACGTGGCATTTCGCATAGACATATAGATAGGTTGAATGAATGGGGAATAACTTGTCAGATGCAGTTTCATGTCGGCATTATGAGGTCGGAGAAGTCAAAACAAAGAACACTATTAAAACCGAGAGAAAGTAGAAGAAACGTGCGAGACAGAGGAATCTCATGCCTGACACAAACATGTTCAGTATCATATTCTTTCCCTAACAAAAAGGATGGCTTCCTTTCCGAATGCTCACAATGAAAGAGATGGTTTCCAAGGAAAGTAAAAAAACGCTGAAACAAATCGCCTAATCGAAAACAAAGGAAAGAATTGAGTCGTTCCAATGGACAACTTTGATGTTTATGGCTCTCTAAAATTTGTTTATAATGAAGCTGGAAGTGGGAATTGGGGGAGCTGGGGAGTGAAAGTCAGGTCACCTATGATTACTGTCATCCTTCGTGTGTTTTCCTCATTTTATTGTCTGTTTTATTTCGCATTGTGGTTACTGTGAACCACACCGCTTGTAAACCACACCGCTGGTGACTTGTTTCCCAGACAGTTCTTCAACACGACTCGTAAGAATTCAACATTCTTTTCTCCTGAATCTAGGTAATCTCTAAACACTGTGCAAATATCGCCAGAACCTCGACATTTTCCACGCCTGTCTGCCTTCTTGCAAGATCAATTGATTCATCACTGTGCTCCTGTTGCACAAATCAAGAACGAACCAAACCGCATCAATTGCATCGAGGCTGCGAACGCAGATAACTGCAGCCGCTCCCCAGAGTCCGGGCAACTGTGTGATCACAGAAGCACATATTGAACAGTCAGGAAACTCAAAATAATTACAATACCAGAGGCCGTGCCAGGAACGGCACCTGAGAATCAACAGAAACACTCTTTTGAGCTACGGACCTGGTTATATTTCTCAATCAGCAATCGAAGTTTACATTGGTTATATTATCTGATCCCTCACTCAAGGAACCAACAACTGCTGCAAATGGAGGAGAAAATGAGGACATTAGATACTGGACATCAGAGTCGAGAGTGCGGTTCTGGAAAACACAGCAGGTCAGACAGCATCTGAGGAGCAGGAGAATCGATGTTTTGGGCATGTGCCTGATGACTTGCTCATGCCAGAAACGTCCATTCGCCTGCTTCTTGGATGCTGCCTAACCTGCTGTACTTTTCCAGCAACACCGTCTCCATTGCTGCAGACTGTCATGCAATCCAAGCTTCCAGTCGCAGAATCAGCAACTCTCAGTGTAATGAGTCAACCTATTGAGGACACCTGACAGTGGTGTTTAGTTTCAAGTCGATCTTCATGAATGCGTGTCGTGAATTGTCTGTCCTGTATAATGTTCCCTGCTCTCACTACGTGCAACATTGTTTGACCATATATTATTGTACATGATGGGTATTGGGTCCATTGTTCTGGTGAGTTGTTGTCTAAATGTGGCTTTCGGTTTATGTTCTCTCATAAATCCGAGTAGTCAAAGGCTATCCGTTCAGAGACATTTTTGCTTGATGTGTTGGGTCTTGGCATGCCCTCCTAACGTTGTTTGTCTGCAACGAATTTGCGAGAATATCTATTGTTGCAAAGCATTTCTGGAGGATACAGTAAACACCACAATCAGTTGTACAGAGTGGCAAAGCACAGACATGACGAGGTCAACAAATTCGACCAGAAGAACACAACAATAATTGGACAATAGTGGGCAGCCAGAGATTTTCTAGAATGACGAGACTCATCCAATGAATCCATCAAAGAACAAGTTGACCTGGACGTAACATACTGGTACCTGCAATGAACGACAAGAAGCAGCAACAGAAAGCAGTGGGAAGGACATCACACAAATTCGAAACGCTACAGGACAGCAGAGCTTCATAAAAGTCTCATCAGCCTTGAGGATGTCACCGAGAAAGGGCAGGAAACTGCTGCAAACCAACTTCCCAACACTACCGAACATCCACACACCATCTGCAAACATCACTGGATCTACAAATCTTTACACAAACCTTGAAACCCTGAAACAGTCAGGGCCGCCCCAGCGGGAAAATGAACCCTTGCATCCCACATGACAGCTGAGGATACGAAACGCCATACTCCAGTGGACATCAGAGCGAACTGCTCTTGCAAGCTACTTGTGCGTGCTCTTGTCAAAATAACTGCTTGGTTATCCTCATCCAATTTTTCATCGTTTGACGTTGTGTGCTTTTAGCATTACAAATTTACATCTGAATATCTCTGAATTTTCTGAGAATTTCTGCCGTTCCAACACTTCGAGACAGTGAGTTCCAGATTCCAACCACTCGTTGTCTGATAACGTTTTTTATGTGCAGCTACCCAAACCTTTTTACTCTTTTCTTAAATCTATGGCTTCTTGGTGATTGATCCCTCCAACAAATGTTTCGTTAAGAGTACATAATCCATACTGCTCATCATTTCGTACATCTCAACACTGTCTCATCTCAATTTCCCCGCTTTCAGAAAAACAACGCCAGTCTGTCTAAACTCTTTAATAGTTGAAATTCTTCAATCCAGATAATATATTGGCAAATCACTTCTGCATCGTTTCCACAGTTGTCATATCACTGCTATTATGTGAATTGCAAAATTATACACAATACTCTAGCGAGAGACAAATGATGACTTGAAATAAATGTCGGGAGACCAGAGACATTGGTCTTTTCCAATAAAGTCATTCCCTCGATACTGTTCTGTGCCATTTTCATGAACCCAATGCTCCAATGATCTCTGATCTATGCAAATAAAACACTATACGTGAGGATTCATAACCCAAACACATTGTCTGATAGCATTAAGTGGCTTAATGGTCCTGATGGTGATATTGGGTGACGTTCACCTAACAAGAGTGACAGCTACAGCACAGACTTAACGGTGTAAATGTGAAAGTGAATGTTAATTTTCCCAATGCCCCAGTGACATGGGAGGAGGGATGGAAAGGGGGAATAGTGATTCTATAAGGGAGAAAAATCTCCGAGATTGGGTGCTGAGAGTGGCGGCTTGAAGCATTAAAACCAACACCTGAGTGAGTATTTTCATCTTAAAATTGATTGTGTCCTTTCTGCGTTTGTTTTGCACAGGTGATGTGGAGTAACATGAAACAAATGCTCATTACAGATACTCGAATTTGAATGGAGGTTGCTTGACCACAACGCAGAGGACGAACCACTATTCGATTACATGAAAAAACACAATACAAAAAGCATTTAATACAATGGCAGATATAGTCGAGGAACCGCAACACATGCAGAACAGGAAAGCCCACTGAGACTGGATTGAATCGTCACCTTCGATGTCACCAATGGCTGTGGAGATTCCATCATTGAGAATGTTGAAGACTGAATTCGATAGTATTCAACAAAAGATGAAATATACAGGCGAGAGTTCACAAATATTGTTGAAATATCTGTTTCAATAAACATGAAGTTTCACATCGTAACTTTACCATTGCCGTGAGACAAGGAAGAAACTATTATTGAACACTCACATCACACCGATTCCCAGGTCTGGCCTCAGTGAAACTGTGTACGCAGTGGCGAAGATCCGATTGGAAATTGAGAATGGGATGAACGAGTGGATATCTACTTTGCCTGCCAGTGACAAACTCCATGAGCATGCAGTCCTACTGTGAAGGTAGAGAGGCGCGTAAAATACCGAGGCTGAGAGCTCCAAACTCGCTCGGTGAAACTTCTGTTGACATGGCGCAGAGGGCATTGGGTCGTGGGAAAAGATCCTGAGCTATTTTAATCTGAATTGAAATGATTAGATTAGATTTGCTGCAGGATGAAAACAGGCCCTTCGGACCAACATGCACACTACAACCCTCCGAAGATCAACCCATCCCAACCCTATGTTTACCCCTGCCTAAGGCACCTAACATGGTGGAAAATTTAGCATGGCCAATTCATGTGGTGTGCATATCTCTTAGATGGGGGGGGGGGGGGGGGGGGGGGGGTTCCGGAGTACACGGACGAAACACATACAGACACAGGGAGAACGTGTAAACTCCACATAGACCGTCGCCTGAAGCTGGAATCAGACCTGGGACCCGTTTGCTATGAGGCAGCCGTGTGAATCAATGAGCCACCGTGCCACACATTTGCTCACTGAATTGGCGCCCGCAGCCCTCTACAGCAAATATCTCCAAAGAATCACCACTCTCTGACTGAAGATAGTCCTGCACGTCTCATTTCCAAATTGTTATCGCTTCACTTTGTCTCTGTGGCCTCGGGTTCTAGTGTGTCATAGTGGTTGAAACATCTTTGCCACATTGGCTCTGCACAGGCCTCTCAGCACTCTGTAAATTTCAAATAAATTGAGTCATTGACTCAGACATCATTGAAACAGACTGCTGTTCCAAACAGTGCATGCTACCATATACCAAAACTAACCTAGTACCAACTACGTGTACAGGGCTCATATCTCTCTTAACATGTCCTATTCATGCACTTATCTAAGTGTCTTTTAAATGTTATAACTTTATCCACATTCCTACTTCCTCTAGAACTTTGCACAGGAAACATACCGTGTAAAGTAAAACAAAGTGAACCTCATGTCTTTTTTTCACTTTTGTCCTCACAACTTCAAAATACTCCCACGAGTCCTGAAATACCCCAAAGAAGGAAAGCACCGTTGCAGTTGAGCTAATCTGCACGCCTCAGGATTTTAAAAAACATTTATATGGTAAACGTCAGCCTCCTATGCTCCTTTGAAAGAAGTCCCAGCCGATCCAGCCTCCCCTTACAGCTCAATCCCTTCATTCCAAGCAACATACTGGTAAATCCCTTCTTAACTCTGTCCAGCTTAATATTCTTCTTTGTCTGACTTGGAAACCATAACATAGACACAATACTACAGAAGATGCCTCGCCAACATCCTATACAACCTCAGGATAACGCCCCAACTTCAACACTAAAAACTGAGCAACGCATGAAAGCGTTCTAACAGCATTTCAACGAAGCTGACGATATGTGACACGACTTCCAAAGTCCATTCCGTGACCTATTCACGTGTCTATTGCGCAGGATATTCAAAGCAGTACTTGTAATTGTAGAAGTGCTACATCCCTTGCCCGTACACTACAGAATTGACCGTAGTGTTAGGTAAGGGGTAAATGTAGGGGTATGGTGGGTTTCGCTTCGGCGGGTCGGTGTGGACTTGTTGGGCCGAAGTGCCTGTTTCCACACTGTAATGTAATCTAATCTAATCTAATAATCTAATCTAATCCCTTTATAACTCAAACTGCAGTACGTTACAATTGTTCAAGGTAATTTCTCTTTACCATTCATTTAATCATATACCCGAATGTTCAATGCCTCTTTTAATCTTCTATAACCTCAGATAACCTTCTTCTCTGTCGACTGTACCACCATGAAGAGTTGTAGCGCCCCTCAGCACAGAAACAGGCCGTTTGGTGCAAACTTGTACATACTGATCATAATGCCGGTCCACATTAAACGCATTTCTCTGCACTTGGACCATATCATTCTAATCCTTTGCTATCCATGTATTTGTCCAAAAGCTTTTTTAAATATTCTTCGTGTACACACAAAGACTTATGCTGTCATCTCATGAAATGCATGTCGCTCATGTTAGTGTCAACCACAAACTGATGATCCCTGCCTTCCATATTGTCATCTAAAACATTTACACCAGTCACAAACAAAGGAGCCATCACTGATCCCTGTGGAACACTGCCGGTCACAAACCTCCAGTCTGATAAACCACACACCAAAACCTCACCCTTTCTCTTGTTGTTAATTGAATTTTGTATCCAATTTGCAAACTCACTGTGAACCACATCTGATCTAACTTTACTCGTTCGTCTTCCATGTCGAATCTAGTTAAACGCTTTCCTAAAGCCTAAGTAAGCAAAGATATTTGTTCTTGCCTCATCAATCCTCTTGCCTACTTGATCAAAACCTCACAAATTTGTGAGACCCAGTTTCCACCTCATTAAACCATGCTGATGATCCCCTATATTTCCTGGACTCTGAAAATGTTATCTTCCAAAACCACCTCAAAAAACTTGCGAACTATCAATTTCAACCTCACAGGCCTGGAGATTCCAGTCTTTTCCCTGTATCCATTCTTCAACAAGGTTCGTCAATGTCCAGTCATTTTACGGGCGGCACGGTGGCACAGTGGTTAGCACTGCTGCCTCACAGCGCCTGAGACCTGGTTTCAATTCCCGCCTCAGGCGACTGACTGTGTGGAGTTTGTACGTTCTCCCCGTGTCTGCGTGGGTGCTCCGGTTTCCTCCCACAGTCCAAAAATGTGCTGGTTAGGTGAATTGGCCACGGTAAATTGCCCGTAGTGTTAGGTAAGGGGTAAATGTAGGGGTATGGGTGGGTTGCGCTTCGGCGGTTCGGTGTGGACTTGTTGGGCCGAAGGGCCTGTTTCCACACTGTAATGTAATGTAATGTAATCTAATCTAATCTAAATCACTCCCATATTTAGAGATGACACAATTATTTCAGCAAGGAGTCTTGCAATTTCCGCGCTTACCTCCCATAATGCTTTGGGATTCAGTACAAACACAGGGAAAACCTCGATGCACAGAAAAATAGTTACCCCGTGCTGTAATCTGTGAAAATTCGATCGTCAAAACGTTTCCCAAAGGTCACGATTTACAGGGAAAATTATCAACCTTTTTCTTTATGTCTAACAGAGAATGAAAACTAACAACTATTTACAACTAGTTTCTCTTAAACCCATCTTTTACCTTCCACTCCGCAATAATATTCCGATTCTAAAAGATTCCCGATAATGATTTAAAAAGTAATCATGGTTCAAAACCACTCAGATTTTTCAAGTCTCATTTTGTGGATTTTTCCAGGAAGATTCTCTCCAGGCTTTCCTCGATGTCCTGCCTGCAAACACGTTTCCAGGAAGGTACATTTGTAGGATCTCTTGAGCTGGACGTCTCTGACGCAGTCCTAGCTGTTGAAAATGTCCGGATTTATACCCCAAAACATCGGATTATTTCATTGGCTTTAATATTATCAAAACGTGAAGTTCACACCTGATTTTGATTTCGGATCTTGATTCATAATTTAAGTTGATGGCAATCCAGCTCTGCTGGCTGTTTCGAACAAATGTCACATTGTTCCCTTGGTCAGAACAGGTTGTTCTGTGTCCTTGCAAGCTTTTCAACTCTTCTTTTCACACCACGTTTATGACAATACACCAGTCCAGGTTTCGGAGTTTTATACGCCTTTTACATTTTCTGAGATGTCCAGCAATTATTTTCCTGTAATATGAAATGTTTATCAGTATGTATTTCCATGATTTCTGTAGCCTCCTTAAGTCTAACATATCCTTGGCGAACAGACTTCCCACACTGAGCTGTTCCACCTTGCTTGAATCCCTCTAAACACTTTCTCTTTGTCTAAACGTCCAAATGTCTTATAAAATAATATAACAGTACCTCTACGTACCAGTTGCTCTAGCAGTTGATTCCATGTGCAAGCCATCCTCTGTGTGAAAAGGATGTCTTTTCATTCGGTGTAAATCTTACGAGGTCTGGAGTCCCGAATCCAAGGGAAAACGAACTTTGCTGTTCGGCTTATCGAGAGCACTCTTGATTTTATGAATCTCTATAAAGTCATCTTCGACCTCAGATGCTGCAGTACGACAAGGCAATGCCTACACAGTCTCTCCTCGTTATATTAAAAATCCAGTCCTGAGAACATGTCGACTTTTTGTTGCATGAGGCCACACAGAGTCGAATGCAATCCAGCCGCTAGAAACATCACCGAATCTCAAATTATTAATGCATGGTCGAATAGTTTCGGAAAAGGTATCGTCCTCTTCATATATGGAGAGTGAACATTTGGTCTCGCTGTCTCCACAATAAAAAAATGATGTGAAAAATTAGTTTAATGCCTCGTCCATCATGCCTCCTTTATCTTTCAGGTAATATTTCTCGCGTTGTTCTCTTGCCAGATATGTACTTCTAGACCCTCTTTGGATTATCTTCAGCCCTGGCAGATTAAATTATATAATATCCTCTCTTTCCTTCCTGTTCTGCATTTTATTGAAGTCCCTACAAGAAATTCACTTGAACCCAGTTGTCTGTCAGATATACGATACTCTTTCGTTTTGATTAGTTCCTCAACACCTTTATTCAACCATGGTCACGTCTTGTGAGTGTCCAGCCTGACAACTTCAGCTCAGGTTGACAGCATATCTGTTATTGGGAACATGTTAGTCTGTTATTAAAGTTGGAATAACAGAGCATTCGAAATGCATTACAGAATAAAATGGATTCCGCACGGCTTTTTGAAGATGAAATCAGACCTAACATGTTTACAAAGTATTGTCAGATCGTTACAAGCACAATACATAAAGGGGAATGCAGTAAATGGAATATATCTGGATTTCTAAAATTATTCAGAACGGTGTTTTTTACGATAGCACTTCACAAGCATAGAAGCATGAACCCACACAGTTGGGGGTATGTATTAGTCGAGGATTGGGGAATGAATTGAGAGGTGAGTTAATGAGAGCATTTTCATGACGGTAAATTGTAACTTGCAGATGCCCGGAGACAACAATATTGGTGCCAGAGCTGTTGATAACATGTACTAATCATCTGTAAAACGTAAGGTTATGTACTGTTGCTCAGTTTGGAGATGACACAAAATAGATATGGATGCAAGTAATGAGGGTGGCACAGCAACATTCTGGACGGACAGAATCAGGATAAACAAGTGGACAAAAACGTAGCAGCATATAACATGCAAAAAAAGAGGTTTATGCGTTTTGGCAGATATAAATATTAAGTGGGGAAATACACAGCACAAAGCATCAGCATACAGAGCACTTCACTTCCTTGTACATGAAATATGAAAAGCTAGCATCCAGTTTCAGCAGGTAATCGGGAAGTCAAATAATTTTGTTTCACTTTATTGAAACGGAATGGGGACATATGTTTTTTTTTTAATACACATGGCATTAGTCAGATCAGAGCTGGATTAATGTGAACAAATTTAGTCCCCCTATTTTAGGAATAGCAGTTCAGGGAAATTTAACACAAATCATCCTGGATATGGGAGAATATTCTCGGGAGATGAAACTGAGAATATTGCCCCTGTACTCATTGGAGTGTAGAATAATGTAACAAGACTTTACTGGGATACATTAGATTATGAAGGAAATGATTGGAATATTTTGGGAGAGAATGATTCGCCTTTTCTGAGAATCGAAGACCCAGATAACATAATCTCAGAGTAAGTAGTAACCTATTTAAGAAAGATGTGGAGTAATTTCTTTCTCTTCGAGCCGACTGAATATGTGAAAGTATTTAGTGCAGTCCGCTCGAGAAATTGGCAGCTCAGTGTATCCAAGATTACACTGAGATTAGGGAGGGTGGTAAAAAAGGAGGGGGTGTGTGCTTGCTAATTAGAAATGGTATAATGGCTGCAGAAAGGCATTTCGAGGGGGATCTGCCTTTGGAGGTAGCATGGGCTGAAGTCAGAAATAGGAAAGGAGCAGTCACCTTGTTGGCTGTTTACTATAGGCCCGCCAATAGCAGCAGAGATGTGGAAAAACAGATTGGGAAACAGATTTTGGAAAGGAGCAGAAGCCACTGGGTAGTAGTCATGGGCGATTTCAACTTCCCAAATATTGATTGGAAGCTCTTTAGATCAAGTAGATTGGACAGGGCGGTGTTTGTGCAGTGCGTCCAGGAAGCTTTTCTAACTCAGTATGTAGATTGTCCGACCAGAGGGGAGGCCATATTGGATTTGGTATTCGGTAACGAACCAGGACAAGTGATGGGCATGTTAGTGGGTGAGCATTTTGGTGATCGGTGACCACAATTCTGTGACTTTCACATTGGTTATGGAGATAGAGAGGTGCATGCAACAGGGTAGGTTTTACAATTGGGGGAAGGGTAAATACGATGCTGCAAGACAGGATCTGAGGAGCATAAGTTGGGAGCATAGGATGTCAGGGAAGGATGTCGTTGAAAGGTGGAACTTTTTCAAGGTACAGATACGACGTGTCCTTGATATGTATGTACCTTTCAGGCAGGAAAGATATGGTCGTGTGAGGGAACCTTGGTTGACTAGGGAGGTTGAATATCTAGTAAAGAGGAAGAAGGAGGCTTACATAAGGCTGAGGAAACAAGGTTCAGACAGAGCGTTGGAGGGATACAGGATCGCCAGCAAGGAGCTGAACAAAGGGATTAGGAGAGGTAAGAGAGGACATGAAAAATCTTTGGCGGGTAGGATCAAGGATAACCCCAAGGACTTTTATGTGTTTGTGAGAAACATGAGAATGACGAGAACGAGGGGAGGTCCGATCAAGGACAGTAGTGGGAGACTGTGTATTGAGTCGGAAGAGAGAGGAGAGGTCTTGAATAAATACTTTTGTTCAGTATTTACAAGTGAGAGGGACCGTATTGTTGAAGAGGAGAGTGTGAAACGGACTGGTAAGCTAGAGGAGATACTTGTTAGGAAGGAAGATGTATTGGGCCTTTTGAAAACCTTGAGGACAGACAAATCCCGCGGGCCTGACGAGATATATTCTAGGATTATGTGGGAAGCAAGAGAGGAAATTGCGGAGCCGTTGGCAATTATCTTTTCTTTTTCACTGTCAACGGGGTTGATACCAGGGGACTGGAGAGTGGCGAATGTTGTGTCTCTGTTCAAAAAAGGGAATAGGGATAACCCCGGGAATTACAGGCCAGTTAGTCTTACTTCGACAGTAAGCAAAGTAATGCAAAGGGTACTGAGGGATAGGATTTATGAGTATCTGGAAAGACACTGCTTGATTAGGGACAGCCAGCACGGATTTGTGAGGGGTAGATCTTGTCTTACAAGTCTTATTGAATTCATTGAGGAGGTGACTAAGCATGTGGATGAGTGTACAGCAGTGGATGCAGTGCACATGGATTTTAGTAAGGCATTTGATAAAGTTCCCCATTGTAGGCTTATGCAGAAAGTCAGGAGGCATGGGATAGTGGGAAATTTGGCCAGTTGGATAGAGAACTGGCAAACCGCTCAAAGTCAGAGAGTGGTGGTAGATGGTAAATATTCTGCCTGGAGCCCAGTTACAAGTGGAGTTCCGCAGGGATCAGTTCTGAGTCCTCTGCTGTTTGTAATTTTTATTAATGACTTGGAAGAGGGTGTCGAAGTGTGGGTCAGTAAGTTTTGCCGACGATACGAAGATTGGTGGAGTTGTGGATAGTGAGGAGGGCTGTTGTCGGCTGCAAAGGGACTTAGATATGATGCAGAGCTGGGCTGAGGAGTGGCAGATGGAGTCCAACCCTGTCAAGTGTAAGGTTGCCCATTTTGAAAGGACAAATAAGAATGCGGAATGCAGGGTTTACGGTAGGGTTCTTAGTAAGGTGGAGGAGCAGAGGGATCTTGGGGTCTATGTTCATAGCTCTTTGAATGTTGCCACTCAGGTGGATAGAGCTTGTAAGAAGGCCTATGGTGTATTAGCGTTCATTAGCAAAGGGATTGACTTCAAGATTCGTGAGGTGATGTTGCAGCTGTACAGGACCTTGGTAAGGCCACATTTGGAGTAATGTGTGCAGTTCTGGTCGCCTCACGTTCGGAAAGATGTGGAAGCTTTGGAGAGAGTGTAGAGGAGATTTACAAGGATGTTGCCTGGAATGGAGAATATGTCGTACGAGGATAGATCGAGAGTGCTAGGCCTTTTCTCATTAGAAAGGCGAAGGATGAGGGGTTACTTGATAGAGGTTTATAAGATGATCAGGGAAATAGATAGAGTAGACAGTCAGAGACATTTTTCCCCGGGTACAACAGAGTGTTACAAGGGGACATAAATTTAAGGTGAAGGGTGGAAGGTGTAGGGGGGTTGTCAGGGGTAGGTTCTTTACCCAGAGAGTGGTGGGGGCATGGAATGCGCTGCCTGTGGGAGTGGCAGAGTCAGAATCATTGGTGACCTTTAAGCAGCAATTGGATAGGTACATGGTTAGGTGCTTAAGCTAGGACAAATATTTGGCACAACATCGTGGGCCGAAGGGCCTGTTCAGTGCTGTATTGTTCTATGTTCTATGTTCTAAGACTGTGAGAAACAGGTTTTAATCAGCAAGGTATTCAAAGGCTAGGTGCTATTGCAGGAACGTGAATCTGAGGATTATCAGATCATTTGTAATCTCACTGGATGGTGACAGCAGACTGCACAGGTTGAATTGACGACTTCTGCTCTTGCATCTTATTATCTTTCCTTTCTGGACTATCAATTGCTTCTGTTTTTCCTTTATCAATGAATTTACCGGGCATTAGAAGAAGAAGATTTACAGTGCGAAGGCTTAAAACCAAATATCACTTCAGTATTTGATGGTGTTGTTCAGTTGATTGTTGCCTGAATTATGATTCGCTTTTGAACATGAAAGGGAAAAGCATCATTCACAGTGTGGAGAAGCTGTACACGTGTTGTACGTGTGGGCAGGGCTTCACCAGATAATCTGCCTTGTCAGAATATAAATACAGTCAGACGAGGGAGAGGTCATTCGTCTGTTTCGAGTGTGGGACAGAATTCACTTGATCCACTACGCTGCTGTAACAACAGCAAGTCCACATAGCGGAAATGTCTTTTAAATGCCCTGAACGTGGGAAGCGGCTTAAAATCTCTGACAATCTGGTGACCCATCAATATGTTGACACTAATGAGAAACGTCATTTACTCCCAAAATGGGCCTGGATTAAAGTGGTTAATTGGACTCTGTGCACCCGTCATCTCACTGTGGGGAGAGGCTGTTCATCTGCACCAGTGTGGGAGGAGATTTGATGTGAAATCCAACCTACTGAAACAATAGCAAATTCACAAGTGAACAAAGTGCCTGGTTTTTACTGTGCTTCATCGTGTGTCAAAGTCTCAACCAAAAGTTTTGGTTTGAATTCCAACTTACTGTGGAGCTGTTCCAAAGAGTTTAACTGTTTAAGACCATAAGACCATGAGACATAGGAGTGGAAGTAAGGCCATTCGGCCCATCGAGTCCACTCCGCCATTCAATCATGGCTGATGCGTATTTCAGCTCCACTTACCAGCGTTCTCCCCGTAGCCCTTAATTCCTCGAGACAACAAGAATCTATCAATCTCGGCCTTGAAGACATTTAGCGTCCCGGCTTCCACTGCACTCCGTGGCAATGAATTCCACAGGCCCACCACTCTCTGGCTGAAGAAATGTCTCCGCATTTCTGTTCTGAAATGACCCCCTCTAATTCTAAGGCTGTGTCCACGGGTCCTAGTCTCCTCGTTTAACTGAAACAATTTCCTAGCATCTACCTTTTCCAAGCCATGTATTATTTTGTACGTCTCTATTAAGTCTCCCCTTAATCTTCTAAACTCCAACGAATACAATCCCAGTATCCTCAGCCGTTCCTCATATGTTAGACCTGTCATTCCAGGGATCATCCGTGTGAATCTCCGCTGGACACGTTCCAGTGCCAGTATGTCCTTCCTGAGGTGTGGGGACCAAAACTGGACACAGTACTCCAAATGGGGCCTAAGCTTTATAAAGTCTTAGTAGTACATCTCTGCTTTTATATTCCAACCCTCTTGAGATAAGAGACAACATTGCATTCGCTTTCTTAATCACGGACTCAACCTGCATGTTTACCTTCAGAGAATCCTCGACTAGCACTCCCAGATCCCTTTGTGCTTTGGCTTTATTAATTTTCTCACCATTTAGAAAGTAGTCTATGCTTTTATTCTTTTTGCCAAAGTGCAAGACCTCGCACTTGCTCACGTTAAATTCCATCAGCCATTTCCTGGACCACTCTCCCAACCTGTCGAGATCCTTTTGTAGCCTCCCCACTTCCTCAGTACTACCTGCCTGTCCACCTAACTTCGTATCATCGGCAAACTTCGCTAGAATGCCCCCGGTTCCCTCATCCAAATCATTAATATATAATGTGAACAGCTGTGGCCCCAGCACCGAACCCTGCGGGACACCGCTCGTCACCGGCTGCCATTCTGAAAAAGAACCTTTTATCCCAACTCTCTGCCTTCTGTTAGACAGCCAATCCTCAATCCATCCCAGCAGCTCACCTCGAACACCATGGGCCATCACCTTGCTCAGCAGCCTCCCGTGTGGCACATTATCAAAGGCCTTTTGAAAGTCTAGATAGACCACATCCACTGGGTTTCCCTGGTCTAACCTACTTGTTACCTCTTCAAAAAATTCCAACAGGTTTGTCAGGCATGACCTCCCTTTACTGAATCCATGTTGACTTGTTCTAATCAGACTCTGCTCTTCCAAGAATTTAGAAACCTCATCCTTAATGATGGATTCTAGAATTTTACCAACAACCGAGGTTAAGCTGATTGGCCTATAATTTTCCATCTTTTGCCTTGATCCTTTCTTGAACAAGGGGGTTACAACAGCCATCTTCCAATCATCCGGGACCTTTCCTGACTCCAGTGACTCTTGAAAGATCTCAACCAATGCCTCTGTTATTTCCTCAGCCACCTCTCTCAGAACTCTAGGGTGTATCCCATCGGGGCCAGGAGATTTATCAATTTTAAGACTTTTTAACTTTTATAGCACTCTCTCTTTCGTAATGGCAACCATACTCAACTCAGCCCCGTGACACCCTTTAATTTTTGGGATATTACTCATGTCTTCCACTGTGAAGACTGACGCAAAGTACTTGTTAAGTTCTCCTGCTATATCCTTATCTCCCATCACTAGGCTTCCTGCATCAGTTTGAAGTGGCCCAATGTCTACTTTTGCCTGTCGTTTGTTTCTTATGTACTGAAAGAAACATTTACTATTATTTATAATATTACTGGCTAGCCTACCTTCATATTTGATCCTCTCCTTTCTTATTACACTCTTTGTTATCCTCTGTTTGCTTTTGTATCCTTTCCAATCTTCTGATTTCCCACTGTTCTTAGCCACTTTATAGGATCTCTCTTTTTCTTTAATACATTTCCTGACTTCCTTTGTCAGCCAAGGTTGTCTAATCCCTCCCCAGTTAATCTTTCTTTTCTTGGGAATGAACCTCTGTACAGTGTCCTCAATTATACCTACAAACCCCTGCCATTTTTGCTCTACTGTCTTCCCGGTTAGCCTCTGCTTCCAGTCTATTTTAGTCAGTTCCTCTCTCATGCCCTCATAATTACCTTTATTCAACTTGAACACCATTACATCCGATTTTGCCTTCTCCCTTTCAAACTTCAGACTGAACTCTATCATATTATGGTCGCTACTTCCTAAGGGTTCCCTTACTTTAAGATCTTTTATAGAGTCTGGTTCATTGCAAAGCACTAGGTCCAGAATAGCCTGCTCTCTTGTGGGCTCCATGACAAGCTGTTCCAAGAAGCCATCCTGTAAGCATTCCATGAATTCCCTTTCTTTAGATCCACTAACAACATTATTTACCCAGTCCACCTGCATATTGAAGACTCCCATGATCAATGTAACCTTGCCTTTCTGACATGCCTTCTCTATTTCCAGGTGCATGTTGCGTCCCTGGTCCTGACCACTGTTAGGAGGTCTATACACAACTCCAATTATGTTTTTTTTGCCTTTGTGGTTCCTCAATTCCACCCACACAGACTCCACATCATCTGACGCTATGTCATTCAATACCATAGATTTAATTTTGTTCTTAACTAACAAGGCAACCCCACCCCCTCTGCCCACCTCTCTGTCTTTTCGATAAGTTGAAAAACCATGGAGGTGTAACTGCCAGTCTTGCCCCCCCTGTAACCAAGTCTCTGTGATGCCTACTACATCATAATCATTCACTATTATCTGTGCCATTAGTTCATCGGCTTTGTTATGTATGCTACGAGCATTCAGGTAAAGTGCCTTAATGCTAACTTCCTTATCATTCGAGATGTTGGAAGTCATATGTCCGAAATTATCCTTGCTTTTTACTGCATTCTCGGTCTGCCTCAATTTTAAATCCGCCTGGAAATATGCTATCCTGCTGCTTATCTTGCCATTTACCTCCATACTCCCTGTCGCTTTCACTTTCCCTTCCCCCCAACTCAGAAGTTTAAAGTCCGACTGACCACCCTATTTATCCTCTTCGCTAGAACATTGGTACCTGATCGGTTCAGGTGGAGACCATCCCAACGGTACAGATCCCCCCTGTTCCAAAACTGATGCCAATGCCCCATGAAGTGGAATCCCTCTTTCCCACACCAATCCCTTAGCCACGTGTTTACTTGCCTAATTTTCTTGTCCCTATGCCAATTGGCACGTGGCTCGGGCAGTAATCCGGAGATTATGACCCTTGAGGACCTGTGCTTCAATTTCCTGCCTAGTGCTTCGTAATGTCCAAACAGGTCCTTCACCCTAATCTTGTCTATGTTGTTGGTACCAACGTGGACCACAACAACTGGATCCTCCTGCTCCCGCTCCAATATCCTTTCAAGCCGGTCGGAGATGTCTCGCACCCTGGCACCGGGCAGGCAAAACACCATGCGAGACTCCCGATCCGGCTTGCAAAGGATACTATCTGTCCCCCTAATTATAGAATCCCCTATAACCACTACTTGTCTATTAGCTCCCCCCTCTTGAATTGCCTTCTGGACCATGGTGCCTTGGTCAGTTGGCTCAACCTGTCCAGAGCCGTTTTCCTCATCCGAATAGGGAGCAAGAATCTCGTACCTGTTGGACAAGGTCAAGGGCTGAGGCTCCTCCACTCCTGAACTCCGGTTCCCCCTACCTGCCTCACTTACAGTCACACTCTTTTGTGCCTGATCACTAGCTGAATGTGAATTACTTAACCTCCCAGGTGTGACTGCCTCCTGAAACAAAGCATCCAGGTAACTCTCCCCCTCCCGGATGTGCTGCAGTGTTTGAAGCTCAGATTCCAGATCATCAACTCTGATCCGGTGTTCTTCCAGCAACCAACACTTGCTGCAGATGTGGTCACTGCCGTTCACAATGGGATCAGCCAGCTCCCACATCATACAGCAACAACACATCACCTGCCCAGCCATCTCTGCTTAGTTAGTTAATTAGTTACTTTGTACAAGTATGAATTAGAATACCTTCTGATACCTCTCTGCTGTAGTTTTTTTTACCCTAAATAATTAATCGAATGAAACCCATTGTGACTTCCTTCCGATGAAGTTAATAAATTCCTGCAGAAACGAAATGTGCTCCATGTTCTTCCTGATCTACACCAGCTAATACATGCACAACAAATTCTTCAAACTTCAAAGAAGTGCCTGATTTTCTCCACATTGTCCGGACAGGAATGCGTGTGTGACTGAGAAGTCTCAAATGATGCTAACTAATATACAGTCAGGTGTGGCATGTTGGCGCAATGATCACCACTGCTTTCTCACAGGCCAGGGCCTTTGCTTCAATTGCAGCTTTGGGAGATAGTGTGCGTGTGACGTTTGCACAATCTCTCCATATCCGTTTGGGGATCATTCCCCGGCGCAAAGACGTGCAGGTTACGTGGATTTATCATTGCTAAATTCTTCAGGGACGACTGCGTACGGTAGTTAGCCTTGGGAAATGCAGTGTTACAGGAAGAGGGCGAGGGATTATTCCAGGTAGAATAGCATTTAGAACGTAGGTGTGGAATTGTTCGGTAGATTGGCCAGTTTCCATCCTCCAGGGATCCCATGATTCTGTGAGACAAATATCCCACTCTGATTTTATGATTGAATAACAATAACTGAAACATGTCAGAGTGGTTGGGATTAAGACAATGACCTGTGAAATCCGCACAGTGATGTGGTGGGCTTGGGGTGATTGACATTCAAAATTTGTAAGCATTTGTGCTGAACGATTACACCCAGTGGAGAGTGTTATATTGTTGAAAGCACACATGTTCACTTTCAAATTGTGTATTTTCTGAATATTGAAGGATCAAGCAGTGCACGCATTGCTCCCCGACTGAAAGGGCTGGGGGGCAGGCTGTTCCAAAACAGATAGATGTAACTTTTGTTGGTGAAAACCTGAATTTTGCTAGCTGTTTCAACAGCAACTCAAATTTAACTAATTACATTAAGTTACATCCAGGATCCCAGAAGCTAATGAAATTTCAATTTTCGTTTTGCTTTAGCATCTGGAATCTAATCAAATCATACAAATTGAATGCATCATTGGTGTGTATGTAAAACCAGCATTTGAAAACTAGAGTGAGAGCTATTACTGGAGAGCTAAAACTTTCCTCTCTAAGAAATTAGAACTCACTCTGTATCAAAAAGTACCTTTTTTCAGCAAAACATACATTTTAAAAATGAAACAAGTTGAAACAATTGAGATGAACAGATATAAGTGGAAGACACGGGAGCACATGCAAACTGGGTGGACTTGAGATTACGTTGATATGATGTTAAACAACTGTGTAATTGAAACAGCATGTTAATACGATTCTGTTCAGTTAAAGGAAAGAATGTTTAGTTTGTTCATTGTATTGTTTAGTCGTCGCAATAGAGTCAAATAAAATGTTGTTTTTCTTTATGTAATGGAAATTAGAAATTCTTTGTCACTCACTAATGTTTAAATAGATTCGGAGGTGAGGAGATGTTTTCCGAGTTTTTGCTTTTAATTAACAAGGTGTCCGACGTCCTCGTTGCAACAAGGGTTTTCTTTGATTCCTATTGACTGCAGTTTTGCAAAAGCTCTTCAATGTCTTAGTGAGCCTTAATGTCACGGGCAGACAATCTCACCTTGCCTTTTGATTGCAGTATTTTATCCATGTTGGTTCAATACTGCAATGAGGACAAATGCTAAGTGCCTCTGATGGAACACACAGCATCAGAGAGCTGCTTATTGTTGACTGAGTACAGCCACAAAGCACAGTTATTATTCGCTTCCATCATGTTGCTGATGGTTAAGCGTTGATTGACTGGAGTCAGGGTTGGATTTGTCCTGCTTTTATGGACTCTACACAACTGGACATTTTTTTAAAAACCTGTATTCAGCATGAATGTCGTGGTTACACTTCGCTGCTCTGAACGCGGGAGTAGGGCATTGAGTATGATGATCATCAATCATTGTATCAAAAGGGAAACACAGGCTTGAAGGCCCAAATAGCCGCCCGCTATTCCGATATATCAATGCTGTGGATCTTCGGGGGACGGAGAATTTATATAGAATCTTCCAGAGTCCACATCATTTCATACTTCTGCCTGGAAATAATTGACAATGTTTCAGACTTACCTTGTATACGCATTGTGTTGACGCCACCGTCTGCCCTATGCCAGAGACAGTCTTTGAGATGAGTAGTTCAGTTCCAGTCTGGCTTGTTATGAATGAGGACAGTGTGAACTTTCTCCAAAGCCTGTCTGCCTGAACACCTGTGACCGCATACATGTGCACTCAATTCTCTCAACTGGGAGGAAGATCAGATACGAATCCAATCCATCTCATTTGAGTGTTTCTTTGATCTGGATGGATTGCATTTGATTCATGAAACGTTTGACCATTCTAATTCTGCGATTGAGTCACTTATTGGTGTCAGGACGTGATTATAAGTGTTCAAATTTAAAGTGCCCCCGGTCAGTCAACATTAAGCCACATCTACAAACGTGCCTCTCATTCACTCCTTTTTGCACTTTGAACCAGCAACTGAGGCATTAGTGAGCAGAACAGTATTCCAGCTCACTTCGAATAGGATGACACTGCCAATGGAATGAAAAGCCAAATTTCAGCTCAAAACACAATTTTTCAATGGAACATTATGCAATGAGGGTGTCAAACTTCCGACCTGAGACTAAAACTCTCTTATTCTCCTGACACTGGCAAGAGGACAACACAGACAAGGTACAATTACATCTCTTGTCAAGGCCAGGTTACCTTTTAAAAACCATACACTGAATTTAATTCAGAGGCATCAGAGGCCACGGCATAAATGCTTCCTCATCAAAAGGTCAGTGGAATCTTTGAGATATATGATAAGGAGACAGTAAAGATTGAGTAACTTTCAGCCCTTCGATGCCGCTCCAACATTTAAAGAAATCATGGCTGATCGGAGGCCAACATCCATTCCCTGCCTTTGGCCCATATCCCTCAAAACTTCAGCTGGAGAAGATAAAATCTCAGCTTTAATGTGAACAAATCGTGCTGAATCCGCTGCCACTTGTATAAGGGAGTTCCAAACATCTGACGAATTCTGTGGGTGAAAGTGCTTCTGAATATGCACCGTGAATGGCTTGACCCTAAATTTAGATTATGGACCGTATCAACTCAGAAATATCTTTGTGAACAGCCGAAGATGCTGTCTAAATGCAAAAGATAGTCTGAGGTTTTAACAAGGTGGAGGATTCCAAAAACTTGGTGTCAGCGATTTCCAGCTTTAGACTGCATTTCGTGTAATAGCAGTTGTCCTTGATTAGGGTTCCACTTCCAAAGTATAGGCTGGGACCTTCATTGTCGAAAGGTGGGGCAGTCTTATCCCAGCAATTACATACCCATCTATGTCACCAGGAATCAGCCCTGTGTGCGGATACATGCAAAATAATTCTGCAGTTTGTCTGCCGTTGTCTTCTTATTAATTAGAGTGTCATTTGTGTCTCTCTTTAGAAACACGGACAGACCAAACCGAATGCAATCTATCCGTATGTAACGACACCGTGGTAAACCTTTCTGCGAACTAAACCAAACACACAGAAAATCTCACCTCGTCTCATAATCTGTTCGTGTATCTGTGACAAAGAGTGACCCAAATTCCACAATTTAACAATAGTATATCAATTTTATTCTGTAACTCTAAAACTGAACATTACCAACAAATATTGAAAACTCTAAGTCTCCTTCGATGGGTTTTAATAAATCGGTGCATAATTTAAACTGACTGGTTAAATTGGAACTGATGTGAAATAGTCGGTCTGGATTGTTATTAGACAGAGGAAAAACTGGTGGTGATCGACACTGAGGGATATCACACCACAGACGTTTTGTGAAGGAGAGTCGTAACAGGAAACCTGACGGATTTAAACCCACACTGGTAGCGTCCTAAGGAAAACTGGCAAACGGTTCTGAGAATGTGTTTCGTTTTCAGAAACATCTTTAAGGAGGATACCTTAGAGTGTTTTTTCGAACAATCAAAAACATTTCCTGTTAACGATTAAAGGAGCTGTTTTTGCTCTATTGATATATTCAAGATATGGAATAACTATTTAGATGAGCATTTAAAACGCGATAGAACACACAAGGTCAATAATTGGAAACTGGGTTCAGAAGTGCGATGTTAGATGACTGTCATTGATATAATGGATCGAGGGGACAGTCCGATTGCTGCTAAAACTTAGTGATTCCCCATCATTTTGCAACTGAACACAAAACCAAACGTGTTAAGAAGTAAAGGTGCAAGCATTGCATGCACCTTCGCTTCTGCTATGATTCTTGGGAATCAGCACACACTGCTATTTCTTGGGTTTGATGCCAAGACAGGAATCCGGATTTAGCATTCTTCTAAACGCTGTGAACATGAACATGAATTCCTGACATTAAGAACAGCAAAGCGAGCAGCACTTCAAGACTCAGTGAGCGTTTTACTTCAGTGAGTAAACTAACTGGGAGAAAGCGGTGTTATTGATTGTCTTGGCCTTCTCAGACTCAGTACTGCAAGAAAAAATACTCCTTATGTAAACATACACGTTCGTTGAAGATTTACCTTCTTGCATGCAGAAAGTTTCGTTCTTGGACAGCCAAGGAACAGAGCGCCTCATATCAGAATGCTATTCACACATTTAAGACAGGCATGAGAAAGAATTTCAGAGCAAATTACTGCAGATGCTGAAATCGGTACCGAAAACAATTTTTAAAAATCTGGAAATCTCAGCGGATCAAGAAGCCACGCAGAGATAGGAAGTCAATGTTTCCAGTTTCAGAGCTGATGGGAAGGGAGGAGGTGGCAGTATTTATGCAAAAGTTGGGAGAGAGGGTGGCCTGCTGTATGAGAAAGGATATTACCCTTTCGGGTTATGCAATTGGCAACTGAGAATAACAGAACGATGGTGTGATTGTGAACCCAATCCAACTCCTTCCCTTTCTTTTAGGTTTAGCTGTTACAGTCTCTCTCACCATGACTTCGCCCTTCCCCTACTCCAATAGGACTGTCTGTTCTTTCTAATCTGGCAAGTATACACGCTATTGCTCTGTCATTCTCGCGTGCCAGCCGAATTATGTACATCATGTGCTGTCGGGTCTGGCTCATTAAGTATATAGGAGGCTAAAAGAGACACGGCTTTAATCAAAAAAGTTATGAAGAGTTTTGAAGACGGCCAGTTGTGCAGTTCAGAATTATCCAATCAGACATGAGCTCATTGAATAGCGGAACAGACTCTGGTTGAACGGTCTCTTTCTGCTTCTAAAATTAATTCTGTTTGTATGAATCTGCAAAGATGATCTGGGTAAAGTGTGCCAAGTTAAAAATGTGTGGATCCACTCGGGGCACTGAACCGACGTGAGAAGGCAACACACAAAGAAGAGTCAATTGGGTGATTGATCAGGAGTTGTCAGTATACCAGAGTAAACAGGATAACTGGCCTTCAGGGTTCACATTGATTTAGGCTCCAGTTAGCACACGGTCACTTCTCACAAACCACCATTGGCCTTCCACATTCCTGTTCTCTCCTCTGTTCTTCTTTTGAGCCAAATACACAACAGGCAAAACCTGCGGATTTGCGTCTGTAACATGGAGTGAAGTGATTCTGAATGTTTCACAGCATCATGCTACTTCTAAAGATCAGTAAGTATTTACCATTGATTACTATAAATGGTAACAATTAACAGACCATGACATTGAATGTCATGAATCCTGATGACCTACTAAGATGGAAGATATCTATTTATATCACCCGGGACACAGTGTGATTTAGCATTACATCCTCCCATCTTTTCGGACATGATCCCTTCTTCAGTTTGTGTTTTGTTACACTGACTTGCTTTATGTTATACAGATTGACAATTCATATATGAGCTGGCAGTTTCTCATGTACGAGACCTTCTCTCTCACATGGTAATATACTGGCTCTGTAGCTCAGTGGTTAGAACACTGGTCTTCTAAGTATAAATGCGCTTGAAATAATACATTCCTGTCTGTCTTTCTATAGAATTTGAGGAAGACCATTGGGAATGACATTAAGCAGTCGGCTTTAGCAATGTTCCAATGAATCAGAAAGAGCCAGGTCAGTCAGCATAAACTGCAGAGTGACAGGGAATTAATAGGGGAGGTAAACGGACAGGGGAGTGACCAGTTGCTTCCTTTTGCCACGGTAAACAGACTCTCCTTTAAAAATCTGACATGGGACAATATAAGCCAAATGGGTGTTGTCCTAATTTCAGGTGGTTGGTCTCTCATCGTGCATTGGTTACACTCCGTGGAATGAGTTTTCATGTTTTGCTCTGTGGGTGAAAATGCGCTTCAACTCCTCAAGGGAGGGTTAACACAACTTACCCATGACAAACTTCACCCTATTATTTGTGTCGTTTAGATTAAAGTATTCGGGGGGGAAATGTAACTAAGATGAAGAATTGGAAAGTCAGAGCATAAAAGGCTACAGGCCAGGGTTGGACAACTGGGATGACGTTGTCATTATGAAACGATGCGACGATGACTGTAGTCATCTGTACTGACGCATTGGTTGTGACTGAGCGGTTACAGCGCCATGGTCCGAGTTCCATTCCCCGTCAAAATCCTGGGTGATTTTTGATCCTGACTTGCAGTAAATCTCCAGAAATCATTTATCAACAAGCAGGTGTTTGAATCTGGAAAGCACTGACAGGGTCCGCAGAGGCAGAAACCGACATAACCCTGCAAAGTACTCAGATTTGAACTTGTGATGTAAAGGCATAAAAGGACAAGTGATGGAAAATGGGATGACGATCGTGAAACGGTTGTTTTTGACAAGACCACGTGGAGGAGCTTGAGGGCTGTCGACCCACAAGTACATCCCTGCTCGACAGGTAACTTTGATAGTCTATTGGCTCAGATTTGGCGCGTTCACGACCGCTACGCAGCTTCAATTCCTCGCAAGTGAATCATCTTCCACTGCTGTGGTGAACCTGGGATTGATGCTGATTTTTCAGGGACATTTATGGAAAAGCTTCTTGCTCTTGCCTATCAGGAATGAAATCCTCATCTCAGTTTCCGAGTAACTCTGCATAGGTTTTTGAAAGCCTACATGCCTTGCAGTCGAGCCAGGTAGGATTCGAATCTCCAAACTCCTGATTCGGAGTTAGGTGTGTTATCCAGTTGCTTTGTGCATGCAGACAGGGGTGGCGAGGATGGAGAAGGCGAGGGGAGAGAAGGCGATGGAGATAGAAGGCGAGCGTGGAGAAGGCGAGGGGAGGGAAGGCGAGGGTGGAGAAGGCGAGGGTGGAGAAGGCGAGGGGAGAGAAGGAGAAGGTGGAGAAGGCGAGTTGGAGAAGGCGAAGGGGTGAGAAGGCGGTGGTGGCGAAGGAGAGGGTGGACAGGCGGGGAGAAGTCGGGGAGTGTAGGCGATGGTGGAGAAGGTTTGGAGGGAATGCGAGAGAGAGAAGGCGGGGGGTGAAGACAGTGGGAGAAGGTGGCAGAGAAGGCGGGGTTTGAAGGTGGGGAGTGAAGGTGAGGGGAGAGAGGGAGGTGGTTAAGGCGAGGGTGGAGACCGCCGGGGACAGAAGGCGGGGGGGTAAAGCAGGGGTGAAGCCGAGGGTGGAGAAGGCTGGGGGAGAAAAGGGAGGAAGTGAAGGCGGGGAGAGAAGGTGAGGGGAGAGACGTTTAGGGAAGAAAGCGAGGGGAGAGAAGGCGAGGGTTGTGTGAAGGCGAGGGGATGAAGGCGAGGCGGGTGAGTGAGAGGGTATTTGAAGGTGAGGGAGTGAAGGCGAGAGGTGTGAAGGCGAGTGGAAAAGGCAAGGGAGCATGAAAGCGATGGGGTTGATGGCGAGAGGGTGGAGGCGAGGGGCGGTGAAGGTGAGCGGGGTGAAGGTGAGGAGGTGAAGGCGTGAGCGTGAGGGTCGGGGGAGTGAAGGCAAGGGGGGTTAAAGAGGGCATGAAGGCGAGGGGAGTGATGGCGAGGGGAGCGAAGGCCGGGGTGAGAATGCGAGGTAGAAGATGGGGGGAGAAGGCGAGGGATGAGAAAGCAGGGTGAAAATGCGAGTGTAGAGAAGGCGGGGTTGATAATGCGGGGCTGAAGGTAGGGGATCAAGGCGAGGGTGGAGAAGGCGGGGAGAGAAGGCGGGAGTAAAGGCGGGGAGAGAAGACGAGGTGGGAGAAGGTTCGGAGGAGATGGCCAGGGTGGAGAAGGCCAGGGTGGAGAAGGCGAGGTGGAATAAAATGGCGGGAGAATGCGGGGAGAGAAGATGAGGGTGGTGAAGCCGAGGGTGGAGATGACGGGAGAGAAGGCAAGAGGGAGAAGGCCGGGGAGAAGGCGAGGGTGGAGAAGGCGAGGGTGGAGAAGGCGAGGGGAGAGAAGGCGGGGGAGAAGGCGAGGGAGAGAAGGCAGGCAGAGAAGTCGGGGCGTGAAGGCGGAGGTGAGAATGTGGAGGAGAAGGCGGTGGGGTTGAAGACAGGGAGTGAAGTCGATGGGAGAGAAGGAGCGGTTTAAGGCGAGGGTGGAGAATGCGGGAGAGAGAAGGCGGCGGTGAAAGCGGAGATTGAAGCCGAGGGGGAGAAGACGGGGAGAGAAGTTGGAAGAGAAGGTGGAGGAGAGAGAAGGCGAGGGGGATGACGACGGGGAGAGAGAAGGCGAGGCGTGAAGGCGACTGAGGGTGAAGGCGAGGGTGTGTGTGTAGGTGAGAGGATGGTGAGGGCGAGGGGAGTGAAGGCGAGGAAAGATTAAGATGGGGAGAGAAGGCAGAGGAGAGTAGGTGGGACGGAGAAAGCGAGAGGAGAGAAGTCGAGGGCAAAGAAGGTTAGGGGAGAAGGCGAGGGGAGAGAAGGAAAGGGCGGAGAAGGCGAGGGGATGAAGGCGAGGGGTTGAAGGCAAGGTGGGTAAATGCGAGGTTATTTGAAGGCGAGGGGGGTGAAGGCGAGAGGTGTGCAGGCGAGAGGGAAAGGCAAGGGAGCGTGAAGGCGATGGAGTTGAAGACAAGGGGGATTAAGGCGAGGCTGGGTGAAGGCAAGGTGGTGAAGGTGAGGGGGTGAATTCGAGGGATGTGACGGCGTGGGGTGTTGAGGGCGAGTGGGTTTAGGTGAGGGCTGGTGAAGGTCAGGGGGATTGAAGGCGAGGGACGGTGAAGGCGAGCGGGGTGAAGGTGAGGAGGTGAAGGCGAGGGCGTGAGGGTCAGGGGGTGTGAAGGCAAGGATGGTTAAAGAGGGCGTGAAGGCGGGGGTGTGATGGCGAGGGGAGCGAAGGCGAGGGTGAAGAAGGCGGGGGTGATAATGTGGGGGTGAATGTGGGGGAACAAGGCGAGGGTGCGGAAGGCGGGGAGAGAAGGCAGGAGCAACGGCGGGGAGAGAAGACGAGGTGGAAGAATGTGGGGGGAGAAGGCCAGGGTGGAGAAGACGAGGGTGGAAAAGGCGAGAGGGAAGAAATTGGCAGGAGAATGCGGGGAGAGACGATGAGGGTGGTGAAGCCGAGGTTGAAGATAGCAGGGGAGAAGGCGGGGAGAGAAGACGAGGGTGGAGAATGCGGGGGAGAAGGCGGGAGAGAAAGCAAGAGGGAGATGGCTGGGGAGAAGGCGAGGGTGGAGAAGGCGAGGGGAGAGAAGGCGAGGGCAGAGAAGGTCAGTGGAGAAGGCGAGGGGAGAGAAGGCAAGGGGGAGAAGGCGAGGGGTTGAAGGCGAGGCAGGTGAATGCGACGAGATTTGAAGGCGAGATGGAGAAGGCGGGGAGAGAAGGCGAGGGTGAGATTGCAGAGGTGAAGGTGGGGGAGAAGGCGAGGGTGGAGAAGGCGGGGGAGAAGATGAGGGTGGTGAAGGCGAGGGGGATGAAGGCGGGGAGAGAGAAGGCGATAGGTGTAAAGGCAGAGGACGGTGAAGGCAAGGGGGTCTGTTTAGGTGACAGGGCGGTGAGAGTGAGGGGGTGAAGGCAAGGGTGGTGAAGGCGGGGAGGGTGAAGACGAGGGGAGAGAAGGCAGGGGAGAGAAGGCGGGCGAGAAAAGGTGAGGGGAGAGATGGCGAGGGTGTGTGAAGGCAAGGAGTTAAACGTGAGGGGTGGTGAAGGTGAGGGGGAGCCAAGGCGAGGGAGAATGAAGGCGAGCGGGGTGAAGGTGAGGGGGTGAGGGTGTGGAGGTGTGAGGTGAAGGTGTGTTGAAGGCGAGGGGGTGAGGGTGAGGGGAGTGATGGCGAGGTGAATGAAGGCGAGAATGGAGAAGGCAGGGTGAGAATGCGGGGATGAAGGTGGGGGGAGATGGCAGGGCCAGAAGGCGGGGAGAGAAGGTGAGTGGGGTAAAGGCAATAGAGCGAGAAGGCGAGGTGGATTAAGGCGAGGGTGGAGAAGGCAGGGGAGAGAAGGCGCGGAGAGAAGGTGAGGGTGGAGAATGTGGGGGAGAAGGCGGGGTGAGAAGACGGGGAGAAGACGGGGAGGGAAGGCGAGTGGGGTGAAGGTGAGGGGGTGAGGGTGTGGGGGTGTGAGGTGAAGGTGGGTTGAAGGCGAGGGGGTGAGGGTGAGGGGAGTGATGGCGTGGTGAATGAAGGCGAGAATGGAGAAGGCATGGTGAGAATGCGGGGATGAAGGTGGGGGGAGATGGCAGGGGCATGAAGGCAGGGAGGGAGAAGGCAATGGGTGAAGGAGGGGGAGGGTGAAGGCGAGGATGTGTGTGAAGCTGAGAGGATGGTGAGGGCGAGGGGGGTGAAGGTGCAGGTGGTGAAGGCGGGGGCGGGTGAATCCAAGTGGGAGAGAAGGCAGGGGAGAGAAGGCGGGGGGAGTAGGTGGGGGAGAAGGTGAGTGTGGAGAAGGCGGGGAGAAGGCGAGGATGCAGAAGACGAGGGTGATGAAGGCGAGGGAGAGAAGGCGAGGGGGAGAAGGCGGAGAGAACATGAGGGTGGTGAAGGCGAGGGGGATGAAGACGGGGAGAGAGAAGGCGGTGGGTGTGAAGGCACAGGACGGTGAAGGCAAGGGGTGTGTTAAGGCGAGAAGCTGGTGAAAGTGAGGGGGGTGAAGGCGCGGGTGGTGAAGTTGGGGGAGGGTGAATACGATGGGAGAGAAGGCGGGGAGAGAAGGCGAGGGCACAGAAGGTTAGGGGAGAAGGCGAGGAGAGGGAAGGCAAGGGAGTGTGAAGGCGAGGAGTTAAATGCGAGGGGTGGTGAAGGTGAGGGGGAGCCAAGGCGAAGGAGAGTAAAGGCGAGCAGGGTGAAGCTGAGGGGGTGAATGTGAAAGGGTGAGGGTGAGGGGGTGTGAAGTCAAGGTGTGTTGAAGGCGAGGGGGTGAAGTTGAGGGGAGTGATGGCGAGGGGAGCGAAGGCGAAGGTGGAGAAGGCAGGGGGAGAATGCGAGGATGAAGGTGGGGGCTGATGGCAGGGGCAGAAGGCGGGGAGAGAAGGTGAGTGGGGTGAAGGCAAGGGAGCGAGAAGGCGAGGGGGATTAAGGCGAGGGCGGAGAAGGCAGGGGAGAGAAGGCGGGGAGAGAAGGTGAGGGTGGAGAATGTGGGGGAGAAGGCGGGGTGAGAAGACGGGGAGAACGCGGGGAGGGAAGGCGAGTGGGGTGAAGGCAGAGTGAAGTGGGGGAGAGAAGATGAGGGGGAGAGAAGGTGGGGGAGAAGGCGAGGGAGAAAGCGAGTGTGGTGAAGGCGAGGGCGGAGAAGGCGGCGTTTGAAAGGTTGGAAGGGTTTGAAGGTTGTGAGGGAGGGGAAGGCGAGGGGAATGATGGCGAGGGGAGCGAAGACGAGGGTGGAGAAGGCGGGAGAGAGAAGGCGAGGGTGGAGAAGGTGGGGGAGAGAAATTGGGGAGAGTAGGTGGGGAGAGATGGCGAGGGTGGAGAAGGCGGGGGTGAGAATGCGCGGGTGTAGGTGGGTGGAGAATTCGAAGGTGGAGAAGGCAAGGGTGGAGAAGGCGTGTGAGAGAAGGTGGGGAGAGAAGACAAGGGGCGAGAAGGCGAGAGGGGAGAAGGTGAGGGTGGAGAAGTCAGGGTTGGAGAAGGCATGTGAGAGAAGGTGGGAAGAGAAGGCGGGGAGAAAGCGGTGAGAGAAGACAAGGGGCGAGAAGGCGAGGGTGGAGAAGGTGAGGGTGGAGAAGGTGGGGGAGAGAAGGCTGGGAGAGAAGGCGGGGGAGTAGGTGACGGGTGGAGAGGGTGGGAGAAAAGGCGAGGGTGGAGAATGCGCGGAGAGAAGGCGGGAAGAGAAGGTGGGGGAGAAGGTGTGGGAGAAGGTGTGGGAGAAGGTGAGTGGGGTGAAAGCAGGGGAGGGAGAAGGCGAGGGAGTGTGTGAAGGCGAGAGGATGGTGAGGGCGAGGGTGGTGAAGGTGTGGGAGGGTGAAGACGAGGGGGAGAGGAGGCAGGTGAGAGAAGGCGGGCGATAGAAGGCGAGGGGAGAAAGGCGACTGGAGGGAAGTTTGGGCAGAAGGTGAGGGGCGAGAAGGCAAGGGGAGATGGTGAGGGGGTGAAGACGAGGGGTTGAAGGCGAGGCGAGGGAATGAGAAGGGATTTGAAGGCGAGGGGAGTGAAGGCGAGAGGTGTGAACACAAGGGAGTGTGAAGGCGATGGGGGTGAAGGCAAGGGGGTTGAAGGCGTGGGGGATTAAGGCGAAGGTGGGTGTAGGCGATGGGGGTTGAAGGCGAGAAGGGGAAGGCGAGGGGCGTGAAGGTGAGGGAGGGTGAAAGCGAGTGGGTTTAAGGTGAGGGCGTGAAGGTGAGGGGGTGAGGGTAAGAAGGTGTGAAGGCAAGATGGATGAAAAGGTAGGGCGTGAAGGCGAGGGGAGCGAAGGTGAGGGTGGAGAAGGTGGTGGAGAGAAGGAGGCATGAGAATGTAAGGGTGGCAAAGGCGGGAGATAAGGCGAGGGTGGAGAAGGCGGGGCAGAAGGCAAGGGTGGAGACGGTGGGGAGAGAAGGCGGGGAAAAGGTGAGGGAGAAGGCGAGGGTGGAGAAGACGGAGGAGAAGTCGGGTAGAGAAGACGAGGGGGGAGAAGATGGGGGAGAAGTCGAGGATGGAGAAAGCGAGGATGGAGAAGGCGAGGGTGGAGGATGCGAGTGTGGAGAAGGCGAGGGAGAGAAGGCGAGGGGGAAGAAGTGGGGGAGAAGGTGGTGGAGAAGGCGAGGGGAGAGTAGGCGGGGAGAAGGCGAGGGTGGTGAGTGCGGAGGGGAGAAGGCGAGGGGAGAAGGCGAGGGTGAAGTAGCGGCGAGAGAAGGCGAGGCTGAAGAAGGTGGGGGTGAATGCAAGGGCAGAGGCTGCGGGGGAGAGAAGGTGACGTGAGAGAAAGCGAGGAAGAGAGAAGGCGAGGGTGGAGAAGGCGAGTGGCGAGAAGTCGAGGGCAGAGAAGGCGAGGGTGGAGAAGGAGAGGGTGGAGAATGCGAGGGAGAGAAGGCAAGGGAAAGAAGGCAAGGGAAGAAGTCGAGGGCTGAAGGCGGGCAGAGAAGGCGGGTGGGTGAAGGTGGCGGAGAAGGCGGGTGGTGAAGGCGGGGAGTGAAGGCGAGGGGAGAGAACGAGGGGGTTAAGGGGAGGGTGGAGCATTAGGGTGAGAGAAGGCGGGGAGTGAAAGCGGGGAGTGAAGCCGAGGGGAAGAAGGCAGTGTAAGAAGGCGGGGAGAGAAGACAGGAGAGAGAAGGTGGGGGAGACGGCAGGGGAGAAGGCGAGAGGGAGCAGATGGCAAGAGAAGGCGGGAAAAGAAGTCACGGGGTGAATGCGAGGGTGGAGAAGGCAGGTGGAGAGGGTGGGAGAGAAGGCGAAGGGGATGAAGGCGGGGGAGAAGGTCGGGGGTAGAAGGCAGGGGAGAGAAGGCGAGTGGGGTGAAGGCAAGGGAGGGAGAAGGCGAGGGGGATGAAGGCAGGGAAGAGAGAATGCGATGGGGTGAAGGCAGGGAGGGTGAAGGCGAGGGGGTGTGTGAAGGCGAGAGAATGGTGAGGGCGAGGGGGGTGAAGTCAAGGGATGTGAAGGATGGGAGGGTGAAGATGAGGGGAGAGAAGGCAGAGGAGCGAAGGCGGGCGAGAGAAAGCGAGGGGAGAGAAGGTGAGGGCAGAGAAGGTTGGGGAGAAGGCGAGGGGACAGAAGGCAAGGGGAGAAGCAAGGGGGCTGAAGGCGAGAGGTTGAAGGCGAGGCGGGTGAATGCGAAGGGATTTGAAGGCGAGGGAGTGAAGGCGAGAGGTGTGAAGGCGAGAGGAAAAGGCAAGGCAGCGTGAAGGCGATGTTGCTGAAGGCGAGCGGGATTAAGGCAAGAGTGGGTGAAGGCAAGGTGGTGAAGGTGAGTGGGTAAATTCAAGGGGAGTGATGTGTGGGGGGTTGAGGGTGAGTGGGTGTGAAGGCAACGGGGTGCGAAGGCAAGGGGGTGAAGGCGAAGGGTGGTGAAGGCGAGGGAGGATGAAGGGAGCAGGGTGATCGTGAGGGGGTGAAGGAGAGGGGGGTGAGGATGAGAGGGTGTGAAGGCAACGGGGGATTAAAGGGGTGGGCGTGAAGGCGAGCGGAATGATGGCGAGGGGAGAAAAGGTGAGGGTGGAAAGGGCAGAGGAGAGAAGGTGGGTGAAAAGCCAAGGGCAGAGAAGGCGGGGGTGGTAATGCGGGGGAGAAGGCAGGGGAGAAGGCGATGGAGAAGGCGGGGAGAGAAGACAGAGAGAAAAGGCGAGGAGAAGGTGGGTGGAGAAGGCAAGGGCAGAGAAGATGGGGAGAGAAGGCGGGGCGAAAAGGCAAGGTTGGAGAAGGCGGGGGTGGTACTGTGGGGAGAAGGCAGAGGAAAAGGCAAGGGTGGAGAAGGCAGGGGAGAGAAGACGGGGAGAGAAGGCAGGGGAGAGAAGACGGGGAGAGAAGGCGGGAAGAAGGCGGGGGAGAAGGCGAGGGTGGAGAAGGCAGGGAGAGAAGGCGGGGAGAGAAGACGTGGGTAGAGAAGGCGGGAAGAAGGTGGTAGGAGAAGGCGAGGGTGGAGAAGGCGGGGGAGAGAAGACGAGGTGGGAGAAGGTTGGGGAGAAGCCGAGGGCTGAGAAAGCGATGGCGGAGAAGGCGAGGGTGGAGAAGGTGAGGGAGAGAAGGCGAGGCGGAAGAAGGTGGTGGAGAAGGCGGGGGAGAATGCGGGGAGAGAAGACGAGGGTGGTGAAGCCGAGGGTGGAGAAAGCAGGGAATAAGGCAGGGGATAGAAGGTGAGAGGGAGAAGGTGGCGGGAGAAGGCGAGGGTGGAGAAGGCGAGGGAAGAGAAGGCGAGGGAGAGAGAAGGCGAAGGTGGAGAAGGGAGGGGAGAAGGCGAGGGTTCAGATGGCGAAGGAGGAGAAGGCGAGGGGAGAGAAGGCGAGGTTGGAGAAGGCGAGGGGAGAGAAGGCGAGGGTGGAGAAGGAAGGGGAGAAGGCGAGAGGTCAGATGGCGAAGGCGGAGAAAGCGAGGGAGGAGAACGAGAAGAAGGAGAAAGCGAGGGTGGAGAAGGCGAGGGGGAGAGAAAGCGAGGGAAGAGAAGACGATGGGAAAGAAGACTTTGTGGAGAAGGTGGGGGGAGAGAAGGTGAAGGGGAGAGAAGGTGAGGGATGAGAAGCCGAGGGGAGAGAATGCGAGTAGAGAGAAGGCGAGGGGTGGAGAAGGCGAGTGGGAGAAGGCGAGGTGGAGAGAAGGCGAGGGGAGCGAAGGTGGGGGGATAGAAAGTGAGAGTGGAGAATGCGGGGGGAGAAGGCGATTGGGGACAATGAGGGGAAGAGAAGGCGAGTGAGGCGAATGCGGGGGAGAGAAGGTGAGGGTAAAGGCGAGTGGTAAAAGGCGGGGAGGAAGGCGAGGGAGAGTAGATGGGGAGAGAAGGCGGGAGGGAGAAGGTGGGGAGAGAAGGCAGGGAGAGAAGACGAGGGTGGAGAAGGCGGGGGAGAAGTAGGGGACAGAAGGTGGGTAGAGAAGGCGGGGAGAGAAGGCGAGTGGGGTGAAGGCAGGGGAAATAGAAGGCAATACGGGTGAAGGTGGGGGACGGTGAAGGCGAGAGGATGGTGATGGCGAGGGTGTGAAGGCAAGGGTGATGAAGGCATTGGGGAGGGAAGGTGGGGAGAGAAGGCGGGTGAGAGAATATGAGGGGAGAGAAGGCGACGGCAGAGAAGGTTTGGGGAGAAGGCGAGGGGAGAGAAGGCAAGGGGGAAAAGGCGAATGGGGGTGAAGGCGAGGGGTTGAAGGCGAGGCGGGTGAATGTGAGGCGATTTGAAGGCGAGGGGGGTGAAGGCGGGGGAGAGAAAGTGGGCAGAGAAGGCGAGGGTGGAGAAGGTGGGGAGAAGGCGAGTGTGGAGAAGGGGAGGGCAGAGAAGGTTAGGGGAGAAGGCGAGGGGAGAGAAGACAAGGGGGAGAAGGCGAGGGGTGGTGAGGCGAGGAGGGGTGAAGGTGAGGATGGATGAAGGCGAGGGGGGTGAATGCAAGGGGGGAAGGCGAGGGGTGTGAAGTAAATGGGTGTGAAGGAGAGGCGGTTTAAGGCGAGGGGGTGAAGGTGAACGGTGTGAAGAGTTGAAGGCGAGATGGGTTGAAGGCGAGTGGGGGTGAAGGTGAGGGGGGTTGAAGGCAAGGGGGGCTGAAGGCGAGGATATGAAGGCAAGGGGGTGAAGTCAAGAGGATGTGAAGGTGAGAAGGTGAAGGCAATGGGGTGAAGTCAAGGGTGTGTGAAGGCAAAGGGGAGTGAAGGCGAGGGGTTTGAAGGCTAGGGGTGTGAAGGCGATGGGGTGTGAAGGCGTGGGGGTGAACGGCAGGGAGGGTGAAGGCGAGGGGAGTGAAGGCAGACGGGGTGAATGTGAGGGGGAGTGAAGGCGAGTGGGGAGGAATGCGAGGGGTGTGAAGGTGATGGGGAGACGGCGAGGGAGGGTGAAGGCGAGGGGAGTGAAGGTGAGGGGGTGAAGGTGAGGGGGAGTGAAGGCAAGGGGGTGAAGGGGAGGGAGGGTGAAGGTGAGGGGAGTGAAGGCGAGGGGGAAGGTGAGGGGCTGTGAAAGTGAGGGGTGAATGTGACGGGTGTGAAGGCGAGGGGTGTGAAGGTGACAGTGGAGAATGTGAGAGGAGAATGCGGGGATGAAAGTGAGGAGGGAGAAGACGTGGGGAGAGAAGACGAGGACAGAAAGCGAGGATGGAGAATGTGGGGGGAGAAGTTGGGAAGAGAAGGCGGGGAAAGAAGACTAGGGGAGCAGGTGGGGGAAGAAGAAGGGGGGAGAAGGCGGTGCGGGTAGGCAGGGGAGAGAAGGCAGGAAGAGAAGGCGACAGTGGAGAACGTGAGGGAGAGAATGCGAGGGGGAGAAGGTGGGGCAGAGAAGACGAGGACAGAAAGAGAGGGTCGAGAATGCGGAGGAAGACGTTGGGGAGAGAAGGCGGGGAGAGAAGAAGGGGGGAAGTCGGTGTGAGAAGGCAGGGGAGAGAAGGCAGGGAGAGAAGGCGAGAGTGGAGAACGTGGGGGAGAGAATGCAAGGTGGAGAAGATGGGGCAGAGAAGACAAGGACAGAAAGCGAGGGTGAAGAATGCAGGGGGAGAAGTGGGGAGAGAAGGCAGGGAGAGAAGACTAGGGGGAGCAGGCGGAGGAGAAGGAAAGGGAGATGGTGGGGAGAGAAGGCGAGAGTGGAGAAGGCAGGGGAGAGAAGGTGGGGAGAGAAAGAAGGGGAGAAAAGGGGACAGAAGGCGGGAGAGAACATGAGGGTGGAGAATGCGGGGGAGAGAAGGCGGGGAGACAAGGCGGGGACGAAGGCGAGTGAGAGCAGATGAGGGAGAGAAGGCGGACGGGAGAATGCAAGGGAGAGAATGTGGGGCGGGAAGGCAGGGTGAAGGAGAGGGAGAGAGATGGCGTGGGTGGAGAATGTGGGGGAGAAGGTGAGGTGAAAAGGCAGGGGAGAGAAGGTGCGGGAGAAGGCAAGGGGGATATGATGGGGAGAGAAGGAGAGGTGAGAAGCAGGGGAGAGATGGTGCAGGAGAAGGTGGTGAGAGAAGGTTAGAGAAGAGTAGGTGAGGTGGGAGATGACGGGGAGAGAAGGAGCGGGCGAAAAGGTGCGGGAGAAGGCGAGGGGGGTAGAAGGTAAGGGGAGAGAAGACCAGGGGGATAGAAGGCAAGGGTGGAGAGGGCGGGGAGAAGGCGAGGGGAGAGAATGTGTTCGGCAGAAGGCAGGGTGTGAAGGCGATGAGGGTGGAAGGCTGGAGCGAATTCGAAGTCAGGTTTACAGATGGGAAAGCAAGCAAGAAAGACCTGTTCTCGTCCATGAAAAAGGCTGTTCTTGGAGAACAAGGTAGTTTTGGCCAAGATTCAAACTGTGGCTACCGTTCGTGTATGAGGCCAGCGCGATAACCACAACACTTCAGAAACAAGCCCGGAGCAATGCTGCTGCAGCTGAGTGGCGTCCAGCTGAGTGTCTGGATTAGAAGTGTTTAGAGGGATGGGGCAAAATGTTTGAAATGGGATTTTGTTTAATAATGGCTATGTGGTGAGCATGGATGAGATACATTGAAGTATCTGTTTCCACGCGGTGTACCCCAATAACATTGTGTTGCTTACACCGGCTGTAAAGGATTACTTTTTAGCGGAGCTTGCCGTCACAGTCTGTGGCACAATCATTTAGTCTGTTCGACTGCTCACGGGAAAGGTAGTATTGTGAAACACAACAGAAACGAACGAATCCTTACTTTTGACCCGACTGACTATACTCAGTGAAATTATCCCAGATCCACAGCTGAAGATTTTCCTGCTGGAGGTTACCTCAGCAGGTAACGCTGTTAACTCGTAATGTATTGAGCGAATCACAAAACAGAAAGCATTTAACACGGAACACGAACGAAACTGGCAAACCAAATGCATTTTCAGAAACAGCGAAGCATGAATGCAATATGTGAGACAATCCGAGGGCATGAACCATAAAGCAATCACACAACTAACAACAGGGCAATTCCAAACTACTCTTTCAAACATACTGCAGCCTTAGTGCACCACCACTTCCTAGACAATGCTGAAAAGAGAGAAAGAAAGAACATAATAAGAATGGGCCAGAAAAAGTGAATTTCACCAATCACAGTCTCGATTAGATCACCTTTCCCTTCCGATGTCTCCAGGACGGAAATGAAGGAAATGGGAGAAATTCAATAACATATCACATCGAAATTCATTGGAACGATTTTCCCATTCGCCAGAAAACTAAATAACGACGAGTCGAGTCACCGTAGGACTTTGTTTCACAACAGCGATGAAATAACAGTCTCCATTCGGTTCCAGTAAAAACTCAACTTGCCTGGAACAGCAGAGTTGTTTGCAATTTTCTGCGCGGGTGGCGAACATGATCATGATAGCAGAGACACTTGGAAATATTTGGCACTTTCGCACACCACAGTGAATTCCCCAGGAAACAAACACATTTTACTTTTGTTTTCAACATCAATACAACAGGGACTGAAACAGCATTTTAACAAGCTGCAGCTGATCAGCAGAAATGGCAGCGGTGGGATTCGAACCCACGCCACTATTGAGCCTTGAATTTGAATTCAGCGCCTTAGATCGCTCAGCCACACGACCAGCCAGCCAAATGGCCCATTGTCTTGCATTTCCAATTGTGCTCTCATGCATAACAACAGATGCAAAGTCACAAGAACAGGGTTCCATGATCCGTCTCCGACTCGCACAGCTGCTGGGATGTGCCTGGCGACAATGTCAATTTCGCAGCAGATAATGATAGCCCATCAATCCAAACAAAAATCAGTGGTAAGCTGAGTCTATCTTCTCAGACTCTTTTCAGCTACAAATGTGCGTGAGAATATATGTTCGCTTATGAATTGGTCAAATAAAAATGAGCTGCTTGACATTACTGCAATTTCAATTCTTGCTTTGCTAAATGATTTCACCCATTGCTCGAAACAGGACAACTTTCACGTTTACACGGAACGTGGAATACACCGGACTACAGGGAAAATGCACAAAGCTGAGCAGGCCGTGTTCCACATCATAACGTGCAGCATAGTTTCTGTCACTATGTCTGTTTTGCAGAATAAGAGTCCCAAAGAGTGTTCTCCACCTTAAAACATTATAATCCGAGAATGACAGATCACATTTTGAGAATGCTCTGACCTCGGAGCCAGTTCGAGAAGCCACTTTCCTTGCGTTTTACCTTAACCGTGCAATTTGCTGCAGAGATGTTCACTCCTGGACATGAACCACATGGATACCAACTGAGTTGGAAACCTCTGTGGGAATCGACGAGAAGCGACTCAATAAATTTTGCTAAATTCTATGGTGCTTATTAGAAATGCAGTTTCTGTTCACGTCAATCTAAAAGGCAGTTTCTGCACATAGTAACAGAAGTTAATTACCTCACCCCACCCCCTCTCTCCGGAAGAGGTGCTAACTGCCCTTGAGTGTTTTTTGTTCTCGATGTGAAGAGCTCTCACGCCTGAGTCACCTTCACACGTCTCTGGTTGCTGAGTGAATCACAAAGAAGGAATTTCACCAGAGCTGCAATTGCCTCACTTCCCCACTCGCCCTCCCCGTTTACATTTTCCTGCTCGTCAGTGATTTAAAGAAAACCAAATGGATGCGATGTCATTCTGTAGCCTCTCTGTCGATTCCTCCGTTTCAGTTCCAACGTGGCTTAGATCACAGGGCGCACCTTAATAATAGCGACGCTATGAAAGCACAAGTCCAAAGGTGAGAGTGTAATTTCTTTCATTGCTGTTGCTGATTGAATGAGCCACTAACGTGCGAATTGCTCCACAACATGATACAGGACCTCTGGTGCCAATTCTCGCACGTTGAATAACGACAGACAGCTTCCAAATGAGGCCTTTCAGAGACGACTTTGGGGTACATTTGACAGACAGACAAGTTCAGGAATTCGTGGTGCACGTGACACCAGCGCATCAGCTTCTTCCCTCTCTTTGAACTGAGCCGCCGACCCAAGGAATGGAAATGCGGTACTGCTTTTCGTGGAAGGATCAGAAGGCGGTAACTACACTCTCAAACAAATGGCATATGAACCACGGTGGAGAAAAACTTTACAATGCTTTGCACTGTAATTAAATGGAACTGCATTACATTTCACTGCGAGAGCAGATTTATTCAAGCAAATTCGAAGGCAGGTTTGCAGATGGGAAAGTAAGCAAGAAAGCTCCGTTCTTGTACATGTAAAAGGCTGCAGTTGAAGAACAAAGCAGTTTCTTAACAGTTTCGAACGAGGGACCGTTCGCGTGTGAGGCGAACGTGATGACCACCGCACTACACAAACAAGCCACAGCCGCACTGGCTACTGCTCAATGGCATCCAGCACTGAAAGTTGAAGCCATTCTACGTTTCACCTTTCTGTTTCCAAAAGCTCGTTGTTGTCCAGCGTAATTGACATCTTGAAAACGTAAAAAAAAAGACACGTGAAATTGATGACAAAATATAGACAAGGATGTCGTCAATGTTTGGACCATAGGGTGACGTGGAATAGGCTGGGACGACTTTCCCTGCAGCGTAACGGCTGCGACATGATCTTATGGAAGGGTTGTAAACTGAGCAGTTACGTGTTTTACCCAAGTCTGGGTGAGTTGAAAATTCGACAGCATAGGTTTAAGGTGAGTGGACTGAAATTGACAAAGGACCTGAGACACATTTCCCACACAGAAGGTTGTGCGTGTTTGGAATGAGCTACCAGAGGAAGTGGAGGAGGCTATTACACTCAGAAAATTGCAAAGGTAATCGGATGAGTTTCTGGATAGGATGGGTTTAGAGTGATTGGGGCCAAATGCTGGCGAACAGAACTTGTTTAATTTTGGCTATGTGGTGAGCATGGACGAGATACACTGATGTATCTGTTTCCACGCGGTGTACCCCAATAACGTTGTGTTGCTTACACCGGCTTTAAATTATTACTTTTTAGCGGAGTTTGCCGTTGCAGTCTGTAGCACAATCATTTCGTCGGTTCGACTGCTCACGGGAAAGGTAGTATTGTGAAATACTGTAGAAACAAACGACTTCCTAACTTTTGCTCCGACTGACCATACTCCGGGAAATTTTCCCAGATCCTCAGTTGAGGATTTTTGATGCTGGAAGTTACCTCAGAAACCCTGTTAATTCGTAATGTATTGAGCGAATCGCAAACCAGAAAGCATTTATCACGGAACACACACAAAACTGGCAAACCAAATGCATTTTCAGACACAGCGAAGCATGAATGCTAAATGTGAGACAGTCCGAGGGATGAGCCATAAACTAATCTCACAATTAATAACAGGGCAATTCCAAGCTACTAATTCAAACATACTGGAGCCTTAATGCAAAACCACTTCCCAGAACGTGCTTAAAAGAGAGAAAGAAAGAACATAATATGAATGGGCGAAAAGAAGTGAATTTAACCAATCACAGTCAAGATTAGATTACCTTTCCCTTCCGATTTCTTCAGGACGGAAATGAATGAAATGGGAGAAATTTAACAACATATGACATCGAAATTCTTTTGAATTATGTTCCCATTCGCCAGAAAACCAAATAACGACGAGGTGAGTCACTGCAGGATTTTATTTCACAACAGCGATGAAGTAACAGTCTCCATTCGGTTCCAGTACAAGCTCAACTTGCCTGGAACATAGAACAGCAGTAGAGCTGCTTGCGGTTTTCCGTGCGGGAGGCGAGCACTGCCATGACAGCACAGACAATTTGAGAAAATCTGCACTCTCCCACACCACAGTTAACTCTCAAGAATCGTACCCAATTTGTTAAAACCTCAACTTTCCTGGAACATAAAGCCGCTTGAGCCCGAGATTTACCGTGTGGGAGGCGAACACGATCATGACAAGATGGACACTGACCCCCGTCTCCATAAAGCAAACGCCCAGTCTTGCTTTTTATTTGAACACGCCGCAGCCACAGATATTGCTGTGGGGGGATTCGAGCCTAAGCTTTTTAAGTAATTGAGTTCTGAAGCAGGAGCCTCCGGCTCCTTGGCTACCCTTCATAGGGCTGATTCGGTTCGAATAGTGAAATTTCCTGTGTCTGATCCGCAGGACACCCTGCAGGATTTTCAGACAGCGCCATCCCTACTGTGACATGTCCGTGTTTGATAATATTCTGCGACGTAGATGTGTCCCGGCTTTGCCAATATCACCGTTGTTTAACTCCCTACATCCTGTTGGTCGAACTGTGATTCCAGTCAGAATCACAAATGTGTTACAAAACACCTTAGCTGTGCTGGTTCTCTACAGAGATAAATGTGCTTCTCTATTCGTATAGAGAAAACACCTTAGCTGTGCTTCTCTTGTCTTCTCCTTGTAACTCTACACAATTTTACTTTCAACATGAACATTGAATTAGTTTTTTAACAACTCGATTGAAACTGCGTCTTTGTCAATATCAGACCCTGACCATTCCCTATGTGAAAACATTTCTCGTCATGCACATTTTTCGTCTTTTACGAATGTCTTTAAAACTCTGCCAAATCGTTCTCGATCCTTTCAGGTGTAGGGAGCATTCCTCCTTCCTTATTCCCTCTGTCTCACCCACTCATGTCTTGGAAACGTTTAACAAGGCCAGCTTTCGGCCTTCTGCTCTCCAAGGAGACCTGTCCCAACTTTCCAAATGACCTTCATTGTTGACATTCCTCGTACACCACACCATTCTCATCAACGTGTTCAGCGCTGTTTCCAATCATTTCACGTTCCCACTTCCTAAAGTTTCACACCCAGAACTGTGCGAATATCCAGATGGTGGATTTACTCAGAGTGGGACTGTGTGGGTGAACATCCTCTAACACTTGTTTCACTTTCACCACATGTGGTACTGTGCCATGCCCACTACAATGACACTTCTGACCCAAAAACTCAAAGGAATTTCAAAGGGTGCAACTTAATGATTTACATCCTTTTATCAAATAGTTGATCAGACGACCTGGCAAAAGTGAAATCAAACAACCAGGGTTCGATGGCGACTTGAAGTAAGACATTCTCCCATGCCAGTATTAACACAAGCTGCTAAGCGAAGATCATGTCCTAGACACTCTTACATTGCCAACACCAAACCAGCTGAGATTCAGTCAAGTCCAACTACATCCCAATTTGTTCTCAGATTTCTAAGCATCAAAGTGTTTTAAGAATATCGCCTTCTCATTCCATCTCCTTGTTCACGGGACAGTGCTTTTTATCCCTTCCGTTTGCACTAAGTTGTCTCCATTGGCAGAGTATTCAGCTATTTCCCTCCACCGGCAAGCAGTGTGAGGGGAGGCTAGCGCGGACACACTCGAAACCTCGCTCACATCGGCACAGCCAGTTCCCTCAAGTGTTGGGAATCAGCAAGTTTGATTGGGAGCTTCCTGCAAATATCATTTATCTGAGAAGCGATAAAGATGTTGAGCTGATGGGTAAGACACAAGTGTACTCCGAACTCTCTACCCTCAGGTAAATTCATGTGAGGGCATTTTTGTGCAGCCTGTTTGCTGTTCAAAATCCATCTTCACAAAGCAATTCTGCAGAAAGGCTTTTGTAACAGTAACATCGGCTTCTTTGCTGCAATCGGGCAGCAGTGAACATCTGAGACCCAACATTCCCAGATAAAGACAATCCGAGTGAAAGTCTCACTCACTGAGAGTCATCACCACGTCCCTGAGCTGCGGGGCTGCAGACAGTTTAATGCAGAAGATAGGGTTAACAATGAGACT